>NC_090855.1:2042500-2642500 GCF_024217435.2 Syngnathus scovelli
AAATATGTCAAGGACCCCAAAAATATATAAGACAAACAATAGCAAGCTTTCACTGTGGCTTTTATTCATGAAAAAAAAAAAAAAAACAGCAGAACATCAATAGATGGCCGGCAAGGACCGACTTAACTTGTACGCACACCGCGGCGGTTACTAAACAGGCGACAAGCGTGTGTAGTGCACGCTGACCACCCCGCCGGTGCGTCCCGAGTGCTCGACACACACTCGGCACGAAAAAGATGCAGAAGAAGAAGCTGATTGAAAGAGAGGCACCACAGACTTTTCTCTGCTCAGCACAATTGCACTCTATTTACATTGATGTGTGTGCGTGTGTGTGTGCTATGTACACTTTTACAAACATCAAAAGTCCGATGGCCATCTTTTTCGAGAAGAGCAAACGCTTCGAAAAGTCGGAATCAAACGAAAACAAAGAAAAATCATTTGTTCCCCACAATTAGCTCGTTAACCAAAAAGGAAGACGCACATGATTTCCACACAGATTGCATAAAGTTTTTTTTTCTCTCCCTCTAGACGCTTATTAAGCTTATTTGCATGATCCTTGTAAAAATTGCATACAACATGAAATCAGTGCCACTCGCTCTTGCGCTTTTTTTTCCCTCTTCTAAATCGTTCTGGGATTATAGGCCACCTTTAAAGCACATTTCTGCTATGGAAAACTTTTAAGACACTTTGTTGTTGTCCGTCCGTCCGTGTATAAATAGAAAAAAAGATGGTGGGGTAGAAATGTTGAAAAGAAACAAAACATCAATTACATTATCAACACCGCAAATAAATAAGATGGCGTCATTCACATTTCTCGTGTGTTCCAGTGGCAAAAGGAACCGTGTGGTACAAGGCATTGCTGGCATAGTTTGATCATATATATCACATCTATTCATTTATACACAGACAGTAGAGAGAAACTTTTCCTTAGATTCTGTTCCATCGTCAGCAAGCCCCACAGGAGTGTTGGCCTGGTGATCGTCATCATAATATTAATACGTGACACATCTTTTAAGGCCTTGTCAAACAACTTGGTCCTTATTTTTGAAAAAAAAAAAAAGAAAAAAAATCATTACGCACGTAAAACACCAAAATCGTCCTTGGAATCAAGAAGTGGGTCAAACCAGTGTCAATTTGTCTTGCCTGACTGAATTAGAAGCTCCAAGACAGAAGGAAAGGAAAGTCAGTGCGCGGACGCGTCCACACGTACGTTTGAGTAAGGGGAACAAACATTTTGAAATTTTGCTAAATAATTTTTTTAAATACTTTTTAAAGTCATCTATTTCTTGCGGGGTGGGGGTGGGTATAATCTTACAAAACTCATTTATGTGGACAGACCAAAATACTAAACTGAAATCGACGACGTGTGGACACGTCCAAAAAGATGAGTGCAGTTAGCAGATCTCTCCCCTTATGGTGTAATTGCCCAAATCATTTTTAATTTACAAATATAAAATGCAAAAGAATATAGTTTTTTTTATTTTATTGGGGGGGGGGTCTATGTAGATTGTCAGTCATTGGTGTTGTGATAATTTGCAATGATTTAATCAGAAAAAAAATTCAGAAAAGATTAAATTCTTGTTGATTTTTCTCATTTAGATCATACGTTCCAAAATGACTCGGGCACTTCCACTACTAGGATAAAGATGTACTGACGATTTCCACATTTTTTTTTTGTGCAGGTTTCAAAATGATGCCAGAAGAGTCTTTACAGTGAGTCCTACTCATCGTCATTATAATAATACAATACTTTTACAAAATGCAAAAATCAAGAGTCCAGCCCGGTCGGTAACGTTTAGTCATGAGCTTGCTCCATAACAGGGGTAGGGCCTCCACGACCCAGCTGCTCCTCTGTCTTGACCACAAAGGCGTTGGTCTGCGTGCTCTCCTCCGTCTCCTTGAGGACCTCGCCAGGCTCCGAGGGCTCCTCGTCCAAGGCGGCGGGGCTGCTGCCGCCGCCGCCGCTGCTGCTACTGCAGCTGCCGCTCCTGGCGCCGCTGTTGGCAGGGGAGCTCTCCTTGGGCCCTTTGGCCGGCTGGCTGACGTAGAAGCGCTGGTTCTGGAAGAACTTGATGATGGTGAGTTTGGGGAGGTCCAGCTGGGCGGACAGCGTGTGGACGGCCTCCTCGTCCGGGTACGGGCCGACGTCCTGGATGAAGCTCTGCAGGATGCCAAGCGCCTCCAGGGAGATCTTTCCGCCGCGCGACTTGACCAGGCTGCGCACCACGTCGTCCTCCGTCTCGGCCGGGGAGGCGGTGGAGGGCTGGCGAGGGGGCAGGCGGGGGCCCGAGGGGGGCTGCTGAGACGGGAGCGGCTGGGACGGGTGCTGCAGGGACAGGGCCGATTGGTGCTGAGGCTGTCAACGAGAAGCACCACGTTAGAAAATGATTCAAGCTAATGCTATACTGACAGTGGGGCTGGTGGGGAAGCCATAAAATGATATTTTTACCAGAAAAAGCAACATGATTTTTTTTTAAAACATACAACACTGCTCTTGAGTGGGCGAGCGGAGCTGCCTGTTGACCCGTCCAAACGCTCACGCTTTGATTTGAATGAGTGAGTGAGTCACACCCTGGACACGAGATGTTCCACAAGCGTGTTTGCACAACACTTGATGCAGTTAAAAAAAACAAAAAAGTTTTGCAGGATAAAGTCATGTTTTTTTGTTTTAAACTATTTTTCAAGATGTTTGGTTTTCAGACAAAAAGGGGTAAAAAATATTTTGGTGATTATTTTCAAGAATGCAGAATAAGTCATTTTGGGTGAAAATAAGATTAGGGAGTGGAAAAGGTATATTTTTCCAAGAACTGAGATGTTTTTTTTTCCACCTATCAGTTAAGTTACCTGCAGCTGGTCTGCCGAGATGTGTGAGAAGTGCGGCGGCCTGTCAGCGGCGTTGTTGTGATGTTGCTGCCCGGCGCTGCTCTCCTGCTCGTAGATGGCGTCGCGCTCGGCCTGCGACAGGCTGAGGAAGCGGCGGATCATGGACAAATTCTCCCACAGCGTCCGGTTCTCCGGAGACGGATCCTCCTTCCAGCGCAGAAGCTCGCACAGCCAACCCTGCAATCGAGGAATAAAAAGCGCATGGTCACAAAAAGTCCTCGTACAAAAGTATCGGGACACTTGTAAATTACAAGAGAGAGAAAGAAAGACTATTGTGGGGAAGTTCTTGTCATTTTAGTCCAATTCCCAACTTTTTTTCACCACTTATATGTCCGTTAAGAACATTAAGGACCAAACCGGTTTGGTCCGAGCGCGGCCGTTGAGGTAATCTGGCGTCCGGTGTTCGTCACCGCCGGATTACATAGGCGGCGCTGGTTCGCTCATTGGCTCGCTAGCCGGCTCGTGCACGCTCTCACGTGCACGCCCCGTCGTGGCAGCCGAGCACACACGCTGCACGCGGGAGATAACTCAGCATTTTGCGCGTCCCATTCCAGATCCTCCCGTAAGCCTCATCAAACCGTAGAGGGAGGAGGAAGAGGAGGAGGAGGCGGGAGAAAGAAAGAGAAAGAGGGGCCATAAAGCCTCCGTGCCCACCTTGTTCCTTTGCCACATTTATTGTTGCCTTTTTAATTTGCATGCAGAGGGATTTGGACCGTGCTCCAGTTGGGCCGTCTGTGCTTTCAGCTGATTCGGCAGTGAGGGAGGAGACACTCACACAAACACACATTCACGCACACTTGTCTTGTCCAACGCGAGCCTGTGACGGCGTAATCCAACTCAAACACTCTGCAAAGCAGCAGGATTAAACCCAAAGTAGCAGAGCCAATCAAAGCCCACACGGCGGGAACTCCCCTTGCCTGCCAGGAAGTCCATTTCATTAAACGCTAAGTATACGCTACATCTAGTAGCTCGCAGGTAGACACGCTTAAAAATTTTTTTTTTTTTCTTTTTGTTGTAACTTGTATTTCCTGGATTTAAAATAGGATCCAAAGTCATGTGTGGAACCTGCCCCAAAACTTCCCGGACCTCGGAAAGTTACTAATTTCAGTATAAAATTCCTACATTTAACGTTTGCAGTTTTTTTGTTTGGTTTTAAACAAAACTGATTCAGTTCCAGAAAGAAGGCAAGCCCTAGAAGGCGTTAACCCAAGCTAACAACAGCTACTTAGCTAGCTAATTACGTTCCAAAATAAAAAAACTTTGAACTGTCACACCAATAAGTCACGGCATCTCTGACAAGCTGTCGAAAACAAAACATAACACACGGCACATATCGCGCTCATTATCCAAGCGTGGGAGTTCCCTAAAATTAATAACAGATTCAAGTTCAAGGAGTGAAGTTCTCACGGTGCCCGATGGTAGAAAAGAAAACAGGAACCAGTTTAGTGAGGACAAAATGATTCACCGGTTGCCGTGCCTATTCCTTATCGTATTAAATCTGAAGTTTAATGACTGGTGTGAGTTTGAGGTTTTATCAAAAGTGAAGATGACCTAGAGAGGCATGAATTCCTCCACCTATAGACAAGTGATGAGCTCCCAGATGCCGTAAACAGGTTCATCCCAGCAATAAGCAGCGACAGCTCGGGATTATCGTGCGATATTGGCACACACCTGCCACAATATTGCACCGTAATCCTCTGGGTCACCGTCATCTAATTAATAAAACGGGGGGCGTCAAGAAAGCACAATGCGGACTTCCCCCCCCCCCCCCCCCCCCCACGCGTGACCGAGTTCACGCCGACGTAAAAACATCAGCGGGTCGTTTGTGGTTCAAATGGGACAATAGTGGAATTCAGGGTGATGATGTGGAAGAGGTGAAGTCACAAGCTGGCCAATGACGTACCCACACACACACACGTACAGTCTAGTATAGACACACACACACACACAAACACCTTCCCATCTAATCTCATTTGGTCGTTATCGGCTGCATCAAGCTGACCTCGGCCGCCCGCCGGATAAATGAAATAAGCCGACAGATGTCCATCAGTTTGCCGTTTTTTTGCTAGACATAGCCGTCTGCTCGTTCAAGTCACACATAAAGAAAGGCGAGCGATCCGAGCCAAAGATAGAAGATGAAAGCTATGACATGGCATTCTCTGAACTCTGTTGCTAACCAAAATAGCAGCACCCGCGCAGAGTTTTCCCATCTAATCTCATTCGCCCGTTATCGGGCTCATCTGGCTGACCTCGGCCTGCAGGATAAATGGAAAAAAAACTACAGATGCACATCAGTTGGCTTATTTTTGCTGCTCGTCAGCCCAACAACCTTAGACAAAGTCTTCAATGTGTTGTTTGCAGTCCATGTGTGCTCTTGCTAAGAATGAGGAAATGGAAGGAATGATGAGCTCCTCCAAGGTAAACAAACCAAAAACAAAACAGACGTGTTTCATTGTCTCCTTAGACCTGGCCGAGATCCAAGAGAAGCGCAGTCAGACAAAAATGTTAGATCGGAAAAAAAGGGGAACACGCAAACCGGTCCGTCCCGCTCCGGCGCGGGCTAACGTGCGCCGACTCGGAAATAAGATTCCGCCACAGTGGCCGCCCATCTGCTAAGGACGGCCGCCACATACGCGGCGTGCCATATGCCCATCTCCCGCCACAATAAGCAATAATTGCAGAGGGAAGCGGAGGAAAGGGGGAGGGGCGTCGGTATTTTCGTCGAAATACATCCAGCCTCGGATGAACTGCTTGAGATCATTCAAATATTTATGACTTTAGCGTAGCTTAGCCATGGCCGCCGAAGCCGGCCGATGTGTCAAAGATAACAATTTTGGTGTTTGTCGGAAAATGACAAACAAAGCCCCGAGGACTAACAGATGGGTAAAACTGCACATTGGAATTCGGACTCACCGGCTCCGTCTTCCAGACAGGATTAAATAGTGACTCATCACAATCAACAAGGTGTTGATTTCAAACTAATGATCTAATTGTGTAGAATCAAGAACCTGCCAGGCTGGAGTCTCACCGCGCTACGTGACGAGCTATCGTCCCCGCCAGCGGTCGTGACCTCTCCCCGTGAAAACAATAGTCTGACTTGACAAGAATGACGCGCCACAACTTGCACGTGTCACCGCTCGCTCCCGGCAGAACAATGGCGCGGCGGTTCGGCGGGGCAGGCGGCTTGCGTCACCGCCAATAACGCGAGGGGGTCGGGCGGAGGTTTCGGCAAGCAAACAGAAGCAGATGGAGCATAAAGAATAACCAAAGGCAAATGACCAGTTCATCTTAAATGGAGCACATTAAACATCTGCGTGGCTACACTTATTTTTAAGCACATCTTTTATTCCTGCGCAGCTCACACCAATGTTCAATCACCTTCAAACCATACGATGAACAACGGGAACGGTATCAAATCCAAGCTTTCGTCAATAAATTATTTTTTTGGGGGCAATTGGAGGCGTAATCGCCAGTTTTTTTCTTTAAACGATTAATCGATTATCACTGATGAGTTGTTGACTAAGTGATTAATCGCTGCACCTTTAGTTAACATTACTGTTTATGTTTTTATGAAGTACATTAAAGTGCTATTTTCTCTTTTTAAATGTATTTTCGGGGGGCAATGATAAGTGATTTTGTCAACGGGCAGCTTATTTGTTTGTAAATAAAGCGCAATGAATGTGTTTGGGTTGACGCCGTACGTTCTATTTTGAGTCCCGAAGCTTTTTTTTTGGGGGACGTTGCGGCAGCACAAAAGTTTTGTTGATCGTCTTTTGTGTCGCTAGTCGGGCAGATGGAGGATAAAAATGCACCAACACGGCGGCGGCGATGAAGCAACAACAACAACAACAGCAGCTGCATTTCAAACACACAAACGACGACGCAAAGTCTGATTCCGTCAATTAAGGCGCGGGGTGTGATTTAATTCAAATACGGGCTTTAATTGCTAATATCAAAGCGTAATTAAGATGATAAATCGTGACTGATCTTATTGAATTAGGAGCCGGCAGAGAAGCAGCAAATTGACTGTCAGCTCAATAAGTGTTTGGAATTGGCTGACAAGTTTGCTTCCAGTGTTCATCAAACGCATTTTAGACTCACAAATTGTTCCCAAATATGTTTTTTCTTTTTAAATGCTAATTTAATAATATTAACTTGGAAATTCCCTGTTTTTGGGGCATTTTCAGAGAGATCTTCCTTGATTAATATGTCATAAAGCATTATGTTACTTTTATACCATTCGAAGTATTGGGGGGGAAATAGACTAATGGAAACTATGTTCTCATTTCCTGCATTCAAGTCGCCGCATTGTACAGTAGTTGGATTTTGTTTTATGTTTTAGCACAGAATGGGATCCTTTTAAGTTTTCTTCCAGCGATCATTGAATGCATGTTACACTGGTATGATTAGCCTAACATCAATCTTCATTAGCCAGTCAATGGAGTTTTGCATTACATGTTAGCATGAAGCTAGCAGACTTTAGTTAAACGAAATGTTTCAATATACAAAGTTGTAATTTTTAATTGCCTCCTATTTAGAGAACTGTTCTAAAAAAAAGTGTCTTGTCTCAAGACAGTGAAAAGAGGCGTACGAGGAATCTTTTGGAAAAAGTGTGTTTTAATAAGTTTAAGAGCGTTTTAATACGTTTTAATGTGTTTAAAGTGTTCAGCGGAGGTAGAACGATAATAATAATTTACTGCAATTCCATTTCTTATCCTTTGAAATTTGAACAAATGAGTTTCTTGTGGCATTTAGGTCCAAAATATCAGCAGAGTCCAGAAATGGCCGCTTAAAGGCCCTCCTTGGTATGATGTCTACGCAGGGAACACATTGTGTAATGATTTGAGACAAAAATATGGTGATGATGATGATGACGATGAGGCGTTAAGAGGCAAAGGAGGAAGCAGAGACAGAGAAGAGAGTGGACACAAGCACCATCATGAGCACTTTTATCGGCCTTAATATCTCCCCGAGCACGCGCGCGCGCACGCACACACGTACAGGCGCACGCACACGCAGGGTCGTAGTTAAATTGAAATATTTGCCGGCGTGTGTCACAAGCATGCAGCATGGTAATTATGACAGATCCGATTAGGCGGTTCCGAGTCGGGCGGCTCCGGGCTGCAGGTGCGACCTTGTGCATTCCTGCGTGTGTACATAAAATTAATTACAAGCATGGAGTGGGGGAGGGAGGGGTGGCGAGAGAGCGCGCCCGGGCGGGGCGGGGGCGGCCGCTCCCACGGGGGGCACCCTAATGGAATATTTTCCCTGAGTCTAATAATACAGTTGGTATTGACTTGAGGTAATTAGGGGGATCATTAAAGCGCTTTTCCCGGCGTATTTGCCTGCCTGATCAGATTAGCGGGAATGGGCTTCAGAACAAGCCCTGTGTGGTCTGTCAGGAGGCGAGCGAGCAAGGCAAGGAGAGGCGAGGCGAGGCGAGGAGGATGAGCTAGCTAGTGATGCTAAACCGGTGATGGACGCCGAGTTTGGTGCCTGGGCCTTCAGTAGGGACTTTAGCGGCCTCTTAAAGAGCGTGTTGCAATTTCAACAGCATGGAACATTATCATACAATCCATACAAAAAAAAATATCAAATATACTGATTATTAAAAGAATTCATGTGTGCAGATTGCTACTGGGAAGATTCCATTGACATGGCAACATCGAGGCTGAGAATTGATTGGACAAAAAAATATATATATATAAAATCTCAAGGCCACACAAAATGAGCCATTTCTTTCTTTCTACCTTTTTAAAGTGTCCGCCCAACATACACTTCTACTGGTCAAACTCACGAGCTACTTCTTCCTCTACTGTCCAGATTATTTCCCGCCCGCCCGTGAACAGGAAGTTCCTTGCCACGAGGGGTTGGTGTCGTCCTCGGAGGACGTAGGTAGGCGAGGAGTGACGCGTCAAAGCCGACAGATGGGGTGAGAGGTGGCGTAAGCGAGATGACAGGGGAGTCACAAAGTGCTATGAGCACGATCGGTGACGGCGGGAGGAAAAAGATGAGGAAGATGAGGAGGAGGGGAGAGAGAGAGAGAAAAAACATGCTGGTGGGAATTCCACCGTCCATTAAACAATTTAAAGAGAGGCTCATTTTCAGAGGGAAGGGGAGGATGCCGCCGTTTGCCGGATAATTCATTCCCTAAATTAATTATTCAGACAGCTGCCTCTCTAGTTCTGCAATAAGAGACAATTTGGTTCCCATGGCAACCTAATAAGCAAGCGGGAGATAAATAAATACATGA
Source organism: Syngnathus scovelli (assembly GCF_024217435.2). Classification (NCBI taxonomy): domain Eukaryota; kingdom Metazoa; phylum Chordata; class Actinopteri; order Syngnathiformes; family Syngnathidae; genus Syngnathus; species Syngnathus scovelli. The sequence continues at coordinate 2,051,637 of NC_090855.1, forward strand.
ATAAATTAATAAACAGATGCTGCCTGTTTTTGAACCCCTTCGGGGCTGCCAGCTCTCATCTGCCTCATTTTTTACGGCTCTGCAAACATTACCAGCAAGGTACGGCGACTCCCCGACAACAAGAACGGGCTCGGTTATTAAACGTAGATTATTAATATTGTTGTTGTTATTATTAATGCCGGGCACAAAGAGAACTCTCCTAGTCATGTTGTTAAAAGTCTCCTTCATTTTCAAAATAAAACGACATTTAGATCATTGAGGCCGGAACAGGCCGTGAGACATGACAAAAATAAAAGATAAAAAAAAAATAAAAGATATCTGTCGAGTTGTAGCAAGCACAAAGGACATGCACACTAATATATGCACAGCATTTGGAAATTTGCGTTTAGGGTGATAGTTGACCACTAAGGCCATAAAAAGTCCTTGCAGATGAAACACCCCCGCCCAAAAAAAAAAAAAAAAAGGGAGGACTTAATCACTCCTTTCAAGCCATGATGCCACACAACACGCACACACACTGAAACTACAAATCACGTCGGTCCACTAAAGTGATTCCAACCAATTAGTCATTTTCAAAACAAGATGGCAGCAGTTGCAGCTATGTCGTCACCCTCCCTCCCTCGTTGCCCCCACCCTCCACAGAACGATGGCCGCCCCGCCCGCACCCTTCCCTCCACTCTTGGGACTGCCATGCCAGGCGAGTGCAGGGCGACAGATGGCATAGCCCCCCCCCCGTGCCCCCCCCACCCTCACTCTCAACCTACTCTTCCACCACCTCCCTTGCCCACCCCCTCTGGTGGACCAGATCAGTGCCATTCTGTCTCATTAGAGCCTGGCTAATTAGCGTCGCCTCTTCCAGGGAGAATGAGCAAGGAAGGGGAGGCATGTGGGGCCAGGGTGGGGATGGGGGGGGGTCTTGGTGGAGCAGCTCGACAGTCTCTACTGGTCATTGACAAGTCGGAGGGCTTTGAGCCCAGGTTCCCAGGGTGCTTGTTTTATAACAGGAGGGACTCTGATTCCATCTGTTGTGAAATTCCTCTAAGGAAGTGTCGGGAATGTTGCGACATAAAAGTTGTGTCAAAGGAATGAACGATACTCGAACCTTAGCCCCCCCGCCCCTCCACATCAAGACAACCTGTGTCGCCCGCCCCCCAACCCAATTTTAGCCTGCCAAGCAAACGAGTCGTTTTGGTTTCTGCCAATGACAACAAGGCGCTCGATCGCAAGCGAAAAGCGGCACTGCTGCAAATAGCGATTATTTACTCAACTGCAGATGGGAGAGGCGTCGAGTTTGGCAAGTCAAAAGTGGAGCTTGAATTTTAATTTGTGGAGGGGCAACTGTTTGTGGGAATACCAATCAGACTAAAATAAAGCTTTTAAAAGGCACTTTCTAAACAGTATGCTTCGGTTCTACGGCGTTCTTATTTTTTTGGCATGGCGACGTCCATTGTCCAGTCATAAAAGGTATAAAAATGACCGTTTACCTCCATGCTACCAATGGCAACCCTACCTAAACGGCAGACACGACAAACATATCGGAGCTGTAATTCTATTACGCTAAATCTATTAGTCCAATTTTATGACTACTCTCCATGCAATGTCCCGTTCAAAATGGTCCATCTTGAAGAAGCACAATTCAGGGACGAGGATGAGAGTGGAGGATGGGCCTGACTGGCGGGAAGCCCAGATGGGGGTCCTGGAAAAGAATGGTTGGGGGCAGGAGGGGGGTGGGGGGCCTGGCACAGTTCTGTTACATCAGTGTGTTCGGTTCTCGACTATCCGTGGTGCATATCGGTGGTTCTGGTGGGCTAGTTCTCTCTTGAGTAGAATAGCGATAAACACTAGCTTACTGATGCATGCAACTGTGTGTGTGTGTGTGTGTGCAATATGGACGATGTGCAGGCCTCTCTTATTGTATTCCGCGTGTGTTTCGGGAAAAAGAGGGGAAGGGCAAATGGCGGGGATGTTGGATTTTTGCCATCCTTTTCCCCTCTCAAGGCTCGTAACCATCGCGGGCGGGCCTCTGCCAGCCTTTAACTGCGCGCCCCTCACCCACACATTCAATGTGGCATTTCCATTCAGCGCATTTTAAAGACCAGGGAGTTCTTCACGTCACCTTTCGAGTCCTCACTTCGGTGATTTATAGTCGTGGTAAGTGTTCGCGTCATGAGTCATGGGGATCCATTTCGGAATCGGTCCACCATGCTCCCGTTTGGCACCTTTAAGGCGCAAGGTTGTTGTACGCAGGTAGAAGGGTACAGAAAAAAGTGAGTTATGATACGCTAACTCAAATTGTTTGGCCAAAATAACAGCTTGATATTGATTGGACAGCCATCTCGAACGGAATAACAATCATTACTAGCGCGGCACTCAAGAGAGTGTGAGGAGGGTAAATATAGGGCGCTAAATGTGGGGAAGGGGGCTTCACATTTCCACCCACACCGCGGGCGGCGATGAAAGTGAATAAAAGTACAATCGTCTGCCCACGGCGTGAAACTCGAGCGGAACCTCCTTCCCCCTTCAACCACGCGGGACTAGCCAAAGATGCGTCTCATCGGCGTACTACGTCACGTTTGGAAACTTTCCAAACGTGTTATTAGATGCAAAAAAAGATGCCGTGTGTTTTGACCTGACCAAAGGAACCGCAAAGATTGTCAAGTTGCGAGTTCAGAGGCTGGCGCGGAAGTGGCAATGCCGGCCGGCTGGGTTGGTTGGTTGGTTGGTGGGAGGGTTGGGGGACGGGTTGGGGGGGGCGTACCAGCTGCCCGGGGAGCGCCCATTACGAGATGGAGGCAGCGATAAGTGCTCTCCTAGGCCCCCTTTCGCAGGCATAATTAGCACACTTCTTATCTGCTCCTCAATTCACATTCACAGCCGCCCGCCATCAATGAAGCAGGCGGGAATCGGCGGCCAGACACAAGCGCGTTCCCCCGCAAAAAAAAAAAAAAAGCCTCGTACACCCCTTTCTCCCCTTCATTTTTCCTCCCAACCTTACGTCTTTGAACACAAAAACAGGGGTTTGTGCATCACACTTCAATTTGGTCAAACAAAGCAATCTGCCAGTGTAATCGTGCTAATCAGCAGGAAAAAAAAAATAAAGTCTTTGCAGATATTTCGAGATGATTCCCCCACCCCCGGTGATCTATTCCCCCCTTCCGCCGCCTCGTATTTTTTTCATCAAATGCAATTGTGGAACTCTTCCAGAGTCTGTGAAAATCTTTAATAACGCATTTAGGGTTTGTTTTTTGGGGGGGGTCGGCTTTGTCAAAACGCTAAGTGAGGGGGTAGCGGTCGCACGCCTTTGCCAGTTTTTAACGAGCGTGTGAGGGCAATCGTCCGTGTGGGAAGAATAATATCAACAATTTCAAATCCTAAGCCTTCAATTAGAGGCTCCCTGTGTGTGTTTTTGTAAACTGACGCCTGCCTGCCTGCGTGTGCGTGTGTGTGTACCTGGCTTTTGGAGGCGGCCACTTTGGCAAAGAGCGCCTGAGAGACTTTGGCCCTCTTCATCTCTCCCTGGATCTCGTCGTAGATGTTAGAGTTGATGTTGAGGATGCAGCTCTCCGTTTTGCCGTTCCACTCGCTGGGCAGAGGGGATGGCTTCACCTGCTCCCAAAGGAAAAATATTTCAAATTGATTTGATTCTGCCAGTTTTATTAAGACACCAAACATGTCAGGAAAAAAAAATACAACTTAAAAAAAAATTCTCTTCATTATTTAGAATATTTTTATGATTATTTTATTTTACTCACAGGAGAAAGGCCCACGGGAATGCGAGGGTTCCAGTCTTCGGGCCGCACGCTATTACAGTCTTCTCTTCGTGGCTGCACAAAAGACAACAACGCGGCCATTCATTTTAAAGACACACACACACAGACACACATTTTGCCAACAACACTTTGATATGCTGTACTCTGTGATTTTGTTCTGGCGTGGAAGGATTAAACAACAAAATCAAATCATCTTCATTCAAGGCGTGCTGCTTCTTGACGAGATTCCTTTGACGAGGCAACAAGTTGCCTGATAAAAACGGAAAAACTATTAGCATATGAATCATCCTCATATAAGCGTGATGACGGGTTGGACCATCGAGGATGCGTTCGTGGTTTCGGGTCGGGCCTAGGGCGAGAGGTACAGTGGTACTGGAACTCGTCATTCAGAGTTAAGTGTTATGGCGGCGGCGGTGGCGCGCACGAGCGCCGCCGCATACCTCCGCATGTGTTTTTTTACAAGCCTATAAAAACCTTCCTCTGTTTCGGCCTCAATTGCCACCCTGCATGATTTATGGGCGCATATTCGCACCATATATGAGAGGCTGGCAGATGGCCAAGAGTGTGTGTGTGTGTGTGCGTGTGTGTTTTTGCGAGAATTGCCTCATGTAGGTCTACACGAGAGATGTCAGCATGCTTTAAATCACGCGGCTAAATTATATCAGCCCACAGATATTCCACTGATGTTGTTGATTGGAGAATAAGGCCGCAAATTAAAAAGGCGGACTGCATTTCATGGCATCACGACATCGGTTTGACAGCTTTGCTAAACAAATTTTTTTTGGTAATAATAGTAAAAAAGACTACTGCAATAAAAAGATGGATCGAGTCAGTTGTGTTTTATTGCTAACTAGCGAGGCGGAATTGGCATCGTCGCGTCAGACTGGTATTGACGTTTATGAATAAGTGGAATCTCGACAAACAGCTTTCTTCTTTGACTTGGGTGTTCTCTCCCGTTGACTGAACTGACGCTTAAACACAGCGAGTCCGAATGTGAAGATGAGCTTTCAGCTGCAAAGTGGAAGCGCGGCTCCACCGCTTCACAATCACACTTTTGACTTTCTGTGACGGTGCGCAGCCATTTAAAAAGAGAGGGTTGGGGGGGGGGGACGGTTTATAGGCAGGCGACTATGCGAAAAACAGGACAGAGGAAGTCATTGTGGGCTGTTCTCGGCGGCAGGATGCTGCTGACAAATGCACTTCTCCTCGCACGTAGTGTTCCTTTCAACACGGATCACTGACTCGAGTTGTGTAGTTGTACATTTGGGCTTAATACACTCGAGTGCACAACAGCTAACTGGGGGGAAAAGAAAAAAAAAAAAAAGCACGATCGCTTTCTTTGCGGGAGATGTAGAAGACTATGAAGGGCCGAAAGGGGCGAAATTAAATAACCATACCATGAAATGTTTAATTAAAAACACCATCAATTAATTCACTGCTTAATTTATTAATTAAATATAGATTTAAATAGATCAAACGAATAAATGTGCCATTAAATAATGAAATGTGTTAGGAACCGTCATTAATTAAATTTCCAATGATTATATAAATACATATTTCTCAATTTCATTAAAACTTGCAGTGTTTCATGAATTGAATTTATGGTAAAATTCTCAGATATTTTTCTATTCCGCCAGATATATTGGATTCATTTCCACCAGTTACAAGCGGAGAGAGTAATTGAACGGCCTCACCTGAACAGGCCGGTTTGGGGGTGTGCTGATGAGCGGGGCGGCGCCCATGGCGGACGCGGCGGTCAGGCTGCGCTCTCTCTCCTCCTGGTAAATCCGGTCACGCTCGGCCTCGGGCAGCTGCAGGAAGTTTTGCATGGCGCGCAGGTTAACCAGCAGCGACTGCGAGGCTGTTTTCGGGTCCTCTTCTTTGCGCAGGATCTCAGACAATAAGCCCTGTGGCGACACACGGACAAGGAACGTTCATGAAAAACAAATTAAGAGTAGTTGTGGGAAGTGGTCGGGAGTTGCAGGAATTGCTGGCTACTACTGGTTTTGTCCAAAGTCTTCAAAGAAAACTGGTCAATCGTACTATCCAGAAATCAGACTCTCAAATAACATCAGAGAAACCCAAATTGGAGTGAAACTGGTTTCCAAGCCCTGCGAGCAATCTTGGACATATTCTTAGAAGTGTGACACAGCTGGCAATCAGCATGTCCTCTTGTTTACTGGTAAATAGCGTTCCGCGGCGGATGATTGGCCCTTTTTAGGGATCTCTCGGTCACACGCTGAGCAATTCTCTCACCGTCAATAGGTGTGATTTGCTATGAAAACAATTTGACGGAGGCAATTTGTGCTGATTTTCAGCCACTTGTGAGTTTATTTGTCAAACCGTTGGGCGGTGTAAAAAGGAGAACGTGTTCTCTTAATAAATGTCCACAAAAGATGGAGACTCTTCAGTGCAGAATTATACACTGGGCCCTTGTTATTATTCTTGGATCAAACAAATTGCAATTTTGAGGGATTCCCCAGAAAATAGAATTAACACAAACGTAGCAAAAATAATTCAGACCCTCAAGGCAGTTGCATTTGGCAACATGAAATTTGGTAAGCGTGTCTATCATGAGTAGATCAAAATATAAAGTCTCAAGAAGCCACAGGAAGTCCGCCATTTTGGTTACAAGTGGCCATTTTTGGTTCAAGTTGGTCAACTGGGTTTTTTTTCTCGTTTTTTTCCAGCCCCTGAAGGTGGTTGCTCGGCATGTCTATCACGAGTAAAAACCCACAAAAAGCCTGACAAGAAGTTACCAAACTTGCCATTGAAGTGCCATTTCTTGCCCAATAGATTTTGTCAAGAGCTTTCTCATAAAAACAAAAAAAATTCCATCTCAAGACCAATTTGGCAAGTTCCGACCAGGCAAACCTGATGGCTATCAAATTTGCAGCACGTACGTCAGACATCTAGATGTCTGACACTCGATTGTAAAAGTTGTTTTTTTTTTTTTTCATTGCGTGTGGGCGGAGCAGGGCAGCCACATTTGATGACTTTACATAAATCACATCCTCAGCTCCTCCTTAAGCTTCCCTAACACCACCTACACCAGCTTTTATTTAAAAAAAAAAAAAAAAAAGAGCTAATAAATAATCCCCCAAAGACAAGCTCACAAGGCCACATTCTTCTAGCAGGACAGATAACAGGTTGTTGTTTGTGTGGGAGATGGAGGAGAAGCTCGACTAAAAGATTTTTATCATGTGTTTTTTGGGGGGGGGGGCACGTCGAAGGCTTGGGGAATCTTAATGGAAATTCAAACAGGCGTTGGACTCACCTGAGTTCTGTTGAAGGCCACTCGGGCAAAGACGGCCTGCGATATGCCCGCCCGCTTGAGCTCGTCTCGGACCCACTGGTAGATCTCGGAGGACACCTCGGTGTTGGACCCCACCTGGGGCTCCAGGGGCTTGGCGTGCGAGCTGCGGTTGACGGGCGGGTGGTTAAGGTACTGTTGCGACAGCGACTGCTGCGCCAACAGACGGTTGACGGCGTACTGCTGGTTGAGGATCTGCGCCATCACCAGCTGCTGGTTGACCAGCTGGGGGCTGATGGGAGTGGACACCAGGCCCGGGTGGTGCAGGCCGGGGGGCATCTGCCGCCCGCCCGCTTGACCCCCGCCGTGCTGCGGGGGTGGCGGCGGGGCGTGGGACAGCGGGGGCACGGGGGACGAGGGGGTCTGCTCCGCCGTGCTGCCCGGGATGGGCTGTTGTTGCTGCTGCTGCTGCTGCTGGGAGAAGCCCAGGTGGTTGTGATTGTGGTTGGAGCCGGGAGGAGACAAGTCGGACAGGCCGTCCATCTCGGCTGGAGGGACGACGGGAAGAGGAGGACAGGAAATGAAGACGTGAAATTCTAAATAGTAAATGCACTAAATAAATGGGTGGGAGGATTCGTAATGGAATTTGGGGAGTCTTCCTTTGCTTTGTAGATTGTGAAGGAACCGTATCTGGCTGTGAGGCCACGACGGCAATTAACGGGAGGAGTTTGTTTAAACGCCGATCTTAACCAGCTGCATCCGCAGATGACGAATGTTTGTGCTTTTATCTTTGGACGTGAATGCGGCCTTTTCAAATTTCAGTGAGGGGGCCGCATTCATACGTGAACACCTCCACACTCGGCATTCACACATCCTGATGAAAACGCCACTCCGACATACATTTTAAGCAGATGATGAAGATTAAAAAAAAAACAAAAAAAAAAAACACGTGGAACATTTCCAAAAATACGCACCGTCGTCGCGCCAGTTTCTCGACTGTCAGCGAGCACAAAGCGAGCGGCCGAGATGAGTCTATTGAGCGTTTGTCAAAAACAATTGATGACGGAGGGGAGGGTGACGGGGGTTAGTGGGAGGAACAACAACAACAACAAAACAAAATCATCCTGGTAATAATCACGTCTTCTTTTTCCCGTAATCCCCGCCATTCCCGGGTCTCTGATGGCATGACTTGTATGTGAATGTGTGTGTGCGTGTTAGCGCTGGGGGGCATTGCCATGCAAATTGAATAGAGAAAAGGAGCATGCAGTCCCCGAAAGGAGGAGGAGGAGGAGGTCCTCCTGTGGAATGGTGCCACAAAAGGGCCCCGGATTAAAGACACAATGGCAACGTGATGTGGGCCGCGGGGGTGAAGAAGTGAAGGAGGGGCTGAGGTGACGTGAGAAATCAGTCGGGATTGAAAATTTTGAATATACTCGTTCCACGATCAATACAACTCCAAAGCCACCCCGGTTGTCATAATCGTACAAATATTTTAGAAAGAGAGTATTTTGGATAAAAATTCAGAAAAATGTTCATACATTTTAGCTTTGCCAGTGGGTGACACCAAGTGTGGTCAAAACATACCTAGCGCATTAGCACGGGGGCTCTCGCGAAGGACGCACGTGCCCAGGTAGCCCTCCAGCTGGGAAGATTGACGAATGCCTGCAGGGGGGGGAGAGGGCACACAAAAACACGAAAAGTCAATATGTCAGCCAGGCACATTAATGACCGTGGGAAGTATTGCAGAATAACAGGCAGGCATGCAAAAAAAAAAAAAAAAAAATATTAATAAGGCAAAAAAGTTTATTAATAAATTTGCTACGATTCAATTTGTGTGCCTTGGGGGAAACAACAGACGTGAAGCAGTTAGCAGACCCATAGATCTTAAACAACTCAAGTGTGAGGGATTTTAATCCTACAATGACCATTTACCATTGGCTGGGAAAAAAAAAAAAGAAAAGAAAGCCCCCCCCCCCCCGTAACCCTCCATTTGTTTTCAGCGTGATTGGATCAAATCAAAGCAAAGTCAGCTCAGCTGCTAAATAGTGCGGCGTAATCTCAAATTATTAGATAACAAGATAAAAATGTGTCGGGCCGCTTCATGTGACAGCAGCCGAGACAAAGACGCACTTAGTCAGATAGTATATTGTATTAGTGCTTGTGTGTGTGAAGGACAAAAGTGTGTGTCAGATTTTTTTTTTTTTGTAAAAACCCACCCCGCCCGGTTCTGCTTACCCATCATATCCTTTGTCTTCTTGAAATGTTTATACCAGCGCCCGAATTCTTGACACTTTGCCGCTGACACATTTGCATAGTAAGTGCTGTTGACAATGGAGGAAATCATACTCTGAAAGAGATTGATTGAGAAAGAGCGAGAGAGAGAAAGGGGAGGGGAGGGGTGAGGGCAAGAGAGTGACAGACAGTTACATTAGAATCCCGACGCGGACTTAAAATAATTCATCAAATATTTGTGAAACAAATCTGAGAACTTAAGAAAAAAAAAAAGTTCACAGATGTGAAGCAGTTATCAGACTTATTAATTTTGTGCCAAACGCATTCCAGTGGTTCTGTTTGGTGGCCCCCCATGCAACATCGATGTGAAGAAGTTGTGACGGCAAAAGTGAAACACATCAGGCATGCAAGCAGATTGGGTGGAGAACAACAAAGGGAAATGACAAAAGGCCTACTCTGCCTTTTTATCAAATGCCACAAGAGTTTGTCTGGAGTTGTTTTTTTTCCCTTGTGTTTAATCATACGGGGAAAGCTGTGCATCTGTTGAGCACGGAAGAAATCTTTACCTTCACAAGGCGTATGTCGTCGTTTAATAATAATAATCGCAGCAGCTGGTTCCGTTTGAAACCAATCTGTTGGCGACTCGGACTTGAAGGAGTTGGCGGGTCGCGGAGAGCTTGTCGGCCGCCGGACCCGCGCCTTCCTCCTCCTCTTCCTCGGAAATTAGCAAAGAGGTTCTTCTTCTCCTCCGTGGCGGCTTTTCATTATTAAAATGAATGTTTGAACACCTCGCGGGCCTCCGGGTGAATATCGAGGTTGGCGTGCGGGTGGAGGGAGGGGGGGTTAGTTTTTGATCATCATACATATTCAAAAGAGCCCGACCATCTGTTTTCAAATTACAGGTATATGCCGTCTTTATCATTTTCCGTAATGTATGCGTTGGGGGGAGGTTGCCGGGGAGCGCGGTAAGCTCCACCGAGACGCTGATGATGCTCTTCAGCAACAATAGGAGATGATCCCCCGCAACTCCTGACCTCCTAGTCACCCCGTTTATTTTTACTAGGAGGAGTAGAGGCAATCCGGGTCATTTGTGGTGTTTACAAGAAGCCCTGTTAGCAATGCAAGGCTAACCGGTGTTAGCAACAGAGAAAGTTGGGATGCATTTCAAGAAAAATATTTCGTGGCAACAGTGGTGAAGGGGCGTCTCAAAAAAAAAAAAGGAAGATTGTTGTGGCCTGATTTAATTTCTGACACAAGGACAGTTGTCAGGAAGATTGCTAGTCCTACTGGATTTGTCATATGTTGGATCAATGTATCCCAAGCGACACCTGGGGAGGGGAGGGGGGCCAATTAGTGTCGTCTGGGTTGAGGGGGGGGGGCTAAAAAATGGAGGCGAGCGGGATGAGGCACATTCGGACATGCGGCGTATTACAAAGCCACCTTTTGTGGCTGGTCTGAAAAGCCTTCATTCAATTTGAGTTGAGCTGAGTGGAGGGTTAGCAAGGCAAAATATTCCTTTTAACGCCTCATCCATTTATGCATGACGGCCTTCGTTTTCGTCCTATTGGAGTTTCGCCTTTTTATCTGGGCTTTTAATGTAGTGAATGCTGCTGCGTCCACCGCTACCTGGCTCAGCCTGCCCAAATTCCCCTCCAGCCAGCCATCCATGTTTTATTTACAGTGTATCTGGGCTGAGGCTCCCTTCGCTCTTTCTTACTTCCCCCCCCCCCTTCTTTCCGCAATGCTTTTCCAAGGCTGGCTTACCCTCGGCGCCATCTTTGACACAGATGTTCTAATAAACGCTGCTCATTAATCAGCCCTCTCCCTCAATATATCACGCCCGGGCTCTCTCGCGGGGGGGCCCGGCCTCGTGATTGCGTGTGTGCGACACACAACAACAACAACAACAACACAACAGAACCCTGTGATGCCATCTCGGCACCATTGGGAAGGTTCTATTACATGTCAACAGGTAACGTGGTTCTGCACCTGTGTGTGTGATAGCCATCTGCAGCTCACTGAGCTTATCAGCAGGACCAGGAAGTGGCACTGGGCGACTATCAGGCCCCAACATCTACTCTGTTCCCCATCTAGGGAGACAGGAAGTGTGTGTGGCGCAGCGTCTCACACACATACGGGCAGATTAGCACACCTACACAATCGGGCACATGCGTTCCAATTCGGGCAGGGAGCAAAACTGCATTTGCCACCTCGCCAACATCGCAGCTCAATTATGGCATCCACCTCAACGGGGGTGACCCACAAAACCCTCCCCCCCCTCCCCAAATACATAAACGCGCACACACATTTACACTAAGATGGCATTTTGATGACTCTTTGCAGCTGGCGCATCGGCGTGTGTCTGAAGATTGGGGGGGTTGGAGCTCGTTGGTTGCCATAGTTCCTGTCCAAGTGGGCAAAGCGGGGCTGCCAAGCTTGGTAGCGACCAACCACATCGCTAAATCCTGATTGGCTGAATGAAGCGAGTGGGATTAACACGCTTTTAAGCCTTCAGTGTAGCGGTCGTGGCTAAACACGAATATTCAATTCGTGGACATGACACCAATGACTTTAGTCCCAAGGACTGAATAATTTTGGCAACATTGTTTGGGGGAGGATAAGGAAGGAAGTCGGAGCACGCAAGGATGGGGAGAAGAACTTCAAGACAGATGTGCGACCACTAGCGCACTGTGCCGCCATTTAAAACAAACAGCTAAATAAATAGTCGACAAATAAAAGGTGGCCCCCTGAGTGGTGCTTTCCAACTTCCACCGCGGTTCAAGGCAACAGAAGTTGAGCCAAAAAAACGTGTCGGGTCAAACGGAACCCTACCGAGATGACAGATGGCAAAAGCACGGAGATGTGCGCCGGCCGCATCGATTGCGGCGAAGGTGCGAAGTGAAAACAAAGCAGATTTTCTTCATGACCCCAGGTTGCGGCGCTGCTAAGCTAAACACAAGCTGTTGCCTCTGAATAATAAAAAACAACTAGGAACTTCACTTTGTGTTTTTCCGCACTTGGTTTATCCAAACCATGCCGATCGGCTGTTGCTTTGCTAGCATGACTACACGACTTGAAACAAAATGCAAATAAAATGTTTTTATTGGCAAAGCTCAATCGGAATCTTCTCAAACAACTCCCCCTTCCATTTTAGCCTTTTCGGGTCAATCTGGCCTTTTCCTGGAGTCCATCAAAGGTCAATTCATCTTTTGAGATTGTGCTCCCAAATATACGAGACAGATGGGCGACCTAAATTGCACCGAATTTGAAACGCTCGTAAGTCATTTCCGCAAATTCTGAAAACTATAAACCACACGCTAAAATATTAGCACCCAAACATACAGAAACAGCTCTCGCTACAAGCTCAATAACGGACATATTGTTATACAATAATAATAAAAAGAAGAGTTGAAGAGATTTTTTTGCACTCACTAGAGAACTCAGGCATTCTTCAATTTAATTTAAAATCGGTGTGTGTGTGTGTGTTTGCCTGTGTGTGTGTGTACTCTCTTCTGAGCCTTCTTCACATATGGACCGTAAACAGGGTGATTACCAGACTGGGCTGGGCTCCGCCTGAACGCCACCCAGGGACTCTTTACATCATCAGCGCACTGCTCATGCCCGGCTAAACACACAAACACGCCGCCGCATTGCTAAAGAACACACGTACACACGCATACAACAACCACACACACACACACAGTGCACGAGAGGGTCTCCAGGTGACCGTAGGCTAGCCTGAAAGGAGATGGGGTAGCACATATACTGACAATATGCAGCACAATGAAATACACTTTGGACTCACGCATTGCACAAACTTTGCATCGACACACACATGCACACACACGTTCACGGAGAAATATGGCCGTTTCATTCCATCGAGTCCAGAGCTGCCACCGTGATATAGTGACTAGAGTGCCTGTTAGTAGGATATATGCACACTCAACACACACTGTGTGTGTGTGTGTGTGAGTGTGTGGCTATTGCAGAGTAACTCACAAGATTTTGCCAACAACAATATTGTGATGTCGAGATAATGGAAATGGATCAATTGGAAGAAAACCATCTGATGCCAGGAAGAGTGCCGTAAACCACAAGCTCCTTAAATTGGGGTCCACATAACATGTAAAATATATGACGTGTATTATTGGAATGGGCATGGATGGAAGTTAAATTGATGTCGTCTAAATATGTGACTTTTTTTAAAAAAATTGGCAACTACACAATTGATCAAATTTAGCCAGTTCTCCGAAACCAAAAGGTTTGTGAACCACTATAAAAATAAAATGAAAAAATCTGTTGACTGTTCATTTTTGTGGGAATAAAAAGCAAATATGTGCTTTCATTGGAAAGCTAATGGAACAGATCAAACTCAGGGCATTTGATAAAAATGTAACAGTAAGTCAAGGACACAAAGTGTGTGTGTGTGTACTTTTGTGCAGCATAGCTGGTCTATTGGTTGCTCTTAGAATATGTTTTAAAGGGGGGGTAATAAGCAGACTGGGCTTCAGCACCTGTGATAAGGGGCATTCTTTAGCCAGAGAGCTCTGATTCATGTCTTTGAGTAACTCCTTGAGGGCGTTTCTTACTGTAGAGTGGCTCCATTGCTCTGGTGGCAGGTCCTCCAGCTTAGGACAACTGCGGAGACAAAAAAAAAAAAAGTAGGGTAGGAGATGTGGGGAGGGAGGGCATTTGAGAAGACGATAGGAATAATGAGAAACAATTCAGATGGAGAGCAGGCAGATAGCACTGATGCTATCTTGAATTAAATTATAGGCAGCAATTCAATGTTCGACATGATTTAATCTTCATTAAAATGTTAGGACAATTCCTTGAAATGTGGGATAATAACAGCCGTCTTTGAAATGGGCGGAATAATACAATAATGTCACATGACGCTCAGTAGTTACGACATGCCCCTTCGCTAAGCTAGGAGGGTCAAAGTGCAGCGCGTTTCATTTGAGTGGACGAAAAGAAAACAAAGTTCGATTTTTTTTTCCTAAATGTTATACGCTTTGACGTTGACCTCATGGGTTAGGCAACAAGCAAGTTACGACTTTATGTCAATATCTTGGATGAGAACGTCGCCCTCCCCAACATGGCCGACACGTAGGGCATTTCATTAGCCGGCTGCTACAGTCCGGAGGTACTTTCAGGAGTGCATATGACAAGTACAGTATATTCCAAACGGGATATACAGCATTGGTGGGTTTGAAGTGGCAGACTGAGCTGTAAAGAAGAAGCACCATCACCACCTCCTCCTCCCCCCCCTCCTCCCTCTCTCCATCCTCTCAGTTTTCCTGCTGCAAGCGCCCCTCCAAGACAGACAGATTTCATTTGGCGCATCAAGCAGATGCATCTGGAGATTAGTCGCTCGCTCTCTCCCTCTTTCTCTCTCTCGCTCCCTTGCTTTCATATTCTCTCTCTCTCTCTTGCTCTCCTGATTGTTCTGATTAGTTAATTACTTTATACAACACATCTGCTGGATTGATGCATGAATTATACATCAGCTGCATGTGGCCGCCGCCGCCGCCGCTGCTATTATTTTGTCTTACTTCTACCTTCTCGCCGCGCTCTGCCAAAACATTGGCTACATGTCTGCAGTAGTCAGGTGGGGGACGAGGGATGTGGATTGGTGGGGGGGCGAGATAATGGGGGGGAAAATAACAACAAGGCGCAGGAAATGTACGCACAAAGTAGATTAGCGTGTTAGCTGATTCCAAATTGGTGTCGTTTTTACTCCTGTCGGGGTAGCCGAGGGTCTAAGGGTGTTAAATTTAAGAGTTTGACGACTAGGACGAAAATGTATTCGCAATAATTTATGTAACACAATATATGGGGGTGGGGAAAAAAAATACAAAAGAATTTGAGATACTTGCTTTGATGGACAACGAATTAGAACCATCAAAAGGTCTCTGTATGAGTCAGTAAATTCATTTTAAGAATTGCGTTGGAATTTGATAGATATGACCACATGACACCAAAGAATTGCTCTGAATCACATGAAAGGGGGGAAATTCTTTTTTTTTTAAAAACCGTCTGTTCACTCAATACCCTCCATTTACGTTGTCAAAATAAATAAAAATCATTTTTATTTTTTAAACGTTATCAAAGCTCTTTTTGTGCTGGCCTTATTTTTTTTTTTACATAACAGGCAGAGGCTTTGAAGTAGAATGTAGATGTTCGTCAAAATCCTTAGGAACGAGCTCAAATACGGGCTCGTCTTGTGTCGTCCAGCGGTACACACTCAATGCAGGTATGCGACACACACGCACACACAGACGGGCACCCACAATCATCCAAGTGGCACCGGTGTTGAACCAGTGCCAGCCGCATGCTAAGCCAGCGTAGCGTTGTGGAGGCAGGTCTCTAGAGATCTGCTCTTCCATTTTTTCTGTCACTTCTCTACCTCCTTCTGTCTCCCATGTTCATCAACAAAGACACACACACACTCGCTCGCACAGCAGCAGGAAAACAGAAGGTTGTGTTTATTTCCAGCATGCTGGCCTTGAATGCATGGATAGCCATCCTCCTCCTGCTCACTTGTGTCTCCCCTCCGGGTTTTTCGAGCTACCGCAGCAATTTGCGTTTGTGTGTGTGCGTGTGTGTGTGTGCACGTGAGCGCCCCTAACCTGTGCAGCTGGATCTTGAGCGTGACCACGTGGTAGACATCCTGCAGCATGTCGGCCACCGTGGCGTCAGGCGCGTCCGTCACGTATGACAGGGGGATGGGGTTCCACTTGCCCACCTGAATCATACCTGGTGGAAGATTGAATATGTTTCTAGATTTTATTTTGGAAGGGGGGGGTGGATAAGGAAGTGCACGACGACGACGCTTACCTTTGGCCTGGGCGGCTGAGCTGTGCGAGTAGCCTAGCGAGAGCAGCGCCATCTCGATGAGCTGGTTGAAGAGCATGTCCTTGCGGACCAGCACGAACTCGGCGTGCTCCTCCTTGCTGTCAAAATCCAAGGGGTTCTCGTAGTGCTCCACCACGCAGAAGACGGGCAGCATGTTGCCTGCCAGACACACACACACACACACACACACACACACACACACACACACACGTTGCAAACTTTTGAGTGATTGCTGTCTATGCACAAAGGTCATGTGAAGATCATAAAAAATAATTTTTCGTCTTTTATGGGACAATTTCTGTCTTGACCCTGTCGTCCATTTGTGTCGACACCAAAGTGAGAAATTAAAGACTTTGGCAGCGAAAGACGCTGCATAGTAACCCATGCTGAAGCTCATTTATGGAGGAAGAGTACTTTGACAAAAGTTTTGGACCAACAGCAAAGATGTTTCTACATTTGCTAATATTTGATCCCTCCAGACTTTGATATGTCCTACGAGCATAAATTAGCGATCTTTTTTTTTTTTTTAATGGTTCTAGTACCACTTCAAAAGCAAACACAACTGGGAATAATTTTGTATGTATGTTGGCTAGTTCTTGGTGGACCACATTTTGAAATCTGGGGAAGGGCAAAGTTCTTTTATGAGAACCTTCAATGGGCACAACACTGGCCTCTTGTCGGAATACATTTTGAAATCTGGGGAAGGGCAAAGTTCTTTTATGAGAATCTTCAATGGGCACAACACTGGCCTCTTGTCGGAATACCTTTGGATCCATATCTAAACGCGGTTAAAAGTTCAAAACCTGTCTAAATATCTCTATAGCTGCAAAATAATATGAAAAATTCCCTAAATAAGAAAAGTACTTTGAAGCACACTGCGATGAGGTCATGTTCTCACACCATTGTCCTGTGCCCATTAGACGTCCTAATAATTCCCAATCCCTGGCATTCCAGAAGATGCGCGCAGAGCCCTGGCAAAACAATCAATCGGCCCACAGATGCCCGGGAATGTGCTGAAAGGGCTGCTTTTCCTCCTGCCTCCATTTTAATAGATAAAGATCTAACAATAAAGACTGCTGTGTAGGTTCATTTGAGAGGGGCGGGCGGGGGAGGATCAATACCGGCTTTGTTTCCCGGGTAGCCCGCAGACGGGCGGCGGTAAATATTGTTCCGGCGCTCGGACACAATGCCCGCTGTGGGCCCTCTCGCCAAGGCTTCGGCGAGGCCCTTCCGCCGCGGATGATGGAGGTGAGAAATAATCCTCTCTCAGTTGGAGCGCCGCACTCGCAGATTTAAAAAGGGGAAAAAAAAAAAAACGGCACATCCCAGGACGCCTTCACAGCTAACAACTCTCAAACATAAACAGATTTTAAATCATGAGTGAGAAAATAATACAAATAAGCCCATCAAAAGGAGTTGCAGTTTCTCCAAAAACAATTTCGACGGTAAATTTTCACCTATCACGGAAAGGTCTGGAATATTAAACAATAATTGACTGTTTAGCAGTCCAAAGCTTGAAACGCGGGCCCTCTCGTGAAGGTTTGGCGTCGGGCGCGGCACGGCCGTTGGGCCCTCCTCGCTCCTTCCACTCGGAATGATGAAGGTGAGGAATTAGGCTCTCTCAGCTGGAGCGCCACAGTCGCAGATTTAAAAGGAGCGACGGCGAGGAAAGAACGGCCCATCTGAGAACGCCTTCCCAGCAAAACAAAGCCAGTGTACTCACGCCAAGTGCAATTAAGACTCGGAACCTGCAGCTTTTCCAAACTCATTTCAAAAACAAAACATCGTAACTATTAAAAAGAAGAAAAAAAAAAAGGGCCCCGCCTCTTTTTCGGACAGCTTTGGCGGGCTTCAAGAAAAACGATGTCATAATCACAAAATGGCTCTTGGAGGATGGGGAAAGTGGAGGCGGGTAAACAAATAAAGGTCAGTGGAGACGGTTTGAGTATTCTATACCTGATTATATATAGAGAGAAAATATAAGTGAAAAAAAAATTAAGTGTCTTTATTTTAAAAAATAATTTGCTACCTCTTTTAGGGGAGGGGGGGTGATGTCATAATCGCAAAGTGGCTCTTGGTGGTCGGGAACGTTGCGGGCGGGTAAACAAAAAAGTCGGAGGAGCGATGACACAGCAGCAGCAGCGAGGCAGCACGACACAGGGATGATTCTCACAGTGCTCCTCTGTTTGCCATTGTCTGACACAATAAATGTGTGTGCGAGTGTGTGTGCGTGCGTTTGCATGCTGCGATGACTAAAGGAGCATTGTGACGAAAGTTTTAAGAGTTTTGGAGCGCATGCTTGCAGGCAGAGGGGAATGGGGGTGGGGGGGGTACAAACATCCTCAACTTTAACTGGAAATGAGTGTGATTGGGTTAAACTCAGCAGCTTTTTTATTATTATTATTATTACTGCACCAAATCTTTATTAAATCTACAAATTGTCCAGGCCGTTAAACCTCAAACCCACTTTACCAATTAAGAATAAAATTTTGTCGTTTTACACAAAGCAATTTGAATGTTTTTTAACCCCAAGTCATAGCATATCAACTTTTTAGCGTAAAACTGTATTCCAATGTTTCAGATTTCCCGATTTTTGGTTGTGGGGCTAAAAAGACCCTAAAAAGGGTCTTTGGCTTGCAATTCCCTTACCCCGCTATAAAAGAACTTTAGCGCTTCTTTTAGCACGAGCAGTTATCTGGCGCAACAGCTAGCTCGCTATGCTAACAGCGTCGCCCATAGCGCTACGATTATCATTTAAAACTTAGCGCACTGTGTAAACTGTAAATGTAAAATAGTTGCAAACAAAGGATGGTACGAAATCAAATGTGGACGCTATGTAAACCAAAGAGACACACCAATGTTAAAGTGACAGACGTAGGCTAATTCGAAATAGTCGTCGGAAGCATCTTATTTGTTTGTAGCTCCGAGCGCTTCTTTTAAATTTGTACATTTGTTTAAGAAGCAGACATCATTCCAACACAAACACAATAAACTAATAACTAGCAGACAATGTCGGAAGTTTGTGTTCGTGTTCTACGGGCATACCACATTTGAATTTTGAGGGAATTAAAACATGTGTAAAAGCGACGTACCACGCTTGTGGTAGGTCTTCAGGAGGTGATTGGCGGGCTTGTAGGGCAGTCCGGACAGTTTGGCGCCGGTACTGCCCAGCCTGGCCCTCCCCAGGGGGCTGCCGTTCTGCTCCATGCGAGGCAGCTTGGCGGGCGGCGGCTTGGCCTCGGCCATGCTGTTGACCAGCTCGGCGTTCTCCTTGCCCAGACACGTCTCGCTGAGATGGTCCATCATCATCTCAGCAACCCTCGACTCGCTGCGGTCACCTGCGAAGACATGGGAGAGTTGTTAGCCCAGGGTCTCAAACACATTTGGGTGGTGGGCTACCAGGTGGCAAGAGAAACATTGTGCTACATATGTTAGCCTAAGAAGTGTTAGCATGTGAGCTAATCGCCTTTGAAATGGTTCCAATGTAAATTGCTTTTTCTACTCTTGTTAGCATAAAAACTGTTAGCATGTTAGAATTGTAGGATATCTGATTGGGAAAGTGTGCGACCGAAGTTAAAATTTTTAAATCTTTGCGTGCTGGATGCACAATGTTAGCATACCAACTGTTAGCATTTTAACAACAGTTGTTGAAAACTGGACTTAAGTGGTTGAAGACTTACGTGTTAGCACTTCTGTCGGAATTGCTTTTTTTTTTTTTTCTTTCTACCACATGTATTATGTATGGACGTCCCACTAGCAAGTCCCACGCGAGGTGGGCCAAACAAGTCGATTTTTTTTTTTATATAAGCGAGAACACATTAATTTTCAGGGAGATTCCACTTGGATGCGTACAGCGGCGGGCTATGAGGTTCTTGCAGCCGAGCACGCAGGGTTGAGGATTGGCTGAGGTTTGGACAAGGCTTTCCGTTGGTTTGTGTAACGACACGCAAGGAAATATTTCAGTGTGACAACTTAACAGGTTTAGACTTTCCTTTCTGCTCTAATCCACAATTAACTCCGTTTGACCCATGACGCGTGTGCTTTCATTCTATTTTTGGTCATTGATTTATTTTACCTCCCGTTTTGTTTTTGCAATACACTTGAATGCAATAATGACAGTTTATTAGTTATTTAATTTCTCAATGGAAAGACTAATCAATTATAAAAATCTTTATAACAAGTGTGCACATCATACATTAACCACACTTGTAATTAGTTGTACATTTAGCTCAATTAACATTGTGGTTTTAAACGTCAAAACTATTTCTTATTGTTGTTCTTCAACTTTCAAAATTGACCCATATTTCAGTTTCAACGTTGCCAGAGATTAAATGAATCCCCCCCAAAACCTCGTTGTAGTAAGTTTTAACTACTTCATTGTCTTTTGTGTAACTTAAATAGGTGGATTAGATCCTGGGGTAATTTATTTTTCCAAAAGATGCCGTAAACCCCAATAGTAGGTCCATTTAGACAATCACAAACCCGAAGAAAGTCATTTCTGGAACAGGCGCAATAAACAACATAAGCAAAATCAAGGAAAGCAGAATCATATGGGTGGATGGACAGTTGTGCAAACCACTTTCACACACACACGATATAGATTAAAACACAACACACACAAATTGTATCGCTTTGAATACAGCCATGGCCGAATTATAGTGTCGATTAGGTCGTTTGCTGGGGTTGCACGAGTGTGTAAGAGTCACGGTGCATGTCAGTGCATCGTGTTAATTCACTGGCCCTGTCAAAGAGGACAAACTCGACCACCCCCGCATCCAAAGATCATCAACTCCCCCCATTCATGACGCGCAATGAGCCAAGTAATTCCCTGCAATTAGGGCAGAAAAGTGAGGGATGAGGGTGGGGGCTGGGGGGGGGGGGGGGGGGTATAGAGAAGGAATCCACACCACGGGATCAAAGTCAAATCCATGTAAATAATAATTATTAATTTCCTCTTGCATCTCTTTTGCATCCGTGAAAAGTTATCATGGATTTGTGCGATTTTGCATTCTACTCTTGACTTTCAGGAACATCGTCAATTAAAATCAGCAAGGGATTTTTAAATGGCAAATTATTTAAACGAGAAGTTTTAAGAAAGGAGTTAGAAATTATAGTAACCAACCTGGAAAGAAGCAGCTTGCCAACCACTTGGATTCCTCTTTTCTTCAAGTTTGGCCAGGGTAGAGTGATAAGTTTTAAAAACGAATAACAATAATAAATAAAGCAAACTTCCTGTGGGCAGGTAAGTGAGAGTGAGGGCGAGGGAGGGCGTGGAAGTCAAGCCGGCTATTCGGAGGCTCCGGCTGGCAAGAGGCGGGACCACCAACCGGTGTTGGGGCTGGGTGAGAGTCTGCGCTACGTTAGCTTACACCGTCCGGCGACATGGATGCGGACAAACAAACCGAAGAAAAACAACAAGAAGCGGGTGCAAAGTGAGCGGTTTGCCACTACTTCGCCCAAAAATACAAACATGGCCGTGGGAGGCTGAGGGGGAGAGGCTGCCAGCCTGCCCGCTAGCCGCCGCCGGGAAGCGGACAGCGTACGGAACGGAACATGGTAGCCACCGCAGCCACCACAACCCACACAGGCACCGGCGAAACCGCGCTTCAAAGCCGGGGTGCTTTGGAACTAGCTAACGAGAAGGCGAGAACGAACCAGCGTCCTCTCAGCTGTTGGTAACGCCGAGCCGGAACGCGATACGGAGCGGCTTCGCCACATTCAAAACAACGGGAGAGAAAAGACGAGGGGAGGTCAAAAAGTGCCGTTCACTTTCCCGACGTCGCGGATAAACGACGCTCCCCAGTCGGGTGCTCGTCCGCGGGGCTGGTCGCGCTGCTATATCGTCGCCAATGCCGTCTGGAGGTGGAAGAGGAGGCGGAGGAAGGTGTCTCGCTACTCGGGCTCGGAGCTCCTGTGCCTCGGCTATCCGCCTTTCGGTCTCTCCCCCTCTCTCGCTCCGGCTCTCCCTGCGTGTCCCCATTAAATTATTAGTTGTATTGACTCATCGCCCTCCTCCTCCTCCGCCTCTCTCTCTCTCTTTTTCTCTCTCTCTCCCTCCCTCCCTCGTTCTGCTTTTCTCCCCGCTGCTCCCTCTCCCCTCGGCAGGCACATGGCGCGACCGAGGGGGCTGCAACATTTCCGGGGTGATGGGGGTAAACTGACGGTAAACTAGTCCCTGGAGAGGAAGCGGATGATTCCACCTGCACACCGGCCGTAAAAGTCCCGATGGCGGGGTGTGGGGGGGGAGCGCTTAAAGTAGAAAAAGTGCGCGGAGGAATTTCTAATCATCTTGATTGGAGTGAGAAGGCCCCCTGCATTTATTAGTGGCAACGATAAATCAGTAAAATCCATCATTCATATTTTCACGGCCACTTTTTGTTTGTATTTATTGATCATCAAGGTGGAAAACGTGGGGGGGTCTGTCTTGTTTTTTTTCCCCCATTTCCAAATACTATTTTTCTGTTTTAGGAATAGAATATCAATATTAAATATGCTATAATACAGTTTCTATCTATGGGGAGTACAAATGATTTTTACAGAACATGCAGTGAAACTTTTTCCCATTCACTGTTGTAGTAGTAGTAGTACAATAAATCAAGCCACAGAACATGCAGCGACATCACAATGAACTTTTGTTGCACCTATTTTCCTTCACAGTTATTACACAACAAAGCATCTGTCAACAAAACACCGACTTGACAATCAGGACATTCTCACGTTCCGAGTTCCGCGGTGTAACTAACAAGAAAACCTGTGCAGCAGGTCATCATGCCTTGACACCATGTCATTTTACCAGCCCAAAATATTTGACAAGCTCCACAAAAGTGCCAACTGTCAACACACATGGAGAGACTGCGCACAGATTGTGCAAATACTCGCAAGCTGACATTGTAATTAATGAAGCAAGCCTATTTTATATACTGGCAGCTGATGTCTCTTTGACGTGTCAATAAATCCAACTGAGATTTGATTCAACTAAACTCTTGTCCCATGTGTTGGCATTTCCGAATCATTTATTCCCATAGGAGTGAACGGGGTGCTACGTTGCGCTAGTGGTTAGCACATGTGCCTCACCGCTTTGAGGTTGGGGGGGGGGTTTACCCTAATGAGGATTAGGAAGATGGAAGAATTAGTGGAAAGAGAAATTATTCATTAGGCCTAAGATATCGGCATTCTAAAACAGTCATTAACATTTTAGGCCCGCGATATAAGCGGCATGGTCGAACTTGACTGGAATGGAAAAAGACAGTTTGCACGCTGGCGGTTTGAGTCCTGCACATTTACGAACTCCCTGCCACGAGATACTGCGACCTCGGTTCGGGTTTTGAGGCTCCACTGTAACATATTACTTCTATTGAACCACCAAAAGTGGTTCTGCCCGCTCATTTTACCTGCGCTATGCTAGCTTAACTTTGTGAGAAAGTTTCTACCTGGTTTTCAGATGTGGCATTTAAAATCAGACATCGTTGATCATTTACAATGCACACAACAAATGTGCATGTATTCCTTCCGGAAGACCCAAAATCCGTTGGGTAAACGCAAATATTGGGTCGGCTAGCTCAGCTAGCATGTCTGTTTACATGAGCGATCGAGGTTGTGGCCATTTTTCGAGACGTGCAAATCTTTAGTAGGTTTGTTTTTGCTGCTGGTCTTGCACCAGCACAAAACACACACACACACACAGAGGCTAGTCTAAGTTATTATTGTTCTTACAGGAAAGAAAAGAACAGTTCATACTTAGCAATCTTTTCAAACTTTCCAAAACAATGACCATCCAATTTGTGGCTGGGTTTGACTGAACAAGATTCACCGCAATTACTTATATCCAGATTTTATAATTAAAGGTGGTGCAGACAGAACAACAGGAAACCGACTAACAAGAAAACACGTTTGCTAACTAAGAACAAAAGTAGAGGTGGCAAAGCAATATTTTCAGTCCGCAACGATAAACGTGGTAATCGCTTCGTCTTTGCAAAGCCGCTGTTTGATAAACAGGCCGACCACAGATGCTTTCTCGTTAAGTCACGTGACGTAAACGAAGAGGTGTTGCATTGCGCTTAACCCCTAATTGTTGCAGCACGCAACTGTGTGAGGTCAAAAGTTTGTCTGGTCCTCCAGAATTTGCCGCAAGACGCGAGAACGGAAACTAAGAGTTGTCGGTGGGAAGCGTTGTCAAAAAGTCTCACGATTGCTGCAGTTTTTATTTTTTTTATTATTATAAAACATTCTAACAGGAAGTCTAAAAGAAGTGAGGTGGTTCTGCAGTTATGAGAAAGTTCTGGCTCATCTGATGAGCATATGATTTTGAGGATTGTCCATTTAAAAAAAAAGAAAGAAAAAAAAGCCTGTCCAGCTTTAAGTAATTAACAGAAAGGTTTTTGGTAATTTAATTTGTGGTCTCAAGATGGTTTGTTGAATTTGTCCTCTGCAACTTTGACTTGTGGATCCAAAATTAGATGTTTACTTGAGTAGGGCCAAGGAATTCTAATTTGTATCAGCGTCAAACTGTGCAGCTTTTTTGGTAGACAATCGGAAGTCTGAAATTTGAAAAGATGCCTTAATAATTGCTTTAAAAATCAAAATGTCAGACTTTGTCCTGATACATGACCAATTTGCCTGAGCTACATACACATATTTCTACTCGCTGTGCACGACGAAGAGGCGCCGCAAAAAAAAAAACACAAGGTGTGTGTCGACATGCTTCACTTTTGTCAGCCGTGGTGAGGAAAATGTGCTCCTTTTTTCTCCACGGTGTGACGCAAGCAGCCGCAGTCATTTCCACGCCGATTGTCAGGCGCTCATCAGAGAGCGCCGATAACCCCTGCCAGGCCTTGGCACGGCCAACAGGTGGCGGCGCTGCCAGCCAGCCAGCCATCTTGGCAGCCACGTGGCTGCAGCGAGGGAAAAAAATAAATAAATATCTGACGTCCTGAAGGAGCGCAGACTTGCACTGAACGCATCGGCGAAGCAACATTGCTGATTATCAATTAACATCTAGCATTTTGGTGTGTGTGTGTGTGTGTGTTGGAGACTTCAGGTTGACTTGAACGTGTTAAGATGGAGAAATTTGGTAATATTGTCACGGAAAATACGGATTACGTGAATTTTGGCAATGTGAAAATCAAACTAGTTAATTGTGAGCTGAATGCAGATTTAGCTCGGCTCAAGTCGAGTTTGCAGCATTATGGCCCGGCTACACACACACAAACACACACACAGTGCAGCCTCGATTTGATAGCGCTTGGCTATGTTTGTAAGGAAAACACGAAGCTCAAAAGCGGCCTCGTTCGCCAACGGAGGCGTTTAAATGTCAGCCGTCATTACACGTTTGCTACACCTGGGCCTGCGCTCTTTAAACCGCAGGACAAGAATATTCCGTCTATTTAGGAGGACGAGCGGTGGGGGGGCGTTAAGAAAAAAAAAAAAAAACAGACACTAATGGGAGAGGAGACGGGAATGATTATGGAAATGCAGAAGAGTTGGCTCGGCGCGGCGCTAGCGTCTTTATTTAGAGGCTGAGTGCACGTAGGTGTTGTAATGTCTTCATGCTCGCCCCTCGCCTCGCTGCTAATGGGCATTAATAGCATTATTTGCGATTACTAATACAAATTAGTCTGAGTGGTGGGCGACGGGGAGGTGACGGGGGTCTTTAGCGACGTCTCGGCTCCGCATTCACACACACAATTGTTATTGGAGGAAGCAAAGGGTGTAATAATCCTACCCCCCAAAAAAAAACATCCTGCTTTAGTAAATTAATCTGTTGCATTGATGCCAATGTGTTGTTTGTGACCACCGGACACAATATTAGGGACACTGTCAAAGTCGGCAAAAAGAACGTCATTAATTTATTGATTGATAATGCTCATTTTTTTTTTTTTAATACTGATATTTCCTAAAGGAGCCAAAATTTGAGAAACTGTCAGTTAGGTAGCAGATTTTTTAAAGTTGGAATTTTTTTAGAGAAGTGAAGGCGAGCTGGTCATTTTCAAACAAATCAGATTTTCTATTTTGTTAAAATTGTCTTGCCATACAATCTTGGGGGGAAAAAAAACATCATGCCTCTCTGGTTCAATCTAGTATGATTTTTGAGAAACCACCGCGCCCCAAAAAAAGCAACCAATAGGAGGTTGTCACGCCAGTCCATGACCACAATAATTAACATATGGGGGGGGGGGGTTAAACATGCAATATTATCCAAGTAAAGACTGACATTTATGACATTGGTACCTAATATTGTGAATGAAAACGAAATTCGCTACAAAAAAAAAATTCTGGGAAACAAGCGTGGGTGGGGCTGTGAGTGACGCGAGACACGACAACTGTCGTCATTTCATATTCGCTACTGTCAATTTGACAATGTCTACGTTCTTTTTCCAAAACACACGCACTTTGCCATGGATGCCTTGCGTGTTTTATTAATAACCTCATGTCACGAGCACGGCTCGTAATCGTCTCGTCTACGTTAAGCGCAAAAATAAGTTGAGCAAATATTCCGTAACGCCCCGCTCCACAACAAATCCAATTAGTCCCCGCTTATTTTTTCCCCCCCACTCTTTCCACCGCGTGGTGAGTGTGGCTTTCAATTAGCGGTGAAAGAAGGTGATTTCTTACGTTCCTCGCGTGTCCGCCTGGCAGTGTGGGAGGCGAGAGGAGATGAAGAAGAAGCAGAAGAAGAGGTGTAATGAACACAGAGTCGTCTACTAAGTGCTTAATTGTTTTCTAATCGCGTGAGGCAGACAGAAATAGGCGTCGAGCGAGCGAGTGAGTCAGAGAGCCACTCTGGTGTCAACGTGTGGACTATTTGACCACATCCTACAACTCAGCTAGTATTGGTATCATACTGCATCAAACATTATTTCTCACGCTACGATGCTGCGGTCCCAGCTTTAGCAATTTTATTTTATTTATTTTTTTAATTCTTTTATTTGGGTGCCTATTTATTTGTTTATTTATTTATTTGGTCAGTTATTTATTTTATTTTATTACTATTTTTTTTCATTTATTTGGTCAGTTATTTAATTAATTTATTCTTTATTTAATTAATTAATTTAATTTAATTATTTATCATTTAATTAATTAAATTTATTTATTTATTTTTAGATGGTATGGGGCCAGATGGCTCTCTGGTGAGGAGTTTGGGGCAGGTCCCACCAGGAAGAGGCCCCAAGGATGACCCTGGACATGCCGGAAAGTCTCTTCATTGCATCGGAATCCCTCAAGATTCCGTGTTTAAGCTTCCGTGACCCCAACCCAGAAGATCACGAATGGACGTTTGTTCATTCCACAGATGGATGTCGTTATTGTTGGCAAAATATTGCCAGATAATATCGTGTGGCGAGTCATTCCGAGACTCCCACCCAAAACCTTTGTGTTTACGCCAAAACATCCGACACGGCATGCTGCGTACAAAAAGTCTCGACTAGCCAGGCCTAAAATTTGTCCACGCCGATTTGAGAGCGAGAGTCTTCTTTTGATGTCATTTTGAATCAAAAAAGCAGGAAGGCGACAGAATGGGGGGGGGGGAAAAATAAGAGAATAAATAAAAAGAACGCGGGTGTCGACTTAAAAGACTGGTCGCCTTTTTATCGTCATATTTTTCTTTGCCACTTTAATCCCTCGTCAAAGGAGGCGTCACTCATCCGGTGAGAAACAAAACGCTCGATAAGGATGCAGTGTGTGTTTTGCCGTACGTGGGTGGGTATTAACAACCTGATCTCAGACGGATGCGCTTTCCCGCAAACGCTCCCACCTCCTCCATAATAATAAAAAAAACAAAAAAACAACAACAACAACCAGCAAAGGATTCCCAAAAACCTCCACAGATGGGATAAAGACAAGCATCGAAATGAAGGACAATGAAGTGAAGAAAATAAGCCCTGAGCTAATGTGATTTGAATCGTGACTTCAAACTTGTATTAAATTGTATTTGCCACGCTGTAGCATGAGCAAAGAGGAAGAGCGCGCAATATCCGAATCTTGTCATGCCACGCGAAAAGCGTGACAAAACCGACATGATGGACTTGGCTTTTTTACCCCCCCCTCTTGTGACAACCTTTTGAGGACCCGCAAACAATAAACTAAGCTGGGCAATAAGGAGCAACGTATGGAAAACATAGGGAAAAAAAAAAACACAATTGGAACATCTAGAACAAACACTATAGCGGATAAGTCAATTGTCGTGTTGCGGGTCAATTTGACCCTTTAAATATCTCCAAAAACCACACGGTTGAACTTAATCTGCTTGACTTAGTTTTTTTTTTTCTTTGTGAAAATAATTGAACAAAAAAAGTTGACAGCTTTTTTTTTTCCTGACTAAATGCAAAGCGGGTCAGACTGACCCATGAACAATGAGCAAAGTCAAACAATGCAAAAGGGAAAACACAGCTAATCATATAGAAACCAAACTTTACAAAGATTATACGGTTTCGTTTTACGATTCATCGTATTGCAGGTCACGTGACCCATAAACATTGTACGTACGCAATGGGAGTGAACGTATCAAGGAATGCAGCATTCAAACTCGCTACAACATGCAGCTAAAAAAAAAAGCCAATAAACCCTGTGTGAATCACATAATACTAATCGTAAAATTTGGAGGTGGAATCCCCAAAAGTGCGTGTGGCAGACTGCCCTCTTATTTACTGGCGACAGTCTCGTAAAAGGCATCTAAACAGGTATTTAGTCTTATGCCTACCGCAGGTATAATTGACTCTTTGCCACGCAGATCTGCCATCATCATCATCGAGATGCTAGACTGCAATTAATGGCTTTATCCGAGATATCCTCTCCCAAACTGGGGCCTATAAACTGTGTGTAGGTGTGTGTGTTTAACAATCCTCATGGAATGCGGCACTGAGAAAATGTTACAAGCACCCACGTCCCCAAAATTGACCCCCTAGGTGAAAATTCAGCCCCAAGAGCCAGTTTAGCTTAGCAAGGTGAAGTTTGGTGGACATGTCTAGCACAAGTTGACCCACAAAAAAAAAAAAAGTTTCAAGCAGGAATGCCCTCGACACCGTCATTATGGCTTGACTGTTTCAAGATCATTTCCAGGTGTCCTTTCAAAATAAACTACTTTTTTTTTCCACTGAGAGATTTGGTAGGCATAGCAATTATGAGAAACCCCACAAAAAAAGTCTAAAAAAAGAATCTTAAAAAAATAAAATGTTTATCATTGCCATTGCAGCAGTTTAGAACATAGCGGGAAAAGTGTCAAAATAATAGAAACAGCAACAGTGCCTCTATTTACGTGTGTTTCAATCCCCAAGGAGCCCCCCACCCCACTCGCCCCGATGGGAATAAAACTTGACGATTGAAGCAATTTGAACGGAAGCATTATTTCATCACCGATAAACAAAGGAAAAACAGACACCACCTTGTGAGTAATTGGCCCCGCAGGGTCAAAAAAAAAAAAAAAAAGTCTCACACAAGCCTCCCAGCCGGAGACGAAGATGGTGGGCGTCAGCAGCCGCTTGTGAAACTCAATCACCGCATAATCATTTCTGAAATACTCCAAATAACCCCTCGAGAAGGGATCAAAAAAACTTTGCTGAATACGGTAAACGTTTTGAAAATGAACATTCGGGTGTACTGTAAGGGCTACAAAGTGAAAACCGAAACGACAAGCAAGAAGAAGTGGGATGTTTTTTTTGCCCTCGTGACGTTTTCTGAATGATCTTTACTGTAAGAGGCAAAGAATGACAAGCATGCAAGACACTTTCTGCTCATCACATTCTCGATTCCTATCATTCCGACTCGTTTTGCTTCAGCGCTCTGTATGCTATGCTAGCCATTTACTCGCCCCCCCCTCTATTTTTTTTTAACCATTCATGTTTTAAATTTAATGAAATCTTCCCATGATGCTGATTTTTGTCTGCTCCGACTTGAGGTAATTAATATTTCCTTGGCATCCTGATTAATATTGCAGTTTTTATCCCTCTCAAGAGGGGCGGCCATTTTGTCACTTGCTGTCAACTGCAAATGACATTTAAAGTCTCAGGTCACATGACCAAACCTAGAAAACAGAGGCACAAGATGGGGGCAGAGATTAAACCATATTTCATATATGATCGTATATCATACTGCTATCAAGTCAGAATGACTTTTGGAGGGGGGAAACGGCTAACTCCTCCTTGAACAACGCAGTTTTAGTTCCGAGAAATTGGAGATACCCTCTGCTGACCATGGGAAAGAATTCCATTTAAATTGAAGTGGAAGATCACTGGCTGAAAAAAGATGGCACTATTTTTTTTTTTTACATCAATTTTTATGGTCGTTTAATAAATGGATATTTCAGATCAATAACTGACATTGGTTCAAGATTTGAGCACAAAATCAAAAGGGCTATAAAATCCAATAAAACTGAGGATTAACAGCCATTTTTTTTCATTTTATTTTTTTATAGGGTTCTCTCGTGCGCCGCTTCTCGAGAAGTGGCACACGCGCTCGTCTTTGGCGTCCAGAGACACCACAACTAAGATGTGCAGCGATTAGTTTGCTGCCAACATGACTTGACCCCTTTTTTTTTTTTTTTTTCCTCAACATCAACCGCAAACAAACACAAGACCTCACACTTCGTATCTGATCCAGATTGTAATTTCGTAGAACCCTCCAGGTTGCTTCACACGTACAAAACAAACCTGCTCCACGACATGCTTTGCTTTATCTGGGACAAGAGACACGAGACAGATACACCTGCTAATGAGACGCTGTAATACTCATGCGAGTTGGGGTTATTGAGTTTGTGCAAAAGTTCGAGACTAAAAACTGTCCTTGGGAATAATCGAATGCACAGAATTTAACAAACAATGATCTTGAAGAAATGAAACAATGCAACTTTGACAAAAATCGCAATCAAAAATGAATGCCTCATGTCTATTCATTATAATTCCACTTTTCGGTTGGATCTTAATGACTCGCGCGGGTGTAACTAATAAAGTTAGCTCAGCTCCAAACATGAAAGAGTTGCAACTTTAACCAAAACCCCCGACCGATCAAACACCCCGTGTTAATTAAATCCAATACAGCTCTCGGTTTGGATTGTGAAGGTGTACCTAATAAAATGAGTGTAGATCCAAGCTGCAAGCATAACTTTGACAAAATCTAAAAGCCTTCAATTTTCACCGTCTCTATGAATGAATGTCTCGTGTCAATGAATTAGAAGACGGCACTTTTGTTTGGGAAGTACGTCTAAATACAAAATACAACTTTGGCAGAATCAACAAATGTGGGTCCTTGTTAAAAGCCTTTTCAGATCTGTCAAAAAATGAACGCCTCGTTGATTAAATAGCGTAAATCTCTCGTGCTGAACCATTTAGAACTAAAGAAGTGAGCGTCGAGGAACAAGAGCGAATATGTGCAGCATTG
Organism: Syngnathus scovelli; assembly: GCF_024217435.2. Classification (NCBI taxonomy): domain Eukaryota; kingdom Metazoa; phylum Chordata; class Actinopteri; order Syngnathiformes; family Syngnathidae; genus Syngnathus; species Syngnathus scovelli. The sequence goes on from NC_090855.1 coordinate 2,083,116, forward strand.
AGAAAATCTTAACTCCTTTTATGATATAATAACAAATGCCTCCTATCAATTTAATATCTTAATAGAGCCAAACATAGTAAGTAGAATGTATGCAAAATGTGTTTGACTTTACTTTCACAAATTAAAAAAAAAAAAAAAGTTTCATTTCCCTTGATGCCAATTGAACGTCTTATGTCAAATAAATAGAAGACAAGTCTTGCATTGGAAGTCTTTACGCTTCATTTTGCTTTTGCATCGTTCAATAATGAATGCCTTTTATGCCAATTAAATGTGATAAAGTTGTATAGCGTAGCTCCAAACATGCTCAAATGCCCGTGAAACGTTTGCAAGATCTACAAATCTTGACCTTGGTAAACCTTCATTGGAGCTCATGCTGTTTGTAAAAGGTGAAATGGGAAGGATACATACATTAAAATCTATTTGTTCACCTTCTCCATCCTAATTTGCAATATCAAATATGTCTTTCTCCTCAATAAGTTCTGTTAATGAGCGTGTGTGTGCGTGTGTGTGTGTGTGTTCTCTTAGTTGGCCTCTTTTTTTCTTGAACCATTTTTTTTTTCCAAATCAAAATGAGATGAATGCGTGCTGAAAGCCACCGTTTATATTTACCATGAAAGCCTGTATGCTCTTAAGTTTTTAATTCATATTTTTATTCCTCCCCCTCACTCTTTATGAAATATTAAAAATCCCAGAAGCAGAAGAAGAAGCCACTTTGGGTCCGTCTGGGTTTTAAGTGAAACGAAGGTCTGGCTGCCTTTTGCTTTTCATGTTATTTATTTTTCATAGACTATATCCTTGAAGCAGCACTTATTAGCTTTATGACTAAAAATATGAAAGAAGTGTGTGTGTGGGGGGGGGGGGGTCGCATTATAAAGACGCGAGATAGAAAGCAAATTAAGAGCTGAACGTACCTGTCAAGTCAGCAGTGGCTCGACCTCTTGTTTTCCATCAAAAGTTCCACAGCGAGGTGAAGAAAAAAAAACGTGTAAAAAAAAAAAAAAAAAAAGGTTCCCCTCCCCTCTCGCAGTTTTATTTAGTTTTAAAATATGTTTCGAACAGGGCTGAAGTTTGTGGATGCAGCGGAGGTTTTAGGAGGCGAGGGTGATGAAGAAGAAGAGGAGGAGGAAGGAGGAAAGGAGGAGGAGGAGAGGAGTGGAGTGGCGGCATGCGAGTGGCACTTTGAGAGGGACGGCGGGCAGGTACGTATAACGCGCGAGCACCGCCCCTCCCCGCTACGCGTGTGCGCAAATCGATCATTTGCCAGCTGTGCCGCGGCTTGCCCCACTTTGCGGTGAGGCGCGTGTGCGCGCGCGTATGAGTGTGCGCTTCGGGCACGCGCACGCACGCACGCACGCAAGAGGCGAATTGTCAGGCTCACCTGAACGCAAAACTAAACAGAAAAAAAAAAAAGCACGTCAAGTGACCTTAAATTTTAATAACGCATTTTATCGCGTGTTAGTTTGTCACATTTTTTTTATGGTTTTAAAATTGAATTGCATTTCTTGCCACCCCCCCCCCCCCCCCCCGTCCTCCTCCTCGCCCAACATTCCAGCTCAACCGGCAGATGACGCGGAAATGACATAAATCAAATCAAAATTATCCAATAACGGTAATTGTAAAAGATGGGTTTGGTCTCGTTTTTATTTTTAAGATAAGTATAAAATCAAAGCAAACTCGATCAAATACAAAGTCTTTGACCTCTCAAGTCTTTTAAGGACGCAGCGACAGATGCAAATTCAGATTTCAATTAAATTGTATGTTTATTTACTGTCCGCGAACGCTTTCACGTGACAAAAAAGGGGAAAAGAACAACGTGGGTGTTTGTTGTGTGTGGGAAATTTCCCTGTGTCAATGAAAGAGCTCATAAATATAATATCGCAATTATAGTTATTATCATAATCTGTACAAAGCGCAAAATTATATTCCTGTTGATTTACACCAGCATTGACAAGAGTTGTCTTGACGTCACTTCTCATATGTTCGACGACTGTGCGCGTGCACGTGCATGACGGGGTGTTTGACAGATTGGTAGGTGTGCTAACGTGCGCATAACGGGGGGGGGGGGGAAAAATCTGTATACAATATCTAATTGTGTGGAATGTTAAAAGTCAAAATTATGTTTTGGGGGCAAGTACATATTCTTTTGTGGTTAAATTACCGAAACAGGGAATAAAATGTGCAAATATGTTTACCTTATATACAGAGAATAAAATTGTGTAAGTTAATTTACAGCAAGCACACGTTGGGACTGAATTTGAACTGCTTTTTAAATAACAAATCCAAAACTGTTTAAAAATTATCAATCATTTTAAAAGATTACACTTTAACAGTAAACCAAACCAAAAACACAAAGTTAGACTAAATTGACTATCAGCAATTAAAACACATTTTAATTCAAAGCAAAAAATGTATTGTTTTATTTAAATAAAAGTATAATTTATAAGCAGCAAACAGGAAAAAGATGCAAAATAAATGCACGTTAATTCAATTGAAAAGAATGTAAAAATGCAATTCATTCTTTTGGCACACTATCGTCGTCTTGCCGTCTTAAAAAAAACTGAAAAGTTCTCATGTTTATTCTTGTGTACCTCCAACCAACTTATCATAATGGAAGGGAGGGGGGGTGGGGGCATCTGCATTTAAAAAAGAAATTAAACCAGGTAAAAAGTCCTTGCCGTGTGTGTGCATACATCATTCCTCCCGGGAGTCCAAATGAGAATAGGAAGAGTTTAAAGAGATTCCAAATCATTATAAATTCGCACTCAATGTTTTCATCATTGCGGACAACAGCTGGTGATTTCAATGTGTGTGTTGTTTGTTTTGTGTTTTTCCCGAGGAGCCCGTGAAAAGGCTGCTGCTGCGCTTCCCTTTGTGTCCACAAGGTGGCCCCGACGAGCAGAGATGCTGCGCTCCCAAATGACCTCGGCTTCCATTAGGAACTTTTTAGGCTTCTTTTCTTTTTTTGCGCTTGACGCCACTCCGCAGCTGCTCGGGCAAATCACACAACAAACCGTTGCCGAGCGGCGGGGACCATTTCCAAGACGTTAATGCAATATGTTAATGTGAATGAGAGACGTAAATGGGGGCAAAAGTCAAGTCAGCCAATTAAAGGGGAGACACGCAAATACTTTTTGACTGAACTTAACTAGATTTTTCTGGTATCTGCACTATGAGAATGAAGTTTCATTTTTAAGGCCCGACTACAATAAATAAACAAAAATAATAAATGATGAATAAATAAATAAAATAGATCAATAAAAAATGAAAACTAAATAAATAAAATTGTACTACACCGGGATGAAAATGCAGTGGTGCCTAGAGCACTACATATATTTCATTTTATAAAATCATACAGCAACTGCATAATTAAACTACTAAGAAGAATTCAACATTTTTGTCACACTTCATCAATTAAATGGCAATATAAGACAGATGGCTATAATATTCATTGGGCTGTCTTAACTCCTCACCCCAGTGCCAATAATAATCGCTCTTCGCAGAGGATAAAGAATATATGCTTATAAGTGCCATTCGATAGTCTGTCTACATGAGTTGCTGCACGATTGCGGTTCAATACACAGCGGATGGCATTTAGCATTAGCATTAAGCTAGGGAAGTCAAGGGCTCTTGTCTGTACTAAAAACTTTTCACTTTGTTTTACACAAGTAGCTGTACTCAACTTAAGTACATACAAAATGCGAGTACTTTTGCCACCTCTGCACTCAACACCGTCTGGACGATAAAAAGTTAGCGAGGTGAAATTACAAGGCGCGACACACATACCCTTGAATTAATCTTTCGACAAGCTGATACTAAAGGCACAGACGTCTCTTCATCATAGTTTAATTGATGGCTCGCAGTCATTTGTCTGAAAACGACGCCGAAAGACGCGTCAATCTAGGATTTTCTGTTTTGGTGTTTGGTTCTGTGGTTGGAAACTTTCCCCGGTATTTTTTGTTCTGTCCTGTAATTGTTCTGTTTTTATAGACTAACAAGAATTCCACAGAGGCGACTCACGTCAGGATGAAGCCGCGGCACACGTATGGAAAGCAGGAGGAAATTTATTTTTTTTCCCCCTCGTTTTCTGATCAAAATCGATAAGTTGGTCTATTGTTACCGTCATTTTGAACACTCAGGCGCCTACTTGACTCAAAACTCTGCGAAGTCTTTTTCCGCTTTCAGTTTTGAGTTGAATTTTGAATGAAATCCCCCTCTAAACTCACTGTCGTTTTCACTTTCATTTTTAGTGCCGGTAATTTTCTCACCGTCTTTTTTTTTTCAGTGTGAGAGCGATGGCCAAATTCTGACATTTTCCGAAACGTGCGACAAAAAAATGATCTGTAAAGCGACACACAGTGGTAGTGAAAACCGCAGCGAAGTTACAAGTGAGCAGGAAGTGTCGAATGGAGCGTGAAGTTCCTCTCAGCGTGGGTACTGAGAGAAATCACAGGAGCAGCCCGCGAGTCAGGATTAGCGTTTGAAGGCTAAGCGCTGTTATCGCTTGTGATTAGCGAGCGGCGGCGGCACAACTCGTTCGCTCCACCTCGGAGGCGGCCATGGATGTCAATAGGGCTAATTGGCTCATTAGCGCAGGTATTTAACGGCGCTCTAATCACTCAGTGTCATCACTTAAGCCCGGGCGGAGCAGCCCGATTGAATACCAGCTTCACCTCCACAATAATTGGACATGAAGAGCCTCTTCTGACAGCATCACCGGTCATGATAGCTTGTCAGGTTTTTTTTTTTTTTCGAGAAACACTCACTTCATTAGAACGTGAAAGAAGATTGACGCTGTCACTGAGGTATTCGTATTTAAGTACCCAGAACTGGTTTCACTTGGTAGGCCCGTCTAGCGTGGTTAGACTCACCAAAAAAAGTCTCAAGACATGTCGGGAAACAAACAGGAAGTCGGCCATTTTGATTCCTAGTGGCCATTTTAAGATCAATAATAGTTTGGTCAAGCACTGCGGGATATTTTGAAAAGGCAGACCCCAAGGTAGATCCACATAAAGTTTGAAGTAGCCATGTCTGATAAAAGACACAAGAAGTCAGCCATATTGGTTTGAAACTGCCTTTTTGGGTCATTTCCAGAGTTAATTCAAAGATGGAAAATAAAAGTAGACCAGAACTTTTGGACAAGTCAAAGCCACATGGAATTTAGTAAGCACCTCTAACATGAAAAGACCCACAAAAAAAGTCACAGAATGTCTCCCATTTTGGTTTGACGTGGCCATTTTAGGGTCATTTGCAAGAGCCTTTTAAAAACCAAGTACAACTCCAGAGATTTCGTCTGACTGCGACCAAAGTTGAAACATGAATACTAAAAAAATAAAAAATAAAAATATCAACTGACAAAAGACAAAAAAATCGGCCTTTTTGAAAGCTATCACCTCCCGACAGGAGAGCAGATCAAATGCAGTGACAATCATTTATTTTCTTTTTTAAACATGGCTGGAAGCAATGGAAAAAAGAGCTCTGTTTTCCACTAAATGAGCAAACATTTGATGTGTAAAACAAAAGAGGAAAAAAAAAAAGTCTTCCACAAATTAAATTGCAAAGTTACAATCCAACACGGTCTTTTTTTGTTGGTTTGTTTTGCTTTCCTGCAAGTTCTTGGAATTCACTGGAATCTTGGTCGCTGTGGCTGCCAGCTCTGTGCTCAAAGGAAGAGGGGGTTTGGGTGGGGGGGTTGTTTTGGATGTTCAGGGGTGGTGCTGGGGGAAGGGGCTTGGTGCGGGCATCCTGAGAGCCTGTGCGAGCTGGCATGATGCTGACCAACGCCGCCGCCGTTTGCTCTGAAAGGAATGTCTAATGTGGCATCAGTCACTGTTGGCATCCTGGAGGTGGTCTGCCAGTCCCCCGCGCTCGGTGCCATACACACACACACACACATGCGGGCACACACACACCGAGTCGTGCATTGCGGCGATAGGCAGAAGACGGCGACTTCGCATCCTTATCGACGCCAATCCAGATGAACCTACAGACACGCTTCCCCAACACCCCCAGACCCTTTCGCTACACACTTGGCCACCATTAGCCTGCTTTTAGCTAAAGGCTAAGGAGAGCGTTGGGTAAGGCGGGGAGAAATAATGCCCCCCTCCTTCGTGCGATTGGCTTCACGTCCCCCGGCATCGGGACCTCTGGCGTGCTGGCCCGTGGAGACGTGAAAAGCCTCGGCCCCCCTGGAGGCTCTGGGGCCGAGCCGCGGTGCGTTTGGCGCGCACCGGCTATGATACGCTCACACGCTGGGATGCGCACGTCGAGCCGCGTGTCGATGGATGAATGGAAGGGGCTTGGGGGAGGTATCACCATCCATCTGGAGGATGACAAATGTGGATCAGCGTCCAAATGGACTGGAAAGTTCACTCTTTTGTCGCAGGAGAGTTTGGGTTTTAAACAAGGTTGGTTTCAAATGAGGAGGATTCAAGTCAAGCTAACAATTCTGATAGGAATAGATTCTGCGTGCTTTGTGGGAGCAAAAACGATTTTTTTTCTTCTTCTGTAAATTGTGTTCAAGTGGAGCACAGCGCTTCCTGCTATGTTGTGGCGCAACGTGGTACTACAACGGTGGCGCTCAATTCCGAAGGCTACGGACAAAAAAAATAAACGAGTTATATACTTGAGTTTTGAGAGTTTAACTGCTTCCTACGTGCATTAATGAGTACATTGATAGAATATGACAGTCGCGCAGTCGGTGGGCTTACCATGAGTGATGACATCATTTCGCTTGTTTTCCTTAACTGCTTCAGCGAATAAAGAATCCAATCATTACCCACTAATGACAGGGGGAGGGGGTGAAAAATGATTCACGACGGGGGGGGGTAAGGGTTGGGTGGCGGCGGAGGGGCACCCACCTGTCATGACGAAGCAGCAATTTGCATCATAGTATGCGGCCGCCCCCTCCGCCAATATTACAATGCTTAATGAAGCCGTGGGATGGGAGGGGGCGAGCGACCCATCCCTCGTGCCCCCCCCCCCCTGAAATGAGGGCTGACATACTGATTGGATCCATTGATTGTCCTCAAAGTTAGAATCTGACCCCGACTTGAAACCCTTATTTTCAAAATCCATTTTGGATTTCCAGGAAGACAGCTGTCAAAGCAGATCAGGTTATGAACTTGTTGCAGTCTAAAAGTAACTTTTCCAAGTTAGCTTTCCTGATTCCTCGCGTGTCGCCCGTCATCAAGCAAAGCTGCCGAACCTCCGTCTGACCTTTTTTAACGCCATTACAGTCTTCAGTAGTTCCACTTGACCGGGTCACATCGTACATATCTTGTAATTTGCATCCGAGACATAGACGGGCCGTTGTGTTGGACTCGGTCTGCCCCCTTGATTGATTAACACGATTGCGTGAGAGGCAGAAAAAGTTCAAACTTTTTGGGGAAGTTTAACACTGCGTTCCCGCCGCAAAATCAAAACGACTGGCCGTTCAAATCCCGTCAACGCGGCGCAGAATTGCGCTTCCATCCACGCGCGGTTGTCAGTGATTCATCGGCGAGCGCTTAGGCGGCGTTTCCCCGCGGCGTTCCACCTGGTTTGCCGGTGACAGCTGCGACATGGCAGCGCGGCGCCCACGTCGAACGCGCTAATTACATGCCATCAATCTCCTATTAGCGCTTATCCTCTCATGCAGGCGCTTGGCGCTAAGCTAAGCTAGGATAAGCTAAGATCAAATAAATCAAGATGAATTAAGATAAGATTAGGCCATCACTCTGGCTTCAAACAAACTTCTGCTTAAAACCTTATTTCAAGATTCAAATCCCAATTTGAATCTTGAATGTTTCTGTTTTGAACAACTTTAGAAAAGCAGCCATTTTGTCCTCTTTCCATTTTCCATCTTCCGATTCTTCATTCTGGAGGCTAATATTAAGGCGCTAATTGAAGCGTGCGGGAGAGAAGAAAGGCGCTCATTACTCCGCCGCCGCTGCCTTACACCTGGGGTTCACTGCCGGCGCGGGTCAGAGGTCACGGGATAATTATTGACAAGCAGATGTTATGAAATCATTTATGTAAATGTAATCATAATAACGCTTTTACTGCTGCAAAAAAACAAAGTTTCATAGTGCGATTGAAGTGTTAGGAAGTACTATACATCCATACGCAAGTTTCAAAACTTCTCAACTGAAAGTTTCAGGCCTGGGTTTCAAAATTAGCTTTCGATCCAAAGTTACAAGCTTGACTTTGTGTTTCAATTCAGGATTCAGTCAGGGTTACATTTTCCAATAAGGCTTTCAAGACCAGGTTTCACTTTTGATTTTAGAGTTTAGCGCCAAGGTAATGTAAGTGCGAGTGTAAAAATAACCTGGCGCGTAGTTTGTGTGCACGCAGGTATTTTCTGCCACCATTTAAAGCCTCAAAATAGCCAATCAGCCATTAGCGGCTAAGCGCTAGCTGTCTGTTTTTACACGCATTGTCACACACTATCTGCATTCACAAACGTGGTGGGAATTACCAAAACCTTTCCAAAAACATGCATTAGCCCTCCCCCACCACCACCTCGGCGACCAGGCTTCTTCTACCCCCCCAAAATACGGCGCGAGAACACGGCGGGTGTCGCTAGGCGGCTAACCTGGCAGCTAACCTGGCAGCTAACCTGGGAAGAAAAGCCAGCGCGTTATCACGCGCACACACGCGGCCCGCGCCAACATTAAGCCGCGTTCAATCCCGGCGCCTCGGTCCCACGTATGCCAGCAAGCCGCAAAGAGGTGCCACAGGATTTCACGCCGTACCCCCAAATCCGTGGAAAAAAAAAAAACTCAACTCCGCTGTGGCTTTCCCACAAAAGTGTACAGTGTTGTTGTACGCAGAAACACACACGGCGGGAACAATAGGAATGTGCTGAGTCATGCTTCCTATTGTTCGCTTAATATTTCCCGGGGTTTTATTTTAGTTTCTTTTTTTCCTTTTTTCCGCGGGAGTGGATTTGACGGCGCAGCGGTGTCGTCGGCCCTCCCGCTGACACGAACACGGCATCGCTGTTGTTGGCGGGGACTCGCGAGAGGGGCTTACACACCCCGAGAGCTTCTTAGGGGGGCCTCTTGACGCTAAGCCGCTAATAATTCCCGCGCTCGCCTTCAAAAAAAAAAAAGGGCGAGAGACAAAAGGTCGGACAAAGTGATGAATGCCAGGCTATGATAATGCTAATGCGCCAGGCTGCTTTTAGGCTGTTCCAGGGGTCCGGACACGGTGGCGGTGGTGGTCAAAAGGACAAGGCCGCATTGTGTAGCGGTTAACCTAGCGGGAGAGACCATTCTGAACAATTCATCAGGTTTACCTTAGTCATTACAATTTGGGATTTGGAAAATTTGGGCAGGAGAAACAGACAACTGGTCACTTGACCTTCAGAGTTTCAAGACAGGATTAGAGTTTTAAAAGAGGGTTTCAAGGATCAGATTAAGGTGTCAAAACCAGATTCAAATTAGCCTGGGTTATGTTTCTGAAGCGAGTTTAGAGTTTCAATGAGGGTTTCAAGTCAGAATTAAGACTTCAACTCTGGGTTGGGTTATTTCAATAATGGGTTTCATGCTTTTTTTTTTTTTTTAATGCAATTAAGCTTTTTAAACAAGGTTTACTATATTTGTCACAAACACTTTTACTTGGGACATGATGGATTCATTTAGTGCTTAAAACAGCACCAAAGTGCCAAATGATGATTATTAAATGACGTTCAAATCTGTTTTTGAAAATAAAATGTCCCCGAAGCGAGTGTGTGTGTGAACGTGTGTGTGTGTTTGCTTGTGTATAAGGTGTGATGTGTGTGATGTGTGCAAGGTGGCGTCCGTACAGAAGGTGCAGAGGTGGATAAATTTAATTACGGCTTCAGATATTCATTTGGCAAATGTATCAAGGTGGCGGAGACGGGCCCGGGAAAAAAAAAAAAAAAAAAAGGCAAGCGGGCCTGGCAGCCGCTCACAATACTGACAGTAATCCATGAAAGCAAAGAAGACATTTAGAGAATTTACAGCAAGTGTCTGTGATGTTTGTGGTGGTGAGGGGGGGGTAAGTGGAAAAATACAGCAATCGCCACCTTGCGTTTGACTCTCATCGTGGCACCGGCGCACCAACGAGGTTAATTACCACGCTGGAACAGACGCGCGAGAATGCACGTGCACGATGTCATCTGGCGTCCGACTGGAGACAAAGTAGGGAGTGGTGGCGAATGACTTACTCAAGTTAAACGACATGCCTACGCCATTCAACCAATTACAAGTCACTACCATACAAATTTTGCGAGCGATAAATTTGTGTGTCAAGCCAAGTGTGGTTATCTCTCACGTGCTCGTTTTGACATTTGCCGTGCACTGGCGGCGACAGGAAGTGCGGCGGGAGGAGCGCCTCGCCGCTTTGCAGATGTGCAGCGGCACAGGTGGAGGTGCGCCCACCCCGCGGGGGGCAACTTCCCCTTCCTGTGGCGGGGGCGAGCGCGGGCGGCCTACTTTACCAAAGGTTTGATGCAATCAGTTAATGGCAAACCGCACTGACGCTCGCCTTTCTGACTTCCGCCTGCAGGGGGCGAGCCTGAGCGGGGGCACGCCCCTCAGGTGCAGCTTTTAAGGCAAAAAAAGCCAACAACCGACAACAGTGACCTATATGGACTAACCTCAACTGTTTTTCTTTCCACCTCACGCAAATAAAACAGTTCTGTCGCATTGACACATTTAAAATGACACGCACGAGCGCTGGCACACATACGCTGCCTTCGGTAAAGATATATTCAACCGCCGAAAATACTCAACGCCCTACCTTAAAACTTATTCGAATAACTCCTAACCTGACATTAGACTGTCACTTAACTCATTATCTAACTTTGTGAGTCACTCCAATAACTAAAGAATTAACTCCCGCGCTAACAATCACGAGCAATTCGCAAATCGACTCCCGAATGTACTCAACTAATTTGTAGCCAAAGAAACTTGGTCAGGTCCGAATGGACCTTGGCCTCTGGTTATGGAGGCAATGTGGTAGTGGGGGGGGGGGGGGGGGGGGGGGGGGGGTAAATCAGGGATGATGAAGGAGGAGGATGAGAAAAACGCTTGATCTGCGCCACAGGGCATTTTTTCCGTCAGGCGAGCGAGGCAAAAAAAAATAAAAAAATCGGGTGGGAGGACGTATTGTGCGGCGTGTCCGCGCCTTTACAGGATTCAGCTCAAGTTTCCTTTGTGCTTCCATTTTGTGGAGGGATTATGTTCTTTGACAGAGCACAGCCAGCAGAGTGGAGGCGGCGAGGACGGACGAGGGAGGACGTCTTTGTTCCCACTGTACGTGTGTGTGTATATGTTACAATTTTGAATTCATGGCCCCCCCAAGACGGAATCTATTAGAATCCGAGAGACTGGAGAAGAACCTAATTCCAAATTCCTAGCAGAACAAGGCCTGGATTTTCCAAAAAGTACTGTTATGTCCTAACCGGAACAAGTCACGCAATTTCCGAAATGTTTGTGGGTGTGTATGTGACAATTTACAATCTATGGCCCTCCCAAGGTAGAGGCGAGAATTTTTTTTTTTCAGTTCTGAAGTTTCTGCGCAGCATTGGGTGGCAAGTGTGCGTGCGCTCCGCTAAGCGTAATTACACGTGACACCAATTGCTCTGTTACTTTGTATTAAATTATAATGGAAAAACTCCGCTGGAGAATTGGAGCCTAATTGCGTCTTCATTTGCATAATTTTGCATATTAATCACATCACTGATGAATAATAAATTTGGGACGGATTTCTTTTTTTTTTAATTTATGCACAGATAAATAAATGTAAAAAAAAAAAAAAAGACTCCCTCATTTCTCTCATTAGTGTCAAAGATGAGTGACGTCCTGTTGAAGTTTGGGGGGAGACATTTGTGAATTTATATAATTCAGGAATTTGTTAATTTAATAATTACACATTTAATTCATTTAAAAACACGCAATCATATCTTTAAGAGTCATTTGTAACAGTGGGGGTTAAAAAATTTTTTTTAAATGTATTAATACTATTTTTTTTTTACTTTTTCTCTCCTCCATCCTCATATACAATACATAAGATCACTATACTCAAGTGTCTTCATTAAGACGTAAAAGGCTGTCAGTCAGTTCCATTTCTCATTTGGACTCAATTAAAACTTTGTGGGTGTCACATTAAGTGTCAAATTGCGAGACTTGTAAATTCCAAATAGCACCCTTGCTTATTCTGCTTGTTATCACACTTTGCTCGATATATGGCACCGAATATATGTGGATTAAATTAAAGTTATGTATTTAGAGTTTCTCACACACACAAAATGCAGACAGCAGTGCCTTTCAGTGGCAGTTTGCTAACGTAACCTCATTTATGTGCCATTATGTATGTACCATGTATATTTTTGTCTTCCAATTATTCAGAATAGTTTGAAAATTTCTACTTCATTTGTTATGAGTATAATAAGGTGCGATAATGTATTTGTATAAAGCTTCAACGTTTGCACCAAAGTGCTTTATATTAAACTTCTTAATTTACTCCATGTACAAAAGTTAGAATAATCATGCTACATTATTTGCATAATTTTCCATCAAGCTTTTGAAATTATTCTCTGTATAATAGATTAACTTTTTTGTTTATTAGTTTGCCGGCACTTTGTAATATATAAATCCACAAATGACCAACATAAATTGGACAAATATTGTATATTATATAGGCTGTGTATTAGTCGTATTGCCGTAGTATATTACAGACTTTAATGTATCTGATGGGTGCATGTTTGCTCTATGTCAGTGTGAGCTAATACCACTAAATATTTAAATAGTTTGTCTTATTTTACAGCAACAGCCACATGTCAAATATGAACTATATATGATATACAAAATAGCACAATAAATTTGCTAACTGGAGTAATAGTTTTCTTTCATTTAAGACGACGAAAAATAGATACATGGCGCCCTCTGCTGGACAAATAAGGTAAATAATATTTTTACTTCTATTATGAAACCTACCTTTAAAAACTTCATTTCCATCCAAAATAAGATGTGCTGTGAGTGCATAACGTGGTATAACTTTTAAACGATGTGATAAATTTAATAGTCTGAAAAAAAATTAATATATGTGGGTATGATAAACAATCATAATAAGAGTAGTAGCGTATATTATTTGCATGAGAGGCATTCAATGACTTAAGTGACCATTATTGACTCTTATTTTCACAATAACGCTTAAATGACTAAACGCACAATTATATATATTTTTTGCACGGAGTTCTGCGATGTCCAACAGTACGTGAACTCAGCAGTCGAATGCATGTGCACAGGGGCATTATGGGGAACAAAATGGGATGAATTGTGTAAGGTGGTCAAAGGAAAGGCATCGGGTTCAACCCTCCTACCGGTAGTGTGGTCCGCGGTCTCCCAGTCCAACGCCGCCGCTTCCCAGCTGCCATGCTGCGGATCGGCCGCCTCGCGGCGTGCCGGTGGCTGGCAGCGAACTCACCCGAGATGTGCAGCCGGGGGAGCGGCCTGGCGTGCAGCAGAACCCGGCGTCCCGTGCAGGGATTCAGTCGGCAGGCGCAGCTTGAGAACAAGCTTGCGTTCGCCGGGCACAGGACGTTCTGCTCGCAACGCGGAGCTGACGGGAGCTCCGGCCGGCAGCCTGACATCTCGGTGGTGGGCATCCCGGATCCGATCACATGGATCCGGTGTAAAGTGACCCTGCTCCTCGTTGAGCTGTTCTTCGACCTGGATGTCAACTCGGATGACTTTGAAAGGGGAGTGAAGCAGGTAACGTGTAAAACAGATGAAGAATATTTGGAGGATTTTTTTTAAGTTTTACACTCAAGTGTAACTTTCAATGAGTTGAAATCCTAACCCTAGTTTAAAAGCCGACCTTGAAATTCAAACTGTTTCAAATCCTAGCACAAGAAAATACTCGAAACCATAATTTGTAAAGCTATTATAACCCTAATTTGAAAATCGAACGCTTGTTTGAAAACAATGCTAACCCTAACCCTAAACCTCATCTCCCCAGTTCGAACAACAAACCCTGTTTTCCTGTTTTTAAACCGTTCTTTAAACCCCTTACTACTTGAATCCAATTTAAAACTGAATTACTTACTTAAAGCGGTTGTCGAGTCCAAACATTTTCTTTACAACATCTTTAGCTTGAACATCATGACCATACACTGAACACAGGTGACAGTAATCAGCCGAAAACCTGTGACGTCATATTCAGTCGACAGGAAGCGGCAAAATGGCCGACCCCTGAAATGGATAGATATACAGGTGTATTTTTCAGAATAATTCATATTCTACAACCTCAACAATAACAGAGTATTTTTTAGCATTTCTTTTACATGAATTCCTTTTTAAAACAACAACCCTAATTTGAAATCTGTCTGCCACTCAGGCATTGGTGCACATCTCCAGCTTGATGTCCAAAGGAGAATACCTTGAACTCATCGGCGTGGTTTCCGTTGAGGTGAGAAATTAAACACCACATGAGTGTATCTGCAACCATCTTTCTTTCTTTTTTAGTCTTTGCTTGTGTTTGATTTGGTGTTTAGATGATCCGATACATCGAGGAGAGGTGTCAGCCTCTCCCTCAGCATCATAGGCAGCATCTGGCCGTCTCCATGGATGACATCATATTTGTTTTACCGGAGGACATCTCTGTCGTTTTTGATACGCATGGTCAGTTTACTGACATGTTTTCATGTCTTGTTTTGTTTGCAACTCACAGTTGTTTGAAGGTTTACATCCTGGTGGAGATGATCATAAAGCATCAACAAAATGTCTCTCCGATGCTACCAAAATTTGTTTAAATTGAAAAGTGGTTTCACTGTATTGTTTTGATGGGCAGGTAGAAAGTTTTGCACCATCGTCATGAGGCTTTGGTATCTCACGACGCTGGACGGTCCCGAAGACCCCGAAGGCACCAGGATATTCCGAGTGTCTCCTGGCCCAGATGGCGTCAGACCGAAGAAAGTAGCCACAGCCGTCTACGAGTAAGTATATTGTTGGATTTGTCCCAAAGAATTGAAAGTTGTGTTGACTATAAGGTTATTTTCTTTTTATGCATTTGTAGATGATTAACTATTCGTTTTGTTTTACCATTTGTTTGTCAGGTTCCACCGTGAGATGACAAAAGGAGCATCTCAGGACTGGATGGTGACCACTGTTTGGCACTGGAACTGGAAACCAACTGACTGAATGGCATCAAAATACATTGAAACTTTCCATTACCCAAGAAAAGCTCTGGTTTATCTGATTAACCAGAAACTAGAAAGTAATTTGTAAAGTCTATTATTATTGATATTAAAAAGGGGGAAAAAAAAAACTTCGAGGTCATGAAAATGCTCCCAACATTCAAAAATGCAATTTTGACATATTTGTTAAACATTTGCATTGAAAAAGACTCACTTGTGCGTCATTCGTAGTGCTTAGCATCAATTCACACAAGACGCCGAATTTTTCCGCGGCGAGCTAATGAGATTACGCAAAGTGACGCAATGTCAACGCGACGGCGGACACGGCGTTTAAACAATTTGTCACGCCGCCGCGTCACTCCCTTTAAAAGGCGGCAAACACAAAGAAGCACAAGCAGGAGCGCACGTGTTAATTTATGAATTAATATTTTGATTTATTTAAAACTATTTCACAGTGTCAACGAGTCGAGGCGGCGTGCCAGCGAGACGCTTCATTAATCCGCTTAGCGAAAGTGATGGCAAAATAGCTCCAAGAAGCCATAACGAAGATCTTTTGTCTCTATGATGCAATTAGACATCAAATAATATAATATTCACACAGAACAGATGACAAAAACACATCAAATCATTTGCATGACTCAATTACACAGGTTTTTGTTCCTAGGCTAAATTAAGATGAGTTTTCTATTTGATTAGTAACGTTTTTTTTTTTTTTATGATTTTATCATGACATAAATTGCCACATTTGCTACCAAAGTAAGAAAAAAAATTGTCCCGACTACTTGATTTCCTCGAGTACCGTTCGAAATGTTTCCACGCAGACTTCGCCGTGGGGATGCCTCGTGGACGCCAGCTTCCAAGCCTCCTCGAACGTCTCCTCGGAAATATTTTCGCCCAGGTTCCTGAAGATCTCAGCAATCTGTCAACGGGAAAAAGAAATCTCAGCGTGTATTATTTTTTTTGCGTCTCAACAGCACATACTTCTTTCTTGGAACGCGGGAGGAAGAAGTGGTCCCGATAGACCCCCTGCTGTCCGTAGACTGACGGCAGCAGCAGATCCATCACCGTGGTCGTGTCGCCGTAATTGACACGGTCGGTGATCTTCCGGATGGGCGGGGCCGCGATGTCCTTGCGGATCGACGGCATGCCGAAAGTGCGAGTGTCTCGGGGAGAAACTCTTTTTTTTAAATACTTGGACCTAGGGGTTGTGCATGCAAGATTTACTTGGCTTACCGGATTCTTGCGGCTTCCTGGCAGCGGCCCCGATGAAGGAGGCAGAGGTGATGAAGCGGTCTGAGGGTAGCTCGGGTCGTCTGAGAGTTCTCACGGTCTTCATTGAGCTGCCAGTCTTGAAAGGCTCCAGGTCATCGGTTTTCAATAAAGGACCAGAACCAGGAAGTTTGTCTGAGTCGGTCTGGAACTGGGCTGAATAGCAAAAATAAATTGGACTGGTTTTCGTTTTCAGAACTTGTGCACTTGTGGGACTCACTGTCCACGACTAGATCCTGCTCTCGCCTGTCCAACGGCATCTTTTTCTTCATGTTGAGGAAGTTGGCAAACTCCAGGAAGTTGATGAACCCGTCTCGGTCGAGGTCGCATTCGTTCAACACGTCGTCCAGAACGGCATCGCTGACGACCACCTTGAAGTGCCGGCACACTTCCTGCAGGTCCTCCTTATCGATGCGACCTTTGCCTTTCTGGGGACAAAACCACCTTTGGAGTCAGCGCTTAGGCCATCATGGTTGCTCCTGAACCTGAAACATCTGGCGTGTACCTTGTCGTAGTGCTTGAAGGCTTGCAGCAAAGACGGGAAGTTCTGGAAGTTGATCTGTTGAAGGCGGTTCCGCACAGCGATGGCCAGGCAACGCTGGCGCTCTTCGCCTCGCGCTCGCTTGCCCGCCGGCTGATGCCCCGAGTGGATCAGATCTCCGACATCTGCTCAAACATCAACACGTCAGCTTGCCATCTCAGTTCACGCCATCCATCGACGCAAACTCACTGTATTCGTCTTGCGGTATGACAATTCCGAAGGTGCGGTTGGGAGGCACTTCGAATTTGGTTCCTCTCCTGGGCGAATCACATGACAAGTTCTAAAAGTTGAAGTTTCATCATGATGGGTGTGAAATATATTTTAAAAAAATGTACTTCTTGTTGTCCACGTTCCCGATTTGTTGTTTCAACTTTTCCCTGCTGTCTGGAGATCTCTTCCACACGGGGTTTGGATTGTACACCCTTCAGAAAGTCAAATATTTAAAAAAAACACTTACAGGAGAAAAACAAATTGGATTATGAAGATCAGCCCATAATAATACAAAAATATTTATAAGTTTTTGTCACAGGAGGATTTTGGTAAATGCTACCAAAATACTTTTTGTATTGGTTGCTGCTTGTCATGATTGGATTTGTCATGATTGTCTTGTACATCTTTGCGCATTAATCAACATCATCACAATTATAATTGATAAAATGATGATTGATTGGCGGTGAAATAGCAACGGGCAGTGTTTCCTGGCAACCGCTGCTCGGCAACCAACACGGTCACATGATCGCACTTTATTATAGGGCAGCTAACAAACTAGGCTTAGGGAGGGAAAAAAAAAAAAAAAACAGAATCAAACATTTTGCTGTCACCTGTTGGATTCTCCAAACCAATGCAGACTTTTGCCGACGTAGCGTCCGTCGGTGCAATAAGGCGTCGGGATCCCGAAGCAGCTGTCTTTATTATAGTTGTACTTCCTGTCGATTTGCTCACCTGGAACAACACAAATACGATTTAGAAAAAACTGCATTTTGACAATACACAGCTTTACCGGTTTGCCTTTTTGTATTTTTAAATCCCCGCAGATTTCTCACCGACAAAATAACTGTTGTGACTGTGAACATAAGCCTCGTGCTCCGCTTGTTCCTCCTTCTCCAACTGATCCAAAGTTTTAGAAGGATGAATAATTTGGCTGATATCCACCTCTGGATCCAAAACACACAAAAAAAGGAGGAATGAGAAACCAACCAAACTCAAAACCTTAGGAGAATAATTTGAAGTGTCGCACCTCGATGAGTTGGGATTCCAAACCTGGTGTTCTCGTTGTACCAGGCGGGAAGTCCGGTGGGGTCCGCCGAGCGGCCCAGTGGCGCCGTCTTGCGCGAGGCGTAGTCGGCCTCACTGAACTCTAGCAGCTTCTGTTGGAAGTTGCTGAGAGGTGGCGGGTTGAGCGTGACCGCGGCCTGCCGCCAAAAAAATGTTTTTTTGCATTAATAGAGATTGCAAGACAGAATTAGCTGATACAGATACGCCTTCAAATGCCGGCTGACCGATAGCGAAGCCTCCGTGCGGACGCCGTGAACAAGCGCCTCGGCTACTTTTGGGTCATCGGCCTTCCCGGGATGCACTCGGATCACACCGGGCCCCGGTCTGTTGCTGTTGTGGTATTTTCGAACCGGAGGTGGCGTCGGGGGCTAGTTTGTGTAAAAAAAAAAAAGCACATATTGTAATACGACAGCATATTTCTCATTTACAGTCGAGTCAGTCTTCTTTCACACGGAGATCCCGAATAAAGGTTGTAACACAAGACGCTTATCTTTCAGCGAGGGCAGAATACTGCCACGACTTTGTGCCTCGAGACGCTCCATCCTGCCATCCAATAATTAGTTGATAGATATAATTACCAGCGTCTATTGTGACATAAAATAGTCTGACAGCCGCAATTGCTTTCAACATGACAGGGCGTGGGAAGTAAGTGTTGGATAATGAGCTTAACTGCCCTATTCCGGTATTCCGCATCAATGCCAGTCATATGAGTGGAGAAAAGGTGGAAGTCATAAAATAAAGGCAAAAGATGGCTACGATTCGTGCGAATCCAGTTCTGGAAAATGAAAAATTACCTAGAAAACTTTGTCCACTCATCTGTCAGTGCTAATTATATTTTTTTAAAAAGGGGGGAAAAAATGATGACTGCTTTCAACACAAGCTGAATAGAATTCCGATTTTTAAATCTCTGTATTTTGAAACATGCGTGTTTAACTTTAAATATTTTTTTGGAGTCTCTCCAGAAAAGCTTAGTTATAACTCACCCTTTTTATTTCTTGAAAACAAGCAGCTACTGTGTCACTGAAAGGCACTCGTTTTCCAGCCTGTAATGTGAGGAAAAAAAGGTTTAAATTACATTTATATTTAAGATACAGATCCGCACATACAACATCAAAGTCACAAGTTAGGCTAACGTGGCTAAAGTCAGACAACAACACGTGAAAATTCACTTACCCTCGGCATCTGTGCTATCCTCATCGCGTCTGACATATTCACCCACGACTGACTTATTAATTCTATTAATTTGCAACTAAAAATAAAATGTTCCCTGAGGAGAGAACACAGGTCTGGCTTCCTTACAGTTTGTCGTTGCCTAGCAACATTTCAAAAGCCGACAAGGTGATATATATGAAATATCTACTTTTCATCTAAACACAACATCCGAGCGCGTCCCAACAAACGCGACATTAGATAAACTTGAAAAAATATTGCGGAAAAAAAAAAGAAAAAATGACGTGTAGAAGAACGAGTTACTTTTCTACTATTTGAAAACATCGCCATTTTGTGTTCACTTCTCAGCCTTGTTGAAGTTTTATTAAGGCAGGAATTCATAGATATAAAATTTCCTAAATGATAAGAATGGAGTCGCGCGTATGATTGGTGCGGCTCGGTGAGACGTAGGAGGATTGCCAGTTGCGGTCATACGATCTGTCATCATCGCTCGTACAAAGCCAACAGGGAAGTTGAGACAAGTGGCGGAGCCTACTGGAAAAACGAAATAATAATAAAAAAAAGAATCTAATGTTTCACTAAAACCGGCAGTCATCAAAGTGCGTAGTTTTGATTTTAGGGGGGACTCTGTTCGCAACATTTGGCAGCGGCGTCGTCTCTTGGTTGGGTGAGTAAACGAGCCGATTACGAACCAGCTAGCTGGCGGCTAACCGGAGGCGGTGGAGGCTCCACCCGACGCGGCCGCGGCTAAACACACATCCAACCCCGAGCGCAGCGCCTCTTTAGCGGGTTAGCTTGCTAGCCTGCGTCCGCCGCTGACGACGACACTCGTCGAAGCTAACCCGCTAACGTGGTGACTCGGGCAGGTCCGACCGGTTGGATTGGGACAACTAGTTATATTGTGATAATAAACACGGACGCATGTGAAGCATTTTAACCACATTTGTTTAACCCAAAAGACAGCGAATGGATAGTGACGTTAGCCAGCTGTTAGCCAGTGACGGCTAACATCATAGCTGTCACTAGCCGTACACACCCAAATTTATCGCACATCACCAGCGTTTGCCAAAGCGACACTTCCACACACAAATATCCACACACGCTCGATGTTTCGGCGTCTTGGAATAATAACACGCCGTCCCGTTGACTCTATCACCGCCTAAGATTCGCCTCTCGTTACGACGTTACGAACTTATGATGTAGCCGCTCGGCTAACGTTAGCTAGCTAGTATTATGCTACTTCACGCTAATCAACAACAACAACAACTGAGCAAGCTGATTACTTCAACTTGCTCACGTCGTGCGTGTAACACGCAGATGGTGGTTATTAATAATAAACTTTGACAAATTATATGGCACGTTTATTTCGTAATATAATGTTTGTGACAAAACTTCCAGGAAAACTGACAGCGTCCTAAATATTCCCATATTGTTTTCCTGATATCAATTTTATGACTACTGTTGTGCAACCCTGTGACCTAAAATGACACGAGGATATTATGGTCAAATCTTCTCATGGACGTTGTCCTAGTTGCCGAAACTACTTGTTGAGTCTGTGAAAGCAACCAGTGTTTTTGTCGTGTGACATTGGGAATGCCAAACTATCCCGATGACTCAAGTCTGGGTGGACGGACGGCTGTCGTTGCAGGGTCTATGTAAGGTCATCGCTGTGGCGGGAAACACTTCCACCTGCGAGACGTCTCTTATCAGCAAGATAGCCAAATCTACATTGCTACATCCTGTTTGCAAAACCAAAACACTTAAAACATTTGCAAAATGCTAGAACTATCAAGATTAAATCTGACGATGTCAATCAAAACGGGAGGATAAGATCTCAGGTCTCTTAGGACAACAACATTTTCACTCGTGCCGTAGCTCGTACAAAGTGTTGAGGTGACAATATCAGGCCGGGTGTTTCCCCAGCATCCACAGCAGGAAGCGTCCGGAGAAAGCGACATGGCAAGTAGAGGCGGAGCTACCCGGCCCAATGGGCCCAACGCCGGCAACAAGATCTGCCAGTTCAAACTTGTGCTGCTGGGGGAGTCGGCGGTGGGGAAGTCGAGTCTGGTGCTCCGCTTCGTCAAGGGACAGTTCCACGAATTCCAGGAGAGCACCATTGGAGGTTTGGCTCTTGTCTTGTCCTGGTGAAATACTTCTGTATCCTATTATTACATTTGAGGTGTTACAAAATATTTTTGGGAGGGGCATTTCCACGATTCTTTTAGTATTCTCAGCGGGGCTTAGGAGTTTACCTCGTGATTGTTGTCCGGCTAAAATGGCTGCCGTTAAACCATTTTGTGCTTCCCACAGCTGCCTTCTTGACTCAGACGGTATGCTTGGACGACACGACGGTCAAGTTTGAAATCTGGGACACGGCCGGTCAGGAACGCTACCACAGTCTGGCCCCTATGTACTACAGAGGCGCCCAGGCCGCCATCGTGGTCTATGACATCACCAACGAGGTAGGATCACGACTGAGCTGGGGCAAATTAGTGACGAGGAGTTCAAATGGAAACAATTTGACTTATCTGACCTATAAAAATCAAATATGTCAAGTTTAATTAGTCTAATGATTGCCGCGGTTGTTTCCTGACTCAGGAGTCATTCGTGCGGGCAAAGAACTGGGTGAAGGAGCTCCAGAGGCAAGCCAGTCCCAACATCGTCATTGCACTTGCCGGCAACAAAGCCGACCTGGCCAGCAAGCGAGCGCTTGACTTCCAGGTGCGGCAAAATACACAATCTGTGAATCCGTTATTAGCGATCCTGTCGTCTCCGTTGCTTTTTTTGAAACATCGGATTAATAGTGTGATGTCGTGTGCAGGACGCACAATCGTACGCCGACGACAACAGCCTGCTCTTCATGGAGACGTCGGCAAAGACCTCCATGAACGTCAACGAGATTTTCATGGCCATCGGTGAGCATCTATCTCCTCAACGTGTCGCCGTCGTGTAGCGCTGTTGATGATGATTGTGTGATGATGTCATCACAGCCAAGAAGCTCCCCAAGAACGAGCCCCAGACAGCCGGCGCCAGCGGCGGGCGGAACCGGGGCGTGGACCTGACCGAGACGGCCCAACCCAGCAGCCGCACCTGTTGCAGTAACTAGGAGGGGCCCGCACAGTGGTCTCAGTTAACGACCCCCCCCCGCCACCACCAAACATGCACACGCATACACACACATCAGCTTCCTCACCACCCAGTCCTAAATAGCAAAAGACTTTGTATAGCTGCATTTCTAATACCTTTTTTTTTTCTCAGTTGATGTTCCTCCTCTTTCTTTTTAAAACGTTTTTTTTTTTTTAAAAAAGAGGTGTATATCAGTATAATGGATGCATGTTATCACTACAACGCCTGAAGCAAACACCTCTCGTCGTAAACTAACAACCCGCCCACAAAATGGCTCCCATCCTGACATGTCCTGGCCTTTTTTTTTTTTTTCATTTTCTCTCAAACAAAACCCCAACAGGAGGGATCCTTTTTTTTTTTTTTTTTTTTGGTTTCCTGGAGGATTCGTGGATCACTTCCCCCCCTCACCACCGAGTCAACAGCGCACGTGTAGAAATGACCATGCAACAAAAGAGATTCCGAACAATTGTACAGTTGGTTATGCTTTTTATTTTGTTTAGTTTTTTTTGTATTCATTCTCTACTCGTCTCCAACTGGTAAAACTGTGGTGTTTCTTTTTTTTTTTTTTTTTTTTAAACGATTATTCTAATTAGCTCTGTGTAGTGTTATTAACAAAACAAAAACAAAAAAAAATCAACTCTGGTGTCACGTTAAAAAGGAACTTTTAATCGCATTGCACACAGTGTTGATCATCATGTCTTCATTTTATACGAGCGAGTGCTTGTGACCCGCAAACGGCTCGACGGGTTTCAACCACGCGACGGGCCCGATCGGTTTTTGAGTGTCTGAATATGACTTAATAAATTCAATAAAGATTGAATCTCTTGTACGCCTTTTTTGCTGTCTCGCTGGGTCAATGGCTGTACTCATTATGCTAGTAAAAATTAAAAAAACTTTTTTGCTCATGATTGCTCGTTTGTTTATTTCCAAAGGAAACGTATGTCGAAGCTAACGTAAAGCGAGGAGAGGCAGTACCTGCATTGTTTGGCCCGCTGCAGCAGTTCCTGTTTTGGCCACACGAGGGCAGTAGTGTAGCGTCACAACGTCTTCCTGCTTCAAACCACACACGGTTGAATGATCAGTCTTAAAAAATATATTAGTATACAAATTCAGGTATGAAAAACGTTTTCAGAGTTCATCATATTATATTTGGCATATTCTGACCCCACAACATCAAATATACAATGAAAAAATAACTTTAAAAAACAGGCTTTGATCGCTTGCCGTTACCATGGTGACAGTCTCCTCATTACAGCATGTCCCTTGTGCTCCCTGGAGGGGGTCAGCAGGCTAAACTTTGAAAGAAACTTTTTTTTCTAGCGGAATTTCGTCAAATAAATGTGGTTTAAGTTCATAAGTACTACTTAGAACCTTCCAATAAAATCCCTTAAACAAAATAAAGAGATGAGAAGATGTAGACGGTCCCAAATGGTAAACAAAAAATACTCTTCAATCAGTTTGGTATTATGACTTATTTTAGGATTGGTTATGAGTAAGCTTATTTAAAAAAATATATAATATTTTGAGCATAGGCGTAATAAATACACTAGCTTTAAGACTTGATTAGTTTTTTTAGGCCATATATTAGTTGTGTTGGGGAATGTTTTAGTAAATTTAATTTTGCTCAATTTGTGGAATCTATTCCTCATTTATTGCTTGATTGTGGAAATTGGTTTGGGTTATTTTGTGTTATCTGATAACTATATGTCCTATATGAAATGTCAAAGTAAATGCTGTGAAAAGGGCTCATTTTAAAAACAAAGATAGTGGAAAGTTTTGCACAAGACCATACTCTATTCCTTCATTCTCCATCTTAGGACAGACCACACAGTGTTTGAAAGTGTCAAAGTCAAAGAGTCCGTCTCACCTGTCTGAGCCGCCAATGAATGAGTCCATAATGGATGAAGCCGTCAATCATCAGGGAGGCTTGATTAAGGAGAGGTCACCGGCAGAATCTTACGAGAGTCAGTACAAGAGCCGTAGCCAACGTTATAATGATGCCATTATTCACTTTTGATTGACACTTACTATATGTTATCCGTTGTGGAGTGGCATGAAAAGTTTTGAGTAAAACGAAACTTCTTATGTTCTATGCCAAACTGCTCCTCAAGGCATCATGGATTGAAAATAAAATCAACAGCTAGTTATAACAAAATAAGATTCCTGGCTCAGCGAAGCCAAAATGATTTCAGCGGTAAGAAGATTCGACCTGACGCCAACTATTTGCATTAACAGAGATAAAACGCTTGAGGAAGAAAAGGAAGCGAGGGGGACGCAAATCACTGACCCCAGAGAGGAACAAAACAAGAAAGAATGTGTGAGTAAAGATCAAGCGAGATTAATAAATGAAAAGTGGCGAGCTATGATAAGTACACCCGGCCGTGCTGTCCACATTCATGACTCTCAAATTAATTTGATTTGTTTTAAAAGCCTAGATGCTAGCGTAGCGCACGCTCGGCAAAATCAAGCCTTATCGCTTAACCTAAAAAAGATATTTAAAGATAGCGAGCATCTGCAAAAATGTTCTTTAGCGTCACTTTGTGTTACTGCTTTTGGAGAGCGTGCCGTGAAAAAGCAACGGTCTGATTATGGTGATGACGTCCGAGCTGGAGAAGCCTCCAGATGTTTCGTTTTTATATAATGCCTTTTACACTGGTAGGAGGATTAAGGACACGCAAGTCTGCCTTGAGATAAGAGTGCAATACATTATACGACCACATTCAAAAGTCGATATAGACATGACCAACAGAGGGCGACAAATCTTCCCGAATCCTTGTTCATTGACGCGTGGGCAGATGTGTGCGTGTGTGTTTTGTACATCCACGTTGTGTGTTTGTGTGTTCAACTTTTGACTCGAGCTATTTTTAGCTCTCTGCATCAGAATCAGAAGGCCCAGCTTGCAAATGTCCACATGTGCAATATTTCGCAAAATACATATTGTACAAAGATCACAGCCTTGTTTGTCGAATGCATGGTTTAGATTTTTTTTTTTTTAAACACAAGATGGTCAGTTATGTTTAAAATGTTTAAAATACTTATATTATATAATTAGAGGTATTAAAATGTATCTCTCCAATTTATCTCCTTTGGTAAATCATCCATATTAACTTCCTTACAGTTTTTTATGGGATTATTAATGGACCTGGTGTACCTAATGAAATGTCCCGTGAGGTGACTCTCCAAACGAGAAGCACATTTAACAAAGTAGGACTCTTGTTTTATTTCAAATGAACCCTTTTTTTTTACACATTTGACACGTAACACACAGAAGCATCGGTGGTCCACACAAAAGACACACACACACGCACACACACACTACTCACAAGAACCTTTAGATATGGGGTGTTAGTGTAAAATTTCAGTATGACCCAAAATGACTTTCACAGGTGAACCGATTCAAAATTACGTTCGCCCGTAAAGGTCCATATGAGGCTCATGTGGAAATTTCACAGCAAAACCAAATATCGCTAACTTTTTGGGAATAGTGTAAACATACGCAAGGACTAATACACCCCCCCCCCCAAAAAACGACACGTAGTCTAACCATTGAACAGAGTCTAACGTCAAACGTGCACGTCAACAGAAGTTAAAGTGCAAACAGGAACGTCCGCGCCACCCGACGACACTCATGGAGTAATGACACTGCATAGTAGTTCACGCATGTGTGTGTGTGTGTGTGTGTTACATTATTGCCCTCATGTAGCTGTACAAGTCGCTCTCCATCTTGAATCCCAGATGCATAGACTGGTCCGCCGCCGCTGCCTGATCGGGGGGTGGGTGGGGGTCAATACGGCGCAAATAGGACTTGCGGATGGGCGGTCCTGATGGGGCCGGGGGCGGGGCGGAGGAGGGAGGTGGGGAGGGGCGGTGTCGGGAAGAGGCTGGGGGCGTGGCCGGGAGCGGCGCGCTGCGGGAACGTGTTGCCGAGGGCGGCGGCTGCGGCGGCCATTAGTTGTGCGGGAAGAAGGGTGGCCAGGGAGGGGCACTGACGTTCTTTGCCCAAAGTCAACTTGATCTGCTGGGGGGACAAGGACAAAGCGCTGCTGTCAAATCCACCTTCTTGTTTTCATCTTAGGCAGCTGGCTAAAGTCAAGCCTCTACTTTTGAAAGTGTCATCCATGCCTTTGTTATATCTCCACTGGATTACTGTCACTTGATTTTTGGAGTCAGCCAGTCCTCCCTCCCTTCAGGCATCTCCAGTTGGTCCAAAATGGTGCTGCTCACCTCCTGACTGGATCTTAGACTCCAATTCTGGCCCTTCCCTTTCATTTCAACATGACTTTTTTTTGTTTTCAAATCTTTAAATGGCCAGAAATGTGGACTGTCGCTCACATTTATGCTAATTAGCTCGGTCAATACAATTTATACGAGGAGTATTAAGGATATAGATTGTTTTCAGCGGCGCGTCAATCTTTTAAATGTCATTTTATTCAAATGCATGCAGATGTATTTAAATGGCTTTTTGGTATAGTCGTTGAATAACAACTCTCCGCTTAATTAGAGTCGCAGCACGTTGCCATGAGACCATCAGACGGGATTTTCAAAACATCCACAAAGTCTCGAATGAAACAAATGCGTCTGTGTGGTCTTTGACATCAAAGGTCATTTTGTGAACGCAATTTTGAGTGTTTGGAGAAATTGAACGGGTATTTTTGGAACCATCAACTTAAAACAGCCTAATTTTTCAAACATCAAAAAGAGTTTAGAGTCAAAACACATTTTGTATTTAAGAGGAACCAAACCAATGTGTTTGTTTTTGCGGACGTCAAAAGCAATTTGGACTATAAGAACATTTGTTTTTAAGATGTCAGAGAAATTTCTTCGTGTTTTTGTAAAGAACAACCAAGACAATTTAGTCTTAGCTAAATCCAAATGTTGTAAACGTTGTCTTTAAACCTTACAAACCTATTTTTGAGTCAAATGAATCTTTTATGAATCTTACATTTGAACAATTTTTATCAGACTTTTTTGTAAACCTCATCCTTACTGATTTTTGTAAACACCAAATTTCTTCTTGATGGAACCGAACGTGTGTCATAAACGTACGGTATAAAAAGTCAAAATCTTTTGTGAAGACATTAAAGCTTAATAACGCGAGACAAAATCCAAGAGCTAGTGGCTGGTGTTGCTGTGACTTTGTTTTTGTACATCCAGCCTCAGCCTCAGCCTCACACACGCACGGCGAAGCTAATAGTGTGAAAAGGTGACCAAAGTTATCCGGCCTAATCTTCTGTATCCATAATGGAAACGCGGCGCTCCGGCGGCGGCGGCGCCATGTCACGGCTTATCAATCACTGTTGGAGGACGATGAGGGGGCGGAACAAGGAAGTCTCACAAGTCCCAGCTCCCCTCCGTTAACTTGCTCAATGATGGCTTTCGGGGGGTTGAGACATTTTCCTCACAAGTGCTAACAGCCAGCCCTCTGGAGCGCTAGCTCTTCTTCTTCCCTCTCTTATCCTTCATCTTCGCTATCTATTCTCTCTCACAATTTTTTTTCTTTTGTCCTTCCTTCCCTTCTTTTTTTTTCAGCTCTGCCAAACATCAGCGTCTTCTTCTTGTATAACATTTGACATAATAGTGAATAATACTGGAATTTGATCCTTCTGCAAAAGTGCGAGAACCTTATCTAAGTCTTGTTTGAGGCTTCTGGTGATCTTTTTTTTTTCGTCCAACGGCAACTACATTGTTATGGATATCACAAAGTGTGTGTTGGTGGCTCACCGTCTGCTTGGTGGTTCCTTTGCTGTAAGGAGTATATTTGGGCTTGGCCGGTTTGCCTGCCGCTCTGTCTTTATGGCGACGACTGCTGATGTGCTGAGGACAGGAAGGAAAAAGTTAGATTTCATTTTTGGCATTTCAAAAAAAAAAAAAGACCAGCGATTTGTTTTCTCAGATTTAACGAACTGCATGGCAATGAGCCAATCGCGAGATCATCCTCCACGTCTCCACCATCTTTGTTTTTTTTTTTTTAAATCAAGCCCTGTGTGGTTTGATTGCGCTGCGGCGGCTGCTTGTTCTTCTTAGTCGTCGGCATGAAAAATTGATGCGTCACGTCTGGGTGGAAAATCTCAGCGTGAGCGCTCACAAAAGTCACACACTTACAAGACCTACGAGGCGAAAAAAGAAACGATTTGGGAGCTAGAAGCAGCGTGCAAAGTGTTATTTGGCATTCAGAAACTTTGACCCATTTAACATGACAAACCTTAATGTTATATATTTTTATATTATTTACATTTATGAATGCTACATCAATTTTTGATATTTTTTTAGCAATTTTGTACTCAACATAAACGTAATTATGAAGAATTGTGAAATGACTTGAGATAAGTCTTAATGAGCGATCAAACTTTTTTCTGAAGATGGCGACTCGTCGTCTTTCAACTTCTGTATTTGTGCGCCACTGTTGCCACGGTAATGTAACCGAGACAATTTGATATTTCCAAAGACTGACAAAGATCCCTGTTGCGCTGATTCTTTTTTTGACAAGCTGTCTGATAATGATGCAAGTGGAGCGTCGCCATGGCAACTGACGAGCCAGATCCAGCGCATTATGACAACCGCCAAACATCCGCTCTCCTTAAATACTCTCGCATTTAATCCCAAAAAATATACCTACGGTAAAACATACAAAAATATGTTAAATATTGTCGATAAATACTTGAATTTTAAGAATAAAAGAAAATTTTAAAAACCGCAATTTGGCTTTTTATTTCTTACAAAAATAGATGACATAAATCACCTGCTTCAGCTGCGTCTCGGAGTTGACGTGCACGTCACACGTCTCACAGTAAAACGTTTTGTTCTGCAGTCCCGTCGACGCCTTGGACGTGGACGGCGGCGCCACCTTGCCTTTGACTCCCGTCCGCGGGAACGACTTGATGGAGCCCACGCCGCTGCGGGCCTCCAGCATGGTCTTGTGCTTGGTGCCTTTTCATGAACACACCAAAAAATGTCAAGGTCATTTCTTCTCCCGCTAATTTGAAAGTGACACACCAAAATGGCGCCATACCGCTATTGTGAGCCTCCAGCTGCGACGCCGAGTTGACGGCCACTTTGCAAAGCGAGCAGTAGAGCAGACGCCGAGCTTTCTCCTCCTCCGTTTCCGCGTCCTTCTCGGGTTCTTTATCCGGGTCCAGGTCCGGTTCTGAGGGCGAGTGGAGCTCAACCTCCGAGGTCACCTCCGGGGCGTCCGGGACCGAGGGTAAGACTCCGGCGACGTCGGTCGGCGTTTCGTGGGACTCCGCCAGTCGGAGCGCGGGGGACAGCGAAGGGGGCGCCGCGCTAGCAACCGCATCTGGAGAGACATCATCGCCATTAAAGCTGATGATGGATGGAGATGTTTGCACATTGCGGTAAGTCAACAAAACTTCACCGAAGCGGCCAAATGGATACTAAAATGGCCGCTTCGAAACCAAAACGACTTGCTGCGGTCTTTTAAAGCACGGCTTCTTCGGACTTTTTTATCAGAGGATAGACGACGATGGATGTCAAGAAAACTCAACGTTGTTTTTAGCTTCAAGTGCTGACTTTTCAAAGATAAGAGTGTTTGGGACATTGCGGGTGCGAGTCTAAGCAATAAATAAATAGACGCTCTTGTGTTTGGGAGACAAACGGCCACTTCATGACTTATCGTCCGCGGTCAGCGGCGAAGAATGAACATAATCAATCAATCATATTTTTGGGGATCAATACAAGCAACTGCCAGAATAATAACAAAAACAAGTCAAGAGCGAAAGATGAGAAAATCAATAGTGAAGTCAGTGTCATTTCTCTTATTGCAAACAATATAACACCACGGGGCAAGTTGGATTGAAAAGAAAAAGGGAGGCAAACTTCAATTAAATCGTTGACGATTACTTGGAAAAAAAAAAGCTTGCATAATGAGCCAAATGTTGAGTCACTAAATTTAATAAACAATTCAACCAGAGCGGAAATGAGCGTTTATTAGTCATCAGTGATGACTACCGGAATGCAAGCCAGATAACAAAATGTTCAATTGACGAAAAAGTACGCCAAACCTCTTTTTGATTTCATTATTCACAAAATTGTTGCTGGTGTTTTTGGGAGATGCTAAGAGAAAATATAAAAGTGGGAGTTTGCAAAGTGTGAAGACAAAAAGGCTACGAAAAGTAATTTAGATTACATTGGCTCGTTGTATTCGCTACCCTTGACCCGACGGACGGCGAAGTCAATGGGCTATCGCTAATGGAGCTAACGACCGCCATCCATCTCAACACTGCGGACAGCAAAGGAAGAAAAAGGAATGAGTCAAATGAAAAGCGAGACCACTTTAAAAGCGAACCGGGAGGAGGACGACCATGTGGAGAAGGACGTTACAAGGTGAGCGCTCAGACACAACGGTAAACAACGTTTTAGCTAAAAGCTAAGTCTAGGTTTTTGATCTTTCTAAGAGAAAAGTTTTTCAAATTTCTATTCATAAAAAGATATGAGAGAAAGGAAGAAAAAAAAAAAGCAAAGAAGAAAAGCATGGAGGAGTAATTGAGCAAGCGGCAACGGTCGAGGGAATTAGGCCAAGGCCACAAAGGAGAAGATGGCGGGAAAGGCTCTTTTCTTTTTGTGTTTTTCCATCATCATACTTCCGGTGCGACGGCACGTTTCCCCCCGAGATGCGATTAGCTTTGTGAGAGAAGTCGGATGAAAAGATTTTCATTAAAGCAATCGGCGCTCATTACACGCCGTCGCAACTTAAAAGTCCCAAATCCCCCCGGGCAGCTCTTCGCTCGCCCTCGGCGGAATATCGATAAGCTACTTACACGGACGAGTACTCGTATAAATCTTTTCTACCTTAACATTTTGTCAGAGTCGTGCGCTTTGTATTTTCGAGTACTCGTTGTCGCTGCCGATACCATCCGCAGATACCCGGGTCAAAAAAAAAGTAGTGACAATATGAAACATCACAATACACACACAGACACACACAGAGTGAGTCCAGATGTCCATTAGTCCTCCCTCGCATTAAGTTAATGGAGGAAGTAAAAAGTTAGTAATGATTCCTCCATTAAACCATTAGCCCGACGTCCACGCATGAAGCGTTTTTATTCCACATTATTTCATAATCATATCATTAATATAACAGATGCGGTGGTTACAGCGACTAAATGAGCCGTTCTCGGGCATATTTCCAAGAAATTGTTTAAAATATAATATTAATACAAAGATATAAACATCTTCCTGGTGGACGATTCCGTCGTGTATTAATATTCATTAGCAGGTGCCGCTAGTGCATTGTGGGTAATGCAAAGTCAGGCGGCGCCAGGAACGCGCAGGTGTCTTTCAGGATGATTAATGAGCGCCGCCGCAGCCAGGAAGGTCGCCGCGGCGCCGCTTTGTGCGTGACGAGTTTACAATATCGAGAAGTTTCGCGTGACGCGTTGCGCGGCTGATTAGCTAGTAAACATGCTAGCGACGTTCCGGTCCGGTCGGTGACATTGAAATTCAGCTTCCGTATTCAAACCCGGGAATTTGAAATGAAAACTTTTGGAGAATCCGCCGTCGTTTATCCGGCGGGGATGGCGGTCTTAATTGTTTTCGTCTGACATCTGCCTGAGATTTTTGGATTTAAGCACCCACCTGGTAGTAACGTAAATAAAAGTTGGATGGAAAAAGTATATCTACTCACCGAACAATATCTAAAAAGTTTTTTCAACGCCAATTTTCACTTACAGGTGAGGTAAAATGCTAATGTGTGACATCATCGGCAAAAAAGGGGAGGAGCTTTCCACCAACCTTTCCTGTCCGCTTTGGGCTCCTTGGTGAGCGGTGTTCCTTTGAGCTTGCTTTTGGGAGCGTCCAGGGCTTTTAGCTTCCTGGCGTGCTTGGTGCCCTTGTAGTGGGCCAACGCTTGGTTCTGCCAGGAGAACAAACAGCAGGCTGGATTGAGTCCGGCGACCGGGGGGGATGAAATGAAACATGAAAAAGCCGGCGAGCGCGAGAGGCGAGTGAAGAGGCGAGCGCGGCAGCTTACGGCTAATTAGTTCAGGCCACAAAGTGCAAATGTTTGATTTTCTTTCTGCCAGCCTTGAACACATCTTAAGGGGTGATTCACCGACTCCTTTCAGACCGTGTTTTTGTTGCTCCTATGATCCAACGAGCGACTTATTCTTTTGGAAAGCGCAGATTTATTTGAGTTACTAATGCCAATCTTTAGTCACTTTTACTCACATTTCCACATTTTTCTTCCCCTCCCCGACTCGAAAATCCTGCTTATAAATTCGAGGTGAATCCAAGCGAGGAGCAAGGAGATCTCCAGAAATAAGACACTCGAGAATTAAACACGTCATGACTTATGTTTATAGAAGAATGACTCAAATTTCTTTTTTTGTGATGGCAAAAATTGCTGGATTTGTTCACCGTTAAATTGGGGACTGAATGTGCTTCGATAAATAATGAAAAAATAGGGCAGCAGATAACGGGAACAAATTGTGTGGGTAGCGCATTTACCTCTAACCACATGCAAGCTCCCTTTTGAGACACGATGGAAAGAAAACACTTGTAATCATACAACCGATAATTTATGCTCAGATATTTCAGCCGCAAACTCCCGCGGGGATAATTGTGGCCTTAAGACGACGTGTTGCCACAGCAACGAGAAACCTTCATTTGCAAACCGACAGCGAGAAAGAAAGAATAACAAAGGCAAAGTTTTCGTATTTAATTTATGTACGTTGTGCGCACGTGTTTGGTGATCAATAAAACATTTGAATTGCATTAGTCCCACTTGAGTCTATACATTTTAAATCAGGCTGTATAAATTGCGCAGGTGAAAAGTGCTGTGTCAGCACCGACACATAAAAACACATCACGGTGAATATTTAGTACTGAGTTCCACCGTTGTTTCACGATTTATTATATCCAACAATTTTTTTTTTTTTAAATAAATGAACTCTGCCGTGAAAATAAAAAAAGGAATAAACTTCCGCGAGGCTCAGTCATTAGTTAATGTGCCAGGAGTATTTAAGTCGCAGTTTGGAGGTTTAGACTTGCTGTAATATCGATGCTAATTTATTTTAGCGTGTCTATGGATTTCTCATTAAATGTTAGCATTAAGCTAGTGGACTTTGGTTGGGTTAAACGTTTTGGTGTTTCAATAAAGGCAGAGAATAAACAGGGATTTGATTTAAATAATTTAAATAATTAAAAAAATTAAAAAAAAATAATAATTTAAATAATTTAAAAAATTTAAATAATTTTAAGAATGAACAATTTTCTTTTTTTAATTTTCCTACAAGCCCTACCAGGTGTACCTGCGAGTTGAACCTCAGTCGACAGACGCCGCAGGAGACGTGCCTCTTCTTGGTGGCAGCGGGCTGGAGGCCCAGCGTGTGATGTAGGACGGCTTTCTGGACCGGGTCCATCTGTGGAGGGACCACACAAAAAATAAAAATAACGATAACATTGCAATCTTTTTTTTCACGATGATCATACCAAGTGTAGTTACAGTTTGTGTTTGTGTGCACTTGTAGCAGCTTGTGTTAACTTGTGAGGCTTCAGACTTGCAGCTCTCGCCCAAAACTTTGCAAAGGGAGGGCTGCCATGTGTGTGCGTGCGTGCCTGTGTGTGAGGATGATGACACATGGAGTTGGCGGCCTGCTCTGGCAGCTCGGCATGCTGGGAAAGCAGAGCTGTGGAAAGGCAGCGCCAGTGAGAAACATCTGGGCTGTGACAGAGCAGGATGACCTGCTGTTAGAAACACGCGCTGGCCTGCGAACACGTTTTTTTTTTTTTTTTTTTACTCTTTTCAAAAGCTCAGCATCAGGACCGACCTGGGAAAACATCCTTCATCCTGCAATCCATCCGTCAGTTGAAGGCAACCCGTCAATCTTCCTCTCCAGCTGCTTTAACTGATATTTCATTCTTTAATGGTGATTGATTTATCAATTTTTTGATGTATTTATACTTTTTTTCAATCTGTTTTATGTTTAAGACAGGTTGTTTTGAAACTCTGATGAAACCCGAACTAGAAAACAATTTAGAACCCTAATGTGGCTAAAAACCCGAAACAAAAACATTAATGAACCCTTAAAAGCTTAATCTTGTTGTGAAACCTGAACCCTGACAATGCATCGGTGGGGGTCTTGGGTCTTAGGGTTCCGGCATCAGCCACCCACCGAGTGGCACGGGGGTCTCACCCGAGGCTTAGCGAAAGCCGTGACTGGGACTAAATGAAGCGGCGTGCTCGTATAATGCGAACGCCCACGCCGCGAGCTTCCCACAACATCCCATAATGCTGGCTTCTCCGCACAATCGTGACGGGACGCCGCCGCGTTCATCACGCTCGAGGAACAGATCCGCCGCGTGCATCCCACTCGCAGCTGTCAATCATCCTGACGAGCGGGATACGTCTACGCCGCCTCCGGCGCAAATTACGTCGGGGATGTGATGTCATTCACGCCGCTTACGAGACGACACAATAGCTATCTGGTAGGAAATGATAGCGTTTATTTCAATGACACTGTGATAGGTTAGCATTAGCATGTGACGAACGCTTCAGTCCGATTATAAATCCACACCATTCGCTCCAATTGTTATGCAGTAGCGATTCGATGCTATTTTGCTCCAAAATATTAAAATTAAAAAGTGATACGATACAATTCACTCCAGTTGTGATAAAGAATATATCACTCTGATTACGACGCAGCAGAAACGATTTTATGCAACGGAAATTAGCATAGACGTCAGGCTAAGTCTAAAGTTCCGCACAACAGCAACTTGAACACACCACATCTTTTTAAATAATACGAAATGTCATTTTGTGCTCGTCTCGTCAGGGGAGAGCCGATGGCAGAGCTTATTTGGCGCGCGTCATGTGACAACCTGTCCACCCCGGCGGGAAAACACGACAGTGACGACGGCGTCTGACTTTCCCGCATGAGAACTGCCAGAAAAGACAAAAACTAGCGGTGATCTTTTCAAATCAATGACGCGACATTTACCGCTGAAGCGCCAGCAATCAATACAATTTCAAAGCACACAAAACAAAAGATTATTTGATTTCTATTTTTTTTTTTGGCTTAGAAAAGCTGTCACAGGTTTGAACTTTGAATTTTTTTCTTGAATCCCAAACTGATGCCACAAAAATATGCTGAATCTAAATCTGAAGATAAATTAGTTTGTTTTTTTCGCGTCCATCTTCTTTGACTTCCGTTCGTCCCTTCCAGCAGGTACGAATGTCCTCCCTACTTCTGCTTTTGTTCCCCTTCGCTCTGCTCTCGGCCGTCACCGTGAAGAATGTTTGCCCGGAAGGCGTTTGGCCGTGGCCGCCCCAGAACTCTTGAGCCAGATGAAAGACGCAAAGAGAAAGAATCTCCTGGTCCTCCTGCATATAAAATACAGCTCGAGGCTTTTCTTGCTTCAGCTTGGATGCAACCCAGCACTGGCTTGAGACACTGAAGCCGCTTTTGAAACCTTAGTTTGAAACCCGAACCTTGCGTTGAAACTCCAATTTCAAACAAGTAACAATTTCTTGAAAGGAGAACCATGTCTTAAAAGCATTATTTGAAACCTTAACTTGAAACCTGAGTTGGAGTGATTAGAAATGGAAACCCTAATGGCGGCCTGAAGAACCGCAAGCTCCGTCCGCACCCGGTCCTCCTTCCTGCTCTGGGCTATTGTTGGCTTTCAAGCTGACGTGACTTTGGCTTGTGGCGCGGATTGTAAATCACGTCGACTGCGTGACCTGACGGCAGCGAGATAACGCACAAGCTCAGCACCTCCTAAATCGGCCCACAATAGAAACGTCCCACTTACGACGATATTAGGAAAGCGCACTGAGAGCCAGGGAAGAAATCAAGCGGCACTCTGGGACCCGAGTGCCGAGTTGGCGGCGTGACCGGAATGAGGCAGTTCGTGTCAGTAAAAGATTTAGAAAAATCGTCCCTATAAGATTCACCGATTATAACAAATGATTATCAATTCATTTGATAATCGATTATCTGAACCCAAGCGGGTACGGAAAGCAATCCAGCATTTTCTTTTTTCACCGATTATTATTTATTCACCGATTAGAAAAATAATATCAATTTCAATCAACCGATTAGTTGTCGATTAATGATGGGTTAGGAAAACAATCCAGCATTTTTTATTTTTTTTTGGACGTCCCACAAATTCATTTTAAAATGCTTACCTGCCTGCCTCGCCAGGAAAATTCAAACATGAGGCGGACGGCGTCATCCGTACGTGTCGTTATGATTGGCAGCTGGGATATTACACCGACTCCCTTGCTGACGTCCATCAGCAAAAAAAATAAAAATAAATAAAAAGTGCAAAGTATGGCTTGCAGTTTTCCTCTAAAGTGCAACGTCAGGCGAGGCTTATAAATCCTCATCTGTTGGCCTGCTGGATGGACTTCGATCGTTTTTTTTTTTTCAAAAATTCCCTTTTAGGGTAATTTCTAATCTATCATACTATCAAGAAGCCGGGCCGGACGAAGGATGGGGGTGTTTCGCCGGTGACAGCGTTCAATAAAAATCCAGATTAAACCATTTATCTTGCTGTAATATTCCATCATGAATATCAAACGCAGTAATGAGAGGGACGGGGAAAATCCATGTCCTTGAACACATCGGACAACGAGACACAACCACATCTAAGCATCCATTTTTTTTTTAAACGACTCTTAAGTCAAATTCTTATTTATTTGATAATAACTTTCTTTTATCGAACACACATTTCTCCAGCGTGTGCCGGCCTATTAACTTCCCGTCGCTACATAACTAGCCGCATTTTTCCGAGGCGAGTCACAGCAGGTCGTGTCTCTTAACTAGAGGCCTTCTCGTTAAGATTTACTGCTGACCTTTGACCCTCCCCCAACCGCACCCCGGGGTCTCCCTGATTTAATTACCAGCCTAATCCAATCTGTGTCGTCTTGCTGCTACGTCCCTTTAGCGTCTCGAACGCTACTCGAGTACTTCCGCCACACGTGTTGCACGCAAAGATTCCAAAACACACTTGAAAGTTTGTACAAGTTTGAAGTGAGCGAGCGAGATTGCATTTTATTCATCCCTGTAGGCAAATTGGTCGCATGCCCGGATAAATTTCATTAGCTCCACGCACGCCAGATTTTTCACTCTTTGATGGCTCGACGTATATGTTACGACAAAGCCCGTTGTATATTTTGCGGTTTCTGCGTGATAGTAAATGTCATCTTTCGAGTTTCCAGCGGGATATTTATCGCCCAAAGTATGATTTTAAGTTTGGGTTTTGAACGAGCTCTGGCTGATTTGATCAGATTTGAGTTGTGTTGGATTAAATAAAATAATCTAATTTAAAAATAATTGAAAGGAACAATGATTTAATATATGACTAAATTGAGTCACGATCACGGGAGGAAAGTCGTTATCAGTATTTTTCCGTCTCGACTTTGTAATTCTTAAGACGCGAGTGCGCTTGGAGCTCACTTTTACAAGACTCGCATGTTTGCACTGAATTGTCTCCGCCACATTCTTGCTTGATGCCCTAATCTCGAGCAGGGCGTCCACTGAATGACACCAGATTTCAACTCAAAAGCACTGCATCAAAACAACGGGGCGGACCCTTTTTTTTTTTCCCCTCCCAGTCGTAAACATGAGACTGGAATCTCGGAGGGCAAAGGGTTCAGCGCAGTGACAGGAAAAAAAAAGAAAGGGGATCAAAGGTAGCGAGATTTGGAATTCTCTGCAGGCCATCTGCGGTCGCACCTGGTGCCACCTGGCCGTGTGGCAAGAGCTTCATCTTGAAAATGAATATTGCACTTTATCTTTTTGGGTTTTGCGGCGTCAGTGTAGTACCGGGTTGTGCCACAACACGCCTGGCAGCACTGAGCACTATTTGTAGAGCAGCAGTAGAATTAGTTTGCTAATTTTTGTTAGCCGGTCTATGGTGTTTGTATATTTATGTTAGCATTGAGCTAGCTAGTTTTTTGTGCGTTTCATTATTTTTAAATGATCGATGGGTAAATTTTTTAACGTTGAGCTTTACTATATTTTCACATGAACGCTGGTCATCCCAAAATTCAAGATAAGATGACTCATTGAGAGACCCGGCGGACATTTAGCACATCGCAAAAACACGTACGGCACTTTGCTTTCAAAGCTCACCTCTAGTTGTGAGCTGGAACACGACTAAGGTCAAAGTTTGGGAGGGAAAATTACACTGTTGTCATCGCCATGGAGACCAGAAAATAGAACATGGTCCCAGCTGCAAAAAAAAAAAAAAAAGTCAAAATTATTTGAACTTTTGTGCTCCGTGAGATTTACGAGCCCCGAGCTCTCCAAGGCGGTGAGTTTCAGGATCGGTTGCCCGGGCGACTGGTAGATAAAGTCACAAGTTTGTTGATAACCTTAATGGCTTCAAGCTGCCTGTTCCTCTTCTATTGGATTTTTTGCGAGAAGCTCTAATTCACAGTCGCGGAGTACGTCCTTCACTTGGACTAAACGCCATCGTTAATCTCCTCCCCGCTGAGCTTGAATGTCTTTCTATTGCTTTTCGAGTGACCGTTTCTTGTTCGCTAATTTTCAAGAGGCATCGTGGGATACATCGAGTTATTCATTATACATTTGATGAGTGCTACAAAATGGCCGAAAAAAAGTTTGTAAATGTTGCTAAGGCGTAAATAATGCTTCACTCTCAAACCATGATGCTTGTTCAGGCACATTGTTGTTGTAAATATCTCGCTGGAGACCCTGAAGATGACATTTACGGTCTGGCGAGAAACTGAACCGCAAAAAAAAAAAAAAAAAATCTCCGCATCAACAAATACCACTACTGATAAATTGCCTCCTCAAACGCGACCAAGTTTTCTTGTCATCAAATAACTCACACTTGTTAAAGTTCTTTTTTGAAGACGAGTCGTTTAAACGCGTCACAGTTGTTAACCTGTCGGCCGCTGTGTAGATTATGTCAAGCTAACCGTGCTAGCAAAAATTTAACATAGCTCACACCAATCAAATCGTTGTAATGAGAAACAGATCATCTTTTTTGTTTACATATTTATCTTCATATTTTATTGCCAGATGAATTAAACCTGTTTCTCGAGCTGCTACTACAAGTTTTGTTTGTGTAAAAGGTGTGCTTAGGGTCGTATTCTAAAAACAAAAGCACACAGTAGTTTGTTTTCAAAAAAAAACTCTGGCATTTTAGTCGGCGACAATGCTAACAAGAGCTAGCAAAATCCTGACTGATGATTATCCCATCACTTTGATGACACGCTACGTTACTTGAATAAACACGTCCGTCACCACCATTAAGCCGAAACACTAACATTTGACTTAGTGAGTGCGGGTCCACGCCCCCAAACGACTTTTGATGGAGGCCTCGGCGTGTGCGTGTACATTCGCCAGAGTGTCTATGCGTGCTCGTGGCGCTACGAAGCAATTTCCCAGCGTGCACAATCAATAAATCACACTCCTGATTACTCTGCAGGGGGAAATGGACTTTGTATTGTTTCTCTAAGACAAATGTCGGCCGCGGGCGAGACAGATCTTATTTTCAGGCTTCCGAAGACTCCCGCACACACGCGTCATGTGTTAAGCTTCTGCCCTCACTTCAAGTTTCTTTTTCAATTCAGCCCAAAAAAAAGGTTCAATTCCACACCAGCTGGCATCTTATTGCAATCCTCACAGTGTTTTTTTTCTTTGGCCCGAGGAAAAACAACCAATCAGAGGAAGACGATGGTGTCGATCTTTTCATTTGAGGGCAGAGGCGGCCTTAAAAATTCTCTGTCGTGACAATTTTCAACTGTCACAATCTATAATTGCTATGTATAAAAGCTAGGCTTCCTCCTATTTCTTTTCGAGCATTCTTTATTGATTTATTTACTTATGTATTATTATTTATTTATTTATTTATTTATTTATTTATTTATTTTTCTGTTTGTTGGTTTATTTTTTGTTTGTTTGTTGTATGGACTTATATGTGGCACTTTAGAGTGTTATTTGTTTTTCTTTTTTTCTTTTGGATGTTCGAAATAAAGATATCAATCAATCAATCAATCAATAATGTAATGATTTGCTGCCAGTCCTGCGATTGATAGTATGACTGACATGATAATGTGAATTTGGTCAGGCTTACGGAACAAAACCAAACGCTTGACTGTAGGAAAACATTATCATTCAATTTAACGTACATTAAAATAGTCGCTATGGTAACAACATATTACAGCAGTACAGTAATGTGGGCTTTTTTTTTTTTTCTTCGCCCTCAGGAGAGCGCTTCGACACGATGAGTGGAAGCGGCGAGAGCCCAAAGTATCTGCAATGCATTACTCATAACCAAGTCGTACGCCATAAGTCGTAAATTAAAAAAGAAAAAATTCGACAAAAGAATGTCGTCACTATGCCGGCCGGGGCCAGAGGAGGCAAGATGCCTTCCAGAGTTGTGAACTTTCTTGGGTGAAAATTTCCTTTGGAAGGGGGCAACCATAAAAGCAAATGCAAGCAGTGAATTTTAATATTAATTTTGGAGCGGCATACGTGTGTGTGTGTGGCTCCGCTCGTTGCATTTTCTGACGATTTACGCCGGAGATGATTTCTGAGTAGCTCGACTGCCAACGCACGAGTCATCTTCTCGTTAAAGCTCGCATGTGTTTCTCCCTCCGCCTTTAAAGCGCCTCACCTGAGAAATATGCAAAGCGGGCTGGCGCTTTACCACGTTTTACAAACATGAATTTTCGTGCGAAAAAAGAAGCCGTTTGATGCGGCCACGGTTGCCATAACAAATGGGAATACATTTTTATTCTTCTTGTGTATAAAATTGTATTTGCACATTACACTCAAGGGGCTTGGGAATCCGAGTTCATCACTCACAGTTAAGTAAATATCTTCTTTCACTTTCCAACTAACAATTTTTTTTTTTTTTGATAAATCAGATTTTTAAAAAAACGGAATTTTAGCCCTTGATTAATTAGATTTATTTAATCTCTTTTAATGATGCTCCAAAACTGCTGAACGAGAAAGCGACGTTAAGTGCAAGGACTCATTTTGCAAAAAATCCAGAGGTCATATTAATGTCGGGATATTCTGTAAGCCTCCTTGAGTCTATCCACCCATACGAAACGATTGCATCGCTATCATAATGGTGTCGTGCATTAGCGCTCGTGCACGACCTCACGTGCACGCTCCTACAGATCTATTGATCCCCCCCCCCCCCCCCTTTTGAAAGTCATTACAGGGAAATACGAGCCATGTCGGAATTGGCAGCGTCATCAAAACGCGATGACGGCGGCGAAACAAAGAAGCGGAACGGATAAAAGCCGGCAGACGGTTTCTTTTGAACCGGGAGGACGGAGGGTTTGATGTTTGGAGCGCAGCTGGGAAAAAGAGGAAGCGGTCGGTGGAAGGAAGGAAATGGCAATAAGCCCACGGGGAAGGCGGATGAGCGCTTCACGACAAGGTTGAAAAGTTCCACATTGTCTCTCTCTGCTAATTTGCGTGCGAGTCCACATCAAGAATGTGAAGAGCAAAAAAATCTGTTTCCCACAAAAGACAAAGAAAATAGCAACAGTTCGTGGTTGGACATCGGCCATCTTTTCGAGCGGCACGGAAAAAATACAATAAAATAAATAATAATAATAAAATAAAAAATAATATAAAATAATTTAAAATGATTTAAAATAATTAAAAATAATTTAAAATAATATAAAATAAATGTTGACACTCACGGCATTGAATCCCGGGAAGAGGTTGAGAGCGGCCGAGGCGTTGTTGTCCAATGGGAAGGGAAGAAAGTGCTTGACGCTCAGAGCGCTGTGAACAGACGGCAAGGCTGAGCGGGCCACGGGGGGCACCAGGCCGTTGTGACATGTGTTACCTGTGTGGGGGGCACAAAATAATATCCACAATATTAATCAGATTAATCATTGAAAATAATTTTTGGGACTTTAGTTCCCCTTTAAATAAGAATTCAAATTTTCCTGTGTTGTTTTTTTTTAAGCCCGATTTTTGCTGCCTGAGGGGTCGTTGAACTTTTTTTTTTTTTTGCACTCCACTTTGGGAACATTGGTAATTTTATCAGGCAGCTCCATCGTGGGAAAAAAAAATCTTCCATGGTTTCCGTCCAACATGTCCATTAGTTTTATGGCTTTATTAATGCTCTTAAATCTTCACATGGCTGTCACGCTGCTGACCAGCATGAAGGGCGAGCGCTAAATGTTTTATTTTTAGCGTTTCAGTCACATTGAAGTGATAACGACGGACGAAAAAAAAAAAAAACATCTCGACTACAACAAGGCTCCACACATGAAACATGTTTTGAATGACGTATGCATGTTGTGTTTATTCACCTACATTGGAACAGTTACTGAGCCCCAAACATCTGCTTGAAATAAAAAGTTGGCGACGAGCGAGGGCTCAGCATCCAAACTCAGACACGCTTTCCCCCTAGAGACGAATCTCACTCAAATGGTCAAAATGCTTTACAATTAAAAATTAACGATTTTCCAGGCCACTTTTAATCAGATAGCCAGCAGCTCGTTTTCAAACATTATTAAAAAAAAACAAAGAAATCGGGACGAGGTGGGAAGGAGATTTATATCCAGTGTCCATTCCCGCTCGGGAACAAGGTTATTTAAGATTACAACCGGTTACGATCCAAATTATTCATACCCTGGCCACTTACTGAGTTGAAGTAAAGGCGTCTTCAAGTGGACCTAATGTATCTTAGCCTTTATATTTTTTTTTCTGTAAACAACAGACGATTTAATCGTCAGGAAATCTATCAAACGTGTTTGTAAATATCAGTCTTCAATTATCAGGCGTCTTTACGTTAAAGGAGTTCTTCGCATTTACAAACTGAATCCAAATGTCGTGCCGGGTGCTGCTGTTTTGGTTAGCAACATAGACTCGAAAGTGGGCTAAGCGTAATTACTCGTCTTACTTATTTTCACTTAAC
The DNA here is from genome assembly GCF_024217435.2 of Syngnathus scovelli. Lineage (NCBI taxonomy): Eukaryota > Metazoa > Chordata > Actinopteri > Syngnathiformes > Syngnathidae > Syngnathus > Syngnathus scovelli. Next base: position 2,126,525 of record NC_090855.1, read on the forward strand.
GGTTGTGAGATCATGCAAAAGGAGCAAAGCCAACGTCCAAAATCAGATTTTCCTGTCAACACAGTGAGTTTCGTCTTGATCGCAGCCACAATTTTCCATAAATTCCGCTCGGGGCGACTCCAAAAACCAAATCTTTTGCGTGTGGACCAAAAGGCCAAAAAGCGTAGAAAAATATACAATTGAGATTAGGCGGCCTCGGATGACCACCTGTGTCCTATCAGATGATCCGAATGTCACGAGCGAGCACATTTACGCCGCGTCGGTCATGCCAGCTGAAGTTTTCATAAACGGCTAATTGGAAACAGCACGACATTTGCTTGACGTGCCAGGATCAGAGAAGAATAGGCCGATAAAAGCGTGGAGGCCGTCCAGAACTTGACGGAATTAAAGGAGCCCGTCGCAGCCCTAATGAAAAGCAGAGTGGCTTTGACGACGGCCAACACGTCGCATCAATTACAGGCCAAGGAAAGCCACGGTGGCGGCGTTTCAGTCGAGAGTAAATAAAAGCAAACGTCGTAAAAAGAAAAAAGCTGCGAGAAAGAGGAGGAAGGCTAGAAAGTGACACGCAGCCGCCATCGGTAGATGGGCCGAACTTCAACGTGCTCTTCCACGAAAACAGCAGATTTATCTTGCGAACGTCACATGACCAACAGACAATTGAGTACTCAACAAAGCTAACGCTTCGAAAAATTCCAAATCAATTTCGAGTCAAACGAAAGCAGTCGACCGCAAAATAGAGCAATAAAACTCATATTAAAATGAAGCAAGCATATGTGGTTGAAAAAAAAAAAAATAAATGCTTGAAAAGATGTAAGCAGGAAGAAAAGATGCCAGAGAGTGACAGCGTCGCCATCTGCTGCCAGGAGGGCCGCACGCGGTGACTCATGCGGAGGCTCCTCTTTGCGAGTCGTGCTTCTAATAAATAAGTTTTGGTGCCACGTTCCACGTCAGCTTTCGAGCACGTAGCACGCCCGTGTGAGGATTCCGTTTGGGTCGCGTGACGACGATTGAAAATACATGTATGATACTCAAGCGTCGGGGAAATATAAATAAATGGCACTTTTGCAAGGAAAAAAAAACGCAGCTACACGAATGCCACAAAAAAAAGATTGCTGATGTTTTGCCTGCAGCTGTGAGGAGATAGCATGAGGGTCGTGACCTCCGGGCTAAACATGTCCGGACACAAAATGGTACATTCCAGTTGTGCTGCACTGGCGACATGACAAAACACTAAGCTGGTCAGCATGAATCAATTTAACGTGACACGAATGTACAGATGAACAAACGGGAGTGTAGCTCTCTTTAGTTGTAAAACTAAAAGCACTTAAAAGGAACAGTCATGTCACTTTTATCACGGTGAAAAAAAAAATCTGAGACAAGAACCTTAAATGACTCAAGCCGATATACAATTTAGATTCCCCAACCAACATGAATTATCTCTTAAGAAAAAAAATAAATAAAATTAAATGAATCCAGGAGAACCTATGGTGAGCAGGATGTCGTAAATAAAAGTTCAGAGAAGATCGTAAGGTTTGCCCGAAAAAGGAGTCGCCGCTTTTGAAGGTACGAACTGAGAAGCGAAGATCCATCATCTGCTTTATAGACATTTTAGCACAGGTATCGCGTTTAAAATCTTTTGCTCGGGTTGTCTTTGAAGAACGTAGCGAAACGTTAACGGCAAATGAGAGCTGTGGCGGGCTAATGTCATTAATCCATTTTCGTGTCAAAATAGCACCTCCCTGCTATTAATCCAAGCAATAGAAAAGTCAAAGTCGAGTGTTTTAAAGCTTTTGGATTTCAGACAAGTCAAGCATCAACCACTAGCCTCCAAAATAACCACTTAATTTTCTCATTTGACACTTTATGCTAGTATGCTAGCCTTGAGGCTACATCTACCAAAAGCAAGGTAATGACATTTTATTTCTTGCTATCTTTTGAATTAATTAGCCAGTCCATCAACAATTTTGCGCTCGGATGCCGTCGGCGCTTCCTTCCGAGCGTTTAACCTCTCGCATCTTGTCGCGCTTTCAAATTAGGTGGTTGAGAAAAATCAAATTAGCGTTAAAGCCGTTTAGCATATTTCTTTGCCTGGGTCAAATAAGGAAGAATTTGTTGACTAGATTCCTTTTTGTCATTTTGCATGAAGTTTCATCGGTGTAGTGATTGCATCATTTGCGGTTGGAAGACCTTGAGGAAGATGATGTAACTGCAGCCGTTTGGTGAATTATTAACGTATTTTTGCCAAAGTTTGATGTGGACGTGCTCTACCAGTTGAATCAGTGAGTGCCAGCATAATCAATTTGCCATTTTGAGTTGAATAAATTACAGCAATTTTGGGTTTTGTGTTGTATTTTTTTGTTATGACAGCATTAGGCCGAAGTGGACGCGTCCTAATTTTCGTCAGGTCGATCCTGAAGAGCATCTGCGGCGATGGCAGGAGGGGAAACGCGGGGGGGATGGTTAGGGCTAATAGTGCCTCGGTGCATTATGGGTAATCCGCGCATCTGTGGAGACTCCGCTCAACGCTAGAAGGTCCAAAGCGATTTTGGCGCAACATATGCTTCCATGCATGGCTGCTGCTGCTCCACTAGCCGGCTGAGCCTGCCTGCAGTGCTGCTTTCACTGTGGCCACAGCCGATAAAATTGTTTATCTAGCACAGATGGGAAATTAATAATTTCTTTTAGCTTTGGCGATATGACGCATCGGTAACGCCGAAGACCCGACGGGGGGTTGCAAAAAGTTATTTGAAGCACAACAATAGCGCAGGAGTGCTAATGCGAAAGAGTCAACAATCGAAAGTATGAAAGCGTCCGGATCCAAGTTCTTTTCTTCTCAAGATTGTCTTCCTTGGAGGAGGTAATCAAGTTCAGCTTGAACTAACATTGAGTGTATTGGTATTGCATTCAACAGAATGGCCTCTGGTGCTCTGCTTTTATTGACATCGCAGGGGATGAGGCTTGATAAATATCTGCTGTGTCCTCACACAAGACAACAACGGCTGCATCTCTCGCTTGCTTTTTTTAGCCGGAGGTGTAAATATTTGAGTTCTACTTTTGGTCTGTCAGGACTCAGGTGGGCCAGAACGGAGGGATTCGCACAAAAGCCCCCAAGGTCCGGGTGGCCCAAAACAAACACTTTCTCCTCAGGGGCTTGATAATTAAAAGTGTGAATCCTATTAAGTGGATTTATGTCGAGTAAATGAAATGTAGCAAATATAGAAAGAAGGAAGGGGGAACTTTAAAAAATGCAGTGGATAGAAGTTTTTCGAGAAATGAGCCGTATTTCTTTCACTTGTTTCTCAAATGCTAACATGCTAACAGTAGTTATGCTAACATACAGCAAAACAGTAACCAAGATAAAGCAAATGTCTTGAATGTTGGAAAAGTTTGAATTGGTTGAGAAATGTGTCAGGGTGATGAAGTATTTGTAAATTTAGTGTGGAAATGTAAAATACTGAAAAAGTATTGGAATGTCAAAAAATGAATTGGACTGGTTGAAGTTGATTGAGAAATGAGTTTGAATTGGGGCAAAAATGTCAAATTTTCAATGCTTTGAATAATATTTGAATAAGTACGATAAAAACATAAAATATGGAGAGATGAGCTGAAAATATCGAAATTTTGGGGAATTTTTCTCAGTGGAAAATGTGGGCTGAATATATTCACCCAGCTAAGGATAAAAACAAGTGTCTGAATAATAATGTCAAATGATTATATTATTGCTTTTCAGCGCAATAATTGTTGAAGGCCAACGTGGGATGACAAACAAAGTACAGAGAGAGACGCTTGCGCAAGTGCTTTCTCCTGTTGACACGGCGACGGCTAAATGTGACTGCAAATATTTGTCCACATAAATTAGAATAACATCTTATTTCTATGCCGGGCCATATTCCAGATGGTAAATAGCCAAACCGCTACAGCGTGGATGGAGATGCTGGGGATGCGAAAATAACGCCAACAAATACGTAAGCATAACTCGCAGAAAACAAACCCTGAGGCTAGCGTGGTTTGTTTGGTCACGTATGAACGCTATCATTCCAACCCTGGTGCGCGCTGAACAAGCAGACTGAAATTGGGCAACTGTGGGGGAACGCCAAAAATCACGCTTTTGTGGTTACATCACAACTTCAATATTTTCATGAACAATGCAGACAAGTTTTGTTAAGTTGAGCTGTGTTGTCCTAGCTTAGCATCACAATGTAGCTGGTACAAATCAAAATGGCCGACTTCCTGTTTAATTCCAAGCATGTGTTTTTGAGACATTTTAGCCCATTCATTTTTTTTTTTTATTGCTCAAACGTTTCGCTGCTACAAACCAAAACAGCTCATTTCTTTTCAGAACCCCAAAAAGTACCGAAATTTTTGCCAAAATGGACACATTTGCAATAATCGGTGCGTTGTTGGCCGGGCGCCTCAGACGTCCCTTCATTTGTCGGGAGTCAGCTGCCTTGCATTGGGAGTGTAATCACGTTGGAATAACTATCAAAATTGGATTCATCATAATTGGATTTCTCCTGTTTGCCAAGGGGGAAAAAAAGCAGTGGCGCCCCGACCGCCGGAGTCTCTCAGACTCTCTCGTCCATCTCCAGTCCACGACACGAAAGGAGAGCAAGAGAGTGCCGCGAGGTGATTCATTATTAATGGCAGTCGCCGTCCTCCAGACATTTTTTTTTTATTATTATTGGCTCTCGACACAGCTCTGAGCCCAGATAAGTGAATGTTGAAGGGTAAGGTAGAGGACGGCCAATGAACTCACTCCATCTGGCCGTATAACGCTTCAGGCCGCCTCGTTAAAATGCCCACTCGAAAGAATGAATCCAGTGTGCCCCCCGTGTATATTTATCACAAATTCAAAATATTAGGTTTGTCGTTGGTGCCCCCACCAAATAAGAGTTGCGCACCTATGGTGTAGTACCATGTTACGCCACAACATGTGGGGCAGCACTGAGCTCTACTGGAAGTTCTGCAGCGTAATTTAGAGGCAAAGAAAGTCTTCAGATAATCTCCCGTCATAATATTTATCCCCACAGAGGAGAGAGAATGTATGCATCTATGCTAATTGATGCTAGCCTAGTGCTAGCCTATTCTAGTCTCTAGACTATTTGTCTTTCGCTCTGAAACTTCCCCCATTTTTACACGTTAACCACTTCAAAGAGTTGAAAATGGAATTGAGAACAAATCTCTTAAACGCTTGGAATGTATCGTAAGTGTCGTAAAACTCCGCCTCCTTCCCCCCCACTCTGCCGGAGCCATGGACCATCATGAAGCCTCAAGATACAAAGTATGGAATTTTCGGTTTTCACAACAACCAGTAAAAATAGTTTCGTAAAATACATTGGGGTACACACGTCCGTTTGTTTTTCATTTCCAATTATTACATGCCTCAGTCAGCTCGTTTGATTTATTGCCTCCCTCATGGCTTGTTACTTGACAGCGTGAGAGCGAGAACAGGCACTATGGAATACCTTAAAAAGTGTGTCGAATGTATTAAAAATAGGGATTTTTTTTTCGACATTGCAGGTGATTTATCGCAGGTTCCCGCTGGGATTCGCTGTAATTAGTTCCTACACATGCATTTCATTTTAATTGGGAAAACAAGAGTATCTCCGCCCCCCCCGACAGTCATGTGCATGGTCCCTCCCCCCGTTAGCGTCCTTACATGTACCGTGAGCGTCTGGCTAATAAACGCGGCGGCCTCCGACAGTGACTCCACACGTTCCCTGTAATCTGAGGTTAACCAACAAGGCGTTCGCAGCGACCGCAAAGCCATTTCCTCCGGGCCCTTTGCAGAGTGAGAGCTCGAGCTGGAGCGAGAGAAGGGAGAGATAGAAAAGACGGCTACACTTTGTCCACTTTTCATGTTTATGATCACATTTCTTTTTAAAATGCATTTCAAAGCTGACAAACTGTTGCATGAATAATTGAAACGGGTCGTCCTTTTCTATTGGCCGCTCAAGCACTCAGGATGCATAAAAGGCTGAGGGAGATTTTTTTTTTTTTTTTTTTTTTTTTAAGTGCGCTTGTTTCACTCGGCTTTGATTGCAGATAAGTTAAAAAGATCGACCCGGCGTATCGTTTCGCGTCTGTGGACAAAGGGGGACATGCTGTGTCGAGAAAATTACTGATTAATTAACGTGAATGTTTGTCTCGATGCACCTGATGTTGTCTAATAATATTTACGATCGGCGTGAATGCTCATCGATGATTGCAACCAATCACGGCTCAGTTTGCACACGTCACATGATCAAGGTCAGCGAGTGGCAAAAGGCATTTTTAAAGTACGGGAAAAATAATGAAATGATCATTTTAGACAAATATGAACTTTTTACTGTTGGAAATCTTTAAGAGGATGTGACATGAGATAAAAATGTATCTACAATGTTTTTCTTTTCTGCATCTCCGCATGTGACCTTTCCTCAAACTCCGCGTAGGCGTGCGAAGGCGAGACCACCGAGCCGCAATATTTTTCCCGCAAATTGGACGTGGGTACCGGCATTTTCTTTTCATTACAGCCACTTGAAAAATACAAATGTTATTACTCAACTGACCCCCACTGGGATGAGAAAATGTAATTTTCTCCTAATTGTCATGCATTATCTTACTAAATTCATGCAGATGCTCGCCTACTGTGCAGAAAGGCTGGCAGGGTGTAAAGACAATTTGCTTTCAATATGAGAAATAAATACAGGAATAAGTAGGAACATTTCGAAACACTTTCAGTAATTTAATTCTAGTGCAATGAGGATTAGGAAAAAAAGAGAAAGAAAATTCCCAAAAGATGGATTCACAAAGATTTTTTTCAGTTCTGTGCAATTACAATGTCCTTAAAAAAATGAAATAAAAAATACTTTGCAAGACAAAAAAGCTAGGAATTTATTTACTTTAGAAAAATCTGGCAAAAAGAGGAAAGAAATTATATTTCATTTTAATGCAATGCGGGTATTTTTTGTTGTTTTCAAACAATATCAATGATGTGTTTATCGGGTAAAAAAAAATACAAAAAAAAGCAGAAATAGTGTCAAAAATAATAAGGGATTAATTTCTTTATATTTTAAATATATTTTGAAAGCACTAATAAGGTTAGCATATAAAAAGTAAAAAAAAAAACTATATATTTATGCAATTAATGTTTTTAAAGTTTCCCAATGCTATGTTTAAGATTTTTAAATATTTGTTTTTGCACCCCAAAAAAAATCCCCAAATGAAAGTCTATTAATAAACAAAACTTGTTGACTTCTCATTTTTTTTTAAACAATAGTTTCAAGTTAGTTCTGTTAAAAAAAAGCAGCCCCCTGTTGTCGTGTCCATCCTGGGACTTTCTCCTCCGCATCCAACATCATCAACCCTTCCTTCTCCAACAACAGATGCCTTTAATCCGTGGGATTACGTCCACGAACAAGGTCACCCTCGGCTGCCACGAATCGGACCCGCACTTCCCCGTGCTGTCAGTGTTTATAATCCATGCAGAGCTCCTCCGCCTTTCCATTTTTTTTTTTTTTTTTGCGGGATTACAATCAAAGGAAACTCAAGTGGATCACCTGCCAGATTGAACACGACACACACTTTCATCCGGAACATGCGCACGCACGCACACACCGAGCAGTCGTGCACATCCGAAAGACAGCCCAAAAAAAAAAAAAAGGGACTCACCGAAAAAGATGCTTCCCTCCATAGCTCCTTCACGCTTAACTCCGTGTCAGTGTGTGTGCGCGTGCAGCATGGCCGTATACTCCTCAGGCGTGTGGGTGTGTGTGCGCGTGTGTGTTCACTCCGGCGTCAATGCTCGCTCTGCAAACTGCACGAGGATCGCTTTCTTCCTCCCTCGCTCTCTCTCTCTCTCGCCCTGCATTCCCTCGGCCTCGCTCTCCTCCTCCTCCACCTCCTCCTCCTCCTCTCTCTCGCTCTCCAAAGTGTCTATCTACATTTTCCAGCCTCTCCTCTCCCAGGAGGTCTCTCATCTTTGTTTTATGTGTCAACCAAGCCTCTCGCGCTCACTCACCTTTTATTTCATCTCACTGCACCTTGGCTTCCGTTTTTTTAATCCCGCAGCCCCTCTTCATTCGCCAGACGTATCTTTACTTCCCCGACTCCTCTCCTGTTTTTTTTTTTTTTTCTTATGCTCTTATTCCTCACACTCAGTGCCAAACGGTGATCTCATAGCGGTAATAAACTCGATATGCAAAGTGGCAGATGAGTGTAATGGATCCCGATGGATTTCCTCTTGCGTTCCGATGCGCAATGTAAATGGACGGAGTTAAGAGTGAGTGGGATTAAAAGTGTACGGCGACAAGTGAAATATGCGAAATCAAATGATTTATATATATAAATATATACATATTTTTTTTACACACATACATACACAGCCTTACTTTAAGGCATCGAGTACTCAAAGAGGCTGCTAATACTAGCCCCCCGATACTTTCCGTTTACACAGTATTCAAAAAGTGAATACTTCTCTAAAGTTTCTATTAGCATCTGGATTATGCTAGAGAAAAAAATGCTAATGTTCGGTCTCCTCGGCAAGGTCATTAACGCACACATATGGACGTCTCCGCTCGCCCATACGTCGGGCAGTTTTTGACTGACGCCTTTGTGCGGCAGGTGGCAGCTAATCTTCTACAAAATGGAGCTAATGATGATGCGGGTCGTTCAGCAGCCACTCAGCTAGGCTGTTTGGATTTTACGACCCCGTGACGTCGGCCGTCATCCATCATGTTTGCCAGAGTTAGACGCCAGAAGGGGGAGGGGAGGGGGGTGGGGGGAAGCGTTACACTAGCTGCTTAGCGTTAAGAGCACAGCTGCTTATTTCCCTCAGGAGTCGCTGCGGACCAAAACTAAAGAAAAATGAGAATGGTTCATATGGGACAACCAGGTGGCCAAGCAATAAATTAGTAAAGTCGACGTAGTGTGTGCCACCTAGTGGCCGACGAGATGTATAATGAAAAGCGATACATGCAATTATTGTTAATTCATTTTCAGGCCTTCAAATTTATATTCAAATTAAATTCCTCAATACTTGTTTAAATAAGTTTAATTATGAAATATTTTTCATCACTGTTGACATGTCGGAAAAGTTTCAGGAGTTCACTCATGTCTAATCAGCGATATGTTGATTTAGGACATTTTAATCCTTTCGATTGTCGACTGTTTTTCTTTGATCGCATTCCATTTGTTAATGGTGCGATAATTCTTCCTAATAATAATCAACGAGCGAAGCAATTCAAGGCGACATGTGTTTGTTGCTAACACCGCATTATGTCGAATGATTGTAAAAGTTCTGTTTTGCTACGTTGCTTAGCATTTCCCGCTCAGGCATGCTCTCACACACACACACACACACAGACACACAAAGAGTGGTCTGATTGGCCGACTGTACCACTTGCACTGAAGGTCAGACGGAATTGACCGATTCAAGTCGAAGGCGACGCTATCGACTACAAATGAGATGCCTTTTCTTAATCAAAGCAATGCACGCACACAGAAGGCACACACACACACACACACACGCACACACACACATGTCTCGCAGATTCCCCATGACGTGTCAGCTCCAATTGAAAATAATAAATAAAATGTCCTCTGCCAGTTCCTCAGCTAGCGCCCCCTTCAGGCTACTTCGGTCAACCCTTTTGGCCCACACACACGTTTTCAATTAATCCTCAATTCCCATTCTGCCTGTCCAAGCTGGCTCCATCCATCCCTTCATCCCCGGGAGCGTGATTCCTGTAAATATATCGAATCTAAAAGCGTTTTTTAACGGTGATTTACAGGCGTTATTTATCAGTGTCGCGTGTCGAGGAGCGCGGGATACTTCATTAATCTCGCTGTCACTTTTAAAAACGCTTTTCGATAGGTTGAAGGAAATAACTGCGCTTTTTCTTCATGCTCCGGGGAAAGCGAATTTAAAATATATTCTGGAGTTATTTTTTTTTAATTGATTTTTATAGAGATATTTCAGTGTTTTTTTTTTTTTTTTTAATAAATCTGTTTTTTCACAACATGGGTCAAAATTCCTTGCCAGATTCAATCACGTCAAAGTATTTTTTGTCAAATAAAAAATATATTTTTCGCCACCGTACACGTTATTAACCTTATTTCAAAGGCTTGATTTGCTACCACGGCGAAGCGTCGCGGAGGAGAAGCCCGAACGCGGCGTGACGTCGAGCCCGGGATACTTCATTAATCCCGATGTCACTTTCACGACGCTTTTCATTAGTTTGAGGACGACAGGATCCGTGCAGCGCTCGTAAAGGAGACGCCAGAGAGGGGAAATGGGCCTCCTGAGGGAGCTTGTTGACCCACAAGGCGGAATGAAGCGCTATCATGTTAACACAATCATTCTGGGAGGGAAAAATTGCCGCAATCGTGTGGCCGCTTTTATGCTTTGTGAATCTCGAGTAGAACCTCTTATGTCCAAAACAATTTATTGCAAGATGCTGGTCAAAATCTGTTTGGAGTACCAAGAATAAAAAAAAATCACTTATATTTACAAAAAGAAATACTACATTGGAATAATCATCATCCAATTAGCTCAGCGCTACGACGAGCGTCAACATTCCTGAAAATTGTTTTCCGTGCAAAATCGGTTTCTGCGCAAGCCTATCATTAAACGCTGATCTTAGTGGAAAAATTGTTTTAAACGGAAAACCTTTTTTGCTGGTGCGCATGAGAACATTTCTTGGCATACATTTGTGCCAGCGCTTGTTCTCAGGCAGGTGCGTTTGTGTTAACTTGTCCGAACTGATGAGTTGGCCGGCGTACAAAATGATGTAAGGCTGAGCGAGAGCTGCGACTTGCTTCGCCTCTCGAGAACGTCCCCGGCGTGTCGCTTCACGTTTGCGTGAGATTTATCAAGCGCCCGTCACGGGGGGAACGCGCTCGTGCAGACGGCACGGGGGGGGGGATATGACATAAATCTCACATAATTAGCTTGAAGCCTTTGAATATTTGAAGAACTGAATCAGCAGAATTCTTAAAAAATTTGGCGCTAATCTTGTGAAACCTTCGGAACTCTCACATGATTTCTTTCTCATGAGAATTTGTCAAAATTCTCGCAAAATTTGGTAAAGGTCTTGTATGATTCGATCATAACAAGTCTCACATGATACTGACGTTTCTAAAATAATTAAGTCTTGCGTGATTTAGAGAAGGTCTCGCGAGATGTTTCCGGAAGTTGCGTAAGAGTTGCATAAATCAAATTTTGTGTGATTCGAGGACATCGAACATGATTTAGCTGGTCAAGTCATATGATTTCGTAAAAATCTCGCAATACGTGGATATTAAAATAATAAAATCTTGTGTAATTTGGCAGGAATTTTACAAGATTTGGCAAAGCCTTGCGTAAGGGAGTCTCCCGTGCAAGTCTTGGCAAGAGACATTCAGGACTAGTTTGATGCAATTTCAATTTCGTGTTGTCACATATATTGAGAGTTGAGGTGCCAAAATTTCTACGTCGTCATTTTTTTTATAGTGCACATCTGATGCTTAACATTGCGTTCGTGTTAAGTGTTTTTTTGGTGACCCGTGATTGCAAGGACTTTTCTCTGGAGCATCTCCAACTTTTTCTAACATGCACCCCCCCCCTCCCCTCCCCCAGACTCCCCACTTAGACTTCCCACCGCTTCCCCTCCACGTGTTTCTTATCAGCGGGCGGCCAGATAAGCGCTCGTACCTGGGGGCCTCCAAGCCGGGAGCGACTGGAGGAAGACTGGAACAAGTGGCAGCATCTCCAAACTATTCTGGCTGTTTCCATTTACAGCTGGGAGTCATCTGGGACCGAGGCAGCTGAGGACGTTATTAATGCAGGGAGATAGCGACTCCGCCGGGGCAGGAAACCAGTTGCTGTGAGATTGAAGCAGAAAAAAAAATATATTAGCAGTTTGTCAAACTCCACAAACTTTTGACCCTTCTTGTTTTATGTTTTTCATAGCTGGGAGGATCAAAATATCCTCCTCCCCCTTTTTTTTTCAACTCTTCGGAGTAAATGGAAGCAGACAGCGGACTAAGTCGCAGAGTCCCGGCCGACGGACGTGATTGCTAGCAGGTGGTCCTTCAAACGCTCATCGGTCGGAGAACACGATGTAAACGAGGTATATTGAAGCAAAAATGTTTGGCGTTACCTTGCGCCAACTCGTCGTTTTTAAAGCTTTCGGCAGATTATAAACAGCTCTCGCCGTGCTTATGTTTAAACGACGTGATTAGAAGCAGATTAAAAGCAAATGGATTTACCTTCTCGCTGACACAAATCTGCCTCCAATTCATCAGATCAAAATAATGTAGATTAAAATACAAACACGGGTTTCAAATGTGCCCTTGTGACGATAAATAAATATCAAAGGAGCCGTTAAGTTCTATTAGACTCCCGGCGAGTGTTTTTTTTTTTTTTTTTCTGTAATGGCGGCGGCGTGTGAAGTCAATCAAAGCTGCTGACTTAAAAAGGTGGTGATAATCTCCCTCATGTTTGATTCCACCTTTTGTCTGGGCCGCCGCTTCACTCGATCGTCTTTTGTGTCGGCGGCAAACGCTTTTGATTCTAATTTGTTGCTCGTTAGACTGCAGCGATCGCGCCTTCCCCCCCGGAGATCGATACCTGCGCTCGTCCACTCGGCCCGCGTTCTGCTTGACGGGCTGCTGGGACTGATAACGAGGAAGAAGGAGATTGCGAGGAGACGACTTGTGCGGGGAATGACAACAAGATCCGTTTAGAATGGCTTTTATACCCCCCGCCATTTTGTGAACTTTTAATTAGCGAGCGCATGAAACCACTTGAGGTTTTCATAAAAAGCCTCAAAGTGATGAAGAGTCATGTGACGCTCTCTTTTGGAAATTCAAATTTTGGAAGATGAGCAGCGTGGGGAGATGCATATTATCATTGTTGGTGTTATTATTATTAGCTACCCGGGCGAGACCATCTTGTTGGAAATTCATCGCTTTGAAAACATTTGGGATAATTGGAACGGCCTCGGTGCTGATTAGAAAAGTGGAAACAAAAGGTGGCGTGGGGTGTTGTCGTATTTTTAAATGAAGGCGGTCATTTTGTTGTCACGTTGTTTTTTCAGAAGCAACAAAAAATGAATTGGGAAAATATTACAATATAAACGCATAAATATGAATTTTCACAAGACTGTGACTTCATTCAGGCGCCGAGGGTTGCAGACAACCTTGGAGCTTTTCCTTCCAATATCGATTATCGCGTAACGCTTGCGTGGTGATATCATGGTTATCATTGGCAACAAAATTGCCATTCCCACCCCAGCTTTAGTACTTTGATAATCGACAATCCGACTTCCATCGAGTCGGCGTGCGAGCGTCCCCCCCCCCCCCTCCCTTGGTTTGACAGTAATTGGTCACTGCTGTGTTCCCCGGTGACCTCCTTCCTCAACGCTCAGCAAAAAAACAACAGTGGCGTTAAATCAAGTCCGCAGCAGATGGCATCTGACTAAACAACTGTGCTTTTTACGAGGAACGGCGAGAGTAAACTGTGGTTTTGTCCAACTCGTAACCGGCGGCGAAGCCAACTCCAGGCCACCGGAGAGCGGATTAAGACGAAGGACAGGCTCTACGTGATCCGCTGTGACTCAGCCAATCATCTGACTCTTGTTACGCGGAAAGCCAAGGCAGGCATTAGCGTTGGAATGTCACCGGCTACACGCTGGAAACGGCTTCCACTGGAGCCGGCCGGGGACAAAGTGTGCGGGGACAAATTAAGTCCTCTGGGCCCCGCTGTCTCTTTTGTGGAAGGGAGCTTGGGGAGTCTCGTGGAGGAGGCGTGGTTGGATGGGTGGTTAGTTGGAGGGCAGCTGCGTGAAGTAAACAAACACATTTCATAATGTAGCTACTGTACTTTCTGATTTTGAGTTGAGCAAAGCTCAGAAATACAAAAAAATTGATTTTTTCTAATGAGATTTTATCAAATAAAACCACAAAACAAATTTTTTTTTTTTACTTAAATAATCGAATCAGTACGTCTATTTTTATCGGCGTCTTTGATTACAAAACTTACTGTCTGCACTTCTGCCACCTCGTGTGGAATGGAAGCCCACGTGGCTGATCATCTGACTTGCATTTTGGATTTCAAATGAAATCCCGATGTCTGGCGTTCCCACTGAACGAGAAGTGACATCATCATCAGAGGACGAGTCCAAAAAGGCTGTGCCGACGAGAACAGACGCCAGCCAAAACTGTCAAATCATCAAAGAGGCAAAAAAAGGATCAAGACACGGCTCTTAATCCATGAATCAATCAATCAGGATCAGGGCTTGGATGACGGCCTTTTGGATTTGCGATTCCGAATTTATGGCACTGCTTTGGGGAAGTTCCTTTTCTGTTCCAAAACAAAGTCCACAAAAGGCATGCTTGGACCGGTTTGGTGTGGAAGAACGCCGTCCGGATGAAATGAAATGGAGAGTGGACCTTAAAATAATCAACACAAAATCCGGAGATTTCAAACTGCTTATTTTGATAGAGGTACATTACATGAGGGATTTTTTTTTTTATTTTGGAGTTGTTCATGAAGAAGCCTTGACTGGCTCCTAGCTAGCTACTTGGCTAGCTAATAGCAGCTAAACCGCTGTGCTAATGTACTTGGCTAGCTAGTAGCAGCTAAACCGCTATGCTAATGTACTTGTGCATTTCCACTAGATGATACTGCCTCATTGGCAGATTAATTCAATTTCTGATTTCTATCTATTTCGGAAAAGGTCTGATTCAAATCGGAGATTCCATCTGCTTCTTGCATATCCCTGTCGAGCACAAAAATCCGAATTGTGTGACTTGAGCTATGTAAATCCAGCCTTTGATGGCAACGCAAACGCGGCCCCCCCTGCAGTGAGCTAATCTCTCTAGTCAGCGCCATCCCACTAAAAGCTGAGTGTGGTAGTTCGCCAGCTCCATTGTTTGGGAACATCATTTTCCGAGTCCTTGAGTGAACCGACTCAAACGTGCCATCCCGGCAACCTGATGCATTAAATCCTCCGCGGCTCGCTAATCCTGCTGCGATGAAACCGCAGCAAATGTTTGCTGGTGTACGTTTACAAAAAAGCCGCTTTGTGAGGGAGCCCAGAAAACTTTGCGGAACACGTCCAGGTCACACACCCCCTGGTGGTAAGGAGGGCTTTTCTGCTTTCAACTTGAACATTTTCAATTGTAGGACATTGAATAATAATCATTAGCAATTATATCAATTATACTCTATTCATACGTTTTTAATCAATATTAAATACTATTTATTTGCTCATTAATGTTTTACACTATTTACAAAAAACTGGTTATTTCAAACTAGTCATTTAATTAGATAAATGACTATAAACTATATAAACACATTAAAATTTTTATTTGACAAATAATAGATTCACATCTTTAAATTTTATTATTGATAAATTGTTGGATTTTTGATGCTGTTTAGATTTTTTTTTAATCAGGACTTAGTGAAAATGACAGTTTTATGAAAATAATGATTTTACTTTTTCTTCCCTCGAAAGTCAAAGCTAAATTGAAACGCTGAACGGTCAATAAGAGGGAAAATCGAATAATGTTTGCAGAGTAGCAGTAAGAGGAACAAATTGTTTCACGCTGATACTTGATCCACACGAGAGAAAAGAGATGAGGGACGTCTTACTGGAGCAAAGATTGATTTTTAAATCAAGTCCAACCTAAGTGTGCTAAATCATTCTGTCTGAAAAAAAATCCATCCTCATTTGCTCCTCCGGTGTCTCACGCTGTGAACAAGCAAACACGTTTGTCTGGCAAACGCTGACTTTTCAAACAAATTTTTAAAACCGTTTATTTTTTAGATGGATTTTGGCCCAAGGCATGAAATGATTTTGTGGGGCTTCGACGAGGTCAAGTAAAATTTTAAGTACGTATATTTTTGGAAATAAAATTTGATGAGTCCCAGAGAGTACCACACTATTAACCTCTACCACAAATACATCTGATTGATACGAAATCGGTCGCGTATGTTCATCATGATGTGCAAAAAAATCAATACGGAAACCTACGCTGTGAATCCCGAGCCGTCGGCCATTTTGGTTTAAATTTAGTGTCCGTTTCCAATTCAGTTCTGGCTTCGTAGCTGCAACAATGACGCTTATGTGATAAATCAAAAAGTCACTAAAATATGTAAGCGTCGGGTTATTTACGGGGACCACCGACTGCCATCATCTTCGGCGTAATGCTCGTAAAGAACTTGTCACCCACATAAATCCCGCCGCTCCACTGGAGCTATTTTCCCCTCCTCCTGCCGTTTAGCAGTGACCGCCGCCAAGGTCAGACCAAGCCGTTTGTTGCCTGACGGATCTTTTCACCCCCCTCGACTACTTACAGATGACCCCCGGATCATTCCATACTTGCCACTTAGGGAATGGGTGGAGACAAGGAGGTGGAAAATTCCCAGGAAGTTCAGCTGGTTTCCAGGAAATTTCCTCGGGAAAACAGATAGTTCTCCTTGCCCACATCCAATGAAATTAAGTACCGTAATTGCTAGTTTTTTTGTTTTTTTTTCTTCACTCCAGTTGAATGGTAGCACCGGCTCGAATCTCAAATTTTGGCTCACAACACAATAGGGGTGGGCAAAGTATGGCCCGTGGGCCATACTAGATAAAAAAAAAAAAAAATCCTAGAAGATGTAAACTTCATTATAATTGGAGGCACTTTAAATGGAGCCCACTCATTTAACATGAGTTTGAGTGTGATTGAGGCAGCCACAGCCCACAGAAGAGGGTGTGTACACTTATGCAACCACAATATCACACTTGATTTACATTAAAATTCCCTATTGCAGATGTGTTTTTTGGGTCATATGAATTTTTTTTATATCACAAAGACCTGCAATCCAACAAGGGTGTGTAGACTTATAACTATCGGTATGATTTACGACTGTTATGTTCAAAACGGACTATTATGCATACACGTGTTAATCAAGTCAATTTAATATTCCCACTCGTGTTTCCCATTTCATGTATGAAACGACCTCACTATTTCATTCTCCCTGCTGTCATTTGTACCGTGAAACAAACATTCCAAATAAGCGTGCGGGTGTAAATAAAGCCCCCCCCCCGCCCCGCCCCTCCCCTACCTGATTTGATTCCTATTCCCACGCCAGACGCAATATCTCCAACACAGATTGGAGTTTTGGTTAGACAAACACAGCTGCACGCCCGGTGGAAATAATCATATTGCCTGGTTAAAGCTCAACAAGCAAAGCAAATAAAGCTGAACTTTGTTTTTTTTTTTTTTTTTTAATTCTCACCCCCCTTTTGGAGCGCCAGAAAAGAAAAAAAAAAAAGTGAAGTGATGAGAGAACAAAGTCTGAACACACTTCACCACTTAAATGACAATAAATACTATTATTATGCCAACTAAATCACATTGTCGGAGATTTTAATTAGATGCGCGCTCACGGTGCTGTCGTACCAGCAGAATATTTGAAAGAAAAAATTTTCAGGGTCGTACATCTTTCATTTTTTCGTCCCCCTCTTTTTTTCGTGTTGCCGTTCTGCGATTATGAATCACGCGATGCGTGTTGGGTACAAGTGTTTCCTGCCTGCTGGACGTACAGGACGACTGCTCAGCTCTCACCTGACAAATCGGAGCTGACAACGCCGCGCCTCGTTCATTTGTCACTCCCCCCCCCCCCCCTCGTGTCCCTTTGCAGATTGCAAAGCCTCATGGGAAAAAAAAAAATGCACATCTGCGTATATTATTTAATGAATATTTACATCAAATGGATGTACTGCTAATGGATCCTATTTATGTTCGATACGCCCTTCGGAAGTTTCTTTTCGATTTTAAGGGATTGCATATATATGTAATAAATAACTTATTATGTTTTGATACTTCTTGAAATGTATCTAAGCAGGAGTTGTATTCATTTGGAGGCAAAAGGTAAAATGAGAACAGTTACCTGGCAGCGCTCCGGAGACATGGCACTCCACAATCCATTAGCGGACCCGCGCAATTCCATCTTGTTTGCCCAGGAGACCTCATCACCGTCGTCTTGCCGGTGATGGAAATACTTTGGAGCGGGACGCCTCGTTTGTCTGGAATATTGTACTGCCTGACAGGGACACGAAAAAAAAACAATCAGGAGAGTTGGACGTAGCTTTGTAATGGTGTTTAAGAGCAGGCCGCTAAAGTAGCTAGCATAGCACAACTTTAATGCTATCAAAACTTTGTCTTACTAGTGTAGCTTCAATTAACTTCATGATTAAAAACTAAATTAGCCAGTGGCCACAACTGAAAGAAAAAATACTTTGTATTTAAAAATAAATAAAAAATAATCAATAAAAAATAATAATAAAAATAAATAAAAAACAGAGGCTAGGAGGTGTTTTTGAGCGAGATGGATGAAGTCATCCTGTCGTGTCTCGTCTTTTTTATTCTTGTCGTTGAAGTTCAGGAGCTTGTCTTTGGGCAGCCTGGTGAATCTCACGCTGAGCTTGTTCAGCTCTGATAACATCAGCGTTAGACCCGACCACCCGCCTAATAATCGAATGCCCTCGGGGCGAATGTTCATCCAGGCAAAAAGATTCCTCGGCGAGTATGCTCAGTCGAATACTTGTTTCTTATGTTTCCAGTCCTTTGGATGCACAAGGCAATATTTTAAAAATGAAGTCAATTCCCAGACTGAAACTAAACGATATGAAATCCACTTGACTTGCCAGCTCGTAAACACGCACTAAACACCTTAAATGACCAGTTCACGCTTTTCAATAACCTCAACGTTGACCCTTTACTTTGATTAGCGGTCGGTATTGTCCGTCGCTGCAGCGCCGCGGCGACTTAGCGGGGGAGCAAAGGATCCAAGTGGGGGGGATAAATGTAATTTCCCGTCAACTGTTGTGAACGCAGCGTGACTCCAGTTTAGCGCATTCCAGCCACTTAACTCCAGCAGAAACACACGAAGACACTCTATAGGACAAGAGCACAAACCACGGTTTGTTTTTTCATAAAACGTTCAAGAAATTAGCCGCGACATAAAATGTGACAGTCATCAGTGCGGCAATGTATTTAATCAACAATGGTGAAATCCGAGAACTTCAAGTCAATCATTGTTTCAATAATGAAAGCTAATTTTGTTTCGCATTGGCATATAGAGAGAAAAAAATAACATTGTTTATGTCTGCCGTTGACGTGTGCAAAACAGCGTCGGGGTAAAATTGTCTAGACTTGACAATTATTTGATCTCATCGTTTTTGTTGTTTTATGCAAATGTTGAACTTTTACAAGAAATACTGAGTAGACAACCGACAGCCTCAAGTGAAGATGTAAATGTCGTCTTCCTGCCTTTTGTCAGCTTTGCGTGTTTGTATTAAAATCCTCGAGAGACCATATAACAATAAACACAATATAGACAATTAGATTTCCTGAAACGCACTGTTCAATAAGCACTATATTCCTTTGTACCAGTTCTCAAACGCTGGCTGTTAAGAAATGTGAGACTATCGGTTTTGTCTAAGAATTCTTAGCGCTATTGTGTGCCAACGCTTTGACGAAAGAAAAAAGCAGAAAAGTCGCTCGCTTGCGCACTTCTCCAATTAAGAGGTCAAGTGTGCTCGCTTCAAGCTCTTTGTCATTTATTAAAGAGTATTTTTATGACTGACACATAAAAGAGAATTTCATTTCAACACATTGCTAGCTTAATGCTAATATGTACGCGGAAATGCCAGGCTATTTTAAATTAGCATTGATGAAAAAGTCTGCATATTTTTCGGTACAGAGCAAAATACACAACTCGAAATCCGGATTTGCCTGTGTACTGTAAAAACCCATAAAAAAAAAAACTGCAATATACCGTAGCATGAAACATAGCGTGTTCCGCATGATCATAGAAAAGCACCAATCAAATCGTAGCACAAAAGAGGAAAAAGTCCCTTTACAAGCTCCCCGGTGTAACGAGTGCCACCCCGCGGAACATTCTGCCCTTCTTGTTCTTTCAAGAAATAAATCATCTTCCCATTTGGAGACGGTCGAGTCCCCCCTCTCACCTCCAACCCGAGAAATAATGTGAAAAAGAACAAATCAATAGAGGAGAAATTATCCTTAGCGGATGAAGGAACTGCCGAGATACGAGAGAAGCAGGAGTCATTTCGCTTGGTGTTGATAAAAAAGTCACGACTTGAATTTGATCAGCGAGGAATATGAGAACGTGGGATTGTGTGCTATTTTATTTGTTCTCTGTTGGAAAAAAAAAAAAAAAAACTTCCTCTGTTCCTTTTCAGCCATCTTGAATGAGGTCTCAGCACGGAAAATTTGACAAATATACCCGCCATCAGTAAGTGAGTCATCCACAAATAGTGATTAAAGCTTCAACCCAAGATGTGACACAAAGTCAAGACAAAAAAATGAGCGAGTATGCAGTTTGAAGAAATCCAAATATCAGGAGTCACGAGTCAAGAGCAGACCTTGAGGAGCTGATTAGAATTTCCCGTTTTTTTGCAACTCATCAAATTTCACTACCACATTGTGCCCACAATAAAAAATCTCGAGATTTAAATTAGATTAAAATTTGGTGGCAACTGGATAAAATAAAAGTTTCAAGACATTGAAGAACTTCTAAAAATGGCCAAAGGGACCCAAAATGGCTGTTTCAAACCAAAATGGCAGACTTTGTAAATCTTTTTAGGCAAAGCTTATTTCGATTTTTTTTTGTGGGTCTACTCATGATCGACATGCCTCCCCAATTTTACGTAGCCAAGTAAAACTGGGCCTTCATTTTCCAGATATTAGACGAGCTCAATTATCTGCTTCACACTAAAATACCACATTTCCTGCTTCCTTTTTTTTTTTGTGGGTCTAATCATAACAGACATACCAACCAAATTTTAGGTTATTTAAGCGAAACCATCTTTGGAGATTGAATTTTCGACAAATTTCCACAACATGGCCAACGCCAGTGACCCCTATAAAAACTCTTGCAGTCTCCGACCAAATGTGATGTGTTTATAGGTTGTTTGGACGTGTTATTTATATTTTAAAACCCCCTATGGAGGATTGGGAATGTGGAGTTGCAGTACAACAAAAAACGTTGGAATGTCAAAGGAATAAGCAAACATTTGAGTTGCTTCCTGCTCCAGACTTTTATTGTCTGTGTTATCGGAGCGTTGCTTATCTCTTCCACAATAATCTGAGCGTGAAGGAGCAGTGATGATAAACACGTTTTTTTTTTTTTTTTTTTTTTTTTTTACAACAAGCGGTGTAAAAAGCAGCGAGTGGTATCGGTGAAATCAGTTTGTCAAGTGTTTATAACCCAAACACCTCACAAGTAGGACATGTGAGAGTCATTTGCGAAGGTTAGAATGTCCACGTATCAAATGTCTCGAATCAATTTTGATTATTGAAATAAATTGAAATGTCATGAATCCATTCCAGCCTCCTGAAAAGTAGCACTATTTATTTTTTTGTAATAAAGAAAACTAGCAAATAAAAATCATGAATAAAAAACACAATTTAAGATAATAGCAAGAAATTAGGAAAAATAACTTAACTGTACTTAACCCAAAAGAGGACATAAACCAAGGCGAGAGTTAGGGTTGAAATTAATTGAAAAGCCTTTAATCCGTTCACTTTTTGGAAATTCTCTTTTGCGGTATTCTTCATTTTGACAAACTATTTGTATTTAAGTAATTTGTTACTTCTAACTTCTGGGGTGATTAAAAAGGTGTCCATGCTTTGTGGGCACATTTGACGCAACGATATTTCCGAATGTGTACACCGATAAAAATCCCGTGTGCGAAATGAGAAAAATAGATCAAATATTCACAGCCGGAACATATTTGGCTTGCATCTTTATCTCCCCAACCAGGTACCTAATGTAAATTAATAACATCCCATAAGGACCACACCTGATGATGATGATCTGAAGAAAACGCGGTGGCCACTGGAGCACGGATTTCATCTCTGCCGCGTGGCTTTATCGGCCATTTAAGGACTTCTACTGCGGGCTTCATCTTGGGGCTGCGCATCTGCAGACAGATCAGATAATTAGATATTGATAAAAGAACGGGAATTAATGACAAGTCGGGCCAGCGACATTATCCGTTCGGACCTGACCGGGCCCTAATAGGCCTGACTGGACCTGTGGGTCAGCGCCACGCCACCGCCGGTCGTTTGTCAAGCTCACTGACCCGAATCCGCCTTGATGGCTTGGAAACTAGCACGGCAACAATGAGCTCACTTGTTTTTGTCTTCTTAGAAAGATAGAATATAATGGGTATCAAAAGTCTACACACCCCTGTTGAAATGTTAGCTTTTTTTGTGGTATAAATGTGATGTATGATGCGCTGACAAGTCAACTTTACATTTGAAAGAAAAACAAGCGGCGTGATGATGGATGTGTGAAATTCCCGTTTTGAGGAGCCGCCATTTATGTGTGTTCAAGTTTGAGTGTCTCTCACAGCGTATACATCTTGGAGTTTTAACTCCTGGGATTCCCGCCGACCGGCTTAGGCGGCGGCTGATTTGTCATCCGTTCTCGTTCCAGGGCCTTCCCCATCATCCTCCTCATCATCTTGTAATTAATAACAGCTTGGCTCAGCGTTCCTCATTTGTTTTCTTTTTCCCCTTCCTGACCGTCCAGATGTGCGTGCGTGCGTTCCACGTCCATTTGTCAGAACGTTTGTTTTTCCAGGTTGGACTGGACGCGCCGGACAGGAATCGGCAGCTCCTCGTTCTTCTTGTTAACCGGCTAATTGTTTTTGGTAGTTGAAGGGAGGGAAAAAAAAATGCAGGAGGATATTATTTGCTTATCTGCTCCTCGTTAATACGTTTTTTTTTTTTTACCAGGCGGTCGGAATGAATCCAAGAGTGGACGCCGCTCGAGGGAGACAATGTGAGCTCCGAAAGCAAAAGGCAATATTGAGTCCCATCAAGCGATGAATGGCTTCCAATGGCTTTTAGGGCTGCTGTCATGAATACATTCTCAGAGGACCCCCTGAGGGCGCCCCCTCTCTATCCTGACTGCTTTAATCTACTCTAGAAGCATGCCAGACTTCCCATAATGCCACGCTAACATGCAGTTTGCAGCAACCCTGTTTGCAGTGCAATTTTTTTTTTTTTTTTTTTTTAAATCACAATCTATAACACGGGCAGTGAACCCTTGTGACATATTTTTAAAGCAGATGTTTTCACGGTATCGTGAAATTAATGTCAGTGTGGTGTGAAAATCAAATAATCTTTGGTGATTTCTATCTTTGATCGGGAGAAAAGAAAATGCAGCTCTTTTCATTAAGATGAAAAAGTTCACACCGGCCTTGGCTGCAGTGGTTTTTATTTTTTTAAAGTCACTTTGGATATTAAAAGGTAAAATTGGGGGCTAGCTCAATATACAAGCGCAGACTTTTTCGAATTTTAATTGAATGCAGTTTTTTCCACATTGCTTCTATTTATTCGAAGGTCCAATTGAGTTTTACTCAAATGCTGCCTGGTGCAGGATTTAAAAGCGTGTACATAAATATAGCTATTTATTTATCCATCCCAACAATATATTCTAACTCCATCTATTCATCTGAGAGTTCTGACCTCTACTAAGGCCAAACACAATAAAGGTCCAAAGTTTGAAAAAATCTTGATGAGTTTGTACCACTTCTTTGTGTTTGCTCACTTTCTAATCACAAAGCACTTATTTGGGAATTTAGTTATAAATGAGCGAGCGACGCGACAAGCGCGATAAAGATTTTTTTTTCCCTCCACAGTAAAAGATGTCTATTAAATCCGAAATGACCGAACTCAAGTGATAAAAGATCCAGCCTGGAGGGGGGATTCATCTTTTTACACTCCAAACCTTCTGGCCGGAGCGTGAGTTGACCACCCGGCAACGTTTACGAGCTTTGACATAAAATGGAGGCCGCGAGGAAAACAACGGCTAACCAACGAGAAGTGAATGAGGCCGAGCTGCTTTCGCAGCAAATAAGAAGACGGCTGTCGTTCGTCTGTATCAAAAGGTCGACTCTTCCCGAGGGGCTTGACGCCGCGAAACACGGCGAGTCAGCGAGGATAACAGCCGACAAGTCAAGACATAACCGCTCCAGTTAATAGTTGTTAATTGCATTCCGGACGCACCCTATGAAAATACGTCATGGAGTGACCACAAATAAAACACAACTTTTTTTAAAAAGTATTGTGTATGTTTGGAATGTACTTACTGTCGGAGATTTTCATTTTAAATTATTAAAAAGATAACGTGAGCTGTCAAAGTCATCTGGGCCACTCTTGGTAGTGCTGTTGGGCGAGCTAGCAGTGAGCTAGCAGCAAGCTAGCAGCGAGCTAGCAGCATTACCGCGCGGCACTGTTGGGTGCTGGGATTTTTTTTTTTGCAGTAAAGACCCATACAACAATCACTTAAAAATCAGCGCTACACAATGAAATACCGTGTTCATTCAACGGACTGCTCGACCTTGACGTTAGCACCCCCCCGAGACTAGGTCAAAAGTGAGCGTTTGCCGATTTAATGCTCTCACCATGAAAGATGAATCAGAATGATGCTCCATTATCTAGCTGAGCTATCGCTGTTCTATTACCAGTCACTATTCGATTCACCTTGGTAATGACCCGGTGTGAACAAAGCCTGGGTTTGAACGACGGCCTGGCGCGAACAATGGCGCTCTGACTACTTTTGTCCTTGCCCCACGTTGTCCTCTGCGGGCTTCTATTCACGTGGTTCAATTCTGACACAGTTGCTGGCCGTCCTTCGTTCTTCTTATCTGAAGGTTAAAGACGTCAGGCTCTCAGCAGCGGTCCCGGAAGCCAAGTTGTTAATTCATTGATTGAAAATGTTGTGACCTCTGCCAAGGAAGATGTATTTTCAGCCATGTCCCCCCCCCCCCCCCCCCCCGACAATATACAAGTGGAATTTACGGAATGTTCTCATCGACATTTGCTTGGGTGGAATATTTTGACACGAGTACCCTGTACTTCGACTTAGAGTAACGCCATGGACATATTTATGCCCGCCCACCCGATTTGCCAGCCAAAAAGAGTTCCTGAGCACAAACAATCCTTACGCAGGCGCATCATGGAATAAGTGGTGGTCACAAAGTCTTCATTGACAAGAGAGACACGGATGGAAAAGTTGGAAGCGTAAACACATTGGACGCACTGAGGAGAAGCAATCAGTGCAACATGACTCATGCACAACATACGTACTTCATTTTTGAACACAATCACGCACCCGACGCTTCGCACTCTGTCACTCCCAATTGAATTTTAGCGTAAAACAGACGTAAAACAAAAGTGCATTCAACAAAATACACATGGAATGAAGCAAACTGTCTTTTCACAAAGGTCCTCTTGCTTAACGCTAACGTGAAATCCTATAGATGGGCTAATGGAAATTAGCATTGATGCTACAGGAATTATAAAGATTTAAACTTGTAGTTCAACAAGCATAAAGCAATGCCGCATCTTGTCCAGTAGTACTCAGTACTGCCTGGCATGTTGTGGCAGGATGTGGTACTACACTCAAAAAATTGGCAATATAGAAATGGTTGGTTTTAGTATGTCAAATTATTTTATACATACAAACAACCCGTACAAGTGTTTGTAAAAAAATGAGCGCACAGACCAGAGTCCCACCTCGGACCGCCATGTGGTGAGCTATCCGGGCTTACATAACGTGTCGTTATTAGTCATGTTCCAACAACTAATTGACAGTAATGGCGACTATCAGCGGCGGGTGGAAAAGCTGTGGAAAGTAAGCACACATGGTTTTGCTTTTGCTGCTTCCCGTCTTTGGCCTTTCTTTTTTTTTCCATTTCAAAGTGACGTGCGGGCGAACAGCGGGCCGACCTTTTCGTGGCGTGTCGCGTCCCACCCGGCTGGCCGTCATTCTTGCTACTCCGGTCGCGGAACACCAATCAGTTTGTTTACGTTGTTGGCACGCAGGTCAATGCCCGCTCACATTTTGGGGTTCCTCGCCCGTCGTTTTTTCTTTTAGGGTTTTAATTTTCCCAGAGGACTTCCTGATTACCAGCGGGCACCTCTGACCCTTTGCCTTTGATTTTTTTTCTGGCTATCTATCAAGTTACACAGGCAAATCCCAAGTAAGTCAAGTGGCGTCCGCAATAAATTCCAAGCAAGTCATTACTTGGGTTAAGCAAGTCATAACTCAAGTCTTCTAGGTCTTCTTCTCCTCTGTTGGTAGATGAGTCAGCACCGGAGGGACAAACAGACACCATTTAACTCGTTAGCATGATAGCCGCTACGCTAACAGCACAAATGAGTCTGGGTGACTAATGCGGGTAACATTTTTCTCACAGCCAGGCTAGCGGGGCTGACCCACAAACACTGCTTTAAATGTCAAATTGGTGAAAAAGCTATTATTTCATTTTCTTTCTCACACACACACACACACAAACACACACTGACTGACTTAGTGGTGTTCCCTGGCGGTGCCGTATGGGTCAGAGGAGGGGCCTAGTCGGGTAGACAGTGGCGTTCATTTCACACTCGGGTGCACACACATAACACTTCTGTGCCAGCGCAAGCCATCACTCACACACACACAGACACACACACATAGAGGACAAATTGCCCGCTTCACCTTTCTGGTAACACAGCAGGAACACAACAACCTTCTTTTGTCTCCTGTATATATTTAGAGATGTGGGTGTTTCTTATTTTCAACATTTCCACCCGATTCATAAAAGCCATTTCGTCAAAAAATTCTTCCAATTCCATTAAGGTGTCTCGTTCTCATCTCACTGGATTTAACACCAAAGCCGTCACTACTCGGCGATTCACACCACTAATCAACTCACCCGTCGAGTCGTCAACACCCCATTAACTCACCGGTGTAATTTCAGCTCACTCATCTACTGCTAAACTCAAACTTAATCATCATCTCATGCCACTGATCATGAATTAGATTAATTAATTGTCGCTCACCCGTCTAGTTCTCTGCTTTGTTTGCCACCTCAAAGTGTTATAGCTTAATGCTAACACGTCAGTTCTAAAAGTAGCGTCGTTAGCATCCAACCGCTGATTCTAAATTCAGTGCGCCTCGGAGGGGGAATGACGTGCCACCCCAAATAACCGAGTGTGTGAGTCACAGCTGTCAGGAAAAGCAGCTGCAAACAGCTAGCGTGTTGTTAGCTCTTAAAAGGCAATTTATTGCTTTGCTTTGAGGTAGCAGATGCTACATGCTAATGACATGTTAGCACAACATTTAGCCTCAGAAGATCCAGTCTGGGGGGTGGTTGGATGTTTGGCTTTCTCCCAATAAAATAACAAAAAGTTACTCAATAGCGCCCTCTGGAAAATTACAAAAGCCCTGGACATCAATTTGACCAATCAATATGGAATTTTGTGAACTGGTTTATCATAACGGGAGCCACAAATCAAAAGTCTGAAGGACCCATGAGGTCTGTCATTTGGGGTGAATTCTACGTCTTCAACATCGGTCTCAGAAAGTTTAAGGGAAAAAAAATCCATCAACACCAGTTATACCAATCGACACCAAATTGTATGAAAAAGTCTCAAGGACCCGTTTCAAAAACGTTTGAGTTGAAGTTGCCAGTTAGGGCAAATTCGAGGCTTCGCAAAAAGTTTCTAACAAAAAAAAATAATCCATGACACGTTTCACCGATCAACAAAAAAACTGGTTGGACACCACCAAAAAAAAAAGTCTCGAGAACCCATGCTTGAAATTATTCAGGAAGTTATCCATGTTGCCTTGAAGTGCGGCCATTTTGGGTGTCAAAGCTTTACGATCATTATCAGGATTCTTGGAAAGTTTAACAAAATGATTGTCGACACAGGTTTCGCCGACTTAAAAGAAATTGAGTGGACACGTCTATCATAACAAGACACGGAAAAGTCTCAAGGACTCAAGCTCAAAACTGAACGGGGCAGTAGGCCAGTTTTTTTTTTTGAGGCAGACATTCCGGGCGTCAAATTTTAATCATCACGAGGGAGGAATCCTGGAAAGTCGACAAAACATTTGCCCTTAGATGTCAGTCATAACACGACACACAACAGAAGTCTCAAGGACTCCTACCTGAAACTGAACAGGAAGTAAGACATTTTTTTATCAAATGGAAAATTCCAGGACTCATATTATTCCTTCAAATACGTGTAGTTGCTTTATTTTCATTATACAACAGTTAGTAATGTTCAAATGAGACTTAAAATTTATTTAAAAAAATACAGACTTTACCTTCTATGGCAGGAAAATTTCTTTGTAAATCAACCAACTTAACATTTCAAAGTATGTTTCCCACACTTCATTATTCTGAATGTGTATGATTCTCCGGGTAGCGCAATTAATTTCTCGAGCTGCGTACAAATTTTTTGGGAAGGAAAAGTAATGTTTCCCCTCCCATTGGCAGTGATGTGTAAAATATGCAAATGAGCGTATGAATATTCATGAGGCGAGCGTGCGTCCCCGAGTGACTCGGACACAGTTCAAATCGTCGGTTTCTATGTTCCGTCTTGTTCGACTGTGGAATGTGTGTGTGAGTGTTTTAGTATTATTTGACTTTGTTCATGAGAGCCTCTCAAACTGTCAGCTAAGGTTTCGTTTGCCTGAGTGCTCTCAGCTCAAATAAAAATGACTTTTATAAGGTGCTCGCATGACAGCACAATAAAAAAAGCAAGAATGAATGAATGTGGAGTAATAGCGAGCTCTGAAACTCCCCCCGCAGTATCAATTCAAGCAATACAAATATTGTAATAAAGTATTTACATTAGCATACACGGGACCACAAAAATTGACACATCACTTGTTGTCGGGCAGAATTTGTGGGGGCAGAAGAAAATCCTGCCAAATGAAAATAAATGTGTCTTCTAAAATTTGGCGTACCGCAGAGAAGAGTGTTGTTAACAACCTTGGTTGAATAAAATGGGAAAGTTAATAAAATGAAGCTTTAAAATCATGTTGTTTAAGTGAGCTTGCTGATTTATTTTTTCCAAAAGCTTTTCCTGTCCCACGTTGTTCCTATTTTCGAACCGTCCACGTGTTAAACAACAATCTGTAACTTGAAACATGTTTCCTTTTGAATCGATTGTCTGGCTCGCAGATTCGATTCTTGCGCGCTAAAATCTTCATTATGGCTTTTTCGTATGGTTTGCGCAATGTCGTTTTTGTGGCTTTCATTTATGATTAGCAGAATGACTCAGAGGTTTAGAACGACCCGCGGCGGGAATATTTTATGGACGACGTGAAATATTAGCACCACAGACCTCGCCGCGTTATTAGCGTCCGGAAGATTACAACGCAGCCGGATTCGAGACGTATTGTCGGGCGTGATTAACGAGTGAGCGAGTCGTCTTTAAATCATAGATGGGACCGTTACGGCCCGATTGACGCCATGACATCACCGGGCCAACTCAGCGAAAAAACCCAAAGAATGTTTTTAGTTGTTGTTTGCTGTCACTCAGGACACCAAAATTGGTTAATTTGGAATCCAGATAAATTTATGGTTAATTTTTATTTTTTTTTTTATCAGGTATGTGCCTTATTTTTGTCAAGATGCTTCGGGTCACTGAAACTGCTATAAATCATTGCTGTTATTTGCCTCGCCGGGAACATTAAAAAAAAAAAAAAGGGAAAAAAAACACGGCTTGGTTTTTTTTTCTCTGTACAGATGTGCTGATAGTTTGTTTTTGGTGTTGGGCTTTTTCTTGGCAGTAAGTAATGCATGTTTTGGGAAAACAAGTCGAGATGCAGCAAAAGGGCCAACAGAGCGAAACATGCGGGGGGGAGGTGGTCCATTTGGAATGTAGCCAATTAAAAGAAGCTTTAAAAAATATCTTTCCATGTCCTCCTGGCCCCACCTGCAGCACAGACAGAGCAACGCATCCTCCATTCATATTTTTCTGGGATGTTATTTTCCCATCATTAAAAATAGATGAGAACATGTCTTTGTCTGTGAAATGTGTTGACTACATTCCTCCACACTAATAACAAACAAATGTCTCGCTGCTAATGACAACTCGCTTTTCGAGCCCGGAGACAAATTAACTAAACGGGATGGAAATAACTGCTTCGAATAAGCAATCCAGGAAAAAGTCCGGTTTCAAAAATATAAGACAAAAAAAAGATGTAAGCTCAAGTTGCTGAACAAACACAGCTCTTTTTCTTTTTTTTATATTTTATGTGTTGCAATCATACATTAGTCAGTTGTTGTTTTTTTAGTGATGGTCAGATGTGCGACTTTCTAGAAAAATAAAAAAATGAAAAGATGAGTCAGAGAGAGAAAGCATCTCAGCCACCATTTTGAAAAGTGACCAGACGTGTGACCAGCAATCAAATGCCATTGTGTGTCTAAATTGGAAAGCAACTGTTGTTCTTATATGTGTGTGTCCTGATTGTGTTTCAATAGCCACTGATTGATCGCCGCCAGCACCCAAGGCAACAATAGGGGAAAAATTGCGTTCTCACAAACAAAGCAAAAGCAACAACACGCCTTTTGCGTTTGGAAAATAATCACCAGCTTCGTGAAATATATGCTGCTTGTGTTTGCATGGATGACATCACTAAGGGAAACTGAAACACTCCCATTTTATTTTATTTTTTTGCATTGAAACGCTCTCGGAACGCAAATGAAGTACGCAGAAAAAATGCTCTCATTGTCAAAGACTCAAAATGGAAGCCTTGATGCAATAAATGTACGTCACATTTTATTTTTTTATATATAATTAGCCCCACAATATTATAAAATCCACATTTTAAAAGTAAACTTGTGACTTTAACATCACTTTGTGTATGTTTGCAGGTTAAGCGGATGAATTAAAAAAAAAGGCGCATACATAATCCATAAGCATCCCTGCAAGATTAAAGGTGGAGTAACACAAAAGCAAACGGGTTAATTGAGCTAATGAGGCTGCAGGGAAGAAGAAGAAGAAGGGAAACTCACTAACTGCCTTAATTGCTGTTAGGAAAAGATTTACTTTGATTTTTTTTTTTGCTTGAAATCAGAGGAGGGAATGCACTGAAATTTGAATTTCACACCATTTTAAGGGGAAAATATCTATGCAAATATGTAAAAAAAAAAAAAATGAATGGCAATATAGAGATATGTCAAGTCCAGTTGAACCCTTGGGGATTTTTTTTTTTTTTTCAACAGGTTGAGATATGGAACCTTTCATTACTACTGGGCTCAAATCCAATTTCATGGCAAATGTACTGATTTTAAGGAGTCCCAAAAAAAAAAAAAAAAAAAAGCTTTTTTGTAGTACAGGAGCTCAATTATGCCTGCTGAGATGCTTTCAGGCCTGCGGGGCCTGTTAGCACGAGTGTGATGAGAGCTCATTTTTCATGCTTTTAAACGCCTTGTCCACCTCCTGAACGCAACAAATGACCTCGGCACGTGGCTGTCAACGCTACACACACACACACACACACACACACACAATTACAGAAAGAGAGGAGAGGTATCTGGTGATCAGGCAGGTCTTAGAGCGCCCCCTTGTGTTTAAAAGCAGCAATCAACAATTGGAAGACAATAACGTCAGTTCTGGGATATTTATCACTCTTACAAAAAAAAAAAATGCAATTGGTGACATGTCCACTAGGCTGTATGAAATTGATATTTTTAATCAATTAATTAAGATTATATGAGCCGATACCACGATGCCTTTCTTCCCTTATGTTGATACGAAGTGAGCAGTTTGTTGGAAAGTTGAGGCGGGGGGGCTTCAGTTTAGTTCCAGGGCTTACATTTTATCCAAAGGCTTTCTTTGACAAAACCGAGCAGGCGTGACCTTGGGGCCCCTAAAAGGAGGCCCAGGGGGAGCGCACCCCCTTTTCACATGTAGGTCAGCGCCGTCCATCACGCCCGTGCCGCTTAATCATGTTGATATAATCGCGCCTGAGGTTAATCGGTCAAAATGTGGCATGAACTGACAGCGAACTGATCTTTTCTGTCCTTTGATTGGCGGATCAAGCGAGGCAAGTTGCAAAACTAGCAAAGTATTTTTGGAGTGCTCTCTGGTGATTTTAATGTTTTATTTTCTAATTTTGGACAGTATTGATAGTTCATGGATTTAGTTGGGCACTAATGTATATAAACAATGAATCATGCCACTGAGGCGTTTTATTAGGGACAGTGAAGCATGACATCTTGTTTATGTTTCATTTTTTAAAAGTCATTGGGCCTTATTTGGACGTGTGGATTGAAGCCAAGCAGCCAGCCATTGAGTAATTTATTCCTTATAATTTCGAAATCTTCCCCTCGGGCGCTTCCGCAGATCTCGGGAGGATTTTGGAAGGAAATCCTAAAGAAGAGAGCGGAATAAAAGGCGTGCCCTTTGACTAATCCCCTTCTCGTACAATGGAGCACTTACGAAAGGTCCACAAGCAGTAGTGGTGGTGTTAATTGGAGTCTGAAGGTCTGATCTTTCATTTTTAATCAGTTTTTTTTTTTTTTTTAGTGTTTGTTTCTGTTCAGTTGCTTCTTGGGAGTGTGTGAGCGCCCTCCAGGGGCGTGTTAAATACAAAGTGTAATGGCAGGTTGTGGATAATTAAATAGTCTTTCTTTACAAAATAAAAAGGTTATTGGCTATAAAAAAATTAATGGGGCGGTGTGCCAACTCTATGGAAGATGTAAAACGTGGCTTAAAAACTAGAGTATGAGCTGGATAAATTCTCGACACACACAATTTACCACCCAAACTGGCCTTCTATTTTGGATAGTTCAACAAACAGCGGCTAAAATGGCCCTATGACCACAAACAAACACAATTTACCCAATTTAACGCAAACAAAAATGCTCCGTTTTGTTTTCTCAGACATACTGACTTGACCACAATTCAAAGAAATCTTTTTTGGGGATGTTATCATGCAGCGGGTCACACTGACCCATGAACACAACCGCACAAACCAAATCTCTCAGGATTCGGTAGACAAAAAAAAGTGTTTATTTCTATTTTTATGGCTAAAAGTCACACAATGACCCACGAACACAACCACACGTATAATTTACCTCAATTTAACACAGCAAGGTGTTTTTGCGGGTTTCACTTTCTTTTTTGGAAGAATTGAGGACCTGCAGCGGGTCAATTTGGCCCATGAATGATGCATTAGTCCCCAAAACTAAATGCTCAAAATTCAAATATACTTTTAATAATCTATGAAGTGTAATTAATTAGCATACTAGCATTGATTGAGCTAAATACTTTTGCACTTAGGCTTGGAATAAATCTCCATTACCTTGCAATAAAAGTCCATTTACACACATTTACAACACAGCTAAGAAGTCTACGCGATCCAAAACGACACTCATGTGCTTGCAATTATCTAGCCGGGCTTTAGCCGCTTGGCATTAAATGCAATCAGGGCCCCTGTCCAGCCTCTACGCTTTGCGTTGACCCCAACCAACTCCCCGAGGCCTTTCCGCGGAGCAGGCATCGCAATTAAAATGGAAATGCAGGGACGTAAAAGTTGAAACATCAGCTCGTCCCTGCGGGGTGAGTCAATGCAGTTGTGAGTACGAGTCAAGTGTTGGGGGTCATTCGCGTCCCCTTGAATGTTAGAAGAAATTGGTTCCGGACACCAAATTCACCGATCAGCATGAAACTGGGTGGACATCAGAGCAGAATGAACCAAGAAGTCTCAAGAACTTTAAATAAAGAACAGGAAGTCGGCCATTTTCATTTGAAGCGGCCATTTTGGGCCAGTCTCAAAAGTTTGTATATTTTGGCAAACTCTCAGGTTTCCCAAGATTGAGCTCGTTCAATTTCAACTATAAAATGTCACTTCTAATGGAACAATACAAATGAAGTTAATTTCTCACTTGTTTGACGTTTCCGCATCCCATGACATTAAAGTTGGGCCATCAAAAGCTGGAGTACTCCGGCCAGCCAAGCGTGCAGCCGCAGTGACATAACACGTCTTAGCTCGGTGGCCTGCTTGAGTTTGGAAAAATGTGAACCCGAAGAGAAAGATCAGGACGCCTGGAGTCCTTTGGGATTGTTATAAAACGATTAACAAAGTATTTGTGTCATACATTTCTATGTTTATTCCCAAAATTCGATTCTGTTCATTTGGTAACATTTCTATTCCTACAATTGAAAAGCTGAAACATTTGGGATACATTTATATAAATAAATAATACATTTATAATAAATACAATGAAATAAAATGATACGACTGGCATAAAAACAAGTATAAATGACATAAAAATAACACTCACCATTACGTTGAATTAGCTGAGCTTGTTTCTTTCCTGAGCTTGTTTCTCCCATCTAGGCATAATTGGAGACAATGACACCCAAAGTGATTAAAGTTTGTCTTTTAATACAGAATACTTGTTTTCCATGTGCCGAAGCAGTTTTGAAGGCTTCATTGCCTCGTTAGCTAGCCTGTCGCCACATATTATTCAGAGTGGCCTTGGCGCGTCAGACACCGGTGGCGATAAATCCATATTTTAAGTAGGACTCCAGAAATTTTCTTGCAATATTTAATATTTATATTAAGTCGTAACCTCTTCTTCCGTCTCCTCGTTTGGCTTTTTTCGCTTTCCGAAGAAGCCTTCCAAATTCTCTGTTTCTTGCTCATTTTTGCTAATTTCGCGGGCTCGACTGACGTGACATGTCACGTGACCGAGACAGGCGTCTTGACGTAACCCGACGGACGTAATTGGGAGAGAAACGCCATTTTGTTTTTATATTTTTCAAAATACATACTCATTTTTGCTAGCTTTGTGGGCTCGACTGGGGAAACATGACGTGACCGGGACGAGCGTCTTGACCTGAAATATTTGATCGTCGATAAAAAAAAAAAAGAAAAATTCCTGTGCGGCTTGGCGGCCCGGTACCAAGTGACCCACGGACCGGTACCGGTCCGCGGCCCGGTGGTTGGGGACCGCTGCCTTAATACAATTTTAATTTCGGACACTACAATTATCTGATAATTACTGGAACCACAAAACAAAAGCAGTGTAAGAATTCAACAGTAAATTGGGTAACTGGCCTGGGGATGACGACTCTTTTGTTCTCACAGTTTTAATTGATCCATTAGCGCGCACGCGCAGTGTAGCATCAGCGGTCGTGCGCGGTCCCGCGTGCACGCATTGTGTCGGGAGCGCGCAAGCGGGGGTGGTCCGGTCCGGAGACTTACCTCCTTTCCTCGCTTCTTCTTCGTCTTGTTCTTGATCTCAGTGCTGCTTGCTTGCGGTTCCTTTCTCGCTGCCTCCACCACGCGAGTTTGAAGAGCAAAAGGACGACCGGGAGCGAGTGGAAAGGGGGCCGTGTTCCTGTGGATCCCCGTCTCTTCGATATTTTGGGGGATTAAAAATCACGCCGAACCGCAGCGTTGACGGCCGAGCGCCAGCAGGTAAACACGATACAGTCGGAGCTTGTGTCCCGTGGAAAGTGTTTGTTTCTTCTTCGTTTTTGATCCAATTACCCCCGCGGAGGAGGAGAGAGGTGGAGGTGGATGTGCGGGAGACGAGCCTCCCTTTGTGCGGGAGCCAGGGTCACAATGTGGACGCTCGACGGTCCGTCGCCTCAGCCGGCCCCGCCGTCGACCGTCCTCCCGCGGTCGCCGTCGTCTGCCCGACAGAAACGCCTTCTTTTATGCGTCTTTTCGTCAAGTTTCCAACTCCGAGGCCTGCTCTCACCCCTTCTTCCCCCGTCTGTGTTTAAACCCCCCGGCGGCGATGTTGTAACGCACCCTACTTTTAGCCTTGCAGCTAGCTCCCCTGTGACGTTCAGGGACGGCTCGGTTTCTAGCCCCCGTTCGACCCCTATTGTGTCTTGTGCCCCCACAAAGGGGCGGCTTGGCGCTTGTGAGCGGCATAGGTGACTGTCGCCAACCTTTCCCGGCCTCAGTGCTTGTTTCTGTGGGCATCGTACCCCCCCTCTCCGACGTGCATCGCTACGGCTTTCGTTCCGTTTGAGTGCCGACGTCTACCACCGCCATGAAACGCCCCCCTCCAACAACCCGGGAAAGGCGAGCTTGTTGTCTGTCCACTTCGTCAACCACTCATCGTAAATATATCTAAATATACAAATACCACTGTGTTTTCACATGCCTTTGTAATTCATTTAACACGGGTTCTCGTTTAGCCATGTTTTTGTCGCCCGCTGAGGGGCTGCGTTTGGCGTTAATGACGCCATCACGGTCGCTTCGCTAATGTGTCACGAATGCTTTGTTGTTACGTTTTAGCTTACATCTTCCTGCTGCGGTAAAATAACCACGTACAACATTATCTTTAAAGAAAAGAAAAAAAAGGATGTGGTAGGAGCGTTGGTTACAAAGAAACCTTTTCTCGGGTTGCAAAGAATAACGGGGGTTTTCAAAGTTGCAAACTTTTCGTGGGAAATAAGAATCCGTGGGAATACATATTTGTTATATTCATGTAAAGTCTATTTGTATAGCACACTTCGTGTACATAGCAATTCAAAGTGCTTAACATTAAATATTAAAAGTATTGCAGAAAGAGGAACTAAATAATATACAAGCATTGCAGAAATGTTGTGAAATCACGTAAATTAACTTGATTAAAATAATTCAAATCAAACATCAGGCGAGAAAAATTAAAATTTTAACAGATGGGCAGTTTGAGCAAATCTCTGCTGCTTCCCTTTTGGGTCAGGTTCTGGGAACACACACCAGATGACCTGAGGGTCTTGGATCCTTCATAGGTACTCATACATCATGCATGTATTTTGGTGCAAGACCAATTAAGAGATATTTTGACCAAGCAAGATTTTAAAATCCAGTCTTTGCCTCACAGGAAGCCAATAATAATGTGAGGTCTTGCTTTTTTTTTTTTCTCCTCATCCTCACGCAAGGGCCCACGATGTCCAGTGAAGTGCAAAGACCGGACGACAGCCCCAGCACCAGCGGCGGCAGCTCGGACATCGAGCAGCGCGAGTCGTCGGTACCCACCGAGCAGGAGCGCGAGCAAGCGCAGCCCAAAAAGAAGGAAACAAAGATCTCTAGTAAAACCGCTGCTAAACTGTCGACGAGTGCCAAGAGGTAAGACCACCTCCCCCGGTGTGGAGGGTACACTGGGTTGTTTGTTAAAATGACGCCCTCGGGGTGTGAAACTGCGTAAAAAAACACTCTGGTCCCAAAGGCATTGTCATTTTAAACATGGCTGCTATTCAACGGGACTGTAAACCTCCTTTTGAAAGGAAACACACACACACATATCAATGGAGCTTCATTACCCTCAATGGAAACATATTTTGTTGTTCGATTGGCTTTAGAGTGAAGCTCCGTTTATCTCGGCGGATATGTTCCAGCTAGTGGGTCAAAATCCTGCTCCGGAAAACTTAAATAAACGCAGTTTTAAAAGTATTATTCATCTATTTACCAGACTGAGAAGCTGAAATGAGGTCCGCTAGGTTTAAAAGCTTCGAGCGGCCTTCAACGCCGAGACGTTAGACTGCAATTCGGTCGATAACTGCTTTCTTTTTGAATGACGCCCACATCACATTGTTGTCATCATTTGTCGTCGCTGGCATAAAACCAAAATGTCCTCGCTTTGTACGAAGTGATGAGGACTGTCTTAGTCGTTAATCTGACATCTGTTTTGAAAACCGCACATCGGCAGGATGGACATGTTTTGAATTTGAGGTTACGTCTTGACAATTAAATTGCATCATGACACAATATTTGACAAGGTAGCCTCGTTACGCGGTTTTCTTTTCAGTTTTTGACCTTCCTACTGAAATAAGAGTTTGTCTTTTAATAACCGGTCGGTGACGGTGTTGCTTTCAAGCACCGTCTGAAATCGCAGTTTCCCTATCACAAAACAACAAATTATTCCAGAACTTCAATCCTAATTTAACTCACGTGATTGAGTTGTCCAAAACCTAAAACATTTATTTCTTGAGCTTTTCTGAAGACTTTTTTTCTAGTACACCCTTGATGTAAACCACTAATGCTAACGCTAAAATGTTTATTTTTTTTCTTAGGATTCAGAAGGAACTGGCTGAAATTACATTAGACCCTCCTCCGAATTGCAGGTGAGACGCTCTTCTTATCTGCTCCCTGATTATTGCTTTGCTGATGTACACAATGCTGCTGTTTGTGTGTATGTGTGCCTTTTTCACACTTCTAGCTGCAGTGTCACCTTTTTAAAAGCCGTTTCCATTCTTGTATGATTTGCGCGCTGCAGTCAAACCTCATTGTGCGATGTTTTCGCTCTCTCTCTTCCTGTCTCGGGCCTTTTGAGGACGTGAGACGTTGCCGGCAAACCGTCATCCCCCTCGGGGGATGCCGTGCAGGACTCGGTTTTTCAGCTTCCGTGATGTTGTCATTGATGCCGCCCGTGTTGTTTGTAGTTGGAGGAGACGGTGGTGTCGTTGATGTTTTTTGTCTTGGCAGGCGTTTGTGGAGGAAAACGCAAAGATAATTATTTTACGGCAGATTAATCAAATGTGTACAAAAAGGCATGACATTAATTCTCTTAAAGACCCTAAAGTGTTTAGAAAAGACATATCCGTTAGGTTCTCATTGTCTTTGATTTAGGTGCATCAAAGACACACTCACAATTTTAGGAGACTGTTCTAGTTTGAGATGAAAGTAATTTTTTTTTTTTCCTGGCTTTTTATCTGCAGTGCCAATTAGCGATTGTCTGCCTCGTTTTTGACGTCAAACTGCTTTCATCAAAGACACCGCATGCCGTTTGTGTGGTTCTGCCATTTAACATACACGAGGTTGATTCAACACAATATTCTTTATTTTGTCGGTTGCAGTTTGAGATGTTTCGGCCTTGGATGTGGTCTACCAATTGTGCAAATGAGGCGCGAAATTAACACGGAGCTTAACTTCAGATCCATCAAAGACACCACAATGAATTTGATAAATCCAAAAAAAAAAAAAGGGAGGTTTGTTCATGCCAGACATTACGTAACTAAGTACGATAATACTTTGAGCCGGTTGTAGTCCGAGGTGTTTTCCGGCTTTGAAAGCAAACCAGTTTGCGTACGAAGTCATCCGACCGGCGACGGCCATGTTTACACCCGACGTCATTAGCGCTAAAAACAGAGCGAACCTTTTCTTCGCAGCTGCCAGGCTTGTGTGTTATGATACTCAAAGCTAAAATACATGTTGTTTTCCTCAAGTACTCTTAATCTAGTTTAGACCCCCCCCCCCTCCCTCCCATTTTGGAAATAAAACTAGGCTGGCTCTCATGAAGGATTTGGCTGGAGGAAGTCATTTGAAAGTAAAATAATCGCCAGAGGAGATTTTGTGGTCTTGGTGGGGGGGCACGAGTTGCCCGGGAAACAATTAAGCTTCGTCGAGATAATCCTTTTACAACGTGTGTGTGTATGTAAGTGTGTTTGGGGAGGGGCGGGGGGGGTACCTTCATCTAATAATTACTTTGCGGTGATATATACGGCAACAGCGGTGGCGATAGGGGAGAAGCGACATTTTCTCAAGCGCTCGTTTGGTATGCTGCTCGCTCGCCGCTTTTCCCCCGGACCGAGCTCGCTTGAAAGGTTATTCATTTGAGCGGCTGCGACAAATGGAGTCACAGGCTGTTGGCCTTCTTCAGGAGGCAGGAAGGAGAGCGGCGCTAAAGACATCCACTTGGGAGCGTTCCACAAACGGCCGGCCGGCCGGGCGGGTGGGTGGATGCTCATGGTCGGCGGCCAGTTGATTGATGTCGTATTCGCCGTCTCGTTACCAAATCGAGTTTCTCCTTGCATTATTTAATTAAGCGGCCGCGCTAATCCCATGGCGTCACACCGAAACTCCGATTGTTGCAAAAGTCACGACACTAGTTGAAGAAATTACTGGGATGTTGCAAGATGAAGTTGCGATCTATTAATAGTCGAAACGATTCAGTAATTTGTTATTCCGTCTTTGCAGCAGGTGTCTCGGCCCCGGCGTATGGCGAGGCTGATTGTCATTATTAAAGCTGATGTTCTTTAAACAGCGACAGGAGGAAACCTGGATAAGGATTTGATACGGTCATTATTCTCCACTCTCGCACCCACTGATGCAAATGAAGCTGCATTTCTACCCCGCACCTGCGTCGCTGTCGTTTTAGACTTAATTAAACATCCCGACGCAAAGAGGAGTTGTCGTCCGGCGGGCCACCACGTAGCCTCCGTTGTATTTATCGCTCGTGCGATTCCAGTGAAGCAGATCAAGTTCAAAGCGGCAGAAGCCACTTAAACTGTAGTAGGCGTTAAAATGCTAAAACTTTCGTAATTACTGGTATCGGGCTAATCCGGCTCTAATGAATACCCGTCCCTCCCGAGAGAGGTACTCGCTTTTGATTCATGCAGCCAGAGAGCGCTATTAATGTTTATTCTTCTCCTTACATGCTCTGATCTGTTTTTAAATATTATTTGGGGTGAATGGAACCAGAGGCTGTTTCACACGGAGATCCTGCAAATTGCCAGACGCAGACAGATAATTCGATGACACGGGCGTCTGGCAACAATTGCTGTCGACAACACCGAGGGAGAAAAATGAATTAAGCGCGGCGTGTTAAAGTTCACACTTGGGTTCGGCATTCCCGCGCTCACAGGGAGAAGATTTGCACTCTGTTGTTATTTCGCTCTCATTTTGCAGTTTGACATGCGTATGAATACACAAAAACAGTTTTAGATTCTAGTCAGGATGAGTTCAGTAATCTCCCACATCTGCTGTCCCGTCACCTCATTTGTTATCTCCTCACTTGTCACGTCTCCTCCTCCGTCTCCTGCTGCTTCGCTTATCAGAAGGGCGATTTAAGTCGTTAAGTTTTCCTCCTCCATCACGTCAAAGACACAGCCCAAGCTCTCCGCGGAGACGCTGGTGTAACGTTAGTCGAGGTATTTCATTCACTTTGCATGCTGATATTAGTCTTGAAGTGTTCGTAATATGATTTTTCAATTGGCCTAAAATACTCTTTAGGAGGGGGAAAAAAAATCCTTGAAACATCGCTGAAGGTTTTTATGCCCCAGAGGAAATGGTTGGTTAAAAAAAAAAAAAATGGCGTGCCAGGAAAATAAACGGTTAGATTTTTCTTACAGAGCACTTTAAAGAAGACAAAATAGAAAAGCGACTGTGGTAAATATATTAATACATTTTTGACTGTTATTCAACATAACATCTTCACGACCAAGACGGAGTTTCACTTCGGGCCGCTGCCCTCGTTCCTCGCCGTCAGTCCCGTTGTTATGAATATTTCAAGACGAGAAGCGATCGGACTTGCCGCAAGCTGGTGACCTGAGGCTAACTGCTATTCTCATCCGCGATTTTCTTATTTTCATTCTCGCTGACCCAAGCAGGTGTATGAAGACCATGTCGTCTTGTTGGCTGGCCGCGTTAGGATCCGGCGAAGGCAGCGGGCAGACCAACTGAAAGTTTTTAAGGACTCCTTAAAGCTGTTAGCATAATGGGAAGAGATGCTAATGCTAATACGGCTCCACTTTGTAACTTTCTACCTTTCTTGCATATGATATCATCTCTCTTATGAGGAGGGGCTTGTTGTGAGCGACATAACCAGCAGGAGGCATTATCAATATTCATGACAGGGACGAAGGGGGGTGTGAGTTTCAGGAAAAGCTCTCGGGCGCTATTCAACCGTGTTCGACGACCCGTGCGGATCAACTGCGGTGATTGTTAGCTGAAAGATGTGAAAACACAAGCCGAAGCTGTTTGGTTTTGACCTCGGGTGATCGATTGGCGTTCCGTAGTCGTCCTCATGAATATTGATGAATCATATCCACCCTTCAGTCTATGTGACCCCCCTTACCATGTGACATTGACCTTTTTAGTGTGCTTACCCTTTGACTGCACAATAAGAACCTTAAAAGACGCACGCCTCGAAATCACAAGTGCTCTTCCCGTCAAGGTGACGCGCTATGGAGGTTGGGGGAAGGTAGCTGAAGTGTGCGGGTGTGACATATACAAAGTCAAACGCTTTCACACAGAGGTCCTTGCAAACTGCTGAGTTGAAACCATCTGCGTTTCGTTGCCTCGCACATGTGACAGTTGGGAAAAAAAAATCCGAATTAACAACAGAAGATCTGGGAATAGGCGGCTTTTGCAGTTTAACAAAGACCCAGCAAAAGGGGCGTTGAATGTTTTTGTCAATGGCGGCTATTTTAGAGCCTTTTGACACAATGTTGTGGAAGCACCAAAAGAAAAATTCCGACTTTTTTTTCCTGTTCTTAAGTAATCAGCGGCAGAACATAAATTGATTTTCAGCAGAAACTCCGGTATCGGACCAAAAAGTGGAAAAAATAAGTTTGTTGTGAGAAGAAACATGTCAAGCAGAACAGTGACTAAGCACTTATTTCAAGATACTGCTAAAAAACATGGACGCTCGCATTGGATGTTAGTAGACCGTGAAGACGTCTTTCAATGGGACATGCATAAAAATGAGGTGTTAATAATACAGACTTCTAGCCCAGAATGACCAAGAACAAAAAATGGAAACAAGAGATGTCAAAAGTGCCTATTTGACAAAACTGTTGTTGTGTAAACATGCCTCAACACAGGCGTTAAGGCTCTGTTACTAGGCAGACTATTGGCGGGAAGACTCCATACTCCCCCTTGCCCGTCAGTGCCAGCGACCCAGAAAAAAATCCTGGCCTAAAGCGAAGCTAAACATATGGTCAACACAGAATTTTAAAGTGTCACACAGAGAGGCCGTGGTAATTTTCAACAGCAATCCAGGAAAATCCTTTTCTATTTGCGTGGAAAAGAAAACATTAGCTCGTGCCGAAAGAAGGCACCGCTTCCCTCCCTCCAGCCTGAGTTTAATTCATCCCGAATGTTTTCCGCTCGCGTCTGATTCATGTGTGTCATTGAATCTTCAGCAGTCTCGTTGCGGAGGTGCTTTAGCGGTAAACATTTGTCGCGGGCTGTAATAGATGGCCTCGCTCGGAGCGTGAAACACGCCAGCGCTTTGGACATTTTGCCATTACGCCCGCCGCACACTCCTCACGGCAGGTCGTTGACAAAAGTCATTTTCTGGCAGGTGAATAAACACGATAAGTTACATCAGGGCGACCTGATGCGCCGTCGCTCTTTTGTCTGCCGTCTCGTCGCACAATGGGAGAATAAATTAGACCGGAATGACGCCTTTGGAATGGCTCTTTAAAGACTTTTCCTCGCATTTATCTGTGTGAAAAGTCATTAGCATCAAGCATGCAAATAAAACAGGACTTATTGTGCCCCTGAAAAAACAACAACTCTATTTTACTAATAAATCTTAAGTCCAAATAGAAGACAATGACTTAATTAAAGTTAAAGTTGCCTAATTTCCAAGATCAATTTAATAATTGGTCTGTTGATTTTATTGTAAATAATAAACTTAAATATTATTTTTATTATTTTTTATTATTATTAACCAATTTAATAATTGCTCTGTTGATTTTATTGTAAATAATAAATTTAAATATAATTTGTATTTTTATTATTCTTAACCAGATTACTGAATCCGCTGTGAAACCTGTTCTGATTTTTTTTTTTTTTATGTACTTGTTCACATTTTAAAACCAATCACGACTTCTAATGTGATATGAGTGACAATCACGTTGAGCTAAAAGGTCGGGTCTAATCATAGTCTTTAGTGTTTCTTTTTATGACAGTCTACCGTCAAACTTTGCGTTGGACATACACAGTTATCGGATAAAGTATATCCTCGCGTGATATATAACCTGTCATTAAAATATAAGTGCGCGATATAGTCTGTCATTACAAGCGAGCGACGCCACTAAAAGTGTTATCAACACTCGCAGCGTCGTCTTGTAAAACGCAACGGCGGCCTCACCTGCGGCGACCTTGTCTCCTTCCGAGGCGTCGCCTTTGAAATAGAGCGGCGTTAAAAAAAAAACGGTTTCTTTTTGCCAAGCTGATGGTTTTTCCCGCCAAAGTTCCTGAGAAGTAGCCAAGCAGGCAGCGATGATCATTTCCATATATATGGAGTGACCTTTTCTTTCCCGGGATTCACCGCAGCCACCCTCTTCGCCGGTTTAATGGCGAGCGCCCGCTCATTTCCTCGGCACAAATGTCAAAAGATAAACCGGCGACTGCGGCTAATCTGCGTTCACATCTAACGGTTACGGCCGCAACGAGACCATTCGCGGCCATCGTCATCTCCATTAATATCGTATTCTGTAGGTCTCCACGGTACAAATAAAGCTTTTTCCAGCATATTTACTCAGAGGTTGCGTAATGACGAGTTTAAATTTTCATTTCCCATCAATGGCTGTGTGATCAATTGTTCAATTAGGGCAATTATCGTGGCAGTTTGGCTTGGCCTTAAAAATTTAATCTAGGCTCTTACCCCTCTATGATTTCATGTCAATTTCCCTTTAAATTTAAATGTCATGTCGTAATCGTAGTACAAATTACAGCTCCTAATATTGCAAATCTGTCACGTGACATTTTGCTTCACGATACCACCAGTTAGAACAATTATTCAATGTAAAATCAGTTTTTATTTCATCATAGCCTTTTTTTGGAGGAGCAATTATTGTATGTGATTGTGTGCGAGCAGAGCTTTTGGAGTACAGCCACGCACAAATAACGCCATTATCTGCATTATTTACTCTTCCGGCTCGTTTCTCCCCCCCACTATGATCGCGCCGTCTCCTAATGGCGACGCCACTCGCTTCACATCTCCTTTTTCACGAGTTGACGCTAACAGGAGAAGAGCTTTGATGAAGCAATCTTCTTAGTCGCTGACCGTGAAAGAGCCCCGTCGCCAATTAGCGTGCGGCGAGGTGGGGCAGAGGTGACGCAACTGACGCCATTTTTTTTTTTTATAAAGCGTTTAGTGCCAAAATGGCGGCTGACGTTACT
Organism: Syngnathus scovelli; assembly: GCF_024217435.2. Taxonomy (NCBI): domain Eukaryota; kingdom Metazoa; phylum Chordata; class Actinopteri; order Syngnathiformes; family Syngnathidae; genus Syngnathus; species Syngnathus scovelli. The sequence continues at coordinate 2,171,229 of NC_090855.1, forward strand.
GACCGAATACACAAACGTTTTGCTCCCCCGCTGCTTGTTAGTATTGTCGATTTGCGTTTCGTTTTAGCTGCTTCTATAAAGAGTTTTTATTGTTATATATAAATTTAACATTTATTACACGAATATATGCTCGTGCCTCACTTGTTATTTTGGCGGTGTAATGAAGTCTTAACCAAGCAGTCGCCCCCTAGTGTTTGGCTGACTACTAGTTGAGAAAGTGCTTGCGCCCCCTGGTGTTTGGCTGACTGCTTGAATATACATGCAGCGGAGCATTTTTAAATGTAAAAACCTCTGATGATCACGTTAGTCAGTTCTTCAATCTTGTCACTTACCTGCATTTTATCTGTATTACTCAACTGCTTTCACTATTTATTGATGGCATCGTTTTTTTTCCTCCGTACAATCTGTCTTATTATTCTCGCTGTCGTTCCCGGCTGCATCTCTGTTGATGCCTCCTCTGTACTCCTTTATCGTTCATAAAGCGAGAGTGTTTTTATGAGCCTCCTTCTTTTTTTTTTCCCAGCGAGCTACAACAAAGATTCCGGCGAAATAAGCATTTTTTTTTTCCTCCCTCGGCATCTGGGCCGTCGTCTGACGCGGCGCAAACGCCGGCCTCTGGCTAGAGCTGAATAATGCTCGACGTCGATCATTACCCTGCGCAGGCATCAGCACATCGTGACTCGCTCTCACACATACATGCTCTCACACAGTTATCAGGAAAGAGTGAGTAAACACCTCATGACCGTCCACCAAAAAAGCAGGCTAGCCGAACAATACAACGTCATAGTTGCTCTACTTTGATGTGGTTCTCCAGATAATTCCTGGAAAAGCTCTGGGCCGCATAATTCTAAACATTTGCTTTGCTTTTTCTGATGTCACACATGTAGAGTGAGCAGGGCGTGACACGATCTTCATTTAGTGCCAAAATAAAAGCCATGTAGTTGATCTAAAACACTTGTGGTAATACCACAAATGGAGGAGGATCCAAAGCGCCTAATTTCCCATCTACTTTTTATTGAATGTCCATCAATTACCCGTCGATTAATCGATTAAAATCTTATTTTGCACCCAAGCGATTATAAACTGTCCATAAAATAGATGGACAGATATCATTCACGTATTACAAAACCATTTTCCCCAGTTGCGGTTTATTTACCAATTATTGTTCTTTATTTGCTATTGTTTAGTGATTTAAAAAAATAATAATAATTAGGCCGTATCACACAAAAATCGCCATTTGCGATAACATCAATTTTATAATTACCACAAAATGGATGCAAATTCCCGGTAGTCTTTCTCGGTGGTCCGAGGTGGTAAGAGGCGGACCCCGTGTGTCAGAGCGCCTTTCCCGCCCGAGCGTAATGGCGGTAGACGGGGCCTGGGCGAGAATCCCGCCTGCTAACGCATCCCAGACCCTTGAAACAAATGACCCAAATAGTCAGTGAATCAAGGCATTTGGCTGACGGCAGCAGCGCAGATGCAGAGCTGCTTGCTCAGAAGCTTCTCACAGGCGTCCGCCGAGGGAGAACGCCAGCTGCACCCTGGGAAAGATTTACACCCACAGGACACTTCATTAGGAACGCCTGCGACCAGACCGAGGATACAAATCACAAGATGAGCCCATACAAAGATAATCTTGTTGTTAAATCGCTCACCGCTCTGTGTGAAGTAGCCAATGATTTCTTTTTTTTTTTTTTTTCAGCTAGTGTTGTTTGCCGCGTAATAGCTATCACGTGCGATTTGTCTCGGGGGATAACAACAGCTCGCATTGAAACGGCAGACGTGTGAGTGCCCTCTAGCTTGAAGATCAATAGCGCCTCATGACAAACACACCGCCGCTTTCATTCCCACTCCAAACACACACTCTGGCCTTCGCTCCGAGTCAACTTTGGAGGCGAGGGAAATCGCCGCCACTTTTGCTCGCTCCTACCAGCCATCATGCTAACGATGTTTTGCTGTCAATCAGTAGTTCATTAACGACATCATTAATCTGTCAAAACTCCTTCGGTAAAAACGCCGTGGAAAATTGTGTCGTTTTGCACTTCACACACTTTTTGTTTTCACACCAAGGTCAAAAGCGTGACGCCCGACACTGTAACGCGATCGCCTCTTCTCTTATTTGTTCTATCGTCTCCCTCCGGAGGAAAAGGAAAATCCCAACGTTTGCTTTTGTGCCGAACAAAAAGCCCAATCCCGGGGCCGGGCGGACGTTTTTTCACGGCGGCTGGTAATGAGCTAATTAAGAAAGGCTTAGTCAGCGGGGGCCTCCTTGAAGAGAGGTGGCAAAGTAGATTAGGCCTTGACACCGGAAAAGGACGCCAGCCATTCCTATTTGCGGAGAATGATCTTATTGTGGGGGGGGGGATCTGCTTTCAGGAAGTCTCTGTTGGTTTTTGGCCAAATATAAAAAGACGAGCGGCGATATCACAGCCTGGAGGGAAAGCCGACGCGGGGCACACACACACACACACACACGCAGAGTTTGTGCAACAGCAGGGGAAGGCTTGGCATCAAACACCCTTGCCGGTAATTACATGAAATCGCGGGGATTGTTCATTGTTCCCCGGCTTTGTAATGTGGACATTGTCCTGGTGTCTCGCTGGCGGCGTTCCAGCTCAGGGTCTTATCACAAACAGCAGCGGGGAGGGGAGGGGTGGAGTAAAGGATGGGTCTCGATATGGAAATCGTATTGACTAGCGCCGACGTGACTGTCGGCTTTCGGGCGGCATCTGGTCAACGTGGAACCTGCTTTCGGATTCAAAGTCATTTCCCGTGGCGTGAACTTTATCGGGGGGGTGTTTGTCCAGCGCCTGATCACTTTGCGAAAATTAAATATGTTGCTTGAAGGTGATATTTACTCTAAAAGTGACGACATTTCACTTCGAGAAAAAACTAAATGTCCCAAAACTTTATTTATCTGCATTCCGTTATTTGTTTTTGTTTCCATGCGGCAGTGCCGGCCCCAAAGGAGACAACATCTACGAGTGGAGGTCCACCATCTTGGGACCGCCGGGCTCCGTGTACGAAGGAGGCGTCTTCTTCCTGGACATCGCCTTCACGCCAGACTACCCCTTCAAACCCCCTAAGGTCGGTCCACTCACTCCATTCTTGCTTCAAATCGGATCCCGAGTTTTAAATCGTATCGTTTCAATCGAAGGATTTCAGGGGGCTCGCACCTGACACACGCTAGCGGGATATTTTACCGCAGTGCACCCCGTCACCCTGCTTGCCTTTCCGTCTTTGTGCTGCGCTGTCAAGCCAGACTCCGCCCACATTTCCCCTCTCCAGAGGGGCTCGGGTGTTTCTGCCCACGCCCCTCCCTCCCTCCCTCCTTCTTTCCATGCTGTGATGGTGAGCCAAAGCCCACTTTCTCACACGTCAGCCACTTCTGCAGCTGCTCAACGCTCCCTCGGTGCCGCCGCTTCTCCAATACACTCCAACACACGTCACTTTCATTTCCATTGTGCAAGGCGGGAGTCGTCACATGACCACCACGCGTGTGCCGCTTGCTGTTGTGTTTGTTTCTCAAATCGACCTTATGAGCCTCACACTGTGTTCGAACGGGCTCGAGGAAGGTGGAAGATTATTTATAACGTTCAATCTTGTGGGAGTTTGGAGAATGCCAAGGCCTATTAGAGAAGTTCCTCTATGTGTGTGGGAAGGGAAGGGGGGGGGGGGCTCGGGTGCAAGGTCAGAAGGACCAGATGTTAGCAGTGGAAGAACTGAGGCAAAACATTGGACTCTGTGTTCGATCTAAACGGATGTCCAGACTCCTTTGGGATATTTTGGAAAGCGAGGGGGGGAGTTAAATGACTTCCACCACCTCATTTACACTTTGGTGACAAATGTCCCGTGTCATCCATGGCGTGTGCCTTTCACACGGAACCCAGCAAAAGTGAATCTCGAAACGATTGGTGCGTTTCCAGGTGACGTTCCGCACTCGGATCTACCACTGCAACATCAACAGTCAGGGCGTGATCTGTCTGGACATCTTGAAGGACAATTGGAGCCCCGCCCTCACCATCTCCAAGGTTCTGCTGTCCATCTGCTCCCTGCTCACAGACTGCAACCCAGGTAAGGCATTGAGACGAAAAACGATTGGGTCATTTCACGCCGAATGCTGCTTTTTCTCCCGGGCCACATGTTGCCACCGATTACACGTCGTTGCATTTTTTTTTTTTTTTTTTCTTCAGCCGACCCCCTGGTGGGAAGCATCGCCACACAGTACCTGACCAACAGAACCGAGCATGACAGGATAGCCAAGCAGTGGACCAAGAGATATGCCACATAGACACACGCACGCAGACACACATTTGAGCCTCGCTCTCCCCCCCTCCTTCTTCCTCTTCTTCCTCGTCACTCTGCCACTCTACCTCTTTTCCCCCCCCATGTTCCGTCAAAGCACACTTACTAAGTGCATCGCTGTACCCGGGCCCTCCTCTTCTTCCTCCTCTTCCTCCACCCCAAAATTTTATGGGTTTAAAAAATGTAAAAACACACACAAAAATCCTTTTTTTTTTTTGTTCCTTGTTGACTTGAAAGCTTCTTTTTTATACAAAGATTAGTCGATTGGGGGATTTTTATTTTCCAATATGTGATTGTTGGGAGTATTGGAAATTTAAGACAAACTCACGCACAGCGTTATAAGCAGGGGTGCACACGAGGGAAAATGTTACGTTCATAAGTGTTTCCAGTTGCTGCGCGGTTGTGTACCTCGTGTTTTGCTCTTTTTTTTTTTTTATGTGGGAAGGAGCAGTAGCATTGTGTTGTTTGTAAACAACTTTTCTGAATCTTTTCATTTGAACTGCAAGTGCAAATATTTTGGGGACTAGTTTGAAGTTCTCCTTCTTTACTATTGTTGACGCTTACACTGTTTTAAAGTAAGCACACAAACCTTACAACTAAAAAAAAAAAAATAAAAAATATGGCTATAGCAATCACACTGACTACAAAAATGGCGTGGTTCAACTTTATGGATTAACGAGGTCGCCCGCGGCAGCTAGCTATCTTAACCAACCAGTGTTAGCAAACCTAGCTTCACAATGGCAGCGGTACGAACGGACGTCAAAAATGAAATGAATTCATATTTAAATACAGTGATCAATTAATTCTGCGGCCACCGCACATTATTTCGCAACTTTTACGTTCATTCAGTGAAGTCAGCGGGTGGGTAGAAAATTTTGGGGCACCAATTGAGGATCAAACCAAAATGATGTGCACCCCTGATTATAGGCGTCACACTCATTGCCCTCCAACACACACACACACACAAATATGTCATTCTCATTTTCTATTTGGCATTTGGAAGACAATGTGCGCTTTTTACTTTCTCCTCTTTATTTTGTTGTTTGTTGTATTTGTCTCAACATGCATGGAACAGGAGCCGACATGCTTTTTACCTTTTTCCGCTTTTTCTTTGTACTGTATGTATTTTTTCAAAGGCTTTTTTTGCAGGCAGACCACATGATAGAAAAAAAAATGGTGTACGCATGTGAGATTGTGTGTGAGTGTGTGTGTGGAGGTCTGCCTGTGAAAAGAGGGCAGGACTTGTATATTGGACTGGCTACCCGCGCCGCTGCTGTTGTGCACTTGTATTACTGAAAACACCCAATAAAAAACACACTGTGGTTGGCTTGTGAGAAAATAACAACTGTGCTCTCGCTCTTTTTGCTTTTCCTTTTTTTTCCTCCCCCTCTCATTTTCTCGTTTCAATATATCTCTAAGTGCAGGAAAAGCGAGCGTGTCATCTTTTGACAGGTAAGATTTGTTTTTTGTCGTTTGTGTTTAGGAAGAAAATCAAAATGACAATGCTCTCGGCTTTATCGTGGGTTTGTTTTTTAATCATCTGGAGCAAATCAACACGATGAATAGACCGCCAAATTCTGGTGCTGAAAGAAACGGCAAGGCCTTTTGTTCTTGCGATGCAAGTCAGTGCCGTTGACGGCCACCAGAGGTCATCAAAGAGCATATAACTTCTCATCCGAAACAAAATTCTCCTGTTAAATTCAACGTGTGTTTGCGTGTGTGTGCACGTTGAGTCAACAACTCAGTCCAGTTTGCAATGTTGTCATGCTCCATTTAACTACTCAAACATCACATCGCAACACACGAACAGTAACCAAAGCCACTTTATTTACGTTGCATTCATGTTTTCCTGCTACACATGATACACCTGCAAATCATTTTAATGAAGTTGAAATTGCATCGTTGATAAATAAAAAGTAGCAACTGTGAACATTCAATAAAAAGGAGATGTTCTATATAAAAGGAAAAAAAAGTAGTTTTCTATTTTTGGAGAGGGAAAATATGCCAGGTTGGAAAAAAAAAATGTGAACCTAACTGCAATTCCAATTATAGTTACCAGATTGACGAGGAAAATCACAGCAAGTGTTTTGACGCCATGACGTCATTGTCAGTCCAGCACTTCTTGATCTTGGTGTTTATTTTTTAAAAAAAAACACATTTGCTGTTTCATTGAAAACCAATCGGATGCTGCAACTATTCACCAAAGGAATTCCTCGTGACTCCACTTTCAGTTTTTTGTGCATGCGCGTCTCCGTGTCTGTGCACGCGCACGTATGTGAAGGCGTCGAGAAGGACGTTGACGTTGCGGTTTGCGGCGTTTCCCCATCTCCACCTCACCTCCACCACCAGGCACCGGCGCAGTCCAGCCCACTGCGGCCGAGGAGAGCTACTTCCGTTCCGCAGAGGGCGACGAGGCAGGAGCCAGCGAGCCGGCGGAGGTCCAGACACAAAAGACTGGGTGAGTGCAGATCCGGGTGATCGAGGCGGGCATGGCGAAGCAGCTAACACAACATTTGTCTTCTGGCTTTCAAAGCTTTTTGGACTACTACGACTCCATTGTTATTGACCGATTGTTATGACCGCCGAGCAGTGTTAGGAAAAAAGCCGAGACAAAACATAATAGACGGTAGCGGAAAAGCGGCTACGGCTATGTTCTGGCCCCCCATCTTTGCCCATATTGCTTTACAATATCATTTAGTTTGCCTCGAAAGGTTTTTGCTTTTAAACGCCATCACTCGTTGTTTTTGAAGACATTAAACGCGTTCAACACGCACGTTAGGTCCCAGTTTAAAGGTCCGTCGCAGCCACGCCGTTCCAGGAAGTAGTCATGGCCTTCGTTGGGCCTGATGAATAGCCGTTGCCCATCAGTTGTTTTTAGCCCAAATTGTGTTTTTTTCATTCTGACATTTATCCTACACATGACACCTTTGGGTTTCGATTTAATAACAACTAGCGGCGTCTAAACACAAAATGAAATTGAGCGAGATGACATGGAAGCACTGTTAGCTCGTAGGCTAACGGAGATGCTAACGTTGAAAAGTCAATCATCGATTAAACTATCACAAACAGTCGATAACATTTGCAATTTAATAAACAACCGAGAATAACAAGGCCACTCATTCGATTAGTTCCCGATCGAGCTAGAGGTATGAGTGATGTCATTTGGTTTAAAGAGCCGCATGGTAACACAGCACCCTAAAAAAAAAAAAAAATAACAGACACTTTGCTGTTCCATGAAGATCGACTACATTACAATGTTTTTTTTTTAACTTGTTTTTCTTTTCTCTATCACCATTATGTCGCGTGCATGTTAAAAACAACAACAGAAATGATGACCCAAGAAATCAATTGAATCAAGAAGTTGTCAACAAACACTGAATTTGAAATCCGCTTTAAAATTACAACCCCCAAATCAATTGAGGATCGATCTGTAATCTTTGTTCTGGAAAGATACATAAAGCTCAAATTGCAATTACCCGATATTACGAGCAAAGAAATCCGTGGAGAACTGTTCTTCTAAGCAAGTGTGACACTTTCCGATATGGTGAGCACTCCCAACGCTACAATAAAAGAAATGGAATTCCCACAGTAATTATGACCAAGGGAATGTCAACAAAAAAAAAAATCAATTGAGGGCTGTTCATCTGATCATTATACAGATTTTCTTTTCAATCTGGTGAGTATTCCTAATTCAACAACAAATGACATTTTTATTTCATCCGTCATTATGCCTCCAAAAAGTCAAATCAGTTTCTGAAGCAAGTCAGATATTTTCTTTTCAATTTATTAAGCATTCTGGACAAAAAAAGCAACTAACAGAAATTATCATGAAAAAAAATTAGTGTGCTTTTTTTGGTTGTGTTGCCAGGGTCCGGGTTCTTCTCCAATCCAAACCGGAATGTCGGATGAGGATTCTCGTGCCAGCACCAGCTCTTCGTCGTCCCCGCCGTCGTCCAGCCAGAGTAGACAGAAGGACACGTCTTGCAAGAAGAAGCGCGAGAGCAAAGCCAGCATGAGCAAGACCTCCAAGCTGCTTTCCACCAGCGCCAAGAGGTCCCACCCCATCTTTGCAATTATTTCATGTCAATATGTTGATTTTTTTTTTAAAGTCCTTGTCAATCAGATAAACTAGTCCTGGCAAGATGGCTGCTACCTCATCTTTGAGCTTTCATCTCACTCCACACTACTTCGTTTGAGCTGCAAAATATATCTGCTTAAAAAACCCTAGCACGGATTTTTTTTTTTTAAGGTCTTGCTCTGTCAAATGCCGCTGTCAGGTTGTACCTCCAACACCCTCAAGAACTTTTTGTTTTTCAGGATTCAGAAAGAGCTGGCTGACATCACACTGGACCCACCACCAAACTGCAGGTCAGTCACACTTTGATCTCTTTAATGTCTTTAAGCATGCCAATTGTTTTCACTCCAAAAACCTCAAGTATTTAAATGAATATGGAATCCGACATCATTATTAAAAAGTCAAGTATGGTTGCAACGTTTCTGCTGCAACATCTGTTGATGTTTTCACTTGAGTGATGATCAGGATGTGGTTTCATGTCACACTCACGCTTGTGTGTGTGGTTTTTTTTTTTGCGTGTGTACGCACAGTGCCGGCCCCAAAGGAGACAACATCTATGAGTGGAGGTCCACCATCTTGGGACCACCAGGCTCCGTGTACGAGGGTGGCGTCTTCTTCCTGGACATCGCCTTTACGCCCGACTACCCCTTCAAACCGCCCAAGGTACGGTATCTGAAGTGAAGGCTTGTTTCAAGAAGCAAAGCGTACTTGCTTCAAGATGTTTGTCACTGAGATTTACTGAAAGACTGGCACTTACAAAATAATTATACATTGCATTTTTATATAGCAAAATGGTGACCACATGCAATATTGGTGAGTGACGTACTTTCGTATTGAAACAAGCCAAGAACATCCGGCTGGCTTTACGTGTCTGACTGATCAAAAGCCATATTTAAGGGTTCCAAGGAGAATCAAAGTAAAAATTTCTGACATTTTTGTTGGCTTATGTGCTATGATAGTTTTCGCGCTTATAAAAGTGGCCACTAGGGGGCGTCCAAGTACCGTGTCAAAGTGCAGCGTGGTGACTGGGCTGCTCAAAATCAACAAACAGCAGCACTGACTATCATACTAGTTTATTTCTTTGCGTTTTTAATATGTTTAGAATCTACACGGACGTAAATATAAAGATGACACATCAGTTTTTTATTGATATTGTTAAGGTAAGTTAGAAATGGCTATGACAATTATGGGATCAGGTTAACAATTTTACAAGGCTATTAAAAGTAATTTTTTTTTAACCTTGTATTTGTTTTTGCTTATGTATGTTTCTATAGGTGACGTTCCGCACTCGGATCTACCACTGCAACATCAACAGTCAGGGCGTGATCTGTCTGGACATCTTGAAGGACAATTGGAGCCCCGCCCTCACCATCTCCAAGGTGCTGCTGTCCATCTGCTCCCTGCTCACAGACTGCAACCCAGGTAACACACGCTGAGCGTTTAATATTAATATTAGGATGCGACCCAGTTCAAACTAGTCGGTTTAATGACATGAGATTCGGTAAGCAAAGCAAAAAAAGTCTAACGAAGTCAACTTTCCCTGCAGCCGACCCTCTGGTGGGAAGCATCGCCACCCAGTACACGACTAACAGAGCCGAACATGACCGAACAGCCAAACAGTGGACCAAGCGATACGCCACATAAACCTGCGGGGGGCGACAGTGGGCTGAGGAGAGGAGGAGGTGGAAGGAGTTGTGGGGGGGGGGGCTCTTGGTGGTCTGTGTTGGGGTGGGGGGGTGGTTTTTATCTCAGATTTTTAGTACTTTATTGTCTGGTATATTTTTTGCTTCCTGATTAAGTTATCTGCGCAAATATGGAAATAAAAGAACACAACAGAAAGGAAGTGGTTGTTTTTTTCACTCAGCAGCTGAGCGATCCTTGGGCATTGAATCGTGAGAATCCGAGTAGGTGTAACTTGAAGAGGAAGATGTGGCAATTGTCTTCACAGTTTCTGCCTTGAGCACCTTAGTTTTAATTCATGTCTACACGAAACAATAAACGCGTGTGAGTAGACCCGGAACAATGTTTAACCACAATAAAGTTGCATTCCCTTTTTCCTTGAGTTATTATGCAATGTCAAACCAGGAATCGTGTTCAGAGTATTTTTTATTTGACTAGTTGTTTATGGCAGTAACTGCCAACATTGCAGGTCGATCGTAAAATCAAAGTCCTGTGGCCCATATTTCAGTTTGGGAATTTGGATCTGAGCATATTTGGTTTGCTTTTTATTTTTTGGAGTGAGTGAGCACAAAAAAATCATTTAAAAAATCCTCTCACGGCATCACAGCTTTGATAACATAATTATATTTGGAGCAAAGTTTTCCTGTAGGGAGTATAGATATCATACTGGTACTCTCAAAGCAAAAATTAGGTCATGGTTTTGAAAATGGATCTTGGAACTTAAGGAACACATGGTTTTTTTTTTTTTGCATGTGCATGTCCCAGTGTTGGTGTCACGTGCAAACGCTGCATGTTTCTCAGCTGTTGTGCGTACGCAGTGTTCCCTGCGCCTGCAGGAAACGCTCACTGCATGGAAACCTCCGTGGGGGGAAAAAAAAGCCTCACTGTTCTTGGCTGCCACTGTTGGGTTTAAATATAGTTTTGTGTGAATGTGTGTGGGTGCACCCGCCGTTTTTTTTTTACATGCAAAACATTAAATAAGGACACATATCAGACCTGGAACATTTGGGTGTGTTTTCTTACTGACTCACACGCTTGTTTTCAATTCCAGAGATGAATGTTGAATGTAAACAAATGATTTGTTGTAGAGAAAGAAAAAATTAGAAAGCTGATAGAAATTTAACTCTCGGTCATTTGTTGCTAGGCAAATTTTTTTAATTTTACATAATCCATCAGAATGAATGAAGAATGTTGAGTATATAAAAGTATTTCGGACAGAAAAATAAGATTGAAACTTTTGCTGCACTATGAACAAAAGGGGATCCTGTTTATAATCAAAATAATTGTTTTTAGCATTTTGTGTCACTTCATGTTTAGAAAGTATAAATAGGAGCATTGGAAAAAAACAAAAAAAGAGGTTGGGTGAGGCGACTGCTGCTGTTGACACGAGCGGGTACATATGCGCATGCGTGGACACGGCAGTCTCACGCAGCACTTTGTGGCTGCAACGTGACCGCCGCCTCGATTACGTCTGTTACGTCACTCACGTCGGCCAAGCTCCGCCCACTCCCGGTGCCCTGAAAGTGTGTCACTGGGTTAAAGTGGCTGCAGCGGGGTCGGTCGGAGAGGCGTGGCCTGAGGGTGAGAGGCAGGAGCTCGGTCACATGGGCAGAAGGGGTCAGCCCATGAGCGGCGGACTGCCGTGGTAGAACATTCAGTACTTGACGCACAACAAGAGAAGACCAGGGGGGAGTTCCTGTCTATGTCCCTCCTCTTGCTCTCATTTTATTCCAATCCTCCCTCCAGCTCTCCTCTCCCTACCCCTCATACACAATCTTTGAGTCACCGGAGCGGACCTGGGGAACATTCATGACCCGCTGAAACAAACTCGTTTCCCAGTCATTTCTTGCCCCCTGCTCCAGCCACCATTTTCGCCTCAACTTGTTATTATTTTGTTGATTTTTCGCTCTTTTCCTCGCTGTCGCCATGCCCGAGGACGTCGGACCAGCCAAACCTGGTAAGTAGTCGACAACTTGACTAGAAGACGTCATGTTAAAATATATGACTAAATTATTTGCCAGTTGCTTTATTAAGTGACACTTTTATCACCTTAAGCATGTTTTGTTGTTTTACGAGAAGATGATTGCGACTGTCAGCACAGTGTTTAAATCCGTGGCATTAAAAAAAAAAAGCTTAAAATATTTCAAATATATTCCTGTATGCATTATACAGTAATAAAAGTCTAGTTTATCGACCTTATGAGTGTTACAATCAGTGTTAGGACTAACCCAACAACCAGTCCCACTTCCTCGCACTAAAAAATCAGTTTCTAAAGCCTTGGCGTTAAAAACGGAGTTAGATTTGTTTACTGTGTTTTCCATCAGGGGTTGTGCGGTATTAAAAGTTGCCTACATCTGCATTTTGGTGTTTAAATATGGGTTAGGAGTACCATTGGACCCTCGATTCATTCACTCACAGTTGACACAACAATCCACCTCCCTCGACCTATAAATGCCTATTTAAAGACGTGACGTTTAAAAGAGAGCTCTAAAATACTTAATATGTGGCTATGTGGTCCTAAATGTCGAGTTAATCCGCGTTTTGTTGTCTAAATGTGGGTTAGGGGTCTGTTGCTTCATTCACTTTCCACTTGACACAACAACCGTGTTCCACTTCCTCGGTCAGGCTCACATGGACACAGCAGCCTAGCCATGTGCCTCTGTGTACACGCTTTTCTCCAACCCCTCTCTGATTGGTTGCTGGTTGCTCGATGGGCGTGACGTAGTATCTACTTGTGTCAGCCATCCAGCGCTCTCATTGGCTGCCGGCGAGTCGGTGACGCGTTACATTGCATAATCTAACAGTGGACAGCAGTGTGAGGTACACGTGAGTCCGGATGACCCACATTCTCGATTGCTTGGCGGCCACTCGCAGCCGGGCGCGCGACACGTGTGCGTGGGGCTAGAAACACAGCAGTCACGGTGCGCGTTAGGTAATCACTTACGTGGACGCCAATAAGAATGGAAGGAAAAAAAAAAAACGCTCATTAGCACATGATATGAATCTCATAACATTCTCCATGTGAACAACCGTCTGCCATTTAACAGCGTATTTTGCATTCCATGCACATTCTGAAAAGGTTTGCTTTAACATTCATTCATTCATTCATTAAATTAATTCTAAATGAATATCCAGAAAAAAATATAGTACTTTGTTGTTAAATAAACTTCCTTGATTTGTATCGTAACTCAATCCCCCCCCCAAGAATTAGTTTAATCATGCCACAAAAAATTATTAAAATTCTTAGATTCGTGTTGTAACCCTGAATTGAATAGGGGGAAAAAAATCCTTGAGCCCTGTCATGAAAAAAGGTAAAAATTCACATCCTCTGAATCATGTATGGGAAAAACTTTTTGGGTGTTATTGTTGCCAAACTTGTTGCCCACATGCCAATTGTCTTGCTCCACTGCTTCAGTGACCTGGTCTGAACATACAGTCAGATCCCATGCAATTTATTCACATGTATACATGCACATGGCCTCTTATGTAACACTTGTTATCCAACCGGCACACTGGAGGTGAGAAAGCAGGTCACACATGCGCACACACACACACTGCAAAACTCAACCTCAGTCATCAAAAACCTTTAAATTTTAAAGGCGTCGGCAAGAACAGAAACAAAAAGTAACTTTTTAACAATGCTAGAAAAATTTTGCACTAGTCCCACCCATAAAAAATAATTAAATCATTCTGTTTTCAAATTCAGAACTAAACTAAAAATGGTCATTCTGTCATAAAATAAAGTCTTAAAAATATGTCACAAAGCATTACCAAATCCAAAAGCCACCTCACAACAAATTGCAAATACCCAATCACCAACACCCACCAACCATATGATCCAATGTTGTTGTCATATGTTTGCCACCTTTGGGTAACACCTTTCCATGTTCTCTCCTCAGGCGGAGTCATCGCCTACATCTCGTCGGGCGCCGCTTCCAGCCCCGAGTCCTGCATGAGCACCAGTCCTGGCAGCGTGGCCAGCGGCTTCCTGTCCACATCGCCCACGCCTCCTCGCTCCTCACTCCCCAGCAGGGCGGTGGGCATGGTGGTGGATATAGCGCCACCTACCAAGAGCGGAACCAGAGGAGGAAACGGCGTGGAGAAGGCGGGACGCTCGTCTACCTCGACCAAGAGCAGCATTACCAGTACGTAAAGTCGTGTGGAATGGAATCATTACTAATGTCACGTGGGTTTAGAGTAATATCTTGCTTTTTTTTTTTTTATAGAAATCAACGGCATGGTGCTGCTGTGTAAAGTTTGCGGCGACGTCGCCTCGGGCTTCCATTACGGCGTCCACGCGTGCGAAGGCTGCAAGGTGAGATCAGCAAATAAATAAAAAATCTGATTTAAATTGATTTTAATTCAAGAAATGATGCCATGATGCTAAAAGTGAGTTTTTATGGTGGTGTGCTTGCGCAGGGCTTCTTCCGCAGGAGCATCCAGCAGAACATTCAGTACAAGAAGTGTCTCAAGATGGAGAACTGCACCATCATGAGGATCAACAGGAACCGATGCCAGCAGTGTCGCTTCAAGAAGTGCTTGGCCGTTGGCATGTCCAGAGATGGTCAGTAGATGCAGCGTTACTCCCTTTCACACATAAAAAAAAAGTCAGTAGGTGAGGATGAATGGCAGTTCCCCAAAGAATATTAGTTGGAAGGCTGGGGAATACTGTAGTAATGTGGCTTGGCCACTAGAGGGCGCTAAAGACAAATATGAGAAAATGTTACCCAGATAAACCCATTGAATTTATTGTATATTTCCACACAATTAATTAAAAGGTTTTTTTTTAAGATACATAATTAAAATGGACCAAAAAGTGACATAAATCCATTTTCTATTTTATGTAAGAAATAGTCATTCTGGAATGTCGTTTTTGCTGGTGTGTAATGATGACATCATCTCTGTGCATCCTCAGCTGTGCGATTCGGCCGCATCCCCAAGCGCGAGAAGCAGCGAATGCTTCTGGAGATGCAGAACGCCATGAACAACATGATGAGCAACAACAGCCAGTTGCACAGTATGCTGCACGGCCATCAAAGCTCGTCACTGCCCAATGACACCAGCCCCTCGCCATCATCATCATCCTCCTCCTCGTCCTCCTCTTCCTCGTCGTCATCGTTGTCTTCCTCCTCCTCGGAGTCGCCGTCCTGCTCCAACCCCTCGTCTCCGCAGTGCCCCCTGCAGGACGCCGAGTCGGTAGTCTCCATGGACACCAACTCCAGCTCGTCCTCATCCTGCGGCTCAGACAGCGGCGAGGACGACGTCGCCGTCGTGAGGCAAACGGAGACGACGACGTCGCAGTCAGCGACGGAAAATACCGCCGACGTCCGTGTGGACACGGCGCAGCAGAGCTGGAACTGCTGGAACAACAATGCCGACGACAACGATGCGGCCATGCCGGGATACCGGGACGTTCCGCACATGTATGCGCACTTTAATCAGCATGTGCTGCAGCAGCAGCAGCAGCTCAGTGGCGCCCCCGTCTGTCCCATGGACATAAAGCAGCACCAGCCGCAGCAGCCACAACAGCAACGGGCTTATCCCAATGGGAGAGCTCACTTGGTGAGTCCACCATCTTGAGAAGAGTCTTTTCATTCTTTCAGCAGTAGGTCCATTAATATTGTTTTGTTATTATTATGTGCATTATTCATTAAAACTATGTACGCACATTTGCACAAAACAGGTGATTTTATTTCCATGTCCACATTTTCATGGTCATAATATTCACCTCATTCATGGGATCTTGTGTATTTTCTCCATTCACAAAAGCAGTACTTCTCCCACAATTCCACATTTTCCAGGCAAAATAGTTCACACACACTAACCCCCTCATTCAGCACATTTATGGCCAAATTTTCATATTAAAAATTTCACTCCGTCCACATTCCTCTGCTCATTCTAACCATTGCACCTTCAAGTCTCACATTGTGTATTTATTTTCCACAAATTGCATGGCGTGATTGCTTAATGTCAATGTTCCTCCATATCAGGTGTGTCCCATGAACACGTCCCCGTACGTTGACCCCAGCAAGCCCAGCCAGGAGATCTGGGAGGAATTCTCCATGAGCTTCACACCGGCCGTGCGTGAGGTGGTGGAGTTCGCCAAGAGGATCCCGGGTTTCAAGGATCTCCCCGAGCACGACCAAGTGGGGCTGCTCAAGGCCGGGACCTTCGAGGTACGCTTGCTTTGCGACACCCGTCATGAAAAACGTCCGCTCGGCACCCCGAGTCACTCTTTGCGTTTGCGACCTCAGGTGTTGATGGTGCGCTTCGCGTCGCTCTTCAACATGGCCGAGCGCACGGTGACCTTCCTGAGCGGCAAGCACTACAGCCTGGACACACTACGAGCGCTGGGCGCCGGAGAACTTCTGGCGTCCATGTGCGACTTTAGCGAGAAGCTCACCGCGCTCAGGCTGGACCGCGATGAGATGAGCCTCTTCACCGCCGTCGTCCTCGTCTCCGCCGGTAAATATTCAAATTGTGTTTCTTAAAAAGTGATGTTGGCGATCAGGTGATTAAATTTTCTCCTTTCTGTGCAGACCGGTCGGGTCTACAGGATCTGACGGCGGTTGAGGCCCTGCAGGATAAGCTGATCCGGGCCCTGCGCCAGCTCCTGATGCAGAACCACGGCGAGGAGGCGGCCACCACCTTCACCAAACTGCTGCTCAAGCTGCCCGAGCTGCGATCCCTCAACAACATGCACTCGGAGGAGCTTCTCTCCTTCAAGGTGCACCCTTGACGGACGTAGGGATGGGCGACCAATCCTAATGGACTCAAAAAGAATCCGTACTGTATTTGTTTAGAGGATTGTTGCAAACCGACACGGAGGCACTTGAAAACTTGAACGGCTTTATGCAAACGATGGTCATTTTGTGTTCCGTTTGTTTCTTTTTGCAAGCCGTTTTGATGCATGTTGATAGCGACAAAAAGCTAATGTGACCAATGTGCTGCTAATGCTAATGCATGGCTGAACGTGCTTGTGGCCACTTTCCTCCTCTCCGCCGACCGTGTGCGTGTTAAATATTAGTGTTCTTGTTGTTGTACTTTTTTTTTTTTTACCCCCCTCAACCCACCTCTTCAGCGTATCGCCTGAACATTTCCAGAACATTCACACAAGTTGGCCTGAGTCTACCTGTGTAAAGTGGCGCCAGCTCCAGGCCCAAGCATCACATTTTTAATTTTGTTTTGAACTTTCCACTTTTCTTTGTATGATTTTCTTGTTTTTCAATCAAATGTGCTTTCTGCACGGCACTGAATATGAAAAAAAAAAGTGTCGTCCATCTTTTGTTTCTTGGCAACACTGTCAATTGTAAATATCTATACATAAATATATATATATGAATATATCTTGAACATAGACAAATATGTATAGTATAAATGAATAAATATGGGAGAAGAAAATGAGCAGCTGGTTTTTATTTATAGCACATTTTAATTCTCGGAAATATTAATATATGTGGCGTAAACTCATACTCATTCACAAAATCCATCTATGTATAATTAACATAATTGACCTTTAAGATGGCAAAATATTTCCAGCATACAATCTAATTTCCACTCATCTTGATTTGTAGATCACCTGCAATGTCTTTGTAAAATCAATAGATAGAAAATATTCATTCAATAACAATAATATTGTAATTATTTTTTACAACTGAGGGAAAACATGCACTAAAAGTCAAGATGCCGTTTCGGAGGAATGTTGGGGGCTTTATTCTTTAAGAGGGTTGGAATTTTTCTGCAAAGGAAGAGGAGATGGAATGTTTCACACACTTGTCCTCTGGGTGACCTAGCACGCGCACGCGCGTGCACGCACGCACACAAAAGGGTTAATGCATAAAACTGGGAGAATAACCAGAACCAGTGAACATAAGCAAGATGGAGACTTTTTTTATGGTGGCGTTTTTTGCATTTGTAAGTAAATAAATTTCCTCCTCCTATCTTAAAGATGAGCCACTTAAGTTATGCTGCGGCAGATTGAATTAAGGGCCATCATGAGCACAAATATTTCTCGGTTAAAGTCAATGCGTGAGGAAGAGGAGACATCGCAGATGAAGATAAACGAGGCCTGTTATTGATTGTGCAAGAAGGCCAAATGTTTTTCCTCTGCTGGCCTTTTTATTTTGTTTTTCGTAACAATGATGGATTGTGGAATTATTACTCCACGCTACATGTGGAAAGATGCTTGCATGAGCAATATGATTTTTTAAAAAAGGTTAATCTTACAGGATTTTTTATATTATTTTATGATATTTTTTAAAATCAAAATTTCCAAACGCGTAATATTACAAGAATATATAAATTAATTTTTTAACACGTTTCCTTTTTTATAATAAAGTAAAAGAAAAAAAAGGAACATTTATGAAACAAAAAAATCATTTTTGTGTTTTCTTGTTTTGAGTGCGCCCTGTTTTGTAATGTAATGTGATTTTTTTACAAAAGGTATAAACAAAGAAAGAAAATTATTCAAAAGCTCTTTGGCGAAAGTGCTGTGACGTCACCGTGGGTCATTTGAAGGTCAGCGCACAGAGGCGGTTCACGCAGAGTTCAGGTCGAGTTCGAACTGACTCCTTTTTCATTTTCTTGTAGTCCTCAAGTGGACCCGTCCAACTTTTTGGTTCGGTCCAAAACAAACTGCTGCTGCTTGAGGACTGCGGCACGCTGACACCGAGAAGGAAAATATCAGCAACAAAAATAATAATAATAAGAAGAAAGATGTTCGACTACATGGACCTGCAGGTTTTCGACACCGCGAAGCCGGCGAGCCCGTGCATGTTGACGGCTGGGAACCCGAACGATATCCGACGGCAACGCCTGGAGCGCCCCTCGGAGCACCGCCCGGTGCAGCGGCTCACTGCGGGGGACCTCCCGGATCTCTTCCACGGCTACTGGCAATGTAAGTACACCGTGCAGTGGAGTGGAACATGGATGTGTGAAACAGCAGCGTGAAGGTCCCGAACCGCACTGGCGTTCTTTCATACCAAAACAGAAAGACGATATGACGTCATCATAAAAAGTCATGAAATATGCGCAATGTCTGTCGCTTTAAATGAACCCATACCAAATAAACACCTTTGAAGCCCTGACTTTAACTTGAAACCCTAATTTCAAACTTTAATTTGAAACAGATTCCCTAAATTAAAGCCCGGATTTGAAACCCTAATTGAGGCCTGATTTTTTTAATTTGAAACCCAACCTTAATTTTAAAACCCTGTTCTTTGCTTCAAAGACTAACCTGAAACTCTCACCAATATTTTCCCCTATTACAGCCGTGATAAGCCCCAGCAGTTCGTCCATGTGCACCCCCTCCTCTCCTCCACCTCGCACCTACAAACCTTGCTTCATCTGCCAGGACAAATCATCAGGCTACCACTACGGAGTCAGCGCCTGCGAGGGTTGCAAGGTAACACAAAATCAGGACTATTGAATTTAGCAACGGCTAGCTCATTTCTAACGTTTCCCTCCTTGGGTCAGGGTTTCTTTCGCCGTAGCGTCCAGAAGAAAATGTCATACACGTGTCAGCGAGACAGGAAGTGTGTCATCACCAAGGTGACCAGGAACACGTGTCAGTATTGCAGGCTGCACAAATGCTTGGCGGTCGGGATGTCCCAACAATGTAAGTGCAAAACACTAGCATTAGCATTAGCTACGCAATAAAAAAACACTGGCTTCAAACCCAATTTTCACCTGTCATGTAATAAGTTATGTCAGAAATGAACATAAGGGGCTGTGTACATGTTTCATGACACATACGTGTTTTCATGTTTTGCATGCCCGCACGTGTTTTTTGTCATGCCAAACAAATGCCCCCCTGTTAGAATGCACTGACACTGATTTCAGTGCTGCCCTTTTTTTTTTACTGGAGCACCTGTCACCAAATATGTCAGTGCATGTGCCTGCAAAAAATGTGTTAGTGACCCACATAGTGCGAGCATGTGTGCGAGTCTGTGTGTGTATGTGAGAGTGAATTTCGGAGCAGTCAGGCTCTGCTATTGGCTAACCTGTGGCCATGTGTCACGGAGGCGGGGAGGCTGTGGTGTATTACATAAGAGTGGCGTCACATGGCACGCAAACACACACACACACACACACAGTGTAAAATGGAATAAGGACGTAACATGAGCTCCTCACATTGAACTCTTTACACACCAGCAAGAGAAGAAGTAGAGCAGCGTGGCCTGTTGCGTAATAGCATCCACTCACATGTGCTTCAGTCAGTGGGACAACGTGGAGAAAATGGGTTTGCGTTACATGTTGGACTTTAAAAGGAAAGTCTCTTCTAGTTATGATGACTATATTTGTGTTTCCAACATGTTTGAGTTAAAAAAGTGCCTGAAAAATACGTTTTAAGGGGTTACAAAAACTAAATTTAACATATAAAGTGTCGATTTAAAAATTCGCATTAAATGAAATTAAAAAATGGGATGTGTTCAGCGGTGAGGAACGACAGAACAAGTCAGAAGAAGGCCAAGAAGCAGGACGAAGTTCCAAAAATGACCATCGGGGACACGTACGAGATGACAGCCGAGCTGGACGCCATCGTGGAGAAGATCTGCATGGCGCACAGAGACACGTTCCCGCCACTACGCCAACTCGGACAATACACCACAGTGAGTGTTGGCGGAATTAAAATGTGTTTTGTTTGGACAAAAGTAGTGCTTTGCTACCATCACCTCGAGTCAATATTCGGACAAAAGTAGGAACCCTTTGCCACATCAATATCCCCCTTATAGAAGTCCAGCTCTGAGCAGAGGGTCCAATTGGACTTGGGTCTGTGGGACAAGTTCAGCGATCTGGCCACAAGGTGCATCATCAAAGTGGTGGAGTTCGCCAAACGAGTGCCCGGATTCACCGGCCTCAACATGGCCGACCAGATCACCCTGCTCAGGTCCGCCTGCCTGGATATGCTGGTGAGAAATCACTTTTCTTTCCACTTTTACCGGATTTGATCTGAATCTCTTTCCGTATTGTATTACTATTGATTTCAGAATGTTTTTTTGACTACAAGTAAATCATGATTATCTCCTGTCTGTTTAGATTCTGAGGATTTGCACTCGCTACACCCCGGAAAAGGACACCATGACCTTCTCGGATGGCCTGACGCTGACGCGAACTCAGATCCACAACGCCGGCTTTGGTCCGCTCACAGATCCGGTTTTCACTTTCGCCGGACAGATGGTGCCTTTACAAATGGACGACACTGAAAGCGGACTCCTCAGCGCCATCTGTCTTGTCTCCGGGGGTAATGCATGCTTTTGTCAATACATGTCTGCCAGGTGCAAATCAAATCTTTACTCATGTTTTTTTTTTTGGGGGCGGAGGCAGATCGGCAGGACCTGAAGGAGCCGTCCAAGGTGGAGGTGCTGCAGGAGCCTCTACTGGAGGCTCTTAAGATCTACTCGCGTAAACGTCGGCCCAGCGCCCAACTGCTCTTCCCCAGGGCCCTCATGAAGATAACAGACCTGCGAAGTATCAGCGCTAAAGGTGCCACAAAATCATTCCTTTTGCTAACCTCGAGCCCAGTTTGAGAAGCACAGCTATAAAGAAAGTCCCATGTGTGTTTTTTAAGGAGCTGAGCGTGTGGTCACCTTAAAAATGGAAATCCCGGGCTGTATGCCGCCACTCATCCAAGAGATGCTGGACGAGGTCCCGGAAAACAAAGAAAACAATTCTTGGACAATTGAGGGACGTGGTCGTCAACTTGACTATCTCAGGGAACAACAGCAACAAAGCTAACCTCTTGTAAGATCTTCTGGACTTTATTTATATTGCTAAGACAGCTCATGGATTTGTTTTACCTCGTGGTGGGATATGTCAGGGTTCAAAATAAGCAAGCTAACACTTTTCCAGGTCTGAAAATGGTCCAAAATAGTAGCGAGCAATACAAACTGGATTACACTTCCAATCCTTTGGGTACTCAAATTCAGGATTAAAAAAAATATATTATATTTCTTGTGAGGTTTACATTTTACTGTTTATATTTTTATTTGACATTTTTTCAAGTGACAAGAATTTACATTTTTGAGCGAGGGATGTTTACAGTCCCTTCAAATATTGTTCACGTGTTTGTATGCCGCGTAGTTGGAAAAACTAAATAGAGACTGTGTGTGTAATTGGATTTTTCCAATAAGGGAAAAAAAATTCCGAGGTGAGTTCATAATTGACTTGCCACGTGGGCCCGTGAGCACGCATGTGAGCGGAAACACGTGTAAACCGTACATAGTACCAATCACCGTCACCTCATTCAGCTGCTTAAAGTCGGGGTTCTCATACTTTTGAGGTCCAGATTTTTCCGCCCCAGTCCTCTCCAGTTGTTTAATTCACTTGAAACAGTGTTGCCATGGCAACCTCTTAAAAACTGCCCAAGCCTCATCTCATAGCAGTTTGATTAACAATGATGTTTCATTAATATATTAAACACTCACTGACTCCTGTTGATTATATTCATTTGAAGATGAATAGATTATTGAGTGCAACGTACTGCCCTCTATAGGTGTATGAAGGTA
This sequence comes from Syngnathus scovelli, assembly GCF_024217435.2. NCBI lineage: Eukaryota > Metazoa > Chordata > Actinopteri > Syngnathiformes > Syngnathidae > Syngnathus > Syngnathus scovelli. The sequence continues at coordinate 2,193,795 of NC_090855.1, forward strand.
CTACATGACAAAATATACACTCCCAAAATCCTTCGGGTTGTCACATATTTTAATAATGAAAGCTTAGAAGGCATCACAGATACCCCAAAAATAGCATTTTGTGAAAGTTTTATTTTCCCATGTAGTTTAAAGTGCAAGGATGCAGGAAGTGACTGAAACAAAGAGGAAATTTAGCTTTCTTACCTGAATATATGTCACGTGATATTGGTGCAAATAAGAACAAACCCGAGTAATTTATTTAATTAGTTCAAATAGAGGATTTCCATTTGTGATTCAAGACGATGAATGCGGCCGGCGCTCGCTTTTTTTCTTTGCCTCCCTAAAATTAACACAATACACATAATGAATAAAGCGCGTACTGAGTATTTCTAATGCTTTGTCTCCCTCTTGTGGCTAAATAAGGTACTGCTCATTAAACACGACAGTGTCGTTCCTTTTACTTTTATCTTTTCACAGTGACGGCTACAAATTAATCATAGTTTGCAATAAAGCAGGAAAATTCATATCACAACGCAACAACACAACTAAAGTGTACCTAATATTATGGCCTGGCTTTCAATTACTGTGCGTGCTTGTGATGACGTCAGCAGCAGACTGAACAGACCTGACTGTGTGAGTTCATTTCCTCTATAAATGTGTTTTGCTTGACTTCTATTTAGGTATGCGGTTTTACACACACACACACACACACACACACACACACACACACACACACACACACACACACACACACACACACACACACACACACACACACACACCCGAAGTGCTATTTGTTCAACCTACTCAGTTCTGCCCACACAGGAAGCAGCTTGTCGCCATGGTGACGTGCACCTGCCATCTTGGTAGTAGCCGCTTTCGTCCAGCAGCTCCTCTACCACGGCCTGAGGAGAACCAGGGTGGAATTTCCTCAAATTTGAGGTGGGAAATGCATTGGAAAATACTATCTGAGCCTTAAATATAAAAACTAAATCCATGTGTACCTGCATCTGCTCATATGTGACTCCTTCCCTCAGATGGTCACCTGTGGAAGGGAGAAGCACAATCATTGAGATCTTTTTTTTGGAGTAAACCACACTCAAGTCGTACCTGAGTCTTCATCGACGTTTCCAGTCAAGGGAAGCACCACAGGCCACCAGTCTGGACTGCCGGAACCAGACTCCATCAGATCACATGACGCCTGGACCAGCTGCAGTGAAGAAACATTTTGTAGGCCTTCACAAAGGCAAGAAACCATATTTGTAGTCCCACCTTGCTGATCTCCGTTTTCAGGTTATGCGGGTCACTTCCAAACTGGAACAGGGACTTTTTGAACTGTTCCACGAGCCGCCTCTTGATGTTGTGACGAGGAGCTGGAGGAAGCTGGAGAAAATTTTGACTTCAATTTAATTTGGGAAGGAATATACAATGGTGACATGGAGTGTGTACCTGGGTGATGTAGAGCACTTTGTGAAGCTGCACAAGCAACCTGTGAATCGGGTCCTCGATCTGACGAAGGTTCCTCTGGGAGACGCAGAGTCCTGACAATACCCAAGCCGAGTTGACATCACCAAAGTCGACATTACAGCAAATAATCCAAAAGGTACCTGATCTCGATTTCACCCTCACTGTTGCGAAATCCTCTCTGACAGGACACAAATAAATTTTATTTTAAAAAAAAAGCACTTATGAAACCAATTTATGAGAAATAAGGATGGATTTACCGTGCATGCTTAAAGTGATACAATTCAGATTTCCTATCACAATTGGAATAGTCGGAAAAATTCAACAACGGGAATCAAACCATTGAGTGCCAATGACGAATATATTCGTCCCTTACGCATATCGAAATGTGAATTGTGTCACTTCAACCATGCAGTGTAAACAGGCAAAAGGTTGACTTGCCCACATGGAGGTAGATGAGGTGTAACACAGGAAGCAGATTTTGACCCTTAAAGGTTTAAAAAATAATCAGGTGTGTTCGAGTTTGTCAAAGAAACCGTAAAGGCACGTAACTAACTGTAGTATGGTCCATCTTTCATCTCTGCTTCTTCCTGAGCATCTGAAAAAATATTAACATCTCATCATTGTCTCACAGAGTCTAAGTGAATATAATTATTACCTAAATTTGGATTTTCTTCAACGTTACTTGGAGGAAAGTGCTCAGATGTTGTGAAAGCTTGTTTCTAGAAGAACAGTGGAAAAAAATGGCTGAGATGTTTACAGTTGCTGTGTGAGTTCATTTGACTCCAAAAAAGCCAGACTACCTGAGCCAGGACTGAGCAGCAGCAGCAGTTTTTCCCACTGCGGCGCCCTTCCAGGAAATACCTCTGCGCCCGTTTCCTGTCACGTTCGGCTCGTTTCTCCAGCGCAAAATGAGAAGCGTACAGAGCATCCATCTGCTTCATCATCAGGTCGGCCATCCGGGAGCTCACCGTCACGATGTCAGGACGGCGTTCCGGGTCTGGACTCAAACACCTGGGTAATTCAAAAACAGGACAGGAAACTAATCTGGAATTGACATTGAAAGTTGGAGTCAAGGTATTTCTGTTTGCATGTTTTTACAGTTAGCTTCCATGCTATACATTTCACATCGTATGTTAGCATTAAGCTAGTAGATTTTTGTTTGATGAAATATCTTTTTGTGCTTAACCCTCCTTTTGTGTTATGTGTGTCATCTTTACATTCAATTTCGACTAAGTAACAAATACTTTTACGGTTTTGTTGATTAAATAACATTAGCACCATATGATCATGTCCTCCAGCCTTTCCGAGTAAATTCCGTCTTCCAGTGGCTCATAGACGGCCTCAACAATCTACAAAAACAAAATACAATATTGTGAATTCTCCCACATTTTATGCTGTGTGTGTTTTTGTGTGTGTTTTTAGTCCACCTTGCTGGCTAGCGATAGCATGTTGTTGCTATAAAATGGCGGCTCCAAGGCGGCCATTTGATAGAGGATGCAGCCAAGGGCCCAAATGTCAGCCTTTTCACCGTACGGCTCGTTCTTCACCACCTCTGGACTGACACACACACACAACAACACACATTTTGATTTGTCTTCAGTACTTATTTCTTATTTATTCCTAAAAATGTCACTTGTCTGTTCTCACCAAGAGTACAAGATGGTGCCCACCACCGAGGTCATCTTACTGCTCTCCTGCTTCTGTTTAGCCAGGCCAAAGTCAGCTGTGGACGAGAAGAACCGTCGACGCCGTGTTACACAATCATGTAACAAGTATGACGCTGCCGGCAAAAAAAAAAAAAAAGAATGAACGTTACTGATGGTGACTTTGTCCTTGTCCCCCAGCATGATGTTGTTGGGTGTGAGGTCTCGGTGGACGATGTGTTTGTCCTTGTGGAGGTAGCGCAGGGCCAAGCACATCTATGATGGACATGGTAATCATCTACACAAAAAATGTCAAAAATGATCTCTTCAGAAAGCTTATGACCTGGATGAAGATGTTCCAGATTTGTTCCTCTGTGAAGCTCTGCTGCTTCTCCTTCAGGGAGTTGCAACGTTCCAGGAGAGGAACTCCCTCGATGAGCTCCATCACGATGTAAAGCTTGTCGTCTATGAGCGAGCCAGTCAAACCATCTGTCATCTTCATCTACTCAGAAGAGAGCCTCACCTTGCAGGAAGGTCTTGTAGTACTTGACGATATTCGGATGGGCCATCTGCACGAAAAAAGGGACACATGAAGTAAGTCCTCACGTGGTTTGAACAAAAAAGCTCTCGCCTGTTCTTTAATGATGGCCAACTCTGCGATGATCTTCTCCACGTTACAGTCACGTGACTTCTTATCTTTACCGAACGCCGGGTTGTGGAGGTTGACCTCTTTCAAGGCCACCAGATTGCCAGTGCTCTGCTTGCGGACCTGAAACCTCACAGTGTCACGAAAACCAGATGGACCTCCAAGTTCAACGCCGCCATACCTTAAATACACTTCCAAAAGCGCCAGTGCCGAGATGGTCCAGTACAGCGTAGCCATTGATCATCTTGAGCGCAGGCCGGTTCTGGTCTACAGCCATGATGCTCTCTTGCAGGTTCTTTAGCTCCTCCTCCTGTAAAAAGAAAAAATCAGTAAGACAAGAGTTAATAAATAGATGGATTAGTGTTTATTTTCTCACGGAATAATCCAACACTTTAATTTGAAGACCCTTGTAGGCTTCCAAGTCCCGCACATAATGGCCCACGTCAATAAACGATTCATAAAGGTCCGTGAGAAACAGCCTGGAAGAAAAAAAAAAAAAAATCAACTTAACATCCATCACGTTGGTGATGTCATCGGTACCTCTTGAAGTGATGTCTGTTCCTTTCCACGCTGAAGAGAAAGCGCAGCGCCCGGAATGCGTAACACTGCCAAGCGACCAATCGGCTCATGTTACGCCGACAATGTGTGTCATCGTATATCACAAACGAGTCATACTTGTAAAGAGGACGGCTCGGCTTCAGAGTTTTGCGGTAAAGTCAGTTTGGCCAGGATATAGATTCCGTTTTCCTGGAGGGGAAACTCAACTGGGTTCAATTGTTATGTTTTCCACTCACTTCTCGGTCTGAACCGACCTGCACGATGTGATGAGCGGACGAGTCCTCCAGGCTGAGCTCGGTCAGAACTGTGCAGCAGGCTGCGAGAAAAAGAAAAAAAAAAAAATCTTGGCTGGATATAAAAATATTTCAGATTTTTTTTTACAAATGGGTAGAAGCTTCTCCTTTCGGGAAATGACTTGTTTACATTCTCAGCCTGTGATAAAACATCTCAGGGGATCCTGGATGTTTTTTTTCGGGCAACAAATCACTCGTTTAAACCGCTGCAGCTTGACCTCTGACCTTGAAAAAAATGTTCCCTAGTCTGTGCTTGTGTTGTCAGCCAACCTGACTGCAGGGCCACGACGTTGTCGGCAACCTGGCGCCGTCCGAGCTCCTCCGTTGTATGTTCTCCACCGGCGCTGTCAAAATATTATTATTTTTTTGTATCCCAGGAAGGCACCAAAAAACCAAAGCTCACCTGTGGAGCAGCTTTAAAAGTGTCTTCACGCCTCCCCAACTGCGCACCTCCGCCCTGGCCTGGGTCTCCTGGCAAAGCTGCACTAGAACCCAGGCCACACTCCACTGGAGTTTAAGGTGAGGTCCATGCAACAGACTGAGCAGCACCGGCACAGCTTCAGCATCCCTCAGCTGGTCTCGAATACGTGGCACTGGAGAGAGGAGCCTCAGGAGCTCAGCGGCCATCCTGAAACAGCGTGAAACATGAACCTCCGCTGAAGAGATCCAGTTGAATTCAACTAACCGTTTAGACGACAGGTCGTAGTCCTGGAGGACGACCACGAGGTTCTCCACAATGGGAAGCTCGCCGATATCAGCTCTGCACTGAGGACTGGAGGAGAATAGTGACCAGGGGAGGCTGAGGCCCCCTCTGGCCACCCTGTTGCGCCGCCAGTGAAGTCAACAATCTTAAATCTAATCAGATGATGGAGACCAATTTTACCTTTCAGCCAAGGTGGTTAGAAGTGTGAGGTTTCCGAGAAGCACGCTGTGGTCTGTGGTAGAAAGCAGCTTCACCAGCGTCTACAAAAAATCTGGATGAAGAACCTTAAAACTTTCCTTCTGTTTCAAAGCAAGATCGACATCTTACCGTGTGAATGCCGCTCTCAACGACCCAGACTCTTTCGTTGTCCACGGCTGACAACTTCTGGAAAATGTCTGCAGAGCAATCAGCAAAGCTCAAAAAAATATTTTTGAATCATTATTAGTTTTAATGAAGCGTACTCACAGGTCATGGTGACCAGTAACTGCTCAGCCATCGCCGGTTGGCCACACGCCAAGTACATATCAGCGACACATTTCATATACTGACAAGAAGATAACGTCCATTTGTCAAAATTTGAATTTTTTTTGTGTTTCATCATCCCTTTTTTTTTTTTTTTTACCCTGGCAAGTGATTGGACGCCTTGGAGAAGATGAAACATTTTCTGAAAAGAAAAATAGATGAGTAGATAGTTGAAGTTACTCGTGCAAAGTTTTCACCTGATGCTGAGGATCCCTGATGAGCAATCGAAGACACATCAGAACTCTCAGGGCCCAATCGGGCGGCGCCAGCTCTATCCAATCACTGCACAGGAAAGGAGAAGACCAAACTGTCGACTTTTTCTATTTTAGAATCAACAGCAATTTTGTTTTACCTGCAGAGGCGGTTGTTGACCAGCAAGGTGAGGATGTCTGCAAAAAGCTTCCGTGATGGGTGGCTGCTAAAACATCTCAGCTTGCGATATGTTACGCTGGAACAGGAAGATCTTTAAATTACCCTCCTATTATCTTACATTGCCATGATAATATTTTTTGTCACCCAAACCTGAATTTCTCCAGCTCGGCGGATTCCCCATTGTTGTCTTTGGGTGTGTGCGGGTTGTGGAATCTGCTAGCGACTGCTTTGGTTTGACCCGACACCTGCAAGACACATGGAGGAGCACACCTGAGGAAACATGAGCCTCTTTGTATCGAAATCAAAACAGCCAGCTTTGTTTTCCTTCACCTCTTGTTTGTGGTTGCTCTTGGCAAGCAGGGCCTGAAGCCTTCTCAGATTACATGGTGTCCTGCAAAAATGTTTCTTGTCAGTCACTGCTTACTTTTCTTCCATTATTGACATAATACACATTAAAAGGGGACTAATATTTTCTTATTTTTCTGCTATTGTTGAGGGTTAGGCGACACATTTCCCAGCATGCTTTGCAGCATTCTTTATAAAATTGGGGCAAGCTCCACCAAAGTGCAGAAGGATGAGAAAGAGAATGTGGATACTGTTTTAATTAGCTTCAGTAACTTTGTCCTTTAATCACTAATGAGCGTGTTGCACTATTAAATTGTGTGCCAACACAGCACAATAGTACTAACATAAAACCAACCAATAAAATAGAAAACCAAACCACAGCACCAACATCATCGCCATATCCTGTGAGAATCTTTTATATAAGATGACGTCATGTATATTTGATGTTAATGATGTCACAAACATATTAGATCACAGCCAAGGGGCGTATCGCTTACTCGTTGTGGATTTCTGTGGATGGCAAGGTTTTTTTGTCCCCTCTGCTGTCTTTTTTTACTCGCTTGGACATTTTTTTTTTGAGTCATCTGTGGAGGTAAGCACAATTCTTTTATGTCATTAACAAGTCAACTGTATATTAAGAGAAAATCCAGCTTTTTAACCTAAAAGTCTTACCCTTCCTCCATTGTCATAAATGGTGATTAGGTTATAATTTCGCCTTGTTGTTTAGGTTGAAAATGTCGCCTTCTTGTTATTAGTCCATTTAAAGAAGACCTAAAATCGGCAATAAAACGACGCTCCAGGCAGCAGAGGTAGCAGTCTTGGTTGCCATGGATACAAGTAACGCGTCATATTTCCAATGGAATGAACTAGCAACTAATAATTAAATAAGGAACAGTTATGACTATATGTCAATTATTAGCATAAATTATGCCAGCTACACGTAATAATTGATCATTGTAACTATTTTCTTAGATTTATAAGAAACGTTTAAAAAAAAGTATGCTTCTCAGTGAAACCCCGCGAGACTAGACTTTGTCTGAAAAGAATTCGGCGTGCTCGCGAGACTTGCTCACTAGCATTCACGTAGGAGCTGCGTAGAGACTGCAGCGCAGCTACGGGAGTTCTGCTTGCAGTTACGTCATTTATAGTACGTAACTCGCGTAAATGCGCTCAGACTGGGGGAATGTCGGCTCGTGAATGATCTGCTATTGAGGCGGCAGGGAACGTCAACGCTATGGGTGAGCGTGCTTGCTTCTTCGGCTACCGTTTTTTAGATCTATCGCTCACGCCGGTTGTAAAAATGCCATGATTATGATCGATGTCCGCGTTATATCTGCTACATTTGACCGGGGTGCTTTTTGAAAAGCTTGTACAGTCGTCTGAGCAACCAACGCCCAGTCGTCCGCCTCCACTTGGATACGCTAGCTTAGCATTAGCTTCATTTTTGGCTAGCAGCTAGCGGGAGTGTCATTTCCTGTCGCTTGCTCTTTAGCAAACTCCTGAAAAAAATCCAAATTAACCGCAACGCTGCACTCGTTTTACGATATCGGCAACCCTTAATACTTTTAATTTAATCTTTCGCCGCTAACATTGCCACGCCGGGGTGATTTATTCGCTGCTCCATGGTCAGTTTATGGCTTTAAACAGCGTTCGGTAATCATTCCTGGTTTGTAGAAAAAAAGAGACATATGTCTTTCTTATATTGTTTTATTTATCATCACTTGAATGAGTTGAAAGTCCTAAAACGCTCATTTGAGCCATTTTAGCTCGTAGCTGTGGCCCACAAAAAACAAAAGACCATGGACCCTGAATTCATACATGCCAGATGATTGTCGTGTTTTTATAAATCCAGAAATTAATTGTGTTGATCATTCAAAACAAGGTAGCCTGGAGGTAACACTAAGGTTTAAAAGAGGAGAAGGCAGGCTGCCCCTGCTTTCTAATCTGGATTAAATTGGATTTTGTCTCTCAGCAGGCATCTTTTGACTTCTAAAATCACTGGTCTAAGACTATTGCAGCCTGTGTATTAAGTGTCCTGTGAATCAATAACTAGTTAGTACAGTATAATGACTTTTCATGACAGTACATTCATCATTATGGGTCTGTGGTATCCTCATAAATCAATTTGTCATAAATCATTTGTCACTGAGATGAAATGCAACATTGTTATTTTTCCACCAGTAAATTGAAGAAAACAAAGTCAAGGAAAAAAAATGGAACGCGGATAACTACTATACGGTGTCAGCTTGAGTTACGAGTGACCTGATTTACAAGTTTTCCAAGACACGAGCTGTTACTCTGCCAATTATCTTCTTTTTTTACTTGGCTCCAAGAATTTGAGAGGCAAACGCTAGCTCCCAGCAGCAAACTCTATTCGCTTCCACACGAGAATAAGTCTGGCACTTGGTAAACAATTCTTCAAAGAGCAGACACTCAAGTTGTTGATTGTCACTTCCAATTGATGTTTACTGTCAAATAAAACATCAAACTAAAAGAATTCCACCAAATTTAACCAAACATCTTGTGTTTGCTAAAAAAAAAAAAACACGGGAAAATAACAAAATGGGCCGAAAATAATTGCATCATAAATCACAATCAGAATATTGATATTTAATCGTGATTGGATTATTTTTGAAATTGCACTGTCCTTCCCCTATTGCAGATATATCAGATGTCGGTTACTCGTGAGGGAAATGTCTGTGATAAGAAAAACACGTTTGTTAATGACCAATCCGCCGAGCGCTCATGGGCAAGCTGCAGCACAGGGAAGAGATGCTCTTCTTTTGCCTCGGAGCCCGAGGCAGACACTGAAATAAATAGTCTTTTTCTTCATCACATAAAGGGAGTGCATGTTGTGAAACACAGCGCGTGGGTCAAATATCTCCTGTTGTATGTTTGTCATGTGCTAAGTTGCAAATTTTTTGCTCTCTTCTCTTTGCTTCCTGGTGCCAATGTGTTGCCCCTACACCGATCTGCATAAAACAGCTGTAAGTATTCACGTCATCCTTTGCGACAATGAATAATAATTGCAGCTAATGTGAATGACTTCATCTAAATATATGCAAAATAATACGAGCTGGAAAAGATGGCCTGTGATTTCCCGTCGTTTGTCTTGCAGCAGCAAAAGAACCTCGAAGGATATGTCGGCTTCGCAAGCCTCCCCAACCAAGTGTACAGGAAGTCGGTCAAGAGGGGCTTTGAGTTCACCCTGATGGTCGTTGGTAAGAGCGCAAGCTGCCTGCCTTGTTGTGCTTTCAATTGTCTCATTGTGTCCCCCCCACCCCCCCACCCCCCCAAAAGGCGCTTGGCATTTCAACGTCTTCGCTGTGGTTTGTTTTGTTGAGACAAGATTGTGTCTCTCTCTCTCTGTGTGTGTGTAGCCGTATTTATACACTTCGGACAAGCCACCCGCTTTGTCTTTTGCCAAGTGAGAAAGCTGCGGAGGCGGCTCGGAATAATCCGCGACATCATCTTGCAGCAACACTGATGGAAATAAAATGCAGAGTTTTATCCTCCGGCTCGTTAGTTTTCGAGGGAAAATGCTCGCTCGGGTCAAAAGCATTTCCTGTGCGCGGATCGAGTGTTCGTAAAGGCGCGTCTCTAAGAATAACTCACGCTGAACTTTTTTTTTGCTCAACACGCAGCTGGACACACTCCAAACGTGTTAGCGAGAGCGTCGATGACAAAAGACGAGGCCTTCTGTTTCTTTTCGTGTCGTTAGTAGCTATACGAGTCAACCCCCGCAATATTTAAAACAAGGAACCCTAGTGGTTAGCATTCCTGCCTCACAGTTCTGAGGTTCTGGGTTACCCCACAAAGGCTACTGAAACGATTTATCGATCTAAAGCGTGGAAGTGGCTAACGATATGTACATCTTTCAAAAAGGTAGTTTTAGTCGTGATTTAGGTTTCCTCGTTGTGTTTGGAACCGCTTTTCCCATTCTGGGCCCGATTGTGGAATGTGAGCCGACATGGAGAAGGTTTTAGAGGCTCATTTTTAGTGAACAGCTTGTTTTCTTTGTGTTGCCATTCTCCCACTAACACACACATGCACACACGCACACACACACTCAGTGTTGCGCTTGTCTTGGCTGCGTTTCGCATGGAGCCCACATGGCCCAGCAGTGCAACACAAGAACGTCACCAAGGGGAGGAGGTGTGAGTGAAGAAGGGACCCATGCCAGCGTCCATCGCGGTTTCCTGTTCTGGCTTTGTGGGAAAACATTTTTTTTTTGGGCTAAAAAAAAAAAGCAAATTCCTAAACTCCACTGTCGTTAGCCAGGCCGAACCAGGATCAATGTTCACGTGAGCCCATGATCCTTTGGATCGCGTCCACGCTGGAGAGCCAAAGCTTGACAAGGTTCCAGAGGAGCACAATGAGATGCTCTGTTGGTTGTCCAACAACCATTAACATGCACAAATGCTTTGTGGATTGCGTTGTTGCATTTGTTTTGTATTCACTCATTCACCGTGAATAAATACACTTAAGGTCCAACCATTTTGGGATGCTGGCCCCATCGGGAAAATTAGGACACTTATTAGTGACATCTCTGATCCGCTGATGAAAGGAGACTTGAAAGCTCTCCTCTTTCATCAATAACCGCTTTAAACAACAAAGTGTACATATGAATGGCAAAGGAGATTCGCCGTCCCTAAGCCCCGCCTCCTAAAGGCTTGTTTACAAACGATACAGCTTGCAATTAGTTTTTGTATTTCTTCACAATAAGAGTCGTGACCTTTGCTGCTCTTCCTCCAGGTGAATCGGGGTTGGGCAAATCCACGCTGATCAACTCCCTCTTCCTCACCGACCTGTACTCATCAGAGTATCCCGGACCTTCGCATCGAATCAAGAAGACCGTCCAGGTACATTGGAGTCACTGCCGTGGAGATTCGGTTTCCTTTTAGCGTTGAAAGAACGCGCGGCCAAATATTTTTGCATTCGAGCCGGTCTCGATCGACTGACGTAGATAGCGATTCTATTTCTAGTTCTCGTGTTCAGCGTCAGCTGTCTCCTAACCTTGACACCTCTGTCGTTGCACCTTTGTCTTATCTGTGACGACACCGATGTTTGTATGTTGGACCAGTTCTTCGACATAGCTAGCTAATACCACATTGCGAGGACGACCTGTCCCAACATGCCGCTGGCCTCGTGCGTGTGTCCGTGTGTGTGGCGATAGCCGGCGGCGCTAATGATTTTACAGAGGGGACCTCCAAAGTCCAGTGCGATTGACCACTCAGATCAATTGTTCCAGATTCCGAAAAGCTTTTTAACCACACAGACAATGTTGACATCTAAAACAAGCGATGCTGCATGTAAAAATAAAAGGGTAGGGTCGCTTTCATTAAATATTTGGAAAATTGATTCTTCAACCGATTAGCCTATGGATTAATCCAGTAAATTGATAAAAAAAAAACCATAATTTTCATTATTAAACAACAATCATAATATTTGAGGTGTAGATTTAATTTGTGTCACTTATGGGTGGTCATCATCACACTCAACACTGTGGCTTTTAAAGGCGGGTCCTTCCTGACCCGGTGAGTGACGTGGGTGTCGGTGTGCACGATGACTTCCTAGCATCAATCGCGAATAGTGTCGCTCACGTAGGCGTGTTTATTTTGCAACTTCAGGTGGAACAGTCGAAGGTGCTCATCAAGGAAGGCGGCGTGCAGTTGTTGCTCACAATCGTCGACACCCCGGGCTTCGGAGATGCCGTGGACAACAGCAACTGGTAAATATTTTCTGCTCGACAATTGAGGCTTCGTCCATCCCACGCCGTTCATTGATGTTGTCGTTCGTGTGCGCAGCTGGCAGCCCATCATCGACCACATCGACAGCAAGTTCGAGGACTACCTGAACTCTGAATCGCGCGTGAACAGACGGCAGATGCCCGACAGCCGAATTCACTGCTGCCTCTACTTTATCGCGCCGTCAGGACACGGGTGAGTGGCACAAATTCAGTTGGAGCTCTCTCTTGATTTGAGGGTGCAAATTGAATGGGCAGCGAGGAAAAAAAAAAAAAAAAACACTTGCGTCACTATGGAGGAAGCGTTGACAAAATAGCCAGCAGCTGATTAAGAGCTCGAAATTTTTTTTTGCCTGGAAATGAGTCTAATCTCTATGCAGGCAATGTGGCACTGCGGCGTGGGCACACGCTAATAAAGCGCCCTCTGTCCTCTTTGCCGCGACGCCGTGTTTGCGCAAGCTACGTCCTCAGGCCGCACTCTTCGCCTCCGAGCACGTGTCGAGACTCATGAGGATACGCTAAATTTTTTCTTTCTCATTTTTTTTTTTTTGACAGACAATTTGGCTGTTAATCATCCCCCGAATTCTTTCCATATAGCAAAGCTAGCGCACACGTGTTTTTAATAAAAAGGCTCGACGAGAAGCCACAGATCAAAACCTGATACTTTGGTGGCTTTTGCATTTCTGCTGAATTTACTGCGGAAAGAGAAAATAGCTTCGTACTCGAAAGGAGAAGTCCCTCGTTTGAATCGAAATGATAAGCATGCTGCTCATGTGCATATTTGTGGTTTGTCTTTATTCAATTGAGATGTGTTGCAACTTGCAGAAGGACTGCTATCTTGGCCGTGGAAGCCAGATGATGAGCAAACATTTTGCTCACAGCATTTTTTTTTTTAGAAGGGGGAACTCCAGGCGTTTTATTTTGGGCAGTACTATATTGTATTATCACTGGATAAAATTGGAATAAGAATGAAGCACATGACTCCCATCCATTTTCATCCCTCTCAGGGTGTGGTCATTTTGCCCTATAGCGCCCCCTGCTGTTTAATGAAATTGACATCAAAGTGCCTAGCATATATCACGTCATGGGTATCGGCTCATTTTACAACTTGTGTCTTTTAGCATGCGTAAAAAGTCTTTTTTTATTTGTCTGGTGTTAAACGTGTGTGCCATTTCGAATCTAAACAAAAGTAAAACGATATCCAAACTTTGTGTGCGAGCCTGCCATAAACGCCGCGGCTTATTTATCCAGCCGTCAAGACGGGCCAAGAATAACTCTTCTTTGCTTTTCTCATGACTGCGAGGTCGCTCTGACATTCAGAACATCCGTCTGCTGTCTCAGATGCCTTCTTAACTCCCCAATCAAGGACTGATGAACGTAAACGTCTTTTCCGTTGCGCGTCAAAATGGCTAACGTCCAGTTTGTGTTTACGTGGCCGCAGCTTGAAGCCCCTGGACATCGAGTTCATGAAGCGTCTGCACGAAAAAGTCAACGTTATCCCGCTGATCGCAAAAGCAGACACACTTACGCCAGAGGAATGCCAGCAATTCAAGAAGCAGGTCAACAATTTCCATTGCCCCCCCCCCCCCTCCCTCGGGTACCCTTGTCTTTCCTCTTCCTGTCGCGGACATCCTAAAATGGCGTCTCTCTTGCTTTGCCTGCAGATCATGCGGGAGATTCAGGAGCACAAGATCAAGATCTACGAGTTCCCCGAGACGGATGACGAAGAGGAGAACCGTCTTGTGAAGAAAATTAAGGTGCTCACAAACCACTCGGAAAAGTTTTGGGGGAAATTTGGGGGTTAGAAAAACTACAGAACCATTGAAGAGTTGGACATGTGCTTTCCAAAAGTTTCCAAATTTTTTTAAAGATCTAAATGTCGTTTCCAGGACAAGCTGCCGTTGGCCGTGGTGGGCAGCAACACCATCATCGAGGTGAACAGCAAGCGCGTCAGGGGACGACAGTACCCATGGGGAGTGGCAGAAGGTGCCGACTCACTTTTTAAGGACACTCCGTACACAGCTAGGATGCATTTTAATTTATTTTTTCCTTTCTAGTTGAGAACAGCGACCATTGCGACTTCACCATCCTCAGGGACATGCTCATCAGGTAGGTACTTCTCCATTACGAATTTCAGACCGTTTCCCTCGACTGCGGCGAAAACAAAACGCTTGTCGTCCACGCAGGACTCACATGCAGGACTTGAAGGACGTGACAAACAACGTCCACTACGAGAACTACCGCAGCAGGAAGCTGGCTGCCGTCACCTACAACGGCGTGGAGAACAACAGGGCCAAGGGACAACTGTCCACCAAGTAAGCTACGTTCAAGTCTCAGCTAACGCAATAAAACGTTTCGGGCTCTGCGGTGAGATGTCAGGATGAGCTTTAAGTGCACCATAAATAAATTCAGCAATTTTAGCTTCATCCTGAAATGTTCCCCCAGTGCCCAATCATTTGGGTGAGAACTGAGTAACAAAACGCAATGGCGGGTTTTGTAGTTTTTAGCCCCCAGCGCTAACACGCTAAGCTAACACACCGCTCACATTGTGCGACACACTTTTTTAGTGCATGAGCTCACATTGCATGCTTTGTTTGTTTTGTGCCGTCTTTTTTTAGAATGGACGCAGTCGAAGGAATGTAAGTGGTCATTTTATTTGTGTTCTTGTACTTTTTTTTTTTTTTCCCCCCCCACGCCTTATCGCTTTCATTCCTCTGCTGTTTCCTTCGCCTCATCCTCGTGCCCTTTCCTCCGACCAGCTGGTGGCTCCTTTGCAAAGAATCACAAATGGACAATTTTGCACCCGTGGCACTCTTCTGTCTTTCTGTGGGCTCTCGTAGATTGAGATGTTGCAGTGGGGTACACACATTTTGTTTTATTTATGGATTTCGTCTTCACTGGTTTGGGACCAAATGGTGGAATTGGCTCTACGTGGACCCGGAGCATTTGTATATGTGTGTACCCTGCTCAGAGAGGGCCTGCAATCAAGTCCGCATGTTTCCAGGTCCAGCTGCTGATTCTTCTCTATTCCACTGCTCTCTTTCCTTCGTCCATGCGCATGAACCACAAGAACCCCTTTTTGAAAAGTCGTTCGTGGCGGTAACCGCGCGTGTGTGTCTTTGTGTGCTCGTCCAGGAGTCCTCTAGCCCAAATGGAGGAGGAGCGGCGGGAGCACGTGACCAAGATGAAGAAGATGGAAATGGAGATGGAGCAGGTGTTTGAGATGAAAGTCAAGGAGAAAGTGCAGAAGCTCAAGGACTCTGAAGCAGAGGTGATACCTGCAAACATATTTTTAGTTCAATTCTATGAAAGAAATTGAAAATAAATGACGCTTGATTTTGCACGTGTAGCTTCAGCGGCGCCACGAGCAGATGAAGAAGAATCTGGAGGCGCAGCACAAGGAGCTGGAGGAGAAGAGGCGTGTGTTTGAGGAGGAGCGAGCCAACTGGGAAGCCCAACAGCGCCTGGAGCAGCAGAAACTGGAGGCCTCCAGGTCAGCATGTCACGCTCACATTGTTCCAACAAGCCATTAAAAAAAAAAAAGTCCACTCATAAAATTAAATGTTTACCAATGGTGTCAATTTGTTTGTTTTCCAGAACTCTGGAGAAGAACAAAAAGAAAGGCAAGATCTTTTAAAGAGACAGTCGTCAAGGACCAACCCGCGTCCGCTTAGTTCTCTTTGCCAATGTTTGCCGCTCAGGGCACCATCAGTGTGTGGCACTGACGCCCCCCCCCTCCCACCTCCCCGTTCAACTTTAACCCCATCTTCCTCTTTCTCTTGTTCCTGCACCCTGTTGCAGTGGGTGTGTCTCAAATTCTTTGGGAAACATCCTACACAATCCGAGGACTCATCATCATTGAAGAATGTGTTTACCTTAACAACAGTAAAACATCAAAGTAGAAAAAGGCCAAACCGTTATTATTTTAATTATTATTATTATTATTGTTATTGGTGTTGTTCTTACTGTTGTAACTCTGGCCCGGCCCCTTCCTGCTGCGCTCCTTTTTTTTTTCCTACCAAGCAAGGTTGCTTTTTAATTTACGTGGTGTTTTTTTTTTTTTTTCTTTTTTGACGGTTGTACAATCACATTTGACAGGACACAAATAAGAATTTACGTTCTAATAAGGCAGACGCTCTTCCATGTTTTGATACAGCGGGAAGATGAATTTTCTTTTTTTCTTGAAAGTACCCGCTGAAGCTGTTTAACCTTTCCAAGTTAGAAAAAAACAACTGGGCCTTTTTTTTTTAGACTCAACTCCTGGCTTAAGCTTCTTATTTTCACATTATAACAATTTTTTTTTTCCCCTATCCACCTTTCTGTGTTTAGCCATCTATCACTAGCATCGGACCACCATTTATATAATGTTAAAAGTATTATATTTCTCTTTATTTTTATTTTTATATATAAATATATACCGAGCCAGCTGAAGTAAGGCCTGCTTTTGTATGTGTAGAAGAAAAATAAAATCCTCAGAGACGTGAGAGCTGCGTCCACTGTTTATAAAGTTTTATAACATGCCACCAAATACAAAATTAGGAAAATAAAACCTGAAAATATTAGGTCATGCTGCGTTTAATGGCCAGTGAGAAATGAAGAGTCAACACCATGTTTTTTTTTTTTTCTTTTCGCTTTTGGCTATGTACTCCATTTCTTGTATTTTTAATGTTATTTTTTTTCCATTTGTATTGTACAAAGTCACTTAATAAAATCTGTGATCATATGGTTGACTCAGGTGGCCTCATTGCTAGGTTAGGGCCATGAAAAAAAAATACAGTATTCTAGATTTTTTTTATTCTTCAGTAAAATACTTGGATTCAACATGTAAAAGTGGTAATTGTTTTAGATAGGCACTAATACTTTCAAAAGTACTGTATAAGTTCACGTGACTGCAGGTCTTAAAATCCCCACTGGAGGTAGCCATTTTATCAAATACTGCGTTCAGAGAAACATGATATCATACCATATAGTATCTTTATCGTCTACGTACATATATTCTTATCATCACATGTAAGCTAAAAGTAAATTTGAAATACAGGTGAAGTTTTTTTCGTGCTTCCTGCAGGTAAGTTTTAAATGATCTGTCGTCCGGCAGGTTGAATGGAGTATGGCACCCTCAGCTCCTTTTGCCCATCAGACCGACAAAGGTTTGAAACCTGTGTACTGGAAATTGAAGAAAAATATATAACTGGCCGATAACATTTTCTTACACATTTTATTTACTTACGTTTACGTGCTGCCAGACTTCTCGCGGCTTGGGGGAAATGTATACATAAAAATGTTTACAAATCAGTGTTTTCTTTTTTTTCTTTTTTTTTTTTAAATCTTCAGTCTTACCGGTGTTTTTCTTGAAAAATCGCCGAGGTGGTGGTGGTGGTTTTCTGGCCATCCTTGTCAAGATATCTTCAATTAAATCTGGTTTTCCACTTTTGATCTTGTAAAAATAAATACACAAATACAATTGACTTATTTTAAACAAATATGGGGGAAGTCATTTCTTACCTGACTTGTGTGCTTGTCTCCATTCAGACAGAAGACGTTTGTCAGCAGTAGAAACAAAAGAACAAGTTTGAGCATCTCCATTGTTATCCACTTTATGCTGCAGTTTCGAGGGCTCTTGCTGCCTTCTAAAGGTGCCACTGGGTTGAAGATACTGAATATGATGATGAGGATGATGAAGATGCATCATGGGAGGCTGTTTACCTCCACGCATTAAAATAATTACACACACATCTCTCCATTTTCTCTGCACCTTGCTTCATTAAATCAGCAATTTTCACGTTCCTCCAGAGACGTTTATGAATCGTGACAGCAGCTCTAGTCACTCACATCCAATTTAATCTTCATTATACCATACCGTGCTGTAGGTAGATCTGCAAAAAAAATAACGCATAAAAACAACTTTTGTAAGCTTCTTTTATTTCTATAATTTTTTAAGAAACGATTAACATAGTCACGTTTAAAAAAAAACAATTGATAAAAATTGACAAATAAGTGAATGTTTACATGCTTTTTGACCCACTACGGCCGCCGTCGTCATATAGGGACCCGCCTCTACCGCAACAAACGATTAGACGATTACTAGCCTCCACATTTGACACTAAACTCATCAAGAGTCTTAAGAATTAACTTTAAATGAAACAAATGGTTTAAATTCGTCGTTTGGTCCGACTCAACATTCGTTGTGGGGCGGTAAGAAGAATGTTGTGGTCATCGTCTCCTGTGCTCTACTTCATCCTAGCTAGCGTTCACGTGACTTTCGCCGCGAAAGAGATACCGAAGCGGCGTTTCAAGTTGACCGACGATGAGGCGAGCCCAGCGGGTTTGGAGCCCCACGAGAACTTGGTGGAGCCGAGACGCTACGGAGAACTTGAGCCAGGAGAACCGGCTGCAGCGTTCACGGTGCCGACTCTGAGTGGGGACTTTGTGTACCGGCCAGGAGAACCGACTTGGGCGGGAGTCTCGCTGGTCATCCACGCGTTTACCAACAAGTCCGGTTTTCTCGAGTGTTTGTGGAACTCCTCGGCGTCCTTGGCCAGCCTCGTCCAGGAGCTGCCGACCAGCACTCACCTGCTCTTCCTCTCCCTGGACGACTCTGCGGCCACGGACGCGCTCTGGATGCGGGAAAGGCTGCTCGACGCCGCCAACAAGCATGGGTGACTTTCACACTAATTTACTCCACGAATATCAAAAAAATAATGAAATTACTAATTATTTTTATAACAATTATATCGCAATTGGTGTATGCAGACAGGTATACAATGACGCAGAGTCAATGCCTTAAATGTATGTCAAGTCAAGTCAAGTCAAGTTTATTTGGATTGATTTGTGTACGTGTGTGTGTGTGTGTGTTGTTTAAGTCAAAAAGAGGTTTTGTCCAGACTTCATGTGTCTCCTGTCCCGGTGTTTGCTGTTGGCAACTGGATCTCCAGCGTCTTGTACTCCTGGGCCTGCAAGGGGCACAACTGCGGCCTCGCCCAGGCTGTGTTCACTTCCGAGGGTGAGTGACTCACCCGAAAAACGATTACCCGCAACTCGACCTACAAGTTTATAATGCTCTCCATTCCCTCAGGATGGGAAGTGCCCGTGGTTGTCAAGCGACTGGACGCAAGATACGACTGGCTGAGCGCTCGCTGGGCGAAGATGAGGTACAAGCTGAAGGACGCGGGGGATGGCTGCGAGCCGTTGTCGTCTGTGGAAGGTGCTGTAGCCTGGCTGTCAGAGGGAAACTGCTCATTCTTCACTAAGGTCACCTTCAAATCATAAACATGTGTCACTTCTTTCTTATTGAAGCTATTTTATTTTATTATAAAGCCTGCAAATTGCCTTCATCTCCCCGCAGGTCCAAAATATGGCCAAGTCCAATGCCTCTGGCGTGCTGGTCTACGCCTTGGCAGGAAACTCCATCCAGGACATGAACTGCGTGGACGCTGAGTGTCTCACGCCACTCGGCCTGCCCGCAGCCATGGTGCACATCCAGCCGGCCGTCGCCCGTGCACTCAGGTCTCATCGCCACACAAAAGCCTTAATCCACCACCATGGAGATGACATTTTAATCCTGTTATCAAATCCTCTGATTGCTCGATTATCAGATCTGTATGAAGGTCATTTGGATTAATCTTTTTTTTTTTTTTTTTTGACAGGTCAGGTCTGGCAGTGAGCGTGTCTTTCCAGACCACCCCATCTCCCAACTTCTTCATCGGTATCGACCAGCAGGGGGCGCTGGCTGAATTGGGCTGGTTCCTCTACCCCTCCTTCAGCTTTGTCAACTGGCAGGCGCAGTGGTGAGTGAAAAAAAAAAAAATAATCAAGCAAAAAAGTGAAATATTAGATGGCTAATTTCATGTTGTTAGAGTTTCAAAACTGTTGGAGTGTACATTCTTGTAAATTTAATAAGACTAAATGTTTGTGTCCAGGTTTGACTTCTCCACAGCTCTGCAGCTGAAATTGAAATCTCCCGCAACCGTGGTGACCGTCTTTGACAAAGTACAAATGCAAGGAGACAAAGGAGCTGTGGCTGATATTAAAATGCCGCCAGGTGGCGCTATTTCCCTTTTAAAATTGTTTACTTTGAGCACAGCTCAAGTTCAAACGTGATGAGAACATTCACATATTCATATTGTGTGTGAGCAGACTTGTCAACGTTTGACACGCTGATGCTGGACGCCTCGCTGTCGTGTCCCGGCAGCAGAGACGCGTCATGTCCTAAGTGGGATCACACGGTTCAACTTTTCGTCTGCTGCGATCACCTCGGACCTTGCTGCCACGTCGAGCTGGGACGCTGGATCACCGCTTTCCGAAGGTACGATCGCTCACGTTTCTTGAAAACGTTTTTACATGGAAATATAATGACAAAAAAAAGTCAGTGTGGCCTAGAAACAATAAAAATATGACAATATTGTATGCAGAAGAATCGGTCGCTGGCAGACAGACGTGTCTCCGCTCCTTCCGGTACTGGACGCCGGCGTTTGTCGCTTCACCATGAAGACGGCTCCCTGGGCCATGCCCTGGATGGTTTCCCTCAACCTGAGGTTCAGCGTCGCCAACCTGACGGGTAGGGTGACGCAGCATGTGGCTCAAGAAATGAGTTAAGATAGCATATTCTTGATCGTCAATATCCGATTGGTCTATCAGGAGAGAAGCTCCGCCCCTTCCGAGTGATGTCACTGTATGACGGCGGGACCTTCGACAAGACGTACAACCTGCGCTACCCCCCCATCAAGTTCCCCGTGCCTGCCTCTGCCAAAAAGGTACAATTAGCCGTCGATAAGATGGTGGACGGTTCTGACGGCGTGCGGCGGCCCGCAGGTGGAGCTCTACGCCGTCATCACGGGACACGGGAGCGACGACAACGGATGTGGGGAGTTTTGCGTCACCTCGCACCACTTCCTGGTCAACGGCGTTTACAACAACACACGATCTTTTGACTCTGCGGGTAAGCAGCGCCGCTATTTTGTATTTTATTTTATTTTATTATATTTATTTTTGTATTTTTTTTTATTTTATTTGTTTTACTGGATGCTAATTGACAAGATAAAGCAAAAAAATATTTTATGAATTTAGGAGGAAAAAAATTCGATGGAGTGATAAGAAGAAAAATCAAAATATGGTTTTATATTTTTGATAACTCCTAACTTGAGCTCTTTGTGGGTTCGAGAAGGCTCAGCGCTGGGCTGCACCGAGCACGTGAAGGAGGGCGCCGTGCCCAACGAACACGGCACGTGGCTGTACGGCCGCGGCGGATGGTGTGACGGACTGCAGGTGGACCCCTGGAGGCTTGACGTCACTGCGCAGGTACAAGTTACTCTTACTAAGTACAGTGGAACGCAGATTTTTATTTTTTTTTAAATCACTGGTGTTGAGCCAAAGCCTTTATGGTTTTTAAAAAAGCCTTTTGTTATTTTTTGTGGGTTTGTTTACAGTTGGATGTTAGCGGTCAGGCATCCAACACGGTTTGTTACTTCGGTCTGTTCAACGGGAAGGATCCGGACCCGACTCAGCAGCCGGGTTATATCGTCATGTCGTCCTTCCTCGTCTTCTACAAATGAAAGCCAAAAAAATCCTCTTTCAAAATGAAATAACAGTTAATTTATCTCCTGTTCTTAGCAACTGTAATTTATAGTTGTTATTTTTCATAATAAGAAAATCAATTCAAATATCTGACTTTGCACTGATTGATTTTCCATATGTAGTAAATTTTGAAAAGTATTTGAAATCAAACAAAATTTTTTTTTGCTTCATTTGTCATTTTAAATGACTAATTTCCTGCCCATCGCAACTTTAATCAAGTAATTAACTTTAATTAAAATTTTAAATTAGTTTTAATTTTAATTCACCTTGATGTAGTGTCAAAATTAAATTAATATAAAGTCAATATCAATTAATTAAAATGTAAATTACGTTTTTGGGTTTATTCATTATTTAAAAATATGCACTGGAATCCTCAGCATGTCCTATTCATTAAATTAAAAATATATAGTTACTATTAGTAATGAATTTTAGTACTTAAAAAATTCAGTTTGACAGGGGTAATTAAAAAATAAGTTTTATTTACGCCATTACACAGTCAAACATTAAAAAAATATAAAGTGAAAAAGTTAGTGTTCAAAAATATTCAAGTACAAGTAACATGCTTTTTTTTTAAACAGGGAAGCACCTTTAGCAAAAACATTTTTATGACTATGATGACGAAATATGGTTTAAGTTAGACCCGCACGCAGGTTTGTTTACATTTCCTCTCGTTGTCAAATTGGTTGGCGTTGCCGTGGCAACCTCCAAACCAGAACTGAGCACAAGCGTTGGCCAAAGAGTCGTAGTACCAGCGCACCACGTAGTTTCGACATGGACCCGGATCCAACGGTGCACGGCAGAGCTCTGTCGGTGTAAAATGAACCAAACCACTTTCAGCTTTCATTTTAACAGTACATTGAAATTATTAAATACCAGAAAATATAATTAAGAATTGTGTCAAAACATCGTCACTACCTGGCGTGATTTTTGGAATCTCTTGTGGCGTTTTGACGGTAGTTGTTGTGGGCTCGTTGACCACCACTTTTGGCGTGCGTCGGGTCGGGGCGCTACCGTCAGGTCTCAAAGGTTGTCTGTCAAAGAATGAAAATCGCTGCGATTCCGATAAGCTCCGGTCATCCATTTTCGGTGTCGGAGCGGTCACTTGTCTCTCGGGATAAGATAGTGGTGGATGCGGCTGTCCAAGAGAAAGAAAGCTAACTTAGCATACAGATAGCAAAAGCTAGCCATGATGGCGATAGCGGACTAGCATAGTCGTTCAATAGCATACAAATACACGATGGTTAAGTTGGATGACTTTCCATAAAAGCTGAAACTATAAATTAATCATTGTTATGTTAGTCTACTGAGTTGGAAATGTAGTTGTCCTTACCGTGACCTGAATCCTCCGGAAGTCTCCCGTGAAGGTAGGCCAGACCTCTGGGCGTCTTGGAGGAAGTCCACCGCTCAGGATTGAGTGTAAAACATCACTACTGCTGTCCTCGCAAATGTGGCTCAGGAGTTTCTTCTCCAGGGCTTAAATTGTGAAATGATAATAGGGAGACGGGTGTCATAGACATGCTAACCACTAGCTAGCTAGCTTCAACAATAAACGGCACCACGATCACCTGGCAGCGTTTTGAAGTCGTCTATGAGGTGCACGTGGTCTGCGTCCGGTTCAGAGGCCATGAAGTCCAGCTCCTTCTTGAACTCGCCAAAAAACGGGTCGCTGGCGTTCACCACTCCGATCACAAACATCTCGATCTCACCCGCCCGGGCTTCCCGCACCGCGCTCTCGAGACTGACCGAGTCCCTCTTGTCAGCCTGGCCGTCGGTGATGACCACGGCCACCTTTCTGACGCGTGGCCGAGCCACCCGGAACAGCCTGTTGGCCTGGTGAATGGCGCTGCCTGTGAAGGTACCCTCGCCCATGTAGGTCATGGACCGCACCGCTGCCTTCACTTGGTCCCGAGACGCATCCTGACTGAGGCTGACCACCACCACATTGATGTGGCTGTAGAGCACCACGCCCACCCTTGTAGTGTCCCGGCCCACTGACGCCCGGTCCACCAGAGCGCTCACAAAGTCCTTGACGACCTCGAAGTTGTCAGGGCCCACACTCTCAGAGCTGTCGATGACGAAGACCAGCTCCAGGGGGCTTTGGCGACACGTCACCCCACAATCTGAAATGGAAGGCTTTAAGGGTCGACACGAGCCAGGAAAACGGAGAAACCGTTTTTTGACTTACTGCAAATGGATCGAACAATTCTAATGACTTCTTCCCTCTGCAAAATGGAAACAAATCCATGTTTTCATCAGTGCATGGCCACAAAATTTAAGGATTGTTGGTTGTGGATCTTGGGATTTCCCCGACTAAAGTGTCACTTCAAGGTTAATGTGGTGCAGAATGTCTGTTGGACACCTTGAGAGTCATTCTTCATGTACATGGATGTCTTGTAATGGGGAAAGACTTACCGTAAGTCCTGGTTCTCCTTTTTGTCCAGCTCTACCCTGTGATTTGAAACAGAATATTCTATCGGATATTCTTTGAGTGTCAGTCAAATGGCAAAATGGCTCTCAAAGAAAACAAATGGAATCTGCTTCCTTAAGAAGCACACATTCATAATTGCTTTAACTACAAGATCACATACCGAAGGTCCAATAATTCCTGGTTCTCCGGTCGTTCCTCTGTCTCCCTTTTTCCCTTTCTCACCAGCAAAACCTCGGTCGCCCTGGAAAGTAAGTAGCGTCCATCTTAGCGGTCCTCTACCACAAATCCACAATCAGAAAGTAACTGGACTGTGGACTGGTACCTTATCACCCTGTAGTCCGACTCCAGCAGGACCCCTCGGGCCAGGGACTCCCTGAAATCCAGACTCACCCTAGAGAGAAATCGTGATGTTTATACTTTGGCAATGATTAAAGGGAATATGGAGTCAGGTGGTTCCCGGTTTACCTTTTGCCCTTGGATGCCCTCTCCTGGGGGGCCCTGTGGACCTGGAGGTCCTATTATGCCAGGGGAACCCTACAGGGATGAAGCAAAAACTCATGCTCCCACCTCTGGATTCGCGTACAAAAATAACCATTCTGGCACTGACTACCTTTGGCCCATGGAGTCCAATTCCTGGTGGTCCGGCGGGTCCAGAAGATCCAGGAAGGCCTCTGTCTCCCTGGATTAAAGGAGATAAAATTATCTTCCCATTATCATTCCTCACCATATTTGATCCTCACCTTTGGTCCAGGTAGGCCGACACCATCTGCTCCTGTTTCTCCTGTCAAACCAGGATGTCCTGGAGGCCCCTAAGGCCAAGAGTTTGCCTTGAGGATGTTCAAAGACTTTATACTGACGCTGGACTTGGATACTCACCGGAGGTCCTGGAAAGCCTTCACCTTTACCTCCAGGCAACCCCGAAGACCCTGGTGGACCTCTGTCACCCTTTAAAACAAACCACAGTTAGCACTTTGGCTCGGAATCAGATTAAGTACCTCAACTCACCTTGGGTCCAGTTATACCACGCCCCGGTTCGCCCACAGCTCCAGTGAGACCCTGTGGGCCTGGATCTCCCTGAACAGAAAAGAACAGGCATTGCAAATCATAATTCAGTGGTACCTTGACCTACAAGTCCAACAACTTAAGAGTACTATCAAATTTAAAACATTACAAGCCGTTTTACCTTGGCACCAGGTAGTCCCCTTCCAGGCTGTCCAGGTGCGCCAGGTGGCCCGATAAATCCCGTATCTCCCTAAATACAAAAACGTACCATACTTGGGAAGTCAGAAGTCCTGCTCACAAAGTACCTGAGATGATATTTTTGAAAGTGAGTCCTTACCTTGGGCCCAGCTGGTCCCACAGGACCAACAACGCCTGGTAGGCCTCTGGAGCCTCTGTCCCCTCTGGCTCCCTGGGAAAACACCATATGAACTTTGTTGAGGTGATGACAACCATACCGTCACATCTTTAGACCTTTCCACCATGGTGAGACATCATGGTGAGGTCTACGATAAAAACAAAATCATCAAAAGCTTCACCTTCTCTCCAGGCGCACCTTTACCAGGACTACCGTCTGGTCCCCTGGGTCCTGGAAACCCAATGTCACCCTTGCATTGAAAAATGGCAAAGCGTTACTTGTTTTGGATCAAATGTTCTGACATTCTGGTGTGAACAAGATCAGTGGTGCTACCTTCTGTCCCGGGGTACCATCTTCTCCTGGATGACCAGGTATCCCTGGTTGGCCTCCAGGCCCCACGTCCCCCTGGGTAATAAATTCAAAGTCACAGGTGGTTAAATGCGAACTATTTATGACATTTTATGAAGTGAGGTTGTACATATTTACTTTTGGACCTGGCACTCCCACACCTCTCTCACCGGGTGGTCCTGGTACTCCAGGAAATCCATTATTCCCCTGTTTCAGACAAAACATAGTTCTTATTATTAATCCACCATTACAAATAATTGTTAGGTCTTTTGAAATAACAAACACATATTACTATACTAAATATACTTTTTTGTCTGGCAGTGGCAAATATGTTTTTGCGAACACCGTGTACAAGATGGTTAGGATGGTTTTACGAAAAACCGAACCGCCTCATGATAGAGAATATGCAATTGTTTACAATTACGCCCAATAATAACTTTGGATAACGAACCACATGCTGCTTTGCAGGGTCCTTAATAACGCAACCAGCCTGACTGGTTTGATTGACAGGACGGTCATACATCATTTGCATATTTGTGTGTAAACCTCTGCAGAGCAATTTCGATGCAATCAAAATGCTAAACAGCTGAGATGTCCATCAGGATTAGCATAGCCGCAAATATATACCTTAGGTCCTGGGATTCCCACACCTAGACCTCCTCTGAGGCCTGCGGGTCCAGGTGGGCCTGGATCACCCTAAGGTACAGAAAAGATACATTGTTTTGATATTTTTTTGTTTTTGTTGGGTTTTTTAAAACTTTTTTTTTTTACCTTTTCTCCTTGGATTCCGACACCAGACGCTCCGACTGGACCTGACAACCCAGGTGCCCCGATATTGCCCTGAGAATGAAAATCTCTGTAAGTCATTTTTTGAAGTTATATTCGTGTGAATCACTTACTTTGCCACATAGATGATATTTTTTCCCGGATTCATAAAGTACGATGGAGTTTACATATTGCATGTCATCAGATAGCATAGCAGTTTTACCTTGTCCCCTTTGAATCCGATGCCCGGAGGCCCACGATTCCCCCGGGGTCCTTCAAACCCTCGATCCCCCTGTCAAGTTAAATACAACTAAACTATCCTTCTTGAAAAATGTTTGCGGCACTGTAACATGCACAATTTGATCTTTGAATTGAGTAATACTTGCACATACCACTAGAGGGAGCTCACACTTTTCTCCTACTTGATTTGTATTCTGTTAGTTAAATGGCAATAAAAGTCCCACCTTGGGTCCTGGTAGTCCCTCTCCAGGTGGTCCTGGGTTGCCTCGCTGTCCAGGTGGTCCTAGAGGACCCTGAAGCAAGAGAGCAAATATTCTAAAAGTAATTACATATAATATGAAGGAAAGTCAATTTGAATATTGACTCAATACGCACAGGTTGTCCCGGTTCTCCGATACCGCCTAGACCAGTTGATCCAGGTCTTCCCTGGTTGCCCTTTTCTCCCTGAAAATATAAAATTTTATAAAATATTTTAGATCATGATTCTTATTTTTTAATAAATGGTGACAAACGAGTCACCTTGGCTCCTGGGAAGCCAATCCCGAAGTCTCCTGGTGGTCCGGCATTGCCGCTTGGCCCTCTGTCACCCTGTCAATGATTGATTAATTAGAAAATGACAAATTATGGTGAAATAATAATTCAGAATTTTAGACATTGATGGGCCGGTCAAAAAGTTCATAGTTACAACCTTTTTATATCATTGTAGCACCAAGGAGAAGACTGTATGAATACTTCTTTGTGAAATCTTCTCTGAATTAATGTCTGGAATTCTCTCATAGGCTATAAATCAATTCATATTTACCCTCCATAAAGACATCTTTGTCCAAAGGTTAGAGGGCAGCCCGGGGGCTCGTTCGTTAAAGGTCGTTTACTGTATGTGTGTGATTGTGTGACATTCAAGTCAATGACACTAACAAAGTCCATTGCCTCACTAGTGGGAAATTAACCTTTAAAATATTTCCAAATATTCAATCGCCATGCTGTTTTTGTGGGTCTCTTCAAGAAAGATATGCCCACCAATTTTTTGTGAAACTATTTTTAAAATAATTCTTGACTACTGTCAGATTTAAATCAAAATGTCAGACTTCCTGTGGATTGTCTAGAATGGCTTCTTGAGATTTTTTTGTGAGTCATCACAAGGTGGACAACCAAATTTTTTGTTGCTAAGTGAAACGAGTGTTGCTATGTGATGTTAGCTTCAGTGACTGGATTTTCTTCCAAATCTGAAAGATGCTACAGAGGGAATTTGTTCGGGGTGGACATACCTGCAAAATCTTTTTGGTGGGCCCTCAGTTCAAATAATTTCATGTTTATATAAGCTAAAAATTACTTTTTGTCCAGTTGGTCCCTCAGGTCCAATGTCTCCAGGTGGCCCAACCTCACCCTGTGAAACACACGTAATATTTTGTTCATTTTCTCACACGTGGTAAGAGTAGATCAAAGTCAACATCCCCGACTTTCATGTTCTATAGCTTTTCACAGCAAAACACTTTTTTATTCGGACAAGCGAGTGTCCAGGTCGCTGCGCTAATCCCGCCACACAAAGTCCAAAAAAAATATCCTGCGAGCCTGGATTCCCTGCTTTTGGCTGCGGATTAGTCGGAAGCCAATATTCACATTCCATGAGTGCAGAGGTGAATAAAGATGAATTTTGCTTCCACTCCTGTCGTATGGTACACTTTGATGTACACGTTTTGTAGCAAAAAGGATTCCTGGGAGAGTATGTAGCCATTTTTGTTCATACTAGCATAATAATACAAAGACAAATGTGGAGAAAAAAAATCAAAGTGTACCGAGTTATGCTAAAAAAATTACTAGAAAAAAAACTAAAGATGTGACAATAAAATTGAATAAAAATCGTAATGTTGTACCTGATTTCCTTTCGGTCCTTGTGGTCCGATCGGCCCTTCCAATCCCTGAGAGATGACACCTGATTGATTATTATGAACGCTAATTCAAAGCTTCATACTGAATAGTTCTAGTCAGGCACATACCAGGTCACCTTTCCCGCCAGGCGGCCCGCATTCTCCTCTGTCCCCCTTGCTACCTTTGAACCCTGGACGTCCCTGCAAGACAGAGCCCTTAATTGAAAGCCTCACCTCAAATAAACGGCTTGAGATGAAATGAAATTTACCTCAGCGCCATTACTTCCTGGTTGACCATCCGCACCGGGTTCCCCCTGGAGTGGCGGCACCAAACCCATAAACACCCCAAAACATCTTTTTAAACAATTTAATTTTTTGTATCTTACCCTGGCTCCTTTGGAACCAGCTGGTCCTCTCAAACCTAGATCTCCTTTTCGGCCCTGAATAGAGATTTTTTTTTTTATCAGTAAAAGCTATAAAATATAGTTTATTGAAAAAGATCACCTGAGGTCCTGGTGGGCCTGGCTCTCCACCTTCACAAAAGCACTCCTGCATTTCGGGACACTAATAATAAGAACATGAGAAATAATAAGTCAAAATGTTTGTGCTGTGACAAATTAATTAAAATGAAGAATAAAAAATAAATAAATCTGCATACCTCTTGTAATACTACTGAGCCCTGGAAGCATAACACATAAAAATAAATCACTGCAGTTAAGGCAACAAGAAAATAGAATATAATTCAAAAATATCAAAGAAAATTTGAAAAAAAAATTTCAACATTAAATTAACTACATATTGGCAACACATCAAAAACAACTGTCCGTGAATAACCTTTAACCCTAACCCCCCAAAAATTAATAGAACATCAAAAAGAAACATTTTAATGACCCAAAAGTGTTTTCTGAAATCTTATTGTAAACATCAAAAACACATGGTCTTTGAGGAATCAGATTTTTTGATGAACTTAACATCCACATCAATGACAACTAGGGTCTTTGATGCACCTGTCTTTGAGGAATATAATACTTAAACATCCAAGACACATCTGTGCTCACCATCTCTTTGAGCAGCTTCTGCTCCAGCTGAGGGTCTTGAAGGCTTTGCACAAACTGCTGAGCAGGCACGCTGGCGATGGCCCTCAGCTTAGCGCTGTTAGCCCCTTGCTGAGCGATGTGCGATAGCCCCACCGCGAACATCTTGACGCCGTGCTCTTTGGCCTCTATGGCGGCCGCCACCACGTCGGGGTTTCGCGGGTGGTCCGCGCCGTCCGTCATCAGCACGGCCACACGGACGCTGTCCTCTGAGGTCTCCCTCACCAGCAGCTCCGTAGCGTTTCCGATAGCGTAGGTGGTGTACGTACCGTGGCCGATGTAGCTCATGACGCTGACTCGACCATGAAAGGCGTCCAGGTTGGTCCACGCTGAAAAGCGCTGCTCCACCGATACGGAGCTGCTGTATTGCAAAGCGGCCATTCGCATGCTCAGGGTCCAGCCGGCGACCTGCAGCATGGACAGACGTGTACTGAATCCCAGCACGAACGCCTTCTGCTTCTCAAACAGGCTTATTTTGGCACTCTCTGAGCTGTCCAGGATGAAAACCACTTCCAGGGAGCATGGACGACCTGCTACACATAATTAAAACACAAAGGCCATTGGATGAGTTTTTACTCATCTGCTCAGTTGTATTTGATAACCTGAACAAAAGTATTTTAGCAAACCCAGATTTAGATCCCAACATGGTTTTTGAAAACATCAAAGACACCGTAGTATCTTTTTGTAATAAAATTTAAACCAAGCATACGTATTCGTGAAACACTCGACAACTTCGTGTCTTTGATAAATTTGCTAATTCTTTTGTAAACATCGTAACCCATCACGTTTTTAAATATTTTTGACAACACACGTAAAAAAATCTTTTTCAAACATCACAACGTTTTTTGTAAACTTCAGTAAAATTTTGTGTCTTTGATGCAACCTAGCATCATTTCATCCAACTTAAATTGCAACCTTGTGTCTTTGATGTTGACCGATCAACACGATTAACCTTCCAAAAGCATTTCCGGACATATTAAAGTCACCAGTGGATATCATTGTGTATTTACCATTTGGTCCATCTTCATAGAGCTTATAGTTATTCCTGCGTCCGTTACGCCTTTGGGCAGTGGTCCTGTGCGGTAGACCCCACAGCAGGAGGAGGATCCACGCGAGTTCCCTCAACTTGCACACCTCCATCCTAACCCACATGGGATACAGTCCAAACAAGATCAGCTTGAGTCAATAACCAACGAAGCAGGCCGAGGAGAACGCACGTTAAATTTGACGATACAGCGATATTATGCTTTACAATCGTAAACATTCATATTGTAACAAATGGAAACGCTTGAATTTTGTGAAGTGCTAATAAAACACACACAAAAACATACAAAAAAACTTGCACAAATGTTGAAACATTTACCCAAAATGTCATTGGGCCCAGGCCACTTGTTGCAGTCCGGTCAGCTGGGGTCCTTTTGAGGACATCCCGTCTTGTAAAACCCAACACAGACTGACTGTGGGTAAAGCTGATGTGCGCTTTTGTGTTTGTGTGAATGTGTGTGTGTGTGCCTGAGTGTGTGCCAGAGAGGGCGGGGTCATATCTGATTTACCGATTAGTTCCATAATAAAAAAATATGGATCTCCAAACTCCAAGTAGCAGATTTTCCACACGCTTGAGTGTTTTTCTCCTTCCTTCTGTGTTTTCAGCTGTTGCACATTCGATGTTCTACTGTACATGAACAAAAAAAAAAAAAAAAGCAAACAAGCCAATAAGATTTCCACTCTCGCCCACTAATGTGGAAAACAGATAAGCTGCTTTTTGTAATGACAGTAGGCTTATTTCAACTAAGAGCTGCTTCTGGTGCTGAGAAAATTAGTGTCATTTGTTGACTATGTAAAAATGACAGTTAACAAATACATACATTTTGCTTGTTAGAATAATAATCAAAATAATTATTTTACCTAGGTGTCATCATCAATCTATCATCATTACAATATATGCTGCCTTCACTTCCCTGCTCCGTCCAGTCCCTTCCAGAAGTATTGGAACGGCAAGGTCAATTGTTGTAAATTAATACTGAAGACATTGGGATTTGATTAATCAAATCAAAAGATAAATATGAGAGAAGTTCAGAATTCCAGCTTTTATTTGATGGAATTAACGTCTATACAGTACATCTTTGGTCGACAGCGGCCTCTGGTGGTTGACACCCTAAAGGACATCCACTTTGAAATGTTTTATCATCGAATAAATTTCTTCGTCCTTTCCATTGAGTTATTATTATCGGTCGGAAATCATCCTAAACGGAACGTCATAATCACTTTATATTATTATTATTATTATTATTATTATTATTATTATTATTATTATTATATGTATTATCTTATTTTGCAATACAGTGTATATTAGATTTTCCCTTTTTTTTCACAAGTAATTTTTATTATTACGTCTTAATCATGTTTTATTATTGAGCAAGTATGCTAAATCGTGTTTTATTACTGAACAAGTATACGTCCTGAAATTTGACATAAAAGACGGAACTAATCCTAACCGGAACTTTAAATGACTATTGTTTCCTTCCGGATCTGTTTTTGTGGTACAAATAACAAGAATACGTAAGTTTTTGCCTCCCTACACGTGCATGTTGGGTTGTATTTATTCAGTTATAACGTTAAAGTAAACGTAATTTGGTGTCACTAATACAGCATACTCATACTAAGATCATGAATTGTTAATTATCCGGGACCGACAAAAACGATTATTCCTAAACTCGTCCTTGACTCGCGTTAGCATTAGCTTTGCGGAGTTTGTTTGTTTACAAAACATTAAACCGCCTTAGTATTCTTAGTTATACTTTTGCACTGGCAAATTCGCCTCTAAAAATAGTTTTTGGGAGTGGCTCATTGTTTCTCGAAGCATCTACGTTAATTAAATTGGACTTGAAAGTGCACCAACGTGTCACATTCTATGCGCGTTATTAAATCACTCTAACTTTCACAAACTCAGATACCAAAAAATAATTAAAAATAAATACTATTAATGAACTGATTTGCTTGTGCCAATGGTTAGGGATTTTGTATGATTTTAAGAATGAAATAATAAATAATTATTATTTCATCCTTCTTGCGAACCCTCATCCTCACAATGTTTACACAAAATTGTATTGTTTGGTTTTGTGACAATGTGAAATTCTCTTTTTGTTAGTGTTTGGTTTGACGGTGAACTTCAACCAGAAGTGGCAAAGTCTCTTTTTTTAAGAAGAATGGGTCTGATGTGGAACATCACGTGATCAAACTGGAGAACAGGTTGGGGGACGCCCTGGGTGTGCAGTAATCACTACAAGAACTACATGATGGAGTTAACTGCTGTAATGAGATAAAGTTCGTACCTTGCGCAGCATTTTCCCTCCTATTCTATTTATTAAGCTTCTTATTGTTAGCTAACTACAAATATACACGTTAGATTTGACTTTTTGGTGGTTACGCAGCCTTGTAGTCGCATTTGTCTGCCAAACTACTGCTTGGCCAAAATGTTGGGTCACTATGAATAAATATTGCCATTTGTGCAGGTGGGGTCTCATGGTGAGAGTCCTCTAGCCCCCTCCCTGTAGTCATGAGTGGCTCCAAGGCGGACATCCTGTGGTCTCCCCACCACCCGGACCGCTATGTCATCTGTGACTCGGAGCTGGGCCTGTACCGCATCGGTCCGGCGGGGGCTGCCGAGCTCAAGGCCGGCACCGTGCCCCTCTCGGGAGAGACGGCCGCCACCTTGCTGGCCATCAACTCGGACACTCCCTACATGAAGTGCGTGGCCTGGTACCCCAAGCAGGAGCCCGAGTGCCTTCTCGCCGTGGGCCAGGCCAATGGCAGGGTGGTGCTCACCAGCCTGGGTCAGAGCCACAACTCGGCTTGCAAGGAGCTGGTGGGCAAAGAGTTTGTGCCCAAGCACGCCCGCCAGTGCAACACGCTAGCCTGGAACCCGGTGGATAGCAACTTGCTGGCGGCCGGCTTGGATAAACACCGGGCCGACTTCTCGGTGCTCATCTGGGACATCAGCAGCAAGTTCTCCCCGGAGGCCAGCGTCTCCGCCGAGAAGATCCGCCTGTCATCCTCCGACTTGGACCCGAGCTCGGTAGTAACCAAGCCGCTGTATGACCTGGGCCAGAACGACGCTTGTTTGTCCCTCTGCTGGCTCCTCCGGGACCCCAAGCTCCTCTTGGCCGGCATGCACCGCAACCTGGCTGTCTTCGATTTGAGGAACACCAGTCAGAAGACTTTTGTCAACACCAAAGCCATCCAGGGGGTCACGGTGGATCCCCATTTTCCCGACCGCGTGGCCTCCTTCTTTGAGGGTCAGGTGGCCATCTGGGACCTGAGGAAGTTCGAGAAGCCCGTGCTGACCCTCACCGAGCAGCCGAAGCCTCTCACCAAGGTAAGATCTTATGGATGCTTTAGTGAATTCCAGCAGGAGTGTTTTTGAGCCATCAAAGTTATGATTAACATCTCATTGTTTTGGTGGACCTGGTCAGGTGGCATGGTGCCCGACCCGCACGGGCCTGCTGGCCACGTTGACCCGCGACAGCAACATCATCCGTCTGTACGACATGCAGCACACGCCCACGCCCATCGGGGACGAGACGGAGCCCACCATCATCGAGCGCAGCGTGCAACCCTGCGACGGCCTCATCGGCACCTTCGCCTGGCACCCGTCCCGGCAGAACCGCATGGTGGTGGTGTCGGCCGTCAACCGAGTCATGACCGACTTCACCGTCTTTGAGCGCATCTCGCTGGCGTGGAGCTCCACCACCTCGCTCATGTGGGCCTGCGGACGCCACCTGTACGAGTGCGCCGAGGACGGGCCGGAGGGCGCCCAGGGCCTCCTGGAGCAGGACATCGCCACCAAGATGAGGCAGAGGGCTCAGTCCAGGTACGGACACGACACCGTCCAGGTGTGGAGGAACCACCTACTTGCTGGAGGCAACGATTCCCAGCTCAAGTCCCTCTGGTTTGACCTCTTCTATATCCTTTGGCTATAAAAAGTGTACACACCCTTGTTCTAATGATTTTTTTTGTTCTTCATTCATTGCTATAACAAGTATTTGTAAAAGTTTTTAAATTTTTACCCAAACGAAACGATGATTTCCTATGTAAAGCTCACATATGAAGCAGTGTGCCGAGGACGCCGAGCTGAAGCTGCAGGGGAACAAACAGGCCGTCGTCTACTCGGGTATCAAGAATATTGTCAAGACCAGCTCAGGTAAGACACCTGTCCTCTGAATCTGAGTAAAAAAAAAAAATTATTTGGCAAGTCTGAGTTGTTCCTGCCATTGTAGTACTGGCAACACTGAGGTCTTTTACATGTTGCGCCCTCTAGCGTTCAGACTGACACATCACATAATTAAAATGTTGGCTTATAGGCTATATTAAAGTGTGTCAAGACTATTAATTCTGGATTTCATGGCACCATCAGGCACCACAGAGAGCCGCAAGTGCTGGAGCGGTTCGGAGCGTCAGACGGAGGCGACGCGTTTCCACAGCGAGGAGCGCGGCCTGGCCCTGCGCCTTTGCGGCTGGATGGGCCGAGCGTCCGACGCGGACGTGGAGCCCTTCCTGCGTTCGCTGGAGCAGGAACGCGAGTGGGAGCGAGCCGCTGCCGTGGCCCTTTTCAACCTGGACATCCGTAGAGCCATACAGATCCTCAACCGAGGAGCTGTGGCTGAGAAGGGTGAGGAAATCCTTGTGGTTGCATTTGAAAGCAGCGTCTATAAATAAGTCCTCCTTTTTTTTATACGCTAGCGTGAAGCATTTGTATTGCAATATCCTGCTGTTTTAAAAGGAAATTGGGTAAGTGCCCCCCCCTCTCACCCCCAACCCACTCCTTCCATGTCAATGCAGGAATGTGAAACAGATTGGCGGAGGATGTGAGACCACAAATAACCCCAAAATGTTGAAAATCCAATGAAATGAAGCGCCCGAGGAATGTGTCAAACGGAGCAACACAACAACACTCCTGGGGGAAAAAAAAAAAAAAAAAGTCCATTCGCCGTTGCTGCTCTTGACTCACAAACATTTGGCTCATGTAGGTCAGCTGTTTTTCTGCTGCGTACGCTAATGAGGCTTTCCTGAAAGTGGCTAGCGGCCTGCTTCATTAGATAAGACTTGTTAACGGTCTCGCTTTAAAAACTGGAATCGCCGGAATCTCTTGTCGCAGTGTGTCTAGCACTCACCAATAAGTCAAACATGAGAAAACATAACAAGCCTTTTTTTTTTTCTTCCCCTGTCCCAGGTGACCTGAACCTGAACGTGGTGGCCATGGCGTTGTCGGGCTACACGGACGAGAAGTCCTCGCTGTGGCGGGAGATGTGCAGCTCGCTCAGGTTGCAGCTCAACAACCCCTACCTCTGCGTCATGTTCGCCTTCCTCACCAGCGAGCCGGGAGCCTACGACGGCGTGCTGGTAGAAAAAAAAATTGAATAACAACTTGTAATGTTATTTGAAGTTGTAGAGGGAAGAATCTCTTTGTGTAATTTGTCGCGCCGCATCAATAAGCGTGTTGGAATTAACGTCTGCGAGCGTGCGAGGGTTTCGGAAACAGCTGCCGTTGAGCTGTTTTGACCGCTTCAAACGAGATTAGGCAAGCAAAGAACATTAAGTTTGAAATTTTGTTTATTACTATTTGGCCTGCAAGTTTATTGGGGCTCCTGGTAAACTTTCAACATGAAGGGCTGAACAAAAGTCCAACAAAACAGGCAGTACTTGCTTGAAATTCCTGCTTCTGATTTAATTTTGGGGTACGCTTTTTTTTTTTTTCTCCCCCACACGTTTTACTTCATTGTCTAGATATGAAATATGAAAAATGCAGTGTCATATGTAGGACACAGCTAGCTATAATTAACAGGAGAAAAGATAGCATGCTAAGCTATGCTAACCTCTAGCTAGTTGTTGTCAGTTATTTTTTTCTGGTGGCGTGTGTTTCTTTTGGCTGATACATAATGTTCCTGGAAAGAAAATCTAAATGTTCTTGACAAGATACTCCAAAAGTGGTTTCTTCATGTAGTCCACCTTGCCAGAAATTCCGGAAATTCTCCTTTCAAGTTGCTGCCTTGTCAGGAAACCCGCCATAGCCCAAAATAAATGGATGTTTTTTTTTCTTCCCCCACTTTAAGTACGAAAGCAGCGTGGCGGTGCGTGACCGAGTCGCCTTTGCCTCCATGTTCCTCAACGACACTCAGGTAACATTCGACAACACTAATTTACGTTACATCAAGTTTTAATTTGAGTTTTTGGGGCAGCTTCCCCGCTACGTGGACAAACTGACCAACGAGATGAAGGAGGCGGGCAATCTGGAGGGCATCCTGCTCACGGGCTTGACCAAGGATGGCGTGGACCTGATGGAGAGCTATGTGGACCGGACTGGAGATGTCCAGACGGCCAGCTTCTGCATGCTCAAGGTACAAGTCCAATCGTGTTTACCACTCTTTTGATGGCTTTATAAGGTATACAGGCAAGTCGGAATTTTTTTTTTCCACTGACATTCCAACGCTTTGGAAGAGGGACAAGTTCAGGCACGTGACACTCACTCAAATATCTACGTTAATTATTTTTGCATCAAAGCGTGAGTCATAAGATTTTTTTGACAGCAAGAGAGATGCTAAGGAATACTTTAGAAAGCGTCAGCTAATAAGTTGAAATGTATTGAAAGCATGTGAGACAGGAGGAAGTTCAAATATTTAACGTGGTCAGAAGATATTTTTCGATCTCGGCTGGGACTGGAATGCAATAAACCCGAAAAGTAATTGAAAGTTGACTCCATTTGTTTGTCACGATAATTCTCTTTGGAAGTTAAAAGTGATTATTTCCACATCTGGTGATTTCGTTTTTGATTGTGTTGTCAGTGCGAGACAATCACACATTCCACCCGTGGACGTTTTGTTCAAGTACACAATGTGTGTTAGGATGGAAAAAGGATGGGACACGGCTGTGGCGTGACATTTTATTTTTCGGTCATTGATATTAGGAAAAATAATTAAAACAATTTGTTTTCTTTAATATCCCCCTTCCAGGGTTCTCCCGGTGAAGTTCTGAAGGACCCCAGAGTCCAGTGCTGGATCGAGAACTATCGCAACCTGCTGGACGCGTGGCGCTTCTGGCACAAGCGGGCCGAATTTGACATCCATCGAGGAAAATTGGACCCCACCTCCAAACCTCTAGCCCAGGTAAACTTGCTTTAATATGCTTTTATGGGAAACGGCAATGTTGTGTAGCGGTTGGGCTTATTGCCGCTAATCTCTTATCTGTCATTGGAGCGGAAACCCCCGCCAGCTGCCCGCCGCCTCGCTCCTTTTCCACCTTTGCCCCTTATCGCGACGACCTTTGCCTCCCTTCCGCAGGTGTTTGTCAGCTGCAACTTCTGCGGCAAGTCCATCTCCTACAGCTGCGCCGCCATGCCCCACCAGGGCCGCGGCTTCAGCCAATACGGCGTGAGCGGCTCGCCCACCAAATCCAAAGTGACCAGCTGCCCGGGATGCCGCAAGCCGCTCCCACGCTGCGCCCTGTGCCTCATGAACATGGGCACGCCCGTGTCTAGCTGCGCCGGTGACGACCTGGGCTCCATTTCAACCATCGCGGCCGTGTGGTCATTATTGACTTTGTTTTTCTGGCAGGAACCGGGAAGTCCGACGACAAGGTCGACCTGACAAGGGACAACAAACTGGCTCAGTTCAACAACTGGTTCACCTGGTGTCACAACTGTCGACACGGCGGCCATGCTGGACACATGCTCAGCTGGTTCAGGTAGTAATCTTCCTTACATTTTTTTTTCTTCATTTAAGTTGGGAAAGGCGTAAATGTTTTTATGTGTTCACCTGTCGCAGGGACCACACAGAGTGCCCCGTGTCGGCGTGCACGTGTAAATGCATGCAGCTAGACACGACGGGCAATTTGGAGCCCTCGGACAGCAGCTGAAAGCGGCTTGTCGGAGCCGCACGTCCTCCAACAAGAAGGGAAACTCGGTGATTTATTTCGCCGGGGTCGTTAACCTCTCAGGACAATCAACAAGTAGGCTCTCTCTCTCTCGCAGTTTAACCTGAATCAGGATTCAGTGAAGAACCTCATTAAAAAAAAAAAGTGATTCTAGGTGCCAAACATGTTTTTTTTTTTTTTTCTTTAACTAAACAGTGGAAGCAAATTTTGCCACAAGGCAGTTTTACCTCTCAGCCTTTGTGAAATGAAATGTGACCCCCCCATTCTTCCATTAAAACATATTTGATTGCAATAAGACTACATCACACTATGGAAATGTTTTGTTTTGAGGTAAAAACACTATTTGTTTGGGAAAACATCTTTTTTTTTTTGCCTTAATGCTGCTATTCATATTAATACATACTCTGTTACCTGGCAAATCCGCTTAAGTATGCAACTTTTTTTTTTTCTCTCCCCTGAAAGTCTTCTTAAATTGTTGGCAAAGAAGGATTGCACCCTAGGTGAAGCACATTTTTATGACTTGATTTGGCATTTTCAACGTTTTCAAGGGAGGTTTGCGAAACGAGAGGTGGTTGGGGGGGGGGGGGGGGGGTCGCATTGAGCGGCCCACTCCAGGCCCTGGGCTCCATGAAAAGAATCTCCTCGGAAAACAGCAGCTGCTCAGCACTCAGACAAGAAGATTGCCCCCCTCCCTCTTACTTCCCCCCCGCCTCTTAATACAGAAGCTCAGCTGCCCATTGAGTGAAAAACACAATCCTACAACCTCTCTTTCTTTCACACTCCCTCCGATGCCCACATTGCCCCCCGAAACTATGCATCATCAATCCGAGGACGGGCGCCGTCTGCTCTGGCATTGTAGCCATTTTTTTTTTTTTTTTTCTTCCCCTCTGTAACCAACTGCAAGCAGGCCAGAACTGGATAAATCACTTTAGTCATGGACTTGGGGGTTTCATATCCCCACGTGGCCTTGGCTGAGCGTTTTGGGCCAGAAGGCCTGACAAATTGGCTCTTAAGAACAGCAATTTGAATGTCACAGTCTTTTAAAACATTTTCTTTTAAATTTCTGAGTTTTGTTTATAAGCAAAGTACTGTGAAACATATAAAAAGGCAAATGAGCAACATGAATGGGCATGAAAAATAACAAAAGTGGACTATTATAGCAATTGAAATAAGTGTAAAAGAGATTTTTTGCTCAGTTTGAACTATTATTTTTCATGTACAGTAGATGCAACTTGACCACTAAAAGTTGCATGACCATACAGTATTAAAACTTTTTCCTACTAAAATGAATTTCTAAATCGCAAAGATGGGATTGTAAGGTGTCACGTATAGCCATGTTTTTCCACGACAATTAAATCTTTTTTAAAACAATGCATAAAATATTTTGCCATTAAAACATATTTTTGTCACATCTTGTGCTAGTATCTGGTTGGGTGGGTATTTTGGCAGAAACATGCTATATTTGCCAATTTTTTTTCACAAGAGTGATGCATTTGGCCAGGAACTAAAATGCAGCAGTTGACCACAAATTTGTATTTTGCCACACTCTTTTCCCCCAATATTTTGTCACTTGTCCCTGGACGTTGAAATCTATATTATGTGCTTCAAAATAAAGTATTTGATCACATTCAAGTTGTGTTTTGTCCCATACCTGGCACAAAAGTGACGAATGTAGCTTGAGAATTGTTATTTGAACTGTAAGATAATATCCAATATTAAACTTAGAAATTTGGGTAAACAAATTTAAAAAATAGTTTTTCATTTTCCAACAACTTCTCCCATAATTACACATGTTGAGCCCAACCTCTGACACCATTGGCTACAAGTCCGACCGATAGATAAGCTTGGACCAATCGGCGGCGTTACTGTAAATCACGGTTGTCCAATCACAAGCCGGCAAGCGGCCTCTTGTACCCGCCCCATTAGAAGTCAGCTAGTAGTCAAGCCGAAACAAGTCATTTAGAAGAGTGGTCGAGATGGACAACACTCATATTTAGTGGCCTAAGCTAAGCTTTAAACAAGATATAAATATAACTTTAAGTTATTTATGTTACTATTAAGGTGCGAGTTTGCGTTTGTACCGAACTTAAAGGTAAGTTTCACATTAGAATACGTCTTTTCGTTGTTGTTTTTCTTCGAGCGCAAGAGCTGAGTACGCACGCACACACGCACCAAAAGAGGAAGCTAACGTGTTGTGCTAACTCTTCCTCTACTCCAGCAGCTGCTGCTGGTGGCCACACTTTTTCTCTCCCCCCTTTCGCTCCTAAAAGTCGGCCTCTTTGGGTAAGGATGTCAGTCCCCGGAAACTCGCTCCAGCAGCCCCGGGTGAGGCGCAGCAACGCGGGTTCCCCGGGCTCGTTTGGCAACGGTGGATGTCGCCTGCACCCGCTCCGCGCCACCGTGCCCTACCAGCTGCTGCGCGGCGGACAGGGCAGCCCGACACGGGCGCCACACAGCGTCCACGGCGGGGCCACCGCGGGGAGCCGAGGCTCCAGCCCCCCCTCCAGCCCGACTCTCCTCCTCCCAGGAAGTAAGCAGGGGTTGTCGCCCGAAAACAAGGACGCCTCCTGCGCTCCGGACTCGCCCGTTTCCAGAGGTAAACAAACGCGAAAAAGTATGCCATGCCACGTTGTAAGTCCTCATATTTAGTTTATACAAAAACAATGAGAAATTTCAAATATATACTTTTTTTGTGTGTGGGTTAAAAATCAACAACAAGCACAAAAGTGGAATTTATAACTGTAGAAACTGGGAAATTGAAACATTTAGAGTTCAACCACACTCCAGGGGTCAAATTGCTTAAAATTAAGAGTCTAACCATCATCACTGAAAACTAATGTGTAATTCAAACCACAGACTCAAAAGACAAACTATTCAAAGTTCAAATATTTCTTAAAGTAAACATTGTGTTCAAATTATTATCACCCTAAATAGAACAAATCAAAAAGTTCAAACTGAATTTCTGGCTAAATTGTGCTTTAAAATTTGGAGTCCTAACCGTGATCACCAAAAACAAAAGTGTAATTATAACTGCAGCAGAGGCGTGGTGGCCTTCTGTACTTTAGTGAAATTCCTGAATGACCAGTACACTTAAGAGTCTTATTCAATGCCTGTGACAGTGTAGTGGTTCACATAGATGACTCCATCTAAGCTTGGCTTGTGTTTTCACCACAGAATTTGTAGCCGCAATACTATTAGCAGTGTGACACCAATTTCTGCTATTGGCAGTGTATGTGGTTCACATCATTGCCTAAATGACCACATAATTCTTGGTTCGGCTTTTGTTCCCACCATGGGATTTGTAGGACCAATACTGTTGGCAGACAACTGTGTAAGGTTGTTGGCAGTGTAGCGATTCACACAG
This sequence comes from Syngnathus scovelli, assembly GCF_024217435.2. Lineage (NCBI taxonomy): Eukaryota > Metazoa > Chordata > Actinopteri > Syngnathiformes > Syngnathidae > Syngnathus > Syngnathus scovelli. The sequence continues at coordinate 2,236,025 of NC_090855.1, forward strand.
CTGACTCGTTTTTTTTTTCCGAAACGAAATTTGTTGGCGAGATGCCGATAACGGTGCATTTGTCGGTTAGGGCCGTTGGCAGCCGAGTGGTTCACGTTTAGTACGCAATGGCTCAGTCGCAGTGTGACATCCACGATGTAAAATATTTGTCGCACGGCGTATAGTGGTTAACACGGGAAATAGAGTTTCGACTCTCCGTACGAGTCAGGCCTAGAATATTTACGCCGTACCCGGATCCCCACCTACCTTGATCAGTGTAGCGTGCGCGGCAGGAAATGAGAAGAAGCACTTGTCTTCTTCTTCCACAACAGGGCGGCCATTTCCCGGCGTGACCGCATGCCGTGCATACTTTGGTCTTCAGAGAGCGGCGACCTCTCACCCCCCGCCCGGCGTACCGTATCGGGCGCCACCTTACTGTCAAAACGCACCCTTGGGACTGATCATGTAGTCTTTGCACATGCTAGCATTAGCTTAGCTTGTAGCTGATGAGTCTTCGCCCTGGATTGTACTTTGTGAGTCTTCAGTCTTCTAAATTGTGCGTTTTTTTTCCAGTGCCCCATTGCAACAAAGTGAAAACCCAACAGCGGCAAAGCGAGGAGGTACTTTCTGCGTCATGCGGTGGAAAAGGGGCACAAGTGTCATATTCCGCATGTTGCCGGCATGATATCACTCGCCCGACACTTTTTTTTTTTTTTTTTTCTCCCCGCAACAAAGAGCATCAACAAAGTGGCAGCTGTGCTGAAAGGCTCCCGTTTTATTGTGGCCCGGCTCAAAAGTGCCGACTCGGACCGAATGTGAAAAGCGGTGTTGAAACGCTCGCAGGGTTTTTATTAATCACCGTCGTTGGCACATCTTCGTTTTTCCTTGCAGCGACTCGTCAGCGCTTGCTTGTTTTGTTGGAGTTGAAGTGGTGCAACCATGCTAACAAAGCTAACAATGCTAGCGGGAGACACAGCCAACATTAACAACGGACTTGTGTTTCTTTTTGCCTGTTGCGCAGTTTTGCCTTTTGAAAAGTGACTTACTTTATTCTAGAAATGGCATATTAATATGAATGGCCTTTCATTTCATTGGGCAGAGATGACTTAAGATGTGTTTTGAGATACGAGTGTGGTTACGCAACAAATGGAACTCTTATCTCAAGGCATCAATGGACGCGTGCGCAATTTCCCGCGAGTCTGCGTGAAAGCTTTCCCCGCTGCGCTTTTACTGATTAGCACCACATTTATTTTCACCTTTCGCCCTCTGTTCAATCAACCCTGGAAATGCGGGCACTCTTCATTCCCCATGTCCACTAACGGGGGAAAGTTTTTATTACATCTCCAGTCTGAAAATAATCACTCCCCTAAAAAATCGCGACGCTTTGATCGTCTTGGCCAGGCTCGTCGAGGGGAGATTATTCTGGTCTGGCAAGTGCGGAGGCGGTGGAAAATAACCACAATCCCCCTGCTCCGAGAGGCCTGACCGGGCCCTGTATCAATATTGATGGAAATGTAGCCCGCCGTCTTTGTTCGGGGAATTGTACTGTAGCCCAGTGAGCTTACATAGGCCATACCTTCGGCTGGATGGCCCTCTATGTTCTACCAACAACGGCCGCTTGTGTATAGGAGACAGAAAAGGGGGGGGGGGGGGGGGTGTTACATATACGAGTGTGTTTGTGTATTAATGTATGTACAGAGCAGGGACAGAATGTACTGCCTTTTTTTTTTTTTTTGTGCTCATCATATTCACTGCGGCTCTTGAAAGGGCCCAACCTGGCAACCCTAATGCACTTCTTGTTGCTAATGTCTTTGTGTGTGCATAAACTATTCATGTGTAGTGTGTGTGCGAGCGATTATGACTCTTATGGCAATATGTCAAATAATAAAAAAAAAAAAAGTAGACGGTACTACAAAATTTGGAAAATATTAACAAAAATATTAAAACTATTTATAATATTATTTATAAATACTTATAATAAGTTACAAATATTTGATGAAAAATCCCAATTAAAAAATGCATATCAACCACACATTTCTTTTCTGCCAAATTTCTCACAGAAAGGTCCAAGTTGCAGATGCGGAGCTCCAGCGCCATCCGCCGGACGTCGTCCCTGGACGCCATCACCGGGCCCTACCTCACCGGACAGTGGCCCCGAGATTCTCACGGGCCTTACCCCTACTGCATGAAAGACAAATCCACTCAGGTAACACACAAAAACGCTACAAGTGAAACCGGTTCACACCTGATATCCAGCTAACTTCCTTTATCGTGTCAACAACCCAAAAAGTTTTTACCACCTTATACGTTATTGGGTCTCCAAGGGGGATTATTCCGACAACGCCGAGCGTTAGCGCCAGCCAGTCCACACGTTTAACAATCCTTGAGCAAATAAGTGTAAGAACTTTCCCCTCAACCGCTTCCTGCTAACCGTGCACAAAAGGACCTCGGCCCTTTTTTCTTTTTCCAAGCCCCGCCGGTGCTTTGCACCTGTCCCCCCTGAGTGAGGACAAATCCCCCCCCTTGCTCACCACCTGGCCCTCGTGGCCCCGTAGAACGCCTTCCTTTTGTGTCACAGAGGGCCCATAGACATGCTAATTGCCCGGGGGGCCTAACACACACTCTTTATGAACATAAGGAACCGCCGCACAAAGGGCGAGTCATCAAACGGCTTTTTTTTTTTTTTTTTTTTTTCCTCTTTCTTCCTCCCCTCAATTAAAACGCTGCACTCGGCCGTGATTGTGGATCTACTAAGCCCGCTTGAGGAAATCACAGGTTAAAGAGATCCAAGTGGAATACCAAAACAATCCCCCGGCACATTCCTCAAATATGAAAAGGCCTCGGACACGTGGACACGAGTACAACCTACGTACTCGAAACAAAAAGAGAAATAAACGCCGCAGTAAAATCCATTTACAGCCATTATGTAACGGCTTCTATGAAACACAATCACGTACGATAAAAACACATTCATGCTTACTATGGAAAACCTGTTCGAACAGGTTGAATCCTCATAATAAAATGTCTTCACGGATAAAACATGTTCACTCCTGATTTAAAGCCTCTTTACATGTAATATGAATCATTTACTCCTAATATAAAACCTTTTTTGTCTTTTAGACAGCAAATCAGTGTCATACGCTTACCAGATAAAAGTGAACACCTCGAGAAACACTTTTTGGTCTCATTGTTTACACGGAACGTGTCGACTTATCCCGGATGTGGTTTGAAAGTAGACCACCCACATGCAAACCAAACGGGCCTCGTTTTTTTGACCCATATTTTACGGTGGGCACGCTCGCTGATTTTCAGACACGAGCAGCAAACAAGTCGGCGTCCTCATCCGACCCAACTTTAGCGGCGTGCGTGTCTCGGCGTGCAATCTAAACAATCGAAATTCCATTGGAAAGCGGCGGCCGTGCTGATTTCCTGCTTTGGATTCTTGAGGATGTCGCCTGCGTGCCGCTCTCTGGGTGGGATCGGTGTCGGGAAGTTTTTATCTGCCCGCTGGCTCGCTATCTGGCGCCGAGGAGCACACAACTCTCGAAATTGCGTTGACCATCTGTAGCAAACGTTTGCAAAAGGCTCGCGAGACATCTGTGTGTCCAGTTGCATATCTGAAAGAACAAAACAGGAAATGGAGGAATTATACAAATATATGCAAAAAGCAGCAGCGGCTACTTGTCCCTCGTGATGCTCGTCAAACAAACCCTTCACGCTTTTTAGGTTTCCGTGTTTGACCTGCAACCTTTTCTGACGCGTGACCAAATTTGTAAAAAAAAATTTACATCTTTGTTTTTGTAATCTTGAATTAAAACAGCTGTGTTGCAAACATATTGAGTTGAGAATGTGCGTTTCAGACTCCGGGCATGTGGATGGACGAGGGAGCCGACCAAGGGAGTCCTCACCAGAGATCGGCCTCCTGGGGCAGCGCGGACCACCTCAAGGAGGTAGACGCACACACACAATGAAAGTGGCAGCTGGTGCGACACGTGTTTTTGTCATTTCTCTGGAAGTTTTCCTTGCTCAGCCTCCACATAGCTTTTTCCACTCTCCTCCGAATTCAACATCCTTCCATCCCGAGCTGCAAAGCGGCCCTCCGATTTCGACGTCCCCCCCTCGAACGCGCGCTGCATGCAAAGTGCGCCGCTCGCCGCATGTGTGGGAGTGTGCAGAGAGAGGCGTCTTTGTGGTGGCAAGCGGTGAAGACCACACCTTTTGTCTGCATAGCACAAGTGCGTCTCTCAGGCCCATAAAGGGCATCCTGTTTTCGTCTGATACGGAGGACCCCCCACCACCACCACCACCACCAACCCCGCTCACTGAACTCAGTTCATCATCAGACGTGCTTTGTAAACGGCTGGCTGACCGCATCGCGCTCTGCGTCCTTGCTGATTCTTCATGGGTTCAAATAGTGTCGAATTGGCAAGAGGTGCAGTTTAGTGATGTTCTCATGGCCCCAAAAAATGTGCGTCATTGCGTCATCGTATGAGATCATAATGACAGAATAGCGCCTTTGATTTGATACTCAACATTGTTTGCTATAAGTGAATTCTTGACATGGCGATTGCGGGAACTGAAAATCATGACCTTTCATTTGCTTTGTCGCCATTTGTTGATTGAATGTGCGCCGCCACGTTCTTCTTCCAGCAGATCGCCAAGCTGAGGCTGCAGCTTCAGCGGAGCAAACAAGGAAGTCGGCAGAGCAAAGAGCGAGAGTCCGGGACGCCGCACGGCCAACATGCAGCCACTGCCTGTCCCTCACAGGTGACTTCACCACTAGCTTCCTACGTCACGATAAAGTTGTTTGAGCTCTCACTTCATTTTCATGTTTTTTTTTTTTTGTAGATGTTTCCTCTTCAGCATAAGGGATCTTCTTGTTCTTTGTCCACCAAGACTCTGATCTGCAGAGTGCCGAGCAGCGTGGAGGCCATCAACCACGAGCTGGAAAACGTCTTCATCAGACATGATTGGGAGCACGCCATTCAGGTAATACTCAGGATGAGCAGATTCTTTATTGTCTTGTGTTTTATTACACACGTTGTGATTTTTTTTCCGCTTCACAACAGGCCACGGACGCCGCGGATGGCCGTCGGGCTCCTTTCCCACTGCAGCGCTACAGCAACATTGGGGAAACCCGTGACACGGACACGCAAGCCCCCTCTAGTGGAGAGTCCAGTCCATCTCCCCGACCTCGCAGCCCCCTCAGCCCGCACCACCTGCACTCCCCGGACGGAAGCCCCTCGTCCTCCGCGGATGATGTAGACAAAGGTTAACGAAGCCACACGAAAAACGATTGCGTACAAATGCACCATACTTTATCGTATTGTGTTTGTAGAGGGCACGTGCGGCTCTCCGCTACCCAAGTTCGCCACATCTCCCAAACCCAACAACAGCTACATGTTCAAGAGGGAGCCACCGGAAGGCTGCGAGAGGGTCAAAGTCTTTGACGAGATACTGTAAGTTGCTCGGATCATGTAGTAGCGAAAAAAAATGTAATCACCACTTTTGTTCATGCAAGGTGCGGCCAATCGAAAGGATTCCCGCTCTTCTCCTGTCCCGACAAAAACAAGGTGAACTTCATTCCTCAGGGATCAGCTTTCTGCCCCGTCAAGCTGCTCTGCTCGTCCCTCTTCTCGCCCGTGTCCTGCGCCAGCGCCGACCCAAGCGGTCCCCAAAGCAACGATGGCCAGTCTCGGGAGACGCGCCATTCGCCCGACAGCCAAGAAGCAGAGGCGGTCGTCAGCGGTTTATCGTCAGGAATATAAAAGACGCTGCGTGATAAAACAAAAAGTTTTGCACTCCGTTAATTCCAAATCAAGCTCATGTCCACACACACTCACTAATATTTTTTTTAAGTTTTTTTTTTTCCCCCAATTGCGCTAATAAAACTAGAATCTCATAAAAGAAGCTAAAAACAACAAACGGTGAACATTGTTAGCTTTAATTAAGTCCATTACCGGTGCTCTTTCAATCACTTTATTGCTACTTCGTAGATTTCATCTCTGGAAAGAAGCACTTCAGACTATCAGAACACAAGGCGTCGGAAATGTACCAAGATGTTTGTGTTTATGTGGACATGTCCTTATCCTTTGTAGATTTTCTCCACTGTTAATGGAACTTGACTCTGAACTGCTGGTTTCCACGGCAGAAAACATTTCAGACAAAACTTTGGGCTGGCCAATCAGCTTTTTAGTCGACAAGGACACTGCTGCTTGTTCTTTGTGATGGGACAACATCCACGGACATCAACACTGCACATGTTGATATCAGTGATATCACCGATTCGTTCTTTTCATTTCATTCATATGAAACATGATACCAACATGAGTGAAACGTGCAAGTAACATCTTGACAGACCCTTCTCACCCAGGTTGCAGTCTGTTTGAACTTCCGGACGGCGTTACAGAGCGCTGTACGCCAAAACCAGCAGATATAGAAACAGCTTCTCAGAGTGTCAGAGACATTGCTGTGCAATAACATCCTGCTCTCGACGCTTCATCTTTGAACTCCTCTCTGCATCTATTGCACCCTGGTCATCCTGGAAGAGGGATCCTCCCATCTGTGGTCTCTTCTCAAGGTTTCTCATTTCCCCGAGTAGGAATTTTGAGTTTTTCCTTGCCCTCCTGGGAGTTTAAGATCAGGGTATGTTTGAGAAAATTGTCCACTTTTGTCCTGAATGTTGTTAGCTACCTAAATGTACAGAGAACGAGATGTACCGGAGTCAAATTCCTTGTTTGGCATGCTCAAACTTGGCAAATAAAAATTGATTTGACTTGAAAGTGAAAAATGCCACACCCACACTCAGCCCCTCTTTCTGATTGGCTGTTTTGAGCCGTGACGTCATTTTAGGTGTACCTAATAACAGATATATTGGATGACAATATTTAGGCGTATACACGTTATTTTAAGTGTTGTAAAATAAAGATTACCCAAAGATAAGCATAATCTTCTCGTTGTTGCATAACGGCGCATCCCTTCATGCAATGAAGTTAGCCGTTAAAGTTTCAACGGATAGTCCGAAGCAACCGTTTCCACAGTAGTCACCATGACAGGCGACCACCCGGTGGCGTCAGTGTGCCGAGCGCCGTTGGACGATCGGGAGAAGAAGATTTGAATTGATGGATGTGACGTCAGGGCTTTAGGTCAATTGAAGACAGGTGTGCTCAAGGGGAGTTATCATATACGGGTGCCACCGAGCGCGTGGCGGCAGACGGTTTCTCTGGTAAGCTAGCATGCTAGCAAATGTTTGTAGTCTCCTGCCGTTTTTCACGACGGACGCCGTGTTTGTTGCCCGATTTTCGCACTCAAGGGGAGTTCTCAAATGCAGGCGCCACCGAGCGCGTGGCATTTTCTCAGCTAAGGGAGCAAATGTTTGTCGTTTCTTGCCGTCTATCACGACGGACGCCACGTTTGTTTGTCGGAGGATTTTCACACGGCGACTGTAGGCGTCGAAGTTAACTGGAGACCGCAAGGAGAGTTTTCAAATAGGCCCCAAAATGTGTGCTTTGTTGCCTTTTCTCACAAGCCTTTTTTTTGTTTGTCGCAGGATTGTCGTACTCTCGTGACTCGGCAACGTCACGTCCACCGCGACGGTGGGCCTGGAGGTAAATTGTAGGCCGCAGGCAATTTAGCCCGTGAGCAAATGTTTGCCGTTTCTTACGTTGCCATTTCTTATTTTTTGCAGGATTTTCGCTGTCTAGGGAGTGCTTGAGGTTTGGGCACGGCGCGCCACAATCGACTTTGCGTCGCGTCGTTGCGCGTTTTGGTGGTATTTTAAATGTCTTTCGCGTTTTTTTTTTTGTTTTTTTTAATGCTGGCCAGCATTTGTTCATTCGTTTGTTTGTAGAAGGTTCGTAAATGACGCCGCCGATAAGCGCGTGTTTGACTATGGGAAATGTTAGTTTGACTCTAGTCAACTAAACCGTTATTTAAATTATTTTATGTTATGCGTGTGCCATTTCCGTGTTATGCAAACTGCTAAATGTAACGAATTTGTTACGTCATGTCCAAATCAGAGCAAATCCATTCAAAGAAGGCGCCCGCCCGCTCTCGTTCCGTTACGCAACAAACATTTGCGCGGGTTATTTTCTGCCATTTGGACGCCGCCAACCTGGATCATCTGTCCAATGTGAGGTGAGTTGATTGATGAAATGAAAATATAAATTATAATCCTAAATAATTATTATAATTTACTACAATATATTGATATCTTTTTTCAACTGCAAAACTCTACTTAGTATGTATAAAATTAAAATATCTATTTTTGTTGCATTTTTGTTATTTTCTCCCGTTTTGGACGCCGCCAACCTGGATCATCTGTCCAATGTGATGATTGATGAAATTAAAATATGAATTATAATCCCTTATATTATTTATATAGTAAATTATTATAATTTACTACAATATGATATATTTTTTCAACTGTAAAACTCTACTTAGTATTTATAAAATTAAAATATCTATTTTTGTTGCAATCACTTCTATTTGTCTTTTGTAGCACTAGAAAAGGCTGCCCAGCCAGCATCCTTCTATACCAAGCAAGCAGGAGGCTCTTGAGGAGCTATTTCAGTGATGCTGAGGACACTGAGGAAGAGTAGTCCTAAATCAGGTGAAAACCTGTTTTTGTCAAGTTTCAGCTTCCCAACACACAATGGTTGTCGAGTTTTAGCTTCCCAGCACACAATTAATGACTGTCTGTGTGTTATTGTAGGCTGCAAGAGGAGCTGAATGGGAAAAGTATAATTCCATATGAAAAGGCGCAATGGCCTATCCAAAGGAGCAATGGCCTATCCGAAGGAGCAATGGCCTATCCAAAGGAGCCATGGCTTATCCAAAGGAACCATGGTTTATCCAAAGGAGCCATGGCCAATCCAAAGGAGCCATGGCCAATCCAAAGGAGCCATGGCCAATCCAAAGGAGCCATGGCCAATCCAAAGGAGCCATGGCCAATCCAAAGGAGCCATGGCCAATCCAAAGAAGCCATGGCCAATCCAAAGGAGCCATGGCCTATCCAAAGGAGCCATGGCCTATCCAAAGGAGCAATGCCATATCCAAAAGAGCAATGCTATATCAAGTCAAGAATCAAGCAGCACGCTGCAAAAGTCAACATGTGCGGATCATGTGCCCAGGAGGGGGCAGTGTGGTTGCCTTTGGTTATGGGTGCACGACGGAAGGGTTGCAGGTGTGGACAGTGTTTGGGGGTCTGACGGTTGGTCTTGCTTAAGAGGTTGTGGCTTATCTGGATCCAGCGGTGTCTTGCGCTTGGTTGCCATTGACGGCTCACTTGGGGGAGGACGTGGTGACTTGGATGGAGACAAAACTGAACTTTGTCCTAGCTTGCCATATGACTTGTACCATTTTGTGTCTTTTTCTAACCTGCCACTGTCGTGCTTGCTGCGTTCTTTGTTCTCCCCCATCGGTGTAGGGCGGCGTTGGAGCGAGCCGATCCCGAATGTCCAATTTTGCAATTTGACTTGTACCATTTTGTCTTTTTCTAACCTGCCACTGTTGCACTTCATCTAACCCTAACCTACCACCACTGTGGTATTTGCGTTCTTTGTTCTCCCCTAGGTGTAGGGCAGCATTGGAGCGAGACAGTAACATTTTGTCTTTTTCTAATCTACCACTGTCCTGCTTGATCTAAGCTGTGTGTCCTTTGTTCTCTAGGTGTAGGGGGCGGTGTTTGGGCGAGCCGGTCCACGAGGAAGACGTAATGATGCGAGCAGCGCCCAACTCATTGCATGTTCTGCCATTTTCAGGCCGGACGCAAAAGGGGGGGGGGGGGCGCACGGCCCGATCCGACCCGGCGACGGTCACCAATAGTAGCTAGCCGCTGTGATCAAGTAAGCAAGTGACCGACAACTTGGGGTGCTCTTTGAGTTTCTAACATTTGTTTCTGTTTCTGCAGATGGCGACCGGGACGTGACACAATCTGATCAGAGGTGGACTGACTGCTGTGGCATTGATCCGAAGTCGCCGAGTTCTGAGGGAGACCCGCTTCCCTGGAGGCGTCGACCTGCGCAGCTTCAACGTGTGAAATGTTTTTTTTATTTTATTTTTTTAAATTACACCAGCGGTGTCCCAATGGCTGCATACTGAAACAAATTCAGAATTCGTTGACACAAATTCATTAAATCAATCACGAAATGTTGCCATTGATATTTTGGGCTACAAAGCAGTGTTGTGTTCATACGTGTGGTGTGTTGATCAAGTTGCCCCGAGGCTGCCATTTGGACACCAATGGTGACGTGTGTAGGGCTGCACGTGTATTGGAAAACTGCCATATGGTGGTGGTCTAGGTTATTGACATACACTTTAAGACAGCAAAGATTTATTTTACATGTCTCAAATGAAACATGTTTTCTTGCCTAACTATTTGTAACGAGTTAAGACGATAAGTCATTGATGTAAGTTAAAGTTAACTAAACTGATCTCATTGCGATCAAATCGTTAAGCTCCATCCAAGAATTTTGCACAACTTGCCTCAATGCAGTGGTCTGGCCCAATACTGCCATATCATTGATTTTCCAAAATGTTGTGCAGCCCTCATTGAGTGCCAAACGCGCAGCGACTGCAAGCGCAAGCGACTGCAAGCGCAAGCGACCGCGCAAGCGACGGTAAGCGCAAGCGACCGCGCAAGCGACGGTAAGCGCAAGCGACAGCACGCGCAAGCGACAGCACGCGCAAGCGACAGCACGCGCAAGCGACAGCACGCGCAAGCGACAGCACGCGCAAGCGACAGCACGCGCAAGCGACAGCACGCGCAAGCGACGGCACGCGCAAGCGACAGCAAGCGCAAGCGACGGCGCAGCGAGACTTTTGTGCTTGTCTTGCAAGGTGGAAGAGACGATGTATGAAACGAAGAGCCGGTGGACGGAGGCCACCATACCCGCGATTGGTGAGCGGGTTGCAAAGGAAGGAATCACCCAAAGAAAGCAGTCGCCAAGTGTTGAAGAGGAGCCTGATGCATGACTGGCCAAGGCTGGCCAGAGGCGGTGACATGGCAATCCAATCTGCAAGCGTAGTGTACACGCTTGTTGGTTTTAATTTGATTTCCTTATTTTTCTGCCTTTCAGCTGGCAGCGGATGGGGCGAGCGCCAGCCTGCACCCAGAGGGACTGGGCTGCACCCACAAGACCAGGGAGGGGGCAGGTAATGAGTACGTTGACAGAAGTGAACCGCATGCAACTGAGTGCCGTTTGTCTTTTTGCACTTGTGCGAGGCGGAAGATGAGTCCAACACCGCCCGGAGCAGACCCGGACCTTGGCCCGTGACGAGCGGCCCGCACGAGACTGATGGGTGCAGATGCAGCCAGCGTTTCGGGGGAGTATGACTTTGGTTTTTCTTTTGTGCTTTCCCTACCCTGTCTGTTTGAATAGGTTAACTAGTAGCACGCACGAGCATTTGGGTTGCTGTGACCCTCTAGATACGAATCGGCAAAGTAGACACCCCTTCCCTCCCTCCCTCCCGCCCCTCTCTCTCTCTCTCGCTCTCTTTCTCCAATGCGCCCGGCAGTACCTGCATGGCCTGGTGCGCTCAGGGTGGAACGTGGCTATACCTTGCCCTTTGTGGAATACCAGGGTATAATGTCTGCCTGCCTGGGTCCCAGTGTCGTCGACGGTGTCGAGGACGAGGAGATTCTCCGTGACGCTCTCCGCGACGTCACGTTTTCCTTTTTTTCCCTCTCGGGGCCAAGCCAGCTCTCCTCAGGGGGGACTGGCCGGTTGCGCTTAAGTGCGCACCAAAGCCTCTTCTCATCTCCCCTCGCTGTCTCCCTCCCTCCCTCCCTCCCTTTTTGTAAGGGGTTAAAGATTTCATAACCCGGATCGCTCCAATGCGGAAGGGCCATATGAGACATGCCCGTGCGCGCTGCTAGTTACCTGATTCAAACTTACCTTAGTTGAGGTCGCTGGTGGAAATTTTCCTCTTGCCAAAACCACCACAATATGTCTGCCTTTCAGGATTGCCGAGGTAGCGGATGGGACGAGTGCCTGCACAGAGACGGACCGGAGCGCAAGACCAGAGGTAATAATGATAAACTTTATTTGTATAGCACCTTTCATACAAGAAATGCAGCTCAAAGCGCTTTACAACAATTAAGGAAATTATAAGCATTGAATGCTTCACATAGGAACAGACAGAAAAAGAACATGAACATGTTAAAACAAAAACATGAATCTATGCATACACAATCAATAAAGTGAGCTTAAAATAGGAGCAAGCTTTAATAGATGGGGTCATGAGTATGTCCACAGAAATGAACCGCATGCAACTGAATGCCGTTCTTGTTGCAGTTGCGCGAGGCGGAGGATGAGTCCAAACGTCAAATACCGGCCGGGAGGGGAACCCAACCATCGGATGCGGATGCGGCGAGGGCAAAGCGCCCAGCCAGCATTTAAGGAGAGTATGACTGTTTTTCCTTTTGTGCTTTCTTTCTTTCTTTCCCTCCCTCCACTTTTTCACTGGGTGTGCACACTGGCCGTCTGCATGAGGCCTCTCTCTTTCTCAGCGCTGCGTCATTTTGCAATATTGTTGTTTTATTGTTTTTGTGTTTTTTAAATACATGAAGTGAACTGTTTGTACTGTAATTGTGTGTGTACTTCTGAACCTGAAGTAAACTGAACTGAATTCAAGTGGTCCATTTTAAACATTGGCATGGGCAGTCTATCGTGCATACAAACTGGAATCATTTGAGACCTTCTCAATGACGAGACATTTGTAAAGTTAGTCTCAAACCAAATTGTCTTGTTAAATATGCAGTGTCAGGCTTTTTAATTTTTTTAACTACACAAAGAAAAGCTGCATGCATTCTAAATTGTTGACAAAAGCCAAGTCGCCAGACACCCATAGATGCAAACGACAAGCGACAAACGGTGTCTGTTGCGACCAATAAGTCATCTTTGGCAACCCTGCTTTAAAATGGCCACCGAACTCAGAATCTTGCAGAATTTTGGTACATTTTTCTGTACAAGTAAAAGCTGGTATTTTAATCTAGTCGGAGCCATTTTTTGGTTGGTTTTGAATCGTCATGTGGGCGTTCTTGTGAATAAAATCAGTTTTCTTCCTGTTGGTGGTCTTGTAAATAAAGTCAACTTTGGTGTCAGTCATCATTCGCGATGAGCCTTAATTGAAGCTGCAACTCTTGAATGTGAAACTTCTTGCATGTTTTGTTGCAGGGCTTGATGTCCCCATTGGCTGTCTGACTACAAAGAAGGCTGTTTCTGTACAGTCCAGGTTGTTGCTGACGTCAAAGGAATTTATAAACAGCGTGTAACTTCCAGGACCTTAGCTTTCAATTCAAAGCACAGTTGCTTAACTATACGGCCAGCCTTGGTACATGTACTGGCTGGTACCACCCAGTTCAGAGGAAAGTAAAGGCTAGAGTGGTTGTCTTAATACCAGCATCCTCATAGAATGGAGCATATGTGTCAAACTCCTTTTGTTTCGCGGGCCGCATTGTAATCATAGCTTCTGTCGGAGGGCCATTATGACTGTCAACCCAAATAAATGTACGAGCGCCTCATATATACAGTAAAAGCTACGAAACAAATTGACAAATAACTCATTTTCAAATCAGATGAGTAAAAACTGGTCAAAAAACAAAAAGATATTAAAAGTGAAGACAATTTGCAAATCTTGTAATGACACGAATTTGATGCACAATTTGTCTTCGCGGGCCACATAAAATGAAGTGGCCAGCCGTATCTGCCCCCCCCACCCGAGCCTTGAGTTTGACACTTGTGGGCTAGATGAATTCCAAGTGCTACCACCGGGTGGCAGCATATTTGCCTCAAGCTGTCTGGTGCTGGGTCAATGCGATGCATCTTTCGTTGTTTTGCCCAAAGCAACCTAATAAACAATATTTGCCTCAACCTGTCTGACGCTCCATTGAACTGTATGCAATAATTTTTAGCATGTGGTTTGGAAGTTTATTATGCAAATGAGTTTGCTTTGTACATTTTAGAGACATGCACATTGACGAGATAGCGACAGTACCTATGCTTATTTGTTAGGTTGCTTAGGGCAAAACAAACCGCAAAAGACGGGTCACACTGACCCAGCTGTCTAATAAGGGCGCCTATCATTTGTAATGTAGTTGTTTCAAGTTAAAAATTATTGCATACAGTTCAATGGAGCGTCAGACAGGTTGAGGCAAATATTGTTTATTAGGTTGCTTTGGGCAAAACAACGAAAGATGCATCGCATTGACCCAGCACCAGACAGCTTGAGGCAAATATGCTGCCACCCGGTGGTAGCACTTGGAATTCATCTAGCCCACAAGTGTCAAACTCAAGGCTCGGGTGGGGGGGGCAGATACGGCTGGCCACTTCATTTTATGTGGCCCGCGAAGACAAATTGTGCATCAAATTCGTGTCATTACAAGATTTGCAAATTGTCTTCACTTTTAATATCTTTTTGTTTTTTGACCAGTTTTTACTCATCTGATTTGAAAATGAGTTATTTGTCAATTTGTTTCGTAGCTTTTACTGTATATATGAGGCGCTCGTACATTTATTTGGGTTGACAGTCATAATGGCCCTCCGACAGAAGCTATGATTACAATGCGGCCCGCGAAACAAAAGGAGTTTGACACATATGCTCCATTCTATGAGGATGCTGGTATTAAGACAACCACTCTAGCCTTTACTTTACTCTGAACTGGGTGGTACCAGCCAGTACATGTACCAAGGCTGGCCGTATAGTTAAGCAACTGTGCTTTGAATTGAAAGCTAAGGTCCTGGAAGTTACACGCTGTTTATAAATTCCTTTGACGTCAGCAACAACCTGGACTGTACAGAAACAGCCTTCTTTGTAGTCAGACAGCCAATGGGGACATCAAGCCCTGCAACAAAACATGCAAGAAGTTTCACATTCAAGAGTTGCAGCTTCAATTAAGGCTCATCGCGAATGATGACTGACACCAAAGTTGACTTTATTTACAAGACCACCAACAGGAAGAAAACTGATTTTATTCACAAGAACGCCCACATGACGATTCAAAACCAACCAAAAAATGGCTCCGACTAGATTAAAATACCAGCTTTTACTTGTACAGAAAAATGTACCAAAATTCTGCAAGATTCTGAGTTCGGTGGCCATTTTAAAGCAGGGTTGCCAAAGATGACTTATTGGTCGCAACAGACACCGTTTGTCGCTTGTCGTTTGCATCTATGGGTGTCTGGCGACTTGGCTTTTGTCAACAATTTAGAATGCATGCAGCTTTTCTTTGTGTAGTTAAAAAAATTAAAAAGCCTGACACTGCATATTTAACAAGACAATTTGGTTTGAGACTAACTTTACAAATGTCTCGTCATTGAGAAGGTCTCAAATGATTCCAGTTTGTATGCACGATAGACTGCCCATGCCAATGTTTAAAATGGACCACTTGAATTCAGTTCAGTTTAATTCAGGTTCAGAAGTACACACACAATTACAGTACAAACAGTTCACTTCATGTATTTAAAAAACACAAAAACAATAAAACAACAATATTGCAAAATGACGCAGCGCTGAGAAAGAGAGAGGCCTCATGCAGACGGCCAGTGTGCACACCCAGTGAAAAAGTGGAGGGAGGGAAAGAAAGAAAGAAAGCACAAAAGGAAAAACAGTCATACTCTCCTTAAATGCTGGCTGGGCGCTTTGCCCTCGCCGCATCCGCATCCGATGGTTGGGTTCCCCTCCCGGCCGGTATTTGACGTTTGGACTCATCCTCCGCCTCGCGCAACTGCAACAAGAACGGCATTCAGTTGCATGCGGTTCATTTCTGTGGACATACTCATGACCCCATCTATTAAAGCTTGCTCCTATTTTAAGCTCACTTTATTGATTGTGTATGCATAGATTCATGTTTTTGTTTTAACATGTTCATGTTCTTTTTCTGTCTGTTCCTATGTGAAGCATTCAATGCTTATAATTTCCTTAATTGTTGTAAAGCGCTTTGAGCTGCATTTCTTGTATGAAAGGTGCTATACAAATAAAGTTTATCATTATTACCTCTGGTCTTGCGCTCCGGTCCGTCTCTGTGCAGGCACTCGTCCCATCCGCTACCTCGGCAATCCTGAAAGGCAGACATATTGTGGTGGTTTTGGCAAGAGGAAAATTTCCACCAGCGACCTCAACTAAGGTAAGTTTGAATCAGGTAACTAGCAGCGCGCACGGGCATGTCTCATATGGCCCTTCCGCATTGGAGCGATCCGGGTTATGAAATCTTTAACCCCTTACAAAAAGGGAGGGAGGGAGGGAGGGAGACAGCGAGGGGAGATGAGAAGAGGCTTTGGTGCGCACTTAAGCGCAACCGGCCAGTCCCCCCTGAGGAGAGCTGGCTTGGCCCCGAGAGGGAAAAAAAGGAAAACGTGACGTCGCGGAGAGCGTCACGGAGAATCTCCTCGTCCTCGACACCGTCGACGACACTGGGACCCAGGCAGGCAGACATTATACCCTGGTATTCCACAAAGGGCAAGGTATAGCCACGTTCCACCCTGAGCGCACCAGGCCATGCAGGTACTGCCGGGCGCATTGGAGAAAGAGAGCGAGAGAGAGAGAGAGGGGCGGGAGGGAGGGAGGGAAGGGGTGTCTACTTTGCCGATTCGTATCTAGAGGGTCACAGCAACCCAAATGCTCGTGCGTGCTACTAGTTAACCTATTCAAACAGACAGGGTAGGGAAAGCACAAAAGAAAAACCAAAGTCATACTCCCCCGAAACGCTGGCTGCATCTGCACCCATCAGTCTCGTGCGGGCCGCTCGTCACGGGCCAAGGTCCGGGTCTGCTCCGGGCGGTGTTGGACTCATCTTCCGCCTCGCACAAGTGCAAAAAGACAAACGGCACTCAGTTGCATGCGGTTCACTTCTGTCAACGTACTCATTACCTGCCCCCTCCCTGGTCTTGTGGGTGCAGCCCAGTCCCTCTGGGTGCAGGCTGGCGCTCACCCCATCCGCTGCCAGCTGAAAGGCAGAAAAATAAGGAAATCAAATTAAAACCAACAAGCGTGTACACTACGCTTGCAGATTGGATTGCCATGTCACCGCCTCTGGCCAGCCTTGGCCAGTCATGCATCAGGCTCCTCTTCAACACTTGACGTTGCTTTCTTTGGGTGATTCCTTCCTTTGCAACCCGCTCACCAATCGCGGGTATGGTGGCCTCCGTCCACCGGCTCTTCGTTTCATACATCGTCTCTTCCACCTTGCAAGACAAGCACAAAAGTCTCGCTGCGCCGTCGCTTGCGCTTGCCGTCGCTTGTGCGTGCCGTCGCTTGCGCGTGCCGTCGCTTGCGCGTGCTGTCGCTTGCGCGTGCTGTCGCTTGCGCGTGCTGTCGCTTGCGCGTGCTGTCGCTTGCGCTTACCGTCGCTTGCGCGGTCGCTTGCGCTTACCGTCGCTTGCGCGGTCGCTTGCGCTTACCGTCGCTTGCGCGGTCGCTTGCGCGGTCGCTAGCGCTTGCAGTCGCTGCGCGGTCGCTTGCGCTTGCCGTCGCTGCGCGTTTGGCACTCAATGAGGGCTGCACAACATTTTGGAAAATCAATGATATGGCAGTATTGGGCCAGACCACTGCATTGAGGCAAGTTGTGCAAAATTCTTGGCTGGAGCTTAACGATTTGATCGCAATGAGATCAGTTTAGTTAACTTTAACTTACATCAATGACTTATCGTCTTAACTCGTTACAAATAGTTAGGCAAGAAAACATGTTTCATTTGAGACATGTAAAATAAATCTTTGCTGTCTTAAAGTGCATGTCAATAACCTAGACCACCACCATATGGCAGTTTTCCAATACACGTGCAGCCCTACACACGTCACCATTGGTGTCCAAATGGCAGCCTCGGGGCAACTTGATCAACACACCACACGTATGAACACAACACTGCTTTGTAGCCCAAAATATCAATGGCAACATTTCGTGATTGATTTAATGAATTTGTGTCAACGAATTCTGAATTTGTTTCAGTATGCAGCCATTGGGACACCGCTGGTGTAATTTAAAAAAATAAAAAAAAACATTTCACACGTTGAAGCTGCGCAGGTCGACGCCTCCAGGGAAGCGGGTCTCCCTCAGAACTCGGCGACTTCGGATCAATGCCACAGCAGTCAGTCCACCTCTGATCAGATTGTGTCACGTCCCGGTCGCCATCTGCAGAAACAGAAACAAATGTTAGAAACTCAAAGAGCACCCCAAGTTGTCGGTCACTTGCTTACTTGATCACAGCGGCTAGCTACTATTGGTGACCGTCGCCGGGTCGGATCGGGCCGTGCGCCCCCCCCCTTTTGCGTCCGGCCTGAAAATGGCAGAACATGCAATGAGTTGGGCGCTGCTCGCATCATTACGTCTTCCTCGTGGACCGGCTCGCCCAAACACCGCCCCCTACACCTAGAGAACAAAGGACACACAGCTTAGATCAAGCAGGACAGTGGTAGATTAGAAAAAGACAAAATGTTACTGTCTCGCTCCAATGCTGCCCTACACCTAGGGGAGAACAAAGAACGCAAATACCACAGTGGTGGTAGGTTAGGGTTAGATGAAGTGCAACAGTGGCAGGTTAGAAAAAGACAAAATGGTACAAGTCAAATTGCAAAATTGGACATTCGGGATCGGCTCGCTCCAACGCCGCCCTACACCGATGGGGGAGAACAAAGAACGCAGCAAGCACGACAGTGGCAGGTTAGAAAAAGACACAAAATGGTACAAGTCATATGGCAAGCTAGGACAAAGTTCAGTTTTGTCTCCATCCAAGTCACCACGTCCTCCCCCAAGTGAGCCGTCAATGGCAACCAAGCACAAGACACCGCTGGATCCAGATAAGCCACAACCTCTTAAGCAAGACCAACCATCAGACCCCCAAACACTGTCCACACCTGCAACCCTTCCGTCGTGCACCCATAACCAAAGGCAACCACACTGCCCCCTCCTGGGCACATGATCCGCACATGTTGACTTTTGCAGCGTGCTGCTTGATTCTTGACTTGATATAGCATTGCTCTTTTGGATATGGCATTGCTCCTTTGGATAGGCCATGGCTCCTTTGGATAGGCCATGGCTCCTTTGGATTGGCCATGGCTCCTTTGGATTGGCCATGGCTCCTTTGGATTGGCCATGGCTCCTTTGGATTGGCCATGGCTCCTTTGGATTGGCCATGGCTCCTTTGGATTGGCCATGGCTCCTTTGGATTGGCCATGGCTCCTTTGGATTGGCCATGGCTCCTTTGGATTGGCCATGGCTCCTTTGGATAAGCCATGGTTCCTTTGGATAAGCCATGGCTCCTTTGGATAGGCCATTGCTCCTTCGGATAGGCCATTGCTCCTTTGGATAGGCCATTGCGCCTTTTCATATGGAATTATACTTTTCCCATTCAGCTCCTCTTGCAGCCTACAATAACACACAGACAGTCATTAATTGTGTGCTGGGAAGCTAAAACTCGACAACCATTGTGTGTTGGGAAGCTGAAACTTGACAAAAACAGGTTTTCACCTGATTTAGGACTACTCTTCCTCAGTGTCCTCAGCATCACTGAAATAGCTCCTCAAGAGCCTCCTGCTTGCTTGGTATAGAAGGATGGTGGCTGGGCAGCCTTTTCTAGTGCTACAAAAGACAAATAGAAGTGATTGCAACAAAAATAGATATTTTAATTTTATAAATACTAAGTAGAGTTTTACAGTTGAAAAAATATATCATATTGTAGTAAATTATAATAATTTACTATATAAATAATATAAAGGATTATAATTCATATTTTAATTTCATCAATCATCACATTGGACAGATGATCCAGGTTGGCGGCGTCCAAAACGGGAGAAAATAACAAAAATGCAACAAAAATAGATATTTTAATTTTATACATACTAAGTAGAGTTTTGCAGTTGAAAAAAGATATCATTATATTGTAGTAAATTATAATAATTATTTAGGATTATAATTTATATTTTCATTTCATCAATCAACTCACCTCACATTGGACAGATGATCCAGGTTGGCGCCGTCCAAAACGGCAGAAAATAACCCGCGCAAATGTTTGTTGCGTAACGGAACGAGAGCGGGCGGGCGCCTTCTTTGAATGGATTTGCTCTGATTTGGACATGACGTAACAAATTCGTTACATTTAGCAGTTTGCATAACACGGAAATGGCACACGCATAACATAAAATAATTTAAATAACGGTTTAGTTGACTAGAGTCAAACTAACATTTCCCATAGTCAAACACGCGCTTATCGGCGGCGTCATTTACGAACCTTCTACAAACAAACGAATGAACAAATGCTGGCCAGCATTAAAAAAACAAACAAACGCGAAAGACATTTAAAATACCACCAAAACGCGCAACGACGCGACGCAAAGTCGATTGTGGCGCGCCGTGCCCAAACCTCAAGCACTCCCTAGACAGCGAAAATCCTGCAAAAAATAAGAAATGGCAACGTAAGAAACGGCAAACATTTGCTCACGGGCTAAATTGCCTGCGGCCTACAATTTACCTCCAGGCCCACCGTCGCGGTGGACGTGACGTTGCCGAGTCACGAGAGTACGACAATCCTGCGACAAACAAAAAAAAGGCTTGTGAGAAAAGGCAACAAAGCACACATTTTGGGGCCTATTTGAAAACTCTCCTTGCGGTCTCCAGTTAACTTCGACGCCTACAGTCGCCGTGTGAAAATCCGACAACGAACAAACGTGGCGTCCGTCGTGAGAGACGGCAAGAAACGACAAACATTTGGTGGCGCCTGCATTTGAGAACTCCCCTTGAGTGCGAAAATCGGGCAACAAACACGGCGTCCGTCGTGAAAAACGGCAGGAGACTACAAACATTTGCTAGCATGCTAGCTTACCTGAGAAACCGTCTGCCGCCACGCGATCGGTGGCACCCGTATATGATAACTCCCCTTGAGCACACCTGTCTTCAATTGACCTAAAGCCCTGACGTCACATCCATCAATTCAAATCTTCTTCTCCCGATCGTCCAACGGCGCTCGGCACACTGACGCCACCGGGTGGTCGCCTGTCATGGTGACTACTGTGGAAACGGTTGCTTCGGACTATCCGTTGAAACTTTGAACACCGAACATGTTTGGATGGATACCCTATCAATAGGACCAAATCTCCTTATGTTTCCGAGCAGGCTCTGGTCGAGTGGTTAACGCCATTGCCTTCAATCAAATGAAAATATTTGTATCGATAGTTCATCCTAAAATGAATTGTTCTTGCAAAAACTGCATATAACCCATTTTCTTCTTCGTTTTATTTGATGGTGAGGTGGCACCAGCTTCAATGTGCATTACTGACACCTACTGGTTGAAGTCATAAACTGAAAAAATAATTCGTTCACTCGCTCACTGAAAAGAACTCACGAGCCAACACAGCACAAACAGAGCAGGCGATAAAACGTGCAGTGGGACACCATGGAAAAATATTGAACAGATCTTATAATATATTATAACATTGATAATATAGAACTTTTTTATTTTCTCTAATGTTAATAACATTGGAGGGCGCAAAATGTTTTCTTCTCCCTAAGGGGGGCATCACGGAAAATAATTGCGAAGCGCTGCCCTAAAGAGTCTTATTTACCCAAACAAAACGTGTGACAATATTAGACAGAAAATGTAAATGTATTGTCATGATATGTTTTATTTCCATCACGCCAGGGTCGACAGAGCGCGTGGTCGTCTTTGGCTTGGCTAAAATAATAATCCGTCTACTTAAATCCAGTCTGAAGCTCATTCCGTTTGCATTTCTCACTCTTAACAGGAAGCGCAAATGACATCCCTTGAATGTTTGCTATGGCTTGGTAGGAGGCTGGCAAGTTAGCGTGGATGGCCACGCACCTAGCTAAGCATTGTGAAGTTGTTGCTCAGCGTGACTTTTTCCGATTGTGTCCGGGTTGGCCAGGGGATCCAAGTCTGCAAACAGATTGAACCATGCCGACAGGTCCTTGGATGGACCGGAAGAGCTCCCTGCTATGGAGACGGGAGACGGTTAAAGCCTGGTCTTAAAAATCAGAAGAAGGTCTTAATATTGTACCTTTAAATCCACTGGCATCTTGGGGGTGCTCAATTCCCATGGCGACAGGTTGCGAGGTGGTCCCGCCTCTCTCTGAAGCTACCAAACAATCGGGGCATTCATCTTCCGGTGAACACTTTCATTCCCCAAGTTGTCCATACCTGCGAGTTGAGCAGCTTGGTTCAAGTTTTGGTCCAGAAGCTGAGAAGGTAGAAAGAGTGAGCGTGGTTCTGCAGCCGTGGCGATTCCGTCCTGGGTGTCTCCAAACACCGGACTCCACTGTCGGGACAAGGGGGCGGGGTCGTGAAGCGTCAAGCCTCCCAGGATCTCCTCCAGCAAGGCCGAGCCGTCCTTGTCCTCTTCCGCGAGCTCCCAGGATGATTCACACGTTTCTCCTTAAACATCCAAAGTAGGGTGTTGGTAACGTTGTAGTTGATGGACTTTATCCTACTTTCATATCATATATGTAGAAATAATTTCTTACTGAGTGATTTTAGTCCAATTATTCTCTTATAATTGAGAACATTTTTACCTTCTTTTGTTGGACTGCTTCTGTTGTCATCCCCCAATGAGACAAGTCTACAAAACAAAAATACGCACACACCAAAAGTTTGGTTTTATTATTATTATTTTTTTAAATCAAGTTCAGTTTATTTAGCTACATACTCTTCCTGAGCAGCGTTGTCTTCATCTTTTTTCTGTACTTTACTTTTCTTCCTCTTCTTCTTCTTTTCCCTTGATGGCTCCTGTCATCAGATTCAACATGAAATATTATTGTGCAATACGAAATGGCGCTATTGGCATGATGTGGACCTCGTGGTGCAGGCAGCCCCTGAAGTTCTCGTGAATTGCGGCCATGGTGTGGGAGGTCTTCTCCCAGAAGTGCAGCAGAGTGGTCTGGAGGGACACCAGAAAGCATGTGGGTCACAACCCATAATTTTAACCCACGACGAGTCCTACCTGGTAGGTGGCCAGCACGTGGGACAGTAGGTTGCAGCGACTGGCTCCCAGCAGGTCCACCTTCTGGCACACGTCCGTCTTCAGCTGATCGAAGCTGCGCTTAGTGCAGCGGACCTCCGCCTGAACCTGACACACACATTAAATGTGATGACACAAGTGTGTTATTTAGCAGGCATCACATTTTTTTTTGTTGGGAAAGTTTGCCCTCTTGTGGACATTTTGTAAATTATCCTGTCATAAAAATCTGCAATATAGGTTACCTTGCGAAACTTATCCATCTGCTTGCGTGTGTCTGGGTCCAGCTCGGCGGAGACATCCTTCATCCACAGTAGAGCTCCTCTGTAATCGGTGCGACTCTGCTCCATGCGCTTGACCGTCAACCACGTGTCCGAGATGGACCGGAAGCGAAACGTCTCCACCTCCTGGTACAGTCGGCACAGGGGCTTCCTCAGCACCGTTCTGCGGCAGGATTTTACCGTGAGCGTTAGCATAGCGGTGGCAGTCATCTGCGCGGGTGCCGGTGTGAAGCCGACCTCTGTTGGGAGGAGAAGCAGAGTGCTTTGCCCGTGGCCTGCATGATTTTTCCTGCACGGCTTTTGTCCTGAGAGCCCTGAGAGCGCAGAAAGCGACCCAGCTCGTTCTCCTCCTGGGAAAGAACTGAAAGCAACTGAAACTTGGATGTGTTCGGAGTTACAAGTCAAATTAAACGGGCGACACGTACAGCAGATCCTCCTCTGGTACTGTTCGATCACCTTCAGCAGCTCCATGCACGTCCTCTGGATGGAGTGAAACACCTGACATCCAAAACAAAGCAGCTTTCAGTCACAAACCCTAACTCAAACCCTAATTTGAAACAGACCTCCAGCTTGGCATCCAGTTCTGCGTCTGAGGCCACCACGTGTTGGTCCTCCTTTGTGCCGCTCACCCTGATGAGCGTCTGCTTGGTTTTCCAGTAACGCTGCTGGAAGCGGCTCACCACCGAACGCGAGTCCTGGCCCAGGAGCTCGGGGTCGCCCGAGGAACAGCTATTCAGACATAACACACACATGACGTCAGGAATGGATTAACGGGTCACCTATTACTCTGACAAAGAGATGTACTTTACTCACAAGTTCCTGCCTTGCATTTTTTAGGATAATCTGTGGGGAGAGGGAATCATTTTGTTATTAAGTTAATATAAAACACTTTAAATTTTGACCCCAGTTACAAACCCATTAATCTTGGCTTCACACAACGAACCTAGAGAAGGACAAAAGTCGAGCTGCTTCAAGTCTACTGTAACATTTACTGTCAGTAAAGGTTTGAAAATACTGGAATTGTGTGTATCTTTCTGAAGGCATTAAAAATAGACTCTTCAAAACAAACTATTGAAATAAATGGACTTCCCATCTGTATTCTAATTTATTCTCACGGACCTGCATCGATTTGGAGCTGCAGTCCACCCACCGGTCATATATGTCGTCCAGGGGGATCTTGGTGTAAAACCTCACGAAACCACTCAAATTCAAACTCGACGCGCATTGCTAGCTTATGGAAAACCGTTTGTTAAAACTATAAAATAAATTATCACTAAAAGACTCGTGACTGCACTGCAACGACGAAATATAACGGCTCTTCGTCCTCATGTGAGCAATAATTTAAGACAAAAATCAATGAATGAAAACCTTAAATATTATTCTGCTAAAACTTTACATTATAAACCAAGTAAATTTGGTTGTTATGAATTTAAAAGTGCTAATGACGTTCGGGCAGGTAAGGAGGAAATGAAATACATTGAGTTCTTCTTCGACGCTTGTACTTCACCTCTTGACGTGCTATGAGTGCTCGAGCGCCACCTAGGTATTCCGGAGGACCATCGAACAACTATTTTCTATCTAGCTGTAATATAAATATACATCCCACTTAGAAACATAGCTGTTTGAATTTCAGTTAGCGACACAAGGAGTATTATTTTATAAAATTGATGTCAGACTATTTCTGATTATGTTTGCCGCAGCGCGCTCGTCATAACTCCTCATCATCGATCGTGCACGCGCCTCGGCAGGGAAATGACAACACACCACAAATATGCCAAAATACATCCCCAATACACGCACCTCACCGTGTTTTCCTTAAATTGTCACGATCATCTGTCAGGGCTGCGTTCTCCTCCTCCTCCTCATCTTCAATACCGCAACATCTCCGATGACGTCACCCAATGTTACCTCGTTCCCTTATCTCCTCTCTGATTGGCCAGTCCAACCAACCCAGTGTTTGTATCGTGCAAACAAGCAACAAAAATAGTCATAATAAACTAATTGTGTCTTTGTTAGAAAACTGGTTTGACGGAGCGTGCCTGATCTGTCATCAGATTGAATAAATAAAAGTGTTACAGGTGCGTCTATTGAAGTTGCAAGTGTTTATTTACACAAAATAAAAAGAATTATTAGCAGATTAATTTTAATATAAACAAAAGTGAGTTTATCATTTTATCTGCGTGTCTGATATCACCACATAAAGTGATAATTGGTAGAACACAGAACAGAAAATATTTTCAAGCAGTATTTTACTGGCCAGTTATTCTCCAAGGTGCAGTTCCTCACTTCTCCAAAGGGTGGTGCTAGAACACAAAGCAAGCGCCTCCACTTTAATAGCCTATCGCTTCACCCCCTCCCCTCCCTGGAACTCCCCTTACCCCCCCTTGTGGGGGCCCCGAGCTTTATTCCATCCCATCGTAGTGCAGCTGATCTAATAGCGTGTAGGTTTTGTTGTCACCTGAAGGCACTTTGTTGTCACGCCCTAAATGGATGTACCTGTTTGGAGAGTTCACACAATTTTACACCTCAGCACACCACCGAATTACACGTGTGTGTGCGTGTGTGTTTTCCAAATTGATTATGTCGGCGAGTGCATGAAGCCCCTTGATCTGCGGGCCCCCTCCGGGTCACCCTTTGCCGTTAGCGTGTCGTAAATTGGCGAGCCAATTTGCATCTCGGCCTTAAATAAAAACCCTGAACCCTTCGCCTCATTTTTGATGGACTCAATCTTCGAGAGTCTACGCCAAGGACATCTGATGTCCTTCACCCCCCCCAGTCTTGAGGTCCATCTTGATGCTATCGGCGGATGTTGGATTTCTTAAATAAGACGGCGAGACAAGGGGGGCTCTGGACAAGCTTCCCGTCCGTCGCTTAATCGCGTTAACGATATGGATCGGGTATGTGTGTGTCACTACTGCTTTGTTCTGATGAGTGCGCTTCTTGTTCCGGCTCTTTCAGTGAATTTTCCCCACCGTGTGATCAATAAAGTCTTCTTCTAGGGATTTCACTCCCATCCATGTTAGAGCTTAAAAGCTAGCATGGCTTCTTTTTGATTTAGCGGGCACCCTTAAGACCCTTAATGCCCGATTCATTTCCGTCACAGGTCACGTTGTGGTTGTGGCCCGTAAGTGGAAATGAGTTTGACATTTCTACTTAAAATACACATGCCTGAAGGTCTAAAAGTAAATGTTTTGCTGGTCGGGAGCCAACTTCTGTGGTTGCCGCTTCTCCACGCCGTCATGCCTGGTGACTCTGTTATGATCCGACTGTGTCAAGTAATTTGCCGCTCCTATAAGGCATGTATCTGACAGACACAAGCACTGCTTGCTGGGTCCACGAGAAAAGATGACAGAAACTGCAAGAAGAACCTGCGGCCATTTTGTGAACTGCAGACACACTTTCGAGGATATGATGCAGGCCATGCCCGACCTTTCAAGACCTGATGTCCTCTGCTATGGTTAGCTTTAGCGACTTACGGGTTAGCCTTCAGAGTTAAGATGGAGAGTCAAAAAAAAACTGCTGCTTCTTATCAAGTTGAGCTAAGTTCATTCCCACCGCAAAGTTTTCATATCCCCGCACAATATTGTGAACGATTCCTCGATTTCCAAAAGTACTTGTTGGGTCACTCTTATCTGAAACTACCAATCTATTTGTTTTCAAATGTAGGGTGTAAGAGTATTACGTTATCAGAGAAATAAATAAAGTAGAGACACCTGAAAAAATTCCACCACCCCCCCCCACGACTCGGCCTCTTTTTCCCTTCTATCGCCAGTAAACCCAGCGGAACACATTTAGATCCCGTGCAACTCTTGGGTGCCCACTCATCACTCTGCTCTGCGTTTGAAGATTACGCCGCTCAGAGACATCCTCGCTGGGCAGCCGGGCGGCTTAGAGGGCCGCAATCCGTAATCCCTTACCCTTCACGGGGAATTCTCCACGCGCTGAAATACGGCGGCCTCTCACGGTTCGCGGGAACTATCGCCGCCTCGGGCCGAGATAGATGGACGACGCGTCGCGATGAATGCGGGAGGAAAGTGGAGGCCGTTAAATTTGAAAGTAACTTCAACACGGCTCAGCAATCCTGTTGGAGAGCAGCCGGTGATGTGAGGGCCTCCCTGACACGCCGACACCGCCGACGTTTAGGATGATGGACCGGAGAAAAGGATGTACTCTTGTCCTTAAAAATACTCAAATTATTTCTCCTCCAAGCATTCGTGCTACTTACGGAAAGTTGGACATTCTCAGCACGTTTTAAACAAAAAAATAACCCTTCACTAAACCACTGGCCAATCACAGCACGGTTGTCGTAAATATGTTTAGGCAGGAATCATCCATGCAAATTTTCGCCGTTGAGGTCGAGGCTCAGTCTTTGTCCCGCGACTAGCGAGGGATCACCGTACAGTAAAGTTGAAACAATTAAAGTCGGCGTGGCTTTTGATAAATATGGTGTGTAGGACTGAAGGTGATCTGAGCTGACAGAGATGGACGACTACAGGTACGCTGACAACTGAGAGAAGGATGATGCCATTTTTGTGTCTTTTTTTTTTTGGTTGTTGTAAAAAATGCATGGAGGAGCGACCTTGAGCGAGGCTGGCTCGGGCCGACGCCAGCGTGATGACACGCGCTCTGTCCGCGATGCCACCACGCATGCCAAATAGCCAGCGGCTAGCTTAAGTACTGCTGGATGAAGGGCCCAAAATGCTTAGTGGTCAAGGACATCCACGTGGTAGAGCAACACGTTAAGCGCATGTACGAAAAGTTTCTTCCAAAACATTCCACAACTTCATCAAGCACACTGTTAGCTGGAAAATAAGATTAAAGATCATCTTTTGTACTATAGCTCAAATCCCCCATAATCCTCATAGGCAATATTAGTAGCAATCACTATGGTTAAAAAGTCATGTGATGACTGCTAAATATGACAAATATATAAATCAAAATACTAAGTATTTGTTTTTTTAAATGGAGAGTGTAATCTGTTTTGAGGCCAGCTAAGCTAACATACACAGGAATTTCTCGTGACTACACACACGCATGCACACATATTACAGAGATGGCTGTGCTGTGTCAGCTGCGATGGGGATTAGCGTTAGCTTAGCGTCGACAGCACACAAATAGCCGTCGGGCGGACAAGTCGACAGCCCGCGTATCAAAATGCTTCAGAGCGCCATGTTTGAAATGTCATTTCTACAAAATTATTTACACTTTTAAGCCTTACGGTGCTACGCTAATGCTGCTAGTGATTAAAATTTAGCTTTGGCTACCGTTGTTATGCCCCAATGGAAACTCATTATATACATTGTTCGGCGATATTAAATCTTTAAGCTTTTTTTTTTTTCAGGACCCATTCCTATAAGTGAACAAGAAGTTGGACATTTTTTATCTGAGTAGCCATTTTGGCTTATCTAATGTGTGCAGACAGAAAATGAGGGTCCCATTTATAATGCTGATTAATATAACACGACACTTGATTTAGTTTGAGAACATCTTTCTGATGTATGTTTTTAATTGAATCTGCCAATGCTTGATAAACCTTTTTTTTTTCCTAACCCACAATATTATTCTTTTTGTTTTTGTAAGTGACATTTAAAAGCTTCGCAAAGCATCCGGCCTACCTCCCGCTCTTCTGGCCTTATTAGCTCAACAGTAATCATCTCGTTAACTGATAATGAAAATTCACGTCAGCCCTCATTGCGATTCAAACAAATATTGTTTTGAACAAACACACAAAACTCATTATTGGGGCGACTGTTTTATGATGAAGTTGAAAACAACACGGGAAAAAGATGATGAACAAGTGGACAAGGTGTAAAAGAACATTTGTCCATTCAACTACATTTGGGGGTGTTAAAGCAGTTTAAAAAAATAAAATAAAAATAACTAATATTATAAACAATATTATAAAGAACCTTGTACACAATTTTATTGAAGAATAAATATTTTTTTTTTTTTTTTTAGCGTGTCAGATAAAAACAGGCACTGAGCCTTCCTACTACAAGATAAATAAACGTGCAAAATGTAGTCGTGAATGTTTACGAAGAGACTTGTTTTCTCGGCAAAACCTGCCGCGCTCTAATGACATTGTGGTGTGTTTTCCCACTTTAATAAGATGTTTCATTTGTGTGTGTGTGTGTCGTTTTAATCTCGCAGCGGGAATGCCCCCAAAAGCAATTAAGATGACAAAGGTTAATGAATTCTGCACTTTTACCTGATATGAGTGGAGCACGACGATTAGTACAATTAATTAAAAAACACCATTGGCAGTCCTGTGTCCCATGACAGGACAATTTATTAAGTACCCGAGAGTTGTATGAAAAATATTGGGCTTAACTAAAAAAAAAAAAAAAAAAAAATCACAAATGAAAAGGTCTATCACTATTTAGTGGTATTAACAATTTTTTTTAAGTTGATATGCTCAATATATATAATTACAGTACGTCATATACTTTTTAAAACAAATTATTAACAAATTAAATTTAGGGATGCACCATAACGATTGTTTTGATAATTGACTAGTCTATCGATTGTTTGGTTTTATTTTAGCTAACGCTAACTTCCAAGGCAAAAGTTGTTCCTAGCTCGGAGGTCACCGTGAAGAAGATTCACGTGATTGCGATGCCGAGCAACCCCTGACACCTTCGCAGAGGAACTTTTTCTAATCCCGCTAAATGTCAAGGCACAGCCCAGCGCACCCACCTTCCCTACGCATGCCTCTGCCAAAAGGCCAGTACTAAGTCATCTGTTTACTCCTGCAGATGCCGCCTATCACCCACAACACTCTCATGATGCTCTCTTGCACTTCCACACCTTCCGCCTACGCTAAATTAATCAGGTAGCGAACGTGGACCTCAGAACACTGAACAGGATTTCGACTTACAGTCTTGCTATGAAGTCAGACGGCTCCACAAAGTTGCACCATGACTCAATGGTGATGCGTAAAAAAGTCTCAAGAAGCCACATCTGAAAAGATAGAAAACAAAAAGTCAGCCATTTTGATTTAAAGCCGCCATTTTAAGGTCAACCCAGGGGCCTTTTACTTCCACTCCTCTTAGGAATTTTATTCCATTGCTACCAAACGTAAAGCATGTACATAAGAAGCTAAACTGTTTTGTCATCGAGCGCGAGTATAACATGGCGACAAAGTTTGTCGAATCTGTAATGACTCCAGTTCTAATTGGATTAAGCATTGAAGTGAACTTCAAAACATAGCATGAAAATAAATAACAGATGATTGACGGGGGCAATCAAAGCATCAAGTCAAAGTTATGCTAATTGATTTTAGCGAAGGGGAAAAAAAAAACAATAAAAAAAAGAAAAAATGCCTTACAGTCAACACTCATTAACATCAAATCTTTTTTAAGCAGTAGACTCAGGGCAAAGCGGTAATTCATTTTACCACCGTGACCTTTTTCTTCCCGTCATTTGCGCGAGTTTGTCATCATAAAGTTTGAAAAGTTTTCAGAATTGAAAAGTGCAAAAAAAAAAAAAAAAGTCAAATGTGGTGCAGCGAGGTGATAATTGTCTCCCAAAGGTCCGGTCTGTCAGCAAGGTGCTTTGTCTTATTTATTGTGCTAGTCATCGTCTTGTGTGGACCATTTGGACCTTTTCATCAGTCCCAAGCAGGAAATATGTTTAGTAGGAAATATTACAAAAAAAATTTACAACTTGACTATTCTACAACAAAATATATGCTAAAACTTTAACCCGCAAAAATGCTCTTGTTGTTTTACTTTTTTCTGTCTATTTATGCCTTTGAGCTTTGACGGCTGGCATTCCAAATAAGTCAATAAAATAATATGGCTGAACAATAAAGTAGGACAGTGTGAATAAAAAGTCTCAAAAACCTCTGCAAATGAAACTTTGCATATAATTTAGTAACGCAACGAGCCTCATGCGGATTCCGTATTGGCGTTAACGAGGCTCCGCTGAGAAGACGGAAAGCGGCGAAAATAAAAGTCGGCGGACATTCGTCATCCCGTCGCCATCGCTGAGGGGAGGGGAAAAAAATTGCAAGCAATTTATGAGCGGGCCGCTTCAAGCTTTGTTCCTCGGCGTCGTAAATTTTTTCTTTGTGTCCTTCAGGACCTGCTCGGTGTCACACGAGTGGAAATGGCGAGAAGCGGCCATGTTAGTTTTGGAGTTCTCACTCTGCGCAACATCAGCAAGCTCATTTCATTCCAAATCTTTGCGTGGAGCCGCGTATTAGCGTAATAACCAACATTTAACAGCCATTATGCTTAATAGGCAGTCAATTGCATGCTGACTGTTTAAGAGCTGTCATCAGCGCCCCCTGCTGGTTCTTCATAATGCTCACATTACACCAGTTTAAAGTACTTGAACAAAGAAATGTTTTAGTAAAACGTTTTTTTTCAACAGCACAAAATCAACTTTATTAATAAAAGTTTTTTTCAAGGGCTTATTTTAAACTAAAAATAAAGATCGAATAATAAAATAGAAAAAAAGTAAGAATTGTTCCACATAAAAATATTTGAGTCTTACCTTTGATGTGTAGCACTTTGTCGTCCATAGTTCCAGCCCATTTTCTGCTTTAGCTTGAATCCTTTACGCAAAGGTAAACACATAAAAAGGAGCGGGAAATGCAAAATAATACGCACCCAGAGCCGAGAGGGTGTCTTCTTGCTTGGATTTTCTTTTTTCTCCTGCGTTCTTCCATCGTAGAAGTGTCAGATTCCAGAGGGTTGACTGTGGATTTACAATTTTAGGAGAAATACGGCAAAAAATGTTTCTGTATATTTTATTCATTCACTGGATGTGATTGGTCACAGCGTCACAGGTTAGGGGCTCTTTTAAACACATGACGCACAATAAACACACTTTTATATGTGACACCTTGCAACATAGAGTAATTACAGTAAAGCCCTGAAAATCTGTGAAAAACATTGATGTGCTCCCCCCAAATGGCAATATTGAGAATAATAATAGCTTGAAGCAAGCACGCTTGACCTCTTATTTGTGTTGTGATCAATGTAGTAGTATACAATAATCTCCCGTTTTTTTTACAGCAGTGTGAAAGAATACTTGACGTTTTTTTTTTTTTTTTTAACGGTCTCCTTATAGCGCAGACTCTCAATCACCATGAGCGTAATTCCCATGATGAACAGTAGAAATCAAACTCAGGCCCCGCCGACTGATTGTTGGAGTCTGATTGGCGTCTGTGATTGAGGTGGAAAAAGCCACAGATGAGAAATAAAAACAAAAGATAAAACGCTGGCTGAGTGGCGTCTGTGTATTTACATGATTCACTTTGAGGGAGATGTCCAAGCGTCCCTGAACGCCCCGTCGCCGGCCTCCAGGCTAGGGGGGGGTCCAGGATGAGTCCGCTTACCTCCTCCTTGATGGCAGTCAACCGGTGGGCGTGTAGGGCGTGTCGCTGTGGTAGTTGTAGTCGGGACACACCTTCTGCACCAGCTTGTAGTCGGTGCTGTGAAAGGTGATGAAGATACAGATGACTTTGAAAGGTTTGGAGCACAGCCAGGAGACGTGACTCTGGGTCTGGTCCTGAGGGCAACTCTGCGACGGGTCGTGGGCGCACAGCGAGTTTCGGGTGCCGCGTTCCACCTTCTCGTATTCCACGCGGCAGTTGAACAGCTTGTTCTCCTTGCTCTCCACCGCCGTCTGTTGCTGGACGCGCAGCTCCTGCTGCTGGTGGTGCTGGACGTGGAACTCCACCGCCTTGCTGGGTGGGACCAGCCCTACCGACACGTTGCCCTGCCCGGTGGAGTTGTGTCGGAAGTAGACGCTGAAGGTTCCTGGACAGGATATGCACTCTCAGAAGATAAAACGTGAGAACCCGCGGCCGGTTTACCGAGCTACAGTACCGTTGCCGTGGTCCACGATCTTGCCGGTGATGAGCAGGTTGAGCTTGACCGTCTTGATGTTGGAGTGGAAGTCGCCCCAGCCGAACATCTTCTTGAACTTGCCTGTCTTCACGATGGGCCTCCTCTTGGCCCGGGAGCGTCCTCCCGAGGCTGAAGAAGCCGAGTAGTTGGAGAGCCAGGTCCACTGCTTGGAATCTGAATCCAAATCCTCCTCCATGTGGAAGTCCAGGTCTACCGGGGTAAAGTTGTCCTTGCCGTCCAACGTGCGGGCCATGAAGCGGCTGACTGACAGAGTCTGAGCTGCTTTGCTACTAGAGGACCAGTAGGACTTCATTTTGGACTTTTGACCGTTTGCTGATCTCGAGTCCGCTCCGAGCACCTGGAGGACAAAGATGGATGTCACTTTTCAAGTTAGTCATCCAAGTATCCAACATTGGAATGAAGTAAAAAAATTCCCACAGTATTTGATACCATGAATGCAACATGGCTAGCGGTGCTAAAATCGAGAAGAAAAAAACATGGCAGTTGTATGTTTGCGATCACGCCGCAGTTCCGTGTTGGGCGGCAAGTGTGACAGCAGTTTGACTTTGGAGCTTCCTCCGTCAGCGCGTGTTGGCGCCGTCCATCATCACCCGTTCCAGAAAGCGCTGATGTTCGCCACAGACGCTTACGGAGCGCCAAACGTCTTTGGCGTGTCGTCTAAATCAAGACGGAGAGCCATCCCGCCTCCCCCTCCTCCTCTCTTGCCCCGTCCAACGTGCTTTCCGATGATGGATGAGTCATCTCCAACAATCCCGCAGATGACAGCGCCAACTGCGCGACGAGACCCTCGCCGTTCCGTGACAGCAGATCCATCTGAGCATAGCCTTCGTCGTTTTTTTCCGTATATTCTCCGGGCCGATCAATAGAATGAAAATAAGGTCTTCTTTTACACGGTTGAGGTGCATTGTGTGAGGCCGTGAATGATCTTCCCAGTGAAGGACGCGGCGGCTTTGTGCACTCGGACTTTTGGAGAAAGATGGCCTCCGGTTGTTTTTGAAGAGAACACCGTGATGGACGAGCCGATTGCCGTGGTAAAAACGTGCATAGATCTTTTTTTTTTTTAGATATATATAAAGAAAGTCGCCGCAGGACTTTTTAAGAGTAAAATATTTGAAGTGACAAGGTGAGATGAGGAATGGATTGGAATGTTTTGTGGCTCAGCGGCGCAGTTAAACGGCGTTAATGAAGCGCGGCTTTTGTCTAACACGCGCCGGCCGCCGTGATGTATTATCAGAAGACAAATTCGGCGGCGGGCGTCGGTCGCGGCTTCCCGCTCGGGATTTATGGTCGCCATTTCGCGTTGACGTAAAGCTCCTTAAGGATGGACAAGTTCAACGAAGTGGCGTCTCGCAAAGTGCCGAGCAAGCAGCTGGAAAGTGGACTCTCCTTCATTTTTATATTAAAGTGACGACTCGTGTTTTTTTTTTTTTTTTTTAATACACTCTATGTGCCGCCTTACTAAGTAAATATGTTCATTTGTGCAAAAAAAACAAAAAGGTGTAACCTTCAAGGCATGGCAGATTAAATTTTTTAAATGTATAGTGGCAATCTGTCGCTATATTTTAATATTTTAAACAATATTTAAGTTTTTTGCAATATTTTAATAATGTAGTAGTTCCATTAATTTACAGTAATGTCCATTCCATTGTGCTTAATTTAAAGCACGAATGTTTTTATAACATTCATAAATTTTTTTTTTTTAAGGTCTTCAACTCTTTGCATACCGATGACGTCTGCTGCCCATGACCTTTGACCACTGCTAAAAAGTTGCACTTCAAAAAGAGTTCGGTCTTACTTGCTATTCCGACTCATAAAAGTGATTCCGGAAGCTTCTCAGCTAAGTGGGTTAAGTCTCAACAGAGGCGCCGTCGTCACATGAAGGGATGTCAGGAAGCTGCTTTACACATGAACACGCACACAAACGCACACTGACACACACACATAAGCAAGATGGCTGCCAAAAGGACTCAGAAGTTGGGCGCAAGAATGTGCCGGAAAAAATAGGGATGGGATTTCTCACGATAGGCTGTCACACCTGCGAGTTCTTCTTCTTGTGTGACTGGGCGACACGTAATTAGCTGGCGTGTAGAAGCACACCTGACAGGATTAGCCGTACAATTGCACGGTGGATTAGAGAACCAACTTGTAATCTCAACTGGGAGATTCAAACCTGTGTGTGTGTGTGTGTGTTTGTGTGTTTTTGTGTGTGTGTGTGTGCCTCAAGGTGATGTGTGGTGCTGTTTAAAGGTCAGCAGTCACACCGAGATGACTTTGCCAGGCCTGGGGAGGTATTGATTGCTTTGCTTTAATGACGCCGCAGTGGTTCCTCCTGGCCAGCGGGGGCAGTAAACAAAAGTGTACACAGTAGTTGATATATTGTAGACTTTCAAGAGATTGGGTTAATTTAAAATAAATGTTTTTACGATATTCTGGCAAGTCAAATTTAGTTGAGTGCGTTGCATGTAGTACCATGTTTTGCCACAACATGTCAGGCAGCACTGAGCAAACTTTTAGCGAATTATAATCTTCCGAAAGGAAAAGATTTTTTTTATATTCACATAACCTCCGTGAAAAATGCTGGTTCACTGTATCCGGATTTTAGTTTTCTAAAGTGGTGATAATTTTCAAAGAAAACATCACAGCACTTTTTTACAATCAATAGATTCAAGCAAATATTAAAAAATAAAGCAAGATTTCATGCCAAAAGTCCCGAAGCTTCTTGTTAGCCCTTGTAAGTCACGAGGGGGTATACGTGAAGGCGAGAAAAAGTTGTTTTATCGGGCAAAAGCGACAAAGACGAGTGGCAGAAATAATATTGATGGTGACAGCGGGAAACATCATCAGTTATCCGCCAGGAGACTCGCAAACGATCATCTGTCACGCAAACGACCTCAAAGGAAAACACCGCGTGGCGAGCATTCTTGATGCTGATGCGCACGCGACAAAAAAAAGGAGCATGTGATATCAAAACACAAATTTACGGGATTCAAAGTGCTCCATTGAACCGCTTCGGAAATGTCAATCGAGCGGAGTGAAGGAATTTAATGAAGGAATTTCCGATTTAGCATTTAAATATTTTAGAAAATTATTTTACCTGTCAACCAACTCAATCTTGTACTGTAGTTTTTTTTTTTTTTAGATTTTAGACATTTTACAGACTTTATTCATCACGCCGACCTTATTTTTTTGTATGATTTTTTCAAATTTTCGCCGATTAAACAAAAAGCGCGTCAGATTGAACATTACTTTAAAAACGAACGAGTCCACCAACGATGTTCATTAGTTTTATCGTAAACCATTCTGTGTTTAGCTTTGCTTTTGAGTCCTCTGTGTCTCTTTTTTTAATTGCATTTCTCACCCGCTGTTAGAATAAAAAAAAAAAAAAAAGTCAATGTCCCTTCCAATAAAAAGTGTCGTTATCGCTGCGATGGAACATTTTATTGCTCAAGGCTTGGACACTTCATTTGCATTTACATTTAACGCCGGCACCATTTACGGGACTTTAATAATATTCCAGGTTTTTCCAGAAGTGCGGCGGCATCCCGGGCGGCTACGACAAGAGGAGATAACACACACATGTACGCACAACACGCACTCAAGTCCTCGTAGCTTGTTGGACAAACTCAACGCTATCTCCACGCCGCCGAGCCGGGAGATAACACACGTACGGCGCCCGCCGCCGCGCTTTCAAGATAAACAAGTGACGCCACCAAGCTCCTCCACGCACACACCCGCCGCGGCGTCTTGAATGGAAGGCGCAAGATGGAGTGCGTGTGTCACTTTTCATTGGGCTGGATGCAGCGGTGCAAGTGTGTGCAATTTGCGGAGATAGCGGGCAAAGTCAGCTGCTTGCCGCGATATTTACGACCATGTATCATACACAATACGACTCGGCGTAAATAGTGTGTTTACATCACATGTGGCAAATGTTTGATTGGATTTAAGATTGGATGCTCAATGCGGGCGAGGCGTCATGAGGTTATTTCTGGAGTTGATTTACATATGGGAATTTAAATGACAGACGGTGAACCTTTGCAAAATGGCAGATATGGGAGGAGACGTTTTTTGGGGAGTAGAAGAGGTCGAGAAGGTCCCCCTATAAATGCCTCTATTGTGTGTTAGCATTGTGTGTTAGCATTAAGCTAGCAGACTTTCATGACATAAAATGGTTGAACGTTTTAGTTTTCTCTCTTTTGAGTACCACAAAAAAATTTTTTTACGGGGTTCCATTTAACGTTTTGATTTCCAACTAAGGTTTTAAGTTATACAAATTTTTTTTGTAAGGTTTTGGAGACTTCCATTAAGTGCTTGGATCTCCTCGCTAAGGTTTGAAGGATTTTTATTCAGGGTTTTGGTCCCCTTTAAGGTTTTAGGATTAAGACTAAGGTTTTAGGGGAGGTCACAAAAAATGTGGCTTTCCAAAAAGATTTTAGGTTCTAGAACCTCTTACAATGTTTCGAAACTCCAACTTTGGAGAATTCCAAACAGTTTTGACGTCAAAGAAAAAGGCAAATTCAGGCTTTGGTACCCCAAAACCGCTTCGGTTTTAGAAGCTTCGATTAAGGATTTCAGTCCTCCCACTGAGATTTAAGTACTTCTCTGAAATATTGAGAGAGTTCCACTCAGTTTGGAGTGTTTGGGTGTAGCTGTTGTATCAAAGTGCTACCTGAGGGCGTTAGAGATGATGACAAATCAGAGTGTCAGGAAATCACAGGTGGACGTGCCTTATCTCCAGAGGATTCGGGGGCACAATTACAAGCGTGACCTCACACTCGTGATATGTGAGAGGAACCGGTTTGAAGACGAGGACCAAGAAACTAGTGTGCACTTTTTAAGGTAGCCACAGGAGAAAACGCATAATCAGACTTTTTCCGCACTAGCTTCAAAGAGGTTTGGGAGATTCCCGTGGGGGGGAAACATGATCACGAGAACATGGGATGTCCACGTGTTGAGATCTGTGGATTGCTACCTCGTACACCTCGTTGCAATCAAAACATCAATTCTATCCAAAACGAGCGGTTAATTAATATTTATGGAATAATATGTCCAAACCTTGAAAAATAAAATAATGATTATTAAATTTATATTAATTGGTACATATTGGTGTGTTTTGCTAGTCGACAAGCTTTGCTCCGACCAACCAATCAGAAGGTGGAAAAAATGCTGACATCATCGAGGATTAGTTGGTTGGAACCCTGCACGTTGGGGATTTATAAATTTGCCTACATAGAGATTATTTTTTTTATGGGCACCTATCCCATCTGAAAAATGTAATTCAGAATTTTTTTGTGATTTATAAATTTCATGAAACACTTTAGAATTTAAAATAGATTGATGCTTTTAGGCCCTGACCTTCTACCACTTGTTCTTCAGGAGTTTAGGATGCGGCAATCAGTGAGTTTTTAGCGGTAGTGTTTGGCATTAAGGGGGGGGGACGTGTTTGGGGGGGGGGGGGGGGGGGGGTGTAAATGATTAGCAAGTTTAGCCAGCTGTGAAATTGAGTTTATGCTTTTCAAGACGGCAAATTCAATTGGATAATGGGAATGAAGTTGTAGAGAATAATTAATAGTAATTGACTTCTTTCCATCACTATGCAAATTAAACACTGATAACGCCGCGGGAGCTTTTTAAGTGAAGTTTTTACGCGGATTACGGCCGCTGTTCTCCATCGATTGCTTTGTTGGCGCGTTCATCAGAGCAGGCGGGACGGCAGGATGGCGGGGTTACCGGCTCACGCGGGATTAAAGCAATTGGCTTGTCACAAACCGTCAAGTCGGACATTTTTTTTTTTTTCCAAAACTTTCTTTTCTTTCCTTGCTGAAGCTGTTTTCTTTTTTTCTTTCAACAAAACTAAAAATCCTTTGAGATAAGATTTTATAATTCCACTCTCGTCTACTTTGGTACTTCTAATGAGGTTACAAAGACTTTTATGAAAAATTCTTGGAGCTTCCATTACAGTTATTAGTCTTCCATTAAGTATTCGAGTGTAACAGTACGGAAAATCGATTTATGTCAATCTTGCTGTGTCTGAAAGGTTTATGACTCCATTGAGGGTTTTTGCTTATCCGAAAAATATCGATGGGGCTGAAGGTTAAGGGGGTTAAGGGCACAAGTCTTGCACAAAAGGTCTCTCGTGAGGTTTTACTACTTCCTTTAAAGGTTACTGACATGCTCTCAAGGTTTATGTTTCAATTTAGGTCAACTTTCAGCCACCCGCTAAAGTTTAAAGACTTCCTTTATTGGTTTGGGACATTACCAGTTTGAGTTTCAGGTTTTAGGGGTTCACATTTTGTGGTTGGCAAGTGAGGGATTCGGTTTCTTAAGGATTTTGAGTTACCCTGTTACGATTGTAGTACTTCAATTTGAGGTTTATGTTTACCACTAAAGGTATACCATTGTCCCTTAGGATTTAAGTATACGGGAAGTTTTTGTGGGCCCATTTTCAATTACGTTTAGAATTAGGTTTACGGGGAAAAAAAAGAGAAGGCATTGAAGAAGTAATTTGACGCTGTTAGCATCACTTTACCGAGGCACTTAGAAGCTAAATTAGCTTAGCATTAGCTATGGGGGGGCAGTGTCGAAAAGATGATTAGGTGAAGCTTCATTTGCTAATTGTTAATTAAAATCAAAGTCAGCAAAACGGTTACAGTGTTAGCTTTGGAAGAAATGTCTTAATGATGTCAAACTTGAGTAATTCAAGTTGAATTGAGTTTTTCTCAATTAAAATACACATCACATTTGTCCTTTAATGATGTACACTAATGAATGTTCTAAGTTATAATCAATGTTATCACATCTTAGTCTCAGAAAAAAAGACACATTAGACTTTAAATGACGACTAAAACATGTTTATTTTAAGTCCGATTAGTTATTTTATTTTTATTATAATTGACAGCTTAGCATTGGTTTCCAAAAACTACACATTGGCCGTTAAATACTGCCAGAAACATGTTAAAAATTTATATTATTATTTTTTTTCAATTCACATAATCAGAGATAATGTAGCATTATCTAAAAATAAAATAAAATTGGTCCTTATAATTTATTTTTGTTCATTTAAAATTGATAGCGTTAGTTGTAGGAAAAATTCACATCTCAATTTTGGAGTCATGATTTTTTTTTTTTTAAATTTTGATACATTTTTGTTCAATTTAAATCAAAACTATTACGCCGAGCTTCGCAAAAACTACACATTGGAGCGGAACACATTGATTTTTTTCCCCCCAAGCCTACCCTGGCTTTCTTCACCAAAAGGACCTCAGCAGGATTCCATTTGAATGCAAATATTGCAAATAGATGACTACACACGTGAGTAAATCTGAGTTAATAAACGGGATTTACTCACCAGAGAGATGACTGACAGCAGCAGAGCCCAGCAGCACCATGTGGTCGGCATGTTCGGACCACAAAGCTTCTCGCCTGGCTTCAGTCCAGCCGTCGTCCTCTCTGATGTGGGGAAAAAAGCCCCCCAAAAAATCTCCTGCTGACCCAACTTGAAATAAAGTGCAAGGACGGAGTCGGGTGGGGGGTCCGAAGGTAGAATGACGACGGTGAGGGTCTTCTGGGTTGGGGGGAGAGCAGAGCAAGGGGAGACGCTGCGCTATTTGCACATGAGAGAGTGAGTGTGGAAGGGATGCTTTATACCCACACGCAGGGATGCAGGATGGGAGTTGGGGGGCTTGTGGGATGGTGGAGGGGGTATTGAGGGACTTCGGAGAACTTGGGGTGTCGTCAGGCTGCCCTCAAGTGGTGCTCGGCCGTACTGCAAATGATATTTTTTTGGACAACATAAAAAAAAAAGTCTGCTGATGTTATGTAAAAAGATAAAAGAATATGCAAATTTCTAAAATGTTAAAAGTATGTTTTAAAAAAATATACATAGAGAGGATGAATATAAAATGCAAAACTATAAGAGGAATAAACTACTAAGAAAAATATACATATAAAATATGATAATGTAAAAAAATAACTATACGATAATTAACAATAAAAAAAGAAATAATTGTGAATAAAAACGTGATGAAAAGAGAAAATAAATAAAATGAACTGACAAAATTGTACATTATTTTTTTTGCATCTTTTCTTATACAATTCATATTTTTATCCATCCTGTATATTTTGTTTTCAATACACCACTTTATATAGTTTTACTGTACTTTTTTTTTTTTTTTTTACCGGAAATGGTTCACTGTCACGACCTTTTTTTGTCCTTCTGTGATGCTTCTCCTACAAGCAAATCAATAGTCTTATCTTGTCTTCGATCTTGTCTGAAAAAAAAAAATAACCACCCATCATGAAAAAGCCAAATTAAAATGTCACAACACAAACACAAGCTTTGTTAGTACTACTAATAAAATCGTACAGGTAGTAATTTTCAACTGACATTTGAAAGTCATGATGTCAAATATTCAATTTGTCATTCAGGTTGCCAGACAACAGCTGTTAGATAAACAAACCCCCACACACACACAAAAAAAAGTGCAGTGAGAGCAAAGATAAGAGGAAAGGTCAAAATCAATCTCATAAATGGCAGCACGTTGCACTCTAATGCGGCGCGATTAGCATCGCTGCTAAAGTAAAAAGGGGAGCTCTCGGCTGCACCAACCATCATGTTGCAACTCAATTAGCGTCACTTAAGCACCAGAGGGGGCGCTGCCTTTTTTCAATAGCAAACCCAAATGTTGTGGCTGAAAAAATATTCATAAATGCTAATTATGTTTGCAATTTTAAAGGTAAAAAAAAAAAACCTTTGGGCAAAACCCGCAAGCTAACTAAAGTGAATCGCGAGTTTTGTATTTTAGCTTTTTCCAGCATGCATAAAAGACAGAAAGGACAAATATTTTTGCATTATCACCGTGTCCTTGTTTATTATCGCCTTTTCTTTCCCCACGCACAAACAACCTGTACAAAAACGGACGAGCTTTACTCTTTTTTTTTGTCGTCTTCTTGCTTTTTTTTTTTTTTTTTTAACCCCCTTTCCCCATCACAGAATTTGCATCAGGACAGCAAAAAATATTATACAGCCACTTTTGCAATATTCAAACTAAACATTTTTTGTGTAATACAAAATAAATTTACATGAACCTTTCAACATTTTTTTTCTCTCCACGACAAACAAGAAAATAAAAAAAGTTTCTTTTTTTGTTTCTTTTTTTTACAAATCCACCAGCGTAAACATGTTTTGTTATTTTCCACCTCATAAATAATAAAGCTTATATGAAAAAACACACGAGTGTTCATTAGTGATCATTTTGTAAGCGACCGCATGTTAGTTGGACCCTTTTCAAGTAGAAAAACTGCAAGTGATCGTCAGTAAGGCAGATAAAAGAAAAGTTGGAAAAGAGATTTAGGAGCGAGGAGTTATTGCATTTGATGCCTTCGGGGGCACTGATGAATAGACAGGGCGTTTTTTTGGCGAGTCACCAAACTTTGCCACCAAGCTCCACAAGCCCAAGAACAAAAACAAATTTTGCATCCTCCATACATGCTACAAATAAGCTGACACAATCGATGTGAGGAGTTTGCGTTTAAAGGACTTGTGGAAATTTCCGAAATGCTCCTACAACGGCTACTTCGATATGGCAGAATTTCTGGAACGGGGTTTCTGGGTTGACTCTTGATATATCGACATATTTCACCCTTCTAAGTTTCGGGGGCTGAATTTTTCAAGATTGTCAAGTTTGTCTTTTGAATAAACATCCGTGGGAAATAGCCATGATGACCTTCAAAATGGCTGCTTCAACGCAAAAGTGTCTTACATCTTGTCTTCTGAAAGAGGGAGAAATATATGTGGGAAGTGGAAAGAAACGTAATTACATTAGACGACCTCAATAAACCACAAAAGGTACTTTTTTTTTTTCCTTTTTACTCTTGAAAAAGAAATCTATACATATTTATCATTATTTATAAAGGAGTGTCAGGACCAGATTGGGATTTTTTTTTTTTTTTTAAATTCCCAGTGTGGCCATGAGGCTCCTTTG
Source organism: Syngnathus scovelli (assembly GCF_024217435.2). Taxonomy (NCBI): domain Eukaryota; kingdom Metazoa; phylum Chordata; class Actinopteri; order Syngnathiformes; family Syngnathidae; genus Syngnathus; species Syngnathus scovelli. The sequence continues at coordinate 2,279,105 of NC_090855.1, forward strand.
TAAGTGACCCCCGCGTGTTTGTGTTGACCATTATTTTTGCCGAAATATTCCTCTTTTATGGCATCATCAGTCATGTGCTGCACTAATATAGTGCACATTAGCGCCGAAAACGAGAGAGCAAGAGAGAGAGAGAGAGACAAAGAAGGGCGCAGTTTCCATGGCAACGGCCGCCCCAATCCAACAACAATCACAAAAGCGCAAGAGAGAGAGTGGCGTCCCTCTTTTGTCCAGAGCAAGAGGATTCGGCAGAGGAAGGGATTCTAAACCCCTTTATGGAGATTTGCCTTTCCTTCATCCTTCATCTTTTTTTTTTTGGCAACGGAGGATGCGACGTATCCCGTAAAGCCTCAGGCGGCGGCTCAGCGGGAAGAAAGTGTGTGGGGGGAAAAAAAAATGTCTCGGTTGGGCGGGATGACAAAAAAAAAAAAAGGCATTTGACTCAACACTTGCAGAGGTCATGAAGGCGGAAAAAAAAAGTGTGAGCGGGGAGAGCACTTTTTGAAACAGAGACGTGCTCTAAGAGGATTTTCTGTCTCGCCTTCATGCTGTTTGAAAAAAAAAAGAAAAAGAAAGGAAAAGCGTCCGGCGCGCAGTTGTGACTACATGTCCGTGTCGCCGTCGTAGGCCAGCGTCAGAGGTTTGAGGCGGTTGTTTTGCTGCTGCCTCGCTCGCTCCGGTCGCTTTGGCTTCTTGCTGCCGGTCGCAAAACACGGAAACACACGTTATGGTTACTATTTGGGGAGGAGCCTAAATAAGCGCTGTCATCACCGGACACAACATTAGGTACACCTGCACACTAGTAACCGTCCTTTAAGCTTTTCCATTAAATCCAAATGCTCTAGTGGTGCTCTCCAGACATTTCAATCCAACATGGTTACAAGTACACGTACAGGTCTAGCTAATGAAGTCGACAATGAAGTTACTTTTGGTAGTTCACTGAATCCACAAATGGGACAATGCTACCCCCTACTGGAAGATGGAATCAGCACAGACAATGAAGGGGAAGGAGATGAGTGGAAATGGCATGACTTGGCCACACGAGGGCAGCAGAGCAACAGCTATCCATCTATCCATCCTAATTGATTTCCTCACTTTTCCATACTAATCTACAAGAGACTGGTGCTCACCTGCTCCAACGAGCTGACTCGGCTATCGGGCGGACTGCGTGAGGGGAGGGGCTGCAGGCACTTGAGCAAAGCATGCTGGGAGGAGGGGCTTTGTTGGGCGGGGGATGAGGGGGTGGCTCTTTTCATTAGCTGCCGCTGCTCTGAGCCAGCTCCTGGCAGTCGGGACACGTGTAGACCGTCCCGCGGGCATTCTGCTGCCCCGTCCACACCGCCGCCCCGTTGGCGTGGACCTCCTGGGAGGCCAGAGAACGATGCACCCTTGCACAATAACTGCTGCCCTCGCCAAAGTTGGGGGGGGGGTGACGAGTGAGGGGAGAAGGTGACCGTGGTGGTGATGATGATGAATTGATGAAGATGAGGAAGCAGAAGAAGTCTTACTCACCAAGCCAGGTAGATCATAGACACGATGAAGATAAGCAGCACGAAAGCTCCCGCAGCCACGCCGTACACCCAAATCTTCAACTTACCATCTGCTGAGGGACGGGGAGGGATTAGGGACACTTTCATGAAGTTGTTGCCTTGTTGATTAAGTCCTCACGTTAGATTCGCAGTATAATTAAAAATATTTGTGACCTGGTCCGTAGGGTTGCAGGTACCAGGTGCGCCCCGAGCGTCCCGGCTGTGTGGTGGTAGTCAGAGTGGGGTTGATGGCGCGGCTGGTCTTGACGTCCCCCTTCTTGTCTCCCGCCGTGGGGATCTCCAGGACGGGGATGGGAGCGCACTGGTCCAGGAACCCGCCGGTCGACAGCACCTCTGTGTAGCCTTCCTCGCACATGCACATACCCGCCTGCGGGGGGCAGCACAAGACCGATGGATTTTGCTGCAAGTTGGTACTCTTTACTTCCTGGTGACTGACCTCGCTGCAGTAAGATGTTGGAGGGAAGCATGGCGGGTTGCACGTGCTGTCGTCCATCACGGGGGTTGCGGGAAGGCAGCCTCCTAAGCGGGGAAAAAAATAGCATCAATGAAGCACATCAACAACATAATAGTATACCAAATTTAGTCAAATGGCCTTTGATTTTGGGGAGTTTGAGTTTTTGCGAGAAATTTTGTGGGTCTACGCATGACAGTGTTGCAAATTTCATGTTACTAAATTAAACTGACTCCAAGGCCTGATTTTTCAAAATGTTAGTCTGGCTCTGACGATGGGGGGTTTTGATTTGATTGGAGTTGTTGGTGTTTTTCTGGCAAGTCATCAAACTTGGCTGCCAAGCTTCGGCCACATGTGATGATAAACTAAAGTGTTTTGCAATTTAGTGTTGTCCATCTGCCTCCAAAAAAAAAAAAAAAAAACATGGTTCCAATTTGGTTGCAGTTTGACAAAGCTCTACATGAGTGTGTCTTGGCAGCAGCACCATAAAATGGCTTCCCAACGTTGTGACGCTTCCTTCTTAAGTTGAAAAGTGCAGCCATAATGCAAACCTTGACTTTAAAATTTGAGTGGCTTAATACTTTTGTATTTACTGGAGAGTGACTGTAATGTTCTTACCAGTGACGTTGAGTCCGTCAGAACGCTGACACCAGATGAACGGTCGCGAGGAGTTGGGCCAAAAGCTGCTCTGCCACTTGTACTCAAAACATTCCCCTTCTAAAATAACAACACCAAAAAAAAAATAATAATCACGTGAAGACGACTGATCGCAAAGAAGTTCTGAAGTTGTGGACGTGTCATGGTCTTAAACGTCACAGGCGTGCAACGGAGTGTTTTAATGTTCACCGAGAGTCTCGGCTTAATGAGCGTCTATCAGCGAGCCTGAGAGATGAAATCAGTATCAGCGTCTCTGCAGACTCAGCTGGAGGAAATGAACAATTTAACCTTGGACAAAGAAGAGACATGCTCCGCTATCTCTGCTCGTCATCTCGAGACTCTCGTTCATCTGAAGGAGCTCACGCCACGACGCTTGAGCTTCTACTCCGCGTCACGAGCATCCTGGTGGAAATTGACTCTTGATAACAAACCTGTAATTTGTGGGAAGTGTCGCAAAGCCAGATTGACTTGCGAAATTCAGGTAGGCACCAAATAGCGAGATTAAAACCCGTGGCCGAAAGCCATGTCCGAGGGTCCTTCAAAGCTGGACCAAATCCAGCAAAAGTTGAATGATCCAAGTTTGTATATTTTCCATACCTGTGCAGGGTTGCGACTCCCAGACCTGGTCAGGACACAGCTGCAGGTTCTCGGGCTCCTGAGCCAAAACAGCTCGCGAACGCACCCGGACGGAACCGAAGTCCACGCCGGCGTCTTTGACGCAGATGCTGACGCAGGAGCTCCAGTCGGACCACTCCATCAGGTAGCACTCACCTGACAAAACACAATTTCTTTAAACCTTTTTTTTTTTGGCAAGTTTCTGTATTGTTGATACAGATAAACAGTGAACACGACGACGACTATTAAAAGCTGATAAGTTTCGATTTTGCGGCAGTTAAAAAAAAAAAAAAAGGATTCTCCTCCGACCGCAAAGCAAATATCACAGCCGCGTGATTACGGCTGCTGACTTTTTTTTATTTATTTTCTTCACAGCCTTTTTACTGCTTCAAAGGTTAATTATGCGTTTCAATTCTCGGCGGCTTCAACTCACGGCCTGAAAAAAAAAAAGGCGGACAGAATCAATTAGCTTCAATCTTTGGCGGATAATTGCCGATGACCGTCGCAATGTCTACGCGGCCTCCCGGCCACGTCCCGGCGCTTCTATTCGTTTCCTCTTTCCTGTCGCCGCGCTAACAGCAGGGATCATCAGAGGTGAGCTGCGTGGGAAATGGATGAATGAGGTGAGACGTGTCTGGAATGTTTCACTTTCCATTCGAGCGGGAGGAGGCGGAGGAGGTAGAAAGGACTCGGGATGCGGCGCGGGTCGGCTTTGACGACAGCTGACAAGTGCAGCTCGTCAAATAACGAAGAGGGAAGTGGAGCACGGGTCAAGAGTGCATGAACGTGCGTGAGAGTTTCCCAATTCCCATACTAGCGAACCTCCGCCCGTTCTGATGCGTCTCGCCGACACACTTTTCTCACCTCTCAAACTGAAGGAAACTAAAAGGTTCCGGAAGACAAGGTCCAGCTGCTCTCGAGTGCCGACTCGAATTACGGGGACGGGGTTCTCTTGTGCTAGCTACTTTTTTTTTTTTTTTTTTAAATGCTTTGGCTAGTTTTATATGCTCCTTGGATGCCAATTAGAATTACAGTCCAAGAATAAAAGAGTTTAAGGTACTTTTTGTAATAAATGCTAAAGAAACAATTAGGTTTTAGTTTCACTCTATAAGACAGACCGTTTTTTTTTTTTTTTTTTTTTTAAATAGCATTGACTTTTTTTGCAGTTAATTTTGTGGTTGCAGTTTTTCCCCCTATCTGTGTGGCCCCTCTTAAAAGAAAACGATAGTGTTATTCCGCCCCAGAATGCTGAACAATCTGTGACGAGTTAAATTAGACACTTTGGAAACGAGCTTTGTGTTTGCTTTTTTTTTTTGGCAGAGCGAGCGAGGACTAATTTCCCTTTAGGGAGTGCTGACACTGACAAAAATAAAATAAAATAGGGACAACAACACTGACTTAACTGCAAGCCGCACACTCACCTGTCTTATCAAGCAACGCTACTAAATTGGGTCTACTTTTTTGGTCTGATTGTGGAGCTCAAAATGAAAACGCTGACAAATATCCAGAGAGCTGCTGTGTCCTGTCAAGCTTTTGGGAGCAAAGATCCCTCAAAAGCTGACACATGACTGCTGCCTGTCATCACGATGACAGCAGCTCTCCACAAAATAAACCCAGTCGAGCAAATCCCCACAACTCGGCAAGAAATTAAGAGACCACCAAAAAAAAAAGCTAATTTTGCTATGAAATCCTCACCAGGGCAAGGAAGCATGCAGGCCTCCTTCAGTCGGATTTGCTTGTCTCCATCCACGGAAAGTTCCAGACCGCTGCATAGCTCTTCATCCACTTGGCCGCTACTGTCCCGTTCGCCGCCGCTGCCATCTGATACGAAGCAGGTGAGGTTCCGGTAGCGCGTGCCGTGACCGCATACCACGCTCTGAAAAATCACCAAAAACCAGAAGCTGATTCGGCGGACAACATTTGGACCGTCAATTTGACTGAGCAATGTGAAATTTGGTGGGGAGGTTCATCATGAGCAGACCCACAAAAAGTATTTTTTTTTATAAATGAACAATGATTCAATTTGACTTTATATTCCATACTGGACATGAACTGTTAATTTCTCCCCCTGGTGTGTGGTTGAGGGATAAGTTTGATAATTGGACATGCCATAAAATTAATTTAGAGGAACAACTCAGCGAAATGGGCCATTGAGTCCACATTCCTCGCTACTCATCATTTTTTTGCTTTATGACACCATTGTATTGATTTAAAGCCAGTGTCTGTTTTTGATGAGATTGGATAATCTCTATCATTTTTAATTCCATTTTAACTTGACAGTGTGACTCATTATTTTGTTGTCTTTTTACTAAGATCAAAACTATGAAACTGAAAAATAGGCCGAGGAATTTAACTCATCCCCATTGTCTTTCATTTTCTCGTGTTAACGAAGTCCTGCAGTTTGGTAACTAGCGTCAGTAAAGCTAGCTTGTTAGCCTTATAGCAATAGCAAAACTTCCAAGCCATATAAACATCCATCCATCCATTTTCTGAACCGCTTAGTCCCCACGGGGGTCACGGGCGTGCTGGAGCCTATCCCAGCCGTCATCGGGCAGTAGGCGGGGGACACCCTGAACCGGTTGCCAGCCAATCGCAGGGCACACAGAGACAAACAACCATTCGCACTCGCACTCACACCTAGGGACAATTTGGAGTGATCAATCGGCCTACCAAGCATGTTTTTAGGATGTGGGAGGAAACCGGAGTGCCCGGAGAAAACCCACGCGGGATCGGGGAGAACATGCAAACTCCGCACAGGGAGGGCCGGAGGTGGAATCGAACCCGCACCCTCCTAACTGTGAGGCGGACGTGCTACCCAGTGCGCCACCGAGCCGCCGCCATATAAACAGCACCGATTAAATAATCAAAATCAAACTCAGCCGTCCGTGTACAAAGCCCCCAAGGGGACTTCAAGAAAACACTTTCACGAGATAACTCCATTAATAATTCATATTAATAATATAAATTTGGGCCACTTTTGGCCTACTGACCAGACTGAAGCGAACACAGCAACGCAATTACACAAGGGAGAAGGTAATGGAGTTTTACTCGGCGATTGACCCAAAATTTTAAGACATCAAATGAGTTCTTACGAGAGTCAGAAGGGGAAAATTACTTGAATTATCGACTTTGTTAAACATTTATATGGCTGTTTGCGCACTAAGGAGGCAGTCAGAGAGAAAAAGTGGACATTACACACATGAAAGAAGACAAAATGAGCGTAGAATTCATTCTGTAATGTAATATTACATTATTTACACTTCAGCTGCTTTTCTTTTTTTTCTTTCATGTCCCCTTAGGGGAAGTATTGTCAAACTCATTTTCATCACGGCCCATACCATTGTTCACTCAGAATGGAAAAAAACATTTACACTAAATGCAGAGTCAACCCATCTTCTGTTTGGATGGATCACATCCATGCACGGATTGTACCAACCTCGACACGGCACTCTGACCAGGCGCTGTACTGCCATCGGTAGCACGGCCGCACCGGACACGGCTTCCACTGCACCATCGGCGAAGAACACGGACGACCGTCACCCTGCGAGGCTTGCACGACAGACCTCTGACGCCACATCTTGCCTGGAGACCACGTCGAAGGAAATGACATCATCAGTCAGTCACATTTTATGTATGTGGTCTAGCTTTACAAAAAAAAAAAAAAGTTTCAGTTATGTCATAAAATTTTATGGAGCTCCTGCCATGTTATTTTTGAATCTCGCCCCATCAATCAGCAAAAAAGTGAATGCAGAACATTGATCACCTAAGCGACGGGTCCAAAAATAGAACTTATGTAACAGTGCACGTAAGAAAGCGACCCCATTTCCATCTCGTGTGCACCTTTCATCCCACGCACACACACGTATCCAGAGAAACACACACATGCAGAGGCTTTTGAGTGGTCAAAGAAGCCAACATCAATGAGAAAAGTGCAATCTACCAAAAAAACTCCACGATCATTTTGATCTTTTATTCTGTTGCTTTTTTTCCATGACCACTTTGACTGTCCAACTTTTCACTTACCATCCAAACCGCAAGTCTGCGAGCACTCGGACCAGGGCGACCACTCGGAGAGCTGGCAGTTGACTGGACACTCCACCACGCAGGAGATGTTCATTTGCCACTTCTTCTCCAGTTTCAACTGCGCACACCCGACTCGTTAATATGATCATGAGCCAAACATCACTGCGGGCTACATTTGCGGGAACAGGAGACTCATAAGAAATGAATACGATACTCAGGCCTGTCGAAACAACATCCGCACACACGAGAATACGGCATGATACGGTATTTCACACTGGCATTAGATGAAAATAGGAGAGGTACTAAGGTGACTCACCTCCTCGCAGAATTTGATGTCCACCGATTTACCGTCACTGCGAACGCAGTCCAGCATGCGTGTTTTGATTCCCTGGCCGCACACGGCGCTTGGACTCAACTGACACGTGCTCCAATCTGAAAACAATTTGGAAAAAAAAGGTAATAGCGAGAAGATGGAGCAGCAAGCAAATTCTTTTTGTCTTGAAATAACGTTTTGCAGTCAACTGTTGCTAGGCAGATTTTATGTCTCTCATCATTCTATATCAAAACTCGACATTGTTTTTTTTATTTCAATTTGTCTGGCGCTGGACAGGCAGTTTCTAAAGATGACTTTTATTTTGAAATGTTTTTTTTTTTTTTAACCACACGGTAAGGTCCATGGTGCTACAAAATAAAATGGAGGCTTTCTGACAGCCGTGCGGGCTCAGACTTAAAATAACTGGTACAGCGACAGAACTCCCAGAAACAAAACAACGTGGCTGTTTTTAAATGCTTCATATGCACAGTCTACAAAATAAAGAAAAAACATCAGGGAGGCCCATATTGACTTCAAGCCGACAAAAACAACTGTGTCTGTTTTTAGCTACAATCACTTCATTTATGAACAGCACAACAACTCAACAACACAAGTCGTGTGTGTGTGTGTTTTTGTGTGTGCGAGTCCGTGCATGTGTTCCTTTTGGGAGGTGGGGTGCGCTACTCTGGGGATGGAAAGGGATAAGAACAAGATGAGAAGGTGCAGCTTGGATGCTTTCCACCGTGGCTTTGATTCAATGATGCGCTTGGCTGGAATGAACCATTATATTTGGAAAGGTGTGTGTGTGTGTGTGCTCGGGGCGATTCTATAGCAGCTGAGTGAGAACATGCCCACTAAAACAACATGAATCCAAATCCCACACAGAACATTTTTGTCTGGATAATTGACAAGTACACCGTTTTTGTTAAGCCACATGACCCACAACAGAGTGGCCAATCGGAACGAAGTAATCCAGATATAAGCAGATTGCGAATAAAGCTAAAGTTGCTAACGCTACCTGTGATGTTGTAGAAGTAGTTGAAGCAGTTGAGGTTGAGGCCGCAGGGTTCTTCTTCGGCGGTGTCAGGACACATTCTCCCGGCGCTCGGCGAGCGTAGCGTGTACGCCGTACGAATACGACCTTTGCTTCTCGCGCATGGCTGAAAAACAAACAGGAAGTGAAAATTTAGCATTGACATTTTGACATGGAGCAGTTTGTTCCCCAGCTTGAAGAAACATGGAAGCTGTCACGTACGTTTTTTTCTCCCAAACAAAAACATAAAAACATCAACTGCCAAACTATAACTTAATAATCAACTAAAATACCAACTAACTGCTTCGACACCTGCCGTTCCCCTTCTTCCGACGTGTTTTTGGGTTAACCCGCCGCCGCTATCTGACTCCCTTCACTTATTTCTGGGAACATCAAAATTTGAAAAGCCGACGCATTTCTTTCTTTCTTTTTCTGCTCTTGACTCAAGCGCCCCACGGTCCAATTAGGCGCTGTGAATTGGAGAAGCGCGTTAACGGCACCGAGCATCGCCTCCTCCTGGGAAATGTTCCCGTATCCGACGAGGGCGCTTACGAGAACGACGAGCCGAATAGATTAGAGCCAAAATGGTCGCAAACTTTCAAAGGGTGATGACGGTATCTGAGCGCAAGATTGATTGAGAAGCAGAAGAAGTCTTCCCCATCTCTTTGTGGAATGTTCCTCCAGGAGTTTTGGGTACGCAAGAACACATTTAATGACTCCGACGTCAACCTAAACCCAATCTAACCTTTTTGTCTATGCGAATAAAACATTTACTTTTTGTCTTCATGTTATTAGTAGATTCTAGTTGGTTAATTACTTGGTTGTCAGTTCGTTAGATATTTGCTTTTTTTTTTACAAGTTAGCATATTGTGTGTGGCAATATTGTAATATAAAACAGCGCCCCCTACAGGGCATTGTCACAAGGTTCTTTTTTTTCACTTAAAGGAGTCATTTTACATTGCTGGAGGTCTCCGCTGGACTGTAGCCACGTCTAAATTTTTAAGCCCATTTCCGAGGCCATTTTTTTTGATAACCTGGGTCCTTGGATTTAAGGATTAGGTGTTAAGACGTTTTGAGGATCTGCAGACACCTTGTACTCAGGGACGCTGCACTTACTAATGCGGTTACATTAGCACAGCCGTGTGGGTTTTTGTGTAGCGTTGAGTGCGGTGTGTCATCAATCATCTCACCTCCCGGCTGAATACACCATCAAGTGTGTGTACCTGTGATGTATCAAGTACTTTTCCCGCAACATCTCACTGCACATGTCTTTTTGGAAAAAAAAATAATAACTCACTCTTGACAAAAAGCACACAGCAGACAGATTTTGTGAGTTCTTACCAGGCTGCAGCGGGTCCAAGGACCCCAGTCGTTGAGGACGCAATCTTCAGGACAAGGCAGCCGGCTCTCCCGAGCCCCCAAGGGCATCTCCTCGGGGTCGCACAAGTAGTCCTCCACCGCCTCCGAGGGCCCATCGATGGTGTTGAGCATGCACCTGTCCACAATCATCTTATTTTAAACATCTCAAAAAGAATATAAAAGGAAGCCGAGATTGAAATAAAATGAAGGTTGAACGGATCAATTATTTTTAAGGTTGGCTAACACAAAGCCAAATAAAAAAAAAAAAAAAAAACATTGATTGAGGAGCAGTTCAGCTTGTGATGCCTACCGAACTTTTCTGGTCTGCACTCCTTCTCCACAGTTCTCCTTCAGGTCCACGTTGCTGACCTTCCATACACTCCAGGGCTCGGCTACCCAAACGTACTGGTTACAGTCGCTCTGGCACGGCACGACCTCGTATACCTGAGGACCCGACGCACGTTTCAATCAGTCGGCTTTTTATTAAAAAAAATAAAAAAAATAATTTAAACTGTCATGGCGTTATTAATAAACACGATTAGAAGATGAGGAAAAATTCATTACCTGAGCCTGGAGTAGTTATCGTTCAAAAATCCAGTCGAGCAGGATTAAAAAGAGACAAGAATTAATTAGCAAAATATTTATAAAGAAGACACGGCATCGTTAATTTAATAAGGCACGGAATATCATCAGAACACACGCACGCACACACACGCTAGGCCTTTAAGGCTAACATTAGCATTATTAACATTAAGTGAGAAAGGTGGACACTTTCAGCACAGTCGCCGCTCGGCAAAAAAAAAAAAAAATTGTGCAGGAGCTGCAATAACGGCAGCAAGCTTCAGCTGGTAACTCATTAATAATCAACTGCTCTCTCCGCACCGCTCGCGTCGTCACACTGTCATAAAAAGCACTCCGCCGCTCGCTGGGAGTGAGGCCATTATTTTTGGAATCATTCGGGGAGGGGTTGTTGCAATACAAATTAGAATTCTTGTGTGGCTTCATTGTCACACTGAATTAACACAGGATGTTAAAACAGAAATAGAAAAACATGTTTATAATTGAAAGGTTTGTCAAAATGAAACTCCTCAACTCACGTCGACATAATTCCTTAGCTCCAAACGGCCACAAGATGGTGCCAAAGCCACACTTTGAATGCAAACGTTTCAATTCACCAAATCTCAAATATTCCCTCACCTGGTTAACGTGGTCCAGCTTGGGGCAGGGTCTTCCCCCGTTGTAGGGTTTCTCCCGAAGCCACTTGGAGCGCACTTTGACGCCGCTGCCGCACGATTTACTGCAACGTGACCAGTTGGACCACTCGCTCAATTTGCAGTCGGACGGGCAGGGGATGATGCACGCCTCCTCGATGTAACCTGTCGAGACAAAGCCCAAAAGTCATTACTCTTGATGTTTTTTCGTTTGTTTTGGGGCGCTGGAGCCTCTGCGTTGGCTCGTCATTCGAAGGCTGAGTAATGAAGACGCTCAGGCTGTGCTGCGTAATCAGCCATTGCTACAATCGACAAGAATCTCGAAGAAATCAACCAAGCGTCGTAGGAACACTGGAAGCCCTTGTGGATCCGGGAGGAATCGCCGGTGATAATCTGGGGTTAACCATATGCGTTGAACTCAGACTTGGAATGCCAGTTCCCGTGAAGATCCTCATTTGAGCGGAACACCGAGATGTACCGCAGATGAGCTCCCCGTGGAGACTGGTGATATACTTCCTGAACATGAACATCCTGCCCTCATTTTCATTTTCACGTCTACGCTGTCTCTTTTTATGTACAGTACGGCAAGCCCAGCGGAGCGTGCGCTATTGTAAATCACGCTTCTCATCTCCACACCGTGTATATACGGTCTCCAGGGCCAACCAACTGTTGGCCGCGTTAAATCTTCTGCGTCGTGGTGACTCGTCGCCACTCAAGGGCGCAGGAGAAGACAACCAGCAGAGTGCCACGAGAGAATAAGTGGCGTTTTATTGCGAGGTTTTTGGGTTCAAAACGGAAATTCTGGTTTCTGAGATAAAAAGGTAGGCGATTAAATGAGTCAAAATGTTCTTGGCTATCTAACAAAGACAAACAAGCAGGACATTTGAGACGCCCTGAGATATTTTACCAAATGTATCAATTGTACAATCCATGTGGATTTTTTTCCTGATAAGATAAGAAAAGGCAGAAACATGACCTTTGGCGGAAAGAGGCAAATTTATTTTGAAGCTGGGGATTTACTTTGATGTAAGCATTATAGTGATTTTTTTTTTAGGGGGGGGGGGTTGTTTGTGCTCTGTGCTGGCAAAAGGCAATGTCAGAATAAAGGTTTCATTGTTCCCACCGGGCACTCAAAGTGAAAAGGTTTTGATTTGTTTCGTCATTCGTAACATTGTTAGTTTTCTGGCTGTTTGTACACCTTTCTGCGTTTTTATTTTTATTTTATTTTTTTGCGCGAGACTTTGGTTCAGGGGTCTCAAACGCAATTTATGTGGGGGCTGCTCGAAAGAGTCTGGGTGTTTATTCTACAAAAAAATTGAAGTAGTTTAAAATAAATAAATAAAAATAAATTAATTAATGAAATAATAATAAAAAATCTTTACGAAAATTCAGAATGTTACGCTTTTGTTTCGTTTCCTGAAAAGGAGTGGTCACGAGAATAACGGGGCTTATGTTTCCACGTGAAAGAGATCAAGTGATACTTGAGAGCAAGACTTGCTGCCTCATCAACTTATCGATTTTGCTAATCGAAGGCGGAACAACACATTGTACTCCCCCGGCCGGCCGGGTCTGCGGAAAAACAACGGGGTATTGAAAATCTGTGTGTGTGCTGACTAAAACACGAAAAGATAAAGACAAAAGTCAACAAACTGATCGTGTTTTTTTTTTCTTACTCAGCAAATTGAATCTTTTGGTACTAAAGACAATTTACCCGTGAACCCAATGTGAACAAAAAATAAAGTTAGGGAAATTCAACAAATCCACATAAACGTCTGTTTTTGTTGTCTTCATATGATTCAAATGTCTCACACGTTCACTTTGGTGGCAATTTCCCAACCAGTCTCCAGAATTCTCCGCTTGAAGTATTCCCCATCCCAGATAAGAGCTGACAAGTCGGACGGGAAGGACGCCGACGGAGCGCGGCGGAAATAGGAGGCCTGCTAAATTGTCAAACAAAAAAAAAAAGCCCTTCGCCTCCGTTAAGCCTTCCTTTCTCCGACCTTGAGTTATCGTGACAGTAGCAGCAATAAGATACAGCCCCGGTCCAAAAATTAGGTACCCCTAAATCATTTGTGACTGCATGTTTTGTGTTCAATAATATAAGCGGACAAAGTAAACATGAAAATATAGTTGTCGATGGAACAATGTTTTATAAACAATTTCATCGGCGCAGACAAATGGAAGCCGACAAGTCTAGGGGGGATAAAAAAAAAAATCCAGGAAGTTGTTCAAAAGCAAATAAGCAAATTATAATCGCAGGCTGAAGAAAGCTGACGTGTAACGTTGTGCTAACATAATAGAAACAAGTCTTTCGACAAATCCAACATCTAAGACTGCGAGCGCAAGCGAGTGTGTCGGCGCCGATTCAATTTGTTTGCAACAAAATGCGTTGGTGGGGGAAAACAAAAAAAAGGTGCCAGAGACAAAAAACATCATCCAAGAAACACACAACAGATGTCTTACCGTGACTGTTGCATCTCGCCGTCTCCACCAAGCGTCCGTCTTGGTCGTAGCAGACCATGGCCTGATATCGGTAGCCCTGCCCGCACTCCTTGACGTCGCCAGTCACCTTGAGACCTAAAACGCTTTCGGCTCGGCCGCCCTCGGGTAGGATGCAGTCGGACCAGTTGCCCACCGGCTGGGCGTTGTACTTATCGCACGGGCAGTACTGCGTCTCGCTCAGCGGGTACATCTGCGTGTTCTTGCATTTGTCCTTCTTCTTGCTTCTCCCTTTTAGGTACACACAAGGCGGAACTGTTTGACGACTTAACGACTTAACCGGGTTAAGGAGGCATACCGATTAAGGCCCTCTTCCGGGTGCGCACCCCCACGCAGTCGGCCGAGCAGGACGAGAACTTGGACCAGTTGCTGAGCTGGCAGTCGTCCTGACAGGGCAGCTGGCAGCGCTGGGTCAGGGCGGGCATGCTGCGGCCCAGCTGCAGACACTCGCTCACGTCCACCTGCGTTCCGTCTAGCTGCCGACATGACACGGCTGGATGCGACCCCAAAAAAAAAAACGATTATTTTTTTTGTATATTTTAGCGAGTCCAGAATTTTGATCAAATTCAACGAATGCAAAGTGAGTTGATTTATGGCGCATGTTCTCAGCCCGCACGGCGAGGACCGGCGGAGGACTCTGGAGGAGAGAGGACAAGGTGAGCGAGAGTATCGGAAGCCTCGACGGCCGCGGGGCTCCTTCTCGAGTGGACGTCGGTGTACCCGAGAGAGCCTTTGGACGCCGGCCGCCTCTCAGCGGTCGCGAAGGGCGACTTAAAAGTTAATGAAAACAGAGCGATGGCCGTTAGAAAAGCCCTCCAGTGGCGCGCTGCGTTCAATAAAAGCGGCGAGTCGTGTTGCGGGGATATTTCGTTGACAGATCAATCTTTAGGCCCGTTGGCTGTGTGCGCACGTTTTGGAGGTCAGCTTTTATCTGCTCGCCTCAGGAGAGTTTTGTCTCTTGTCCGTTTCAAGGTAACAATGTGGGGGAAGCGACGCAGTTGTGCTGCCAAATTACTCCAAAGATTCACCGAGTGTGCAACCTCCAAAGTGCCGGCCGACTTCACGTAGCGTCAATGAAACTGTCACCCTGGTAAAATCTTTACTGACCAGCCGGGCCATGTTTTAACGAACGAACGAACGAACGGACAGTCCCCAATGAATTAAGAGTAAATCTTTTTTGTACAGTCGATTATATAGCTTTTTGTAAACATGAGAAATAATGAATCCTTTTTCACACTAAATACGTCAAAGAGTAAAGTCAGCAATATACTTCAAAGTCTAGAATTGTTTTTTTTTTTGTCAAAGTGTTTCTGTAACCATCAGAGACAATTTCGAGTCTTCCGCAAACTCGGGATTTTCCTGGAAAATCAACAAAATAAAAGTATTTTGCTATAAGCTTCAAAGTCAATTTATCCTTGAACGAGCCAATGTGCTTTGGAGGTTCTCCCGCTGCATCCATTTTGAGAGAGAAAGTCTTTTTTTTTTTGTCACACTAATGAAATCCAGACCGTGCAATATATAATAAGCACTCCTAGTAGGGGCAAGAACATAATGAAATTGATCATTGGGCGTGACCCCTTTAAATTGAATTTTTATGCAAGGCGTGGAGGATTCCACACCCCTCCCAGCCATTATCACGCCTTGTAAAGAAACAAGATGACGTTCAACTTTGAGATCTCAGCGTATGTACCTCGCGTTTGCAGTCCTGGCCCGCAGTTCTCCTGAGCGCCGGGTCGGTCCTGCCTGAGGAACCAGGGAACCAGCTGGCACTTTCTCCACTTGTGGGACTTCCACCTGGAAGGCATCATAGTCAAAGTCATTGGAACTAGTAACAAAACCGCTAAGTGTGCCTTCTGGAGTTTCTCATTGTACATTAGCGTTAAGGATTGTTTTAAAAATACTTTTGTTTTTGTTGACTTTGAAGTCGAGTCACCTGCCAAGGGCAATCAACAGCTCCCCCCAAAAAACCTCCCAATTGCATCACTGATATCTCAAGAGTCTAATTCTATTTGCATTCAATTCACTGGAAATAGAAACTGTACCGAGGTGAACAGATCGGGAAAATGACTTGTGACAAGATTTGGGGGCCATCAAAAACAAGCCATCTCCGTGTTTATTAGCGGCATCCTGGAGCGAGCGCGCAAAAACAAACCAAATCAGGCAGGCCTAATAATCAAAGGCGCGCTCGGCGAGATTGTAACTTAATTAGTCATCTCGACACACGTCCCTTTGCACACCTCGCTTTTGTTTACACCCTAACATCACGCGTAACAAGGTGCCATGCTTCTAATAAGCCACACTCACACAAGACACGCTGAGATTTATTTCCAGAAGATGTGTGAAACGTATTTGCATCTTTAATCACCGTAACCTACATTTGCGAGCACGCTGTGAGTTCAAGTTGTTTACCTGAAGCCGGGACACGTTTGCGGCGGCTGGCATTCGCGCTCCTCCTCCAGCACTTCGGGACATTCCTGACCTCCGTTGGAAGGCGCTTGGATGACCAGACGCTTTCTGTATTGTTTGGTTTTCACGGCGTTACCAGCTGGGGGGAAACGAGAGACGTGATGAGAAGGATGTCAAACTTCGGGAAAAATCAGAAGAGCTGATTCGGAGCTGCGAAACTAACGAGACAAGTGTCAGGATAAAAATGGCGACTAATGAGCTAAATTTAGCTTCACGAGTAAACAGCGTGACAAAACATCCGCAAAAGCAGAACATCCTCGATCTCTTAATACACGTACATTCAGGGGTACTTAATAAATCGGCAGGTGTGCCCACATTTATCGACCAAGACGGAGCGGTGTCCAATTAAAATGCAAACGTTATCGACGCCGTGAGATGGTCGACGTGGGTGATAACGAGTGTTTGTCTGACCTCAACCAAAGCGTCTTTGCCTCGGACAGCGCGGAAACATCAACGACATCTTTGCTGACACGTGGCGAGGAAAAATAACAAGTTCATTCAGAGGTCGGCGATCTGTCAAATTAATTACTCGTAAGGGAGTGTCGGTGCGCGGGGTTGGCTGGCTAATGAACCGGTACTGTATACATACTATATATATTTTCAAAATTGAAGACTAGACTTCAGTGACCCTATCGCAGAAAGCCTCTCATCGTCGAATGAAAGCAAAATGTTCTGGAATGGAACATACGGAGAGAGAAAAAAATAAAAATAAAAATCAATGCTGCCTGTTTTCCAGCTATACGAATGAGTCATCATGAGCAAAGTAATTTGTGGACTGAAAGCATTTGTTTTGTCTCGATTTACCTGCGTCACAGGTATCAGGGCAGGACGTCCAATCGCTGAAAGGGGTCATGATGCAATCTTTCTTGCAGGGCAGCTGACAAGGACGCACCGTGCTGGGCCGAGGAGCGTCCGGACACCTGCGCACAGCCGTGGATGGGACAAACTTAAAAAAAAATCAATGCAACAGCTTGAATTAAAATGGCTCCCCTTTCTTGACAGCAAAAGAGTGACAACAGGCGAGAAAGAATACTAAAATAAGTACTGTACATATTTTCATATTTTTTTGTCCCTACATGACAGATTTGGTGTTTTCAGTCTTCTTTGGCGCAGTCATTGAGTCCTTGGAGCGAAAGCAGCAATATTTATCAGCATCTGTCTGCTGATTAAATTGCCTTTAAGTATCAATGCGGCTTAATTATTGTCATTATCATCACTGACAAGTGGCAGCAGTTAATTAGGCTTCCTGGAAAGCGCACATTTGATTTTTATTTACCCAAGCGTGGCTGTGAAGGCGAGATACCACTCGGGAGAGCTCAAAGTCTGTCATCTTTGTTTAGAAAAATTATTATTATTTTTTTTTTACTAGTTTTTTTCCGCTCGCCTGCAAATTATTCAGCCCCGATTCACTAGAAGCATCTGTCTCTCAAGCACCACATCCGTCTTGCTTGTTTTGTCATCTAAATGGCGCACTAATGTGCACAATGTGTTTTTCAATTTTCATATTTGCCGACCAGGCAGCGCTGCTCGCCCTTCCCCCATTCAAAGCCCCGTCCTTAAGTGTCTAACTGGCGTCTAAGAGGGGCAGAAGCAAAGCGAACTTACTTTTTGGGGGGCACCTGTCCCACGTTGACACGCACGCACATGACTTTTCTCGTCTGGAGCCCCTTGGAGCAGGTCTCAAAGCCCGCCCCCGCCGAGGTGGCGTTGAGGGATGCGGACGAGGGGTCCTCGGTGCAGGGCCCCCATGGACCCGTTTGCCAGTGGTACACGGTGCAGGCGTGCTCGTTGCAGTTGCGGACCTCCTGCAGCGAGCTGATGTTGGGGCACATGGCGCCACCTTGGGACGGGACACAGTTAAGTTTGACAGACTGGAGCAGGCTGCTATCTCGTGAAGCCCCGCCCCATTTATCACGAGGGATTACTTTATCACGAGAAGCATTTTTTTTTATAGTTCTTCCCCTCTCACACGCTATCCACAAATCTAGAACCATTCCAAGACATCCACAACTATTCGTCTATTTCGGGCAAAATTTACCCAAAATCTCTGGAAATTTTGGGACCCGTGAAAGACCTTGAAGCAAAAAAAAAAACAGCGTTACTCAATCCAGTAACTATAAAAACAAGTCCAGGCTTGTATGAACAAAAACATTTGTCAAACTCACGACCGTATTTGGGGGGATTGCTAACGTGCTAAGCAAGCTAACTAGAGGTTTCAAACTAGTCTGCTTCCGTTACCCTCCATGACTGTGATCCAGGCCACAACCATGGCAGTGACTGCGAGTGAGGACACACAAGACACACTTGTAACCGGCGAGGACAAACAAAAGTGATGTCACAGCCGACTCCTAGAAGGTTTGCGATATTATGAACCAAAATGGAACTGAAATTTTCTACAACTCACCTTCACCGGCGTTGTAAGCCAGAATGGAGCGCGTCCTCATCTGCTTTCCCTCCACGGTCTTGCTGGAGCAGGTCTGCGAGCAGGTGGACCACGGCGTCCAGTCGCTCAGCACGCAGTCCCTGGAGCAAGGCACCTGGCAGGCCACGGGATCCGGAGGCGGCGTGGACGAGCACAGGCTCTCGTCCACCGGCTTTCCTGAACACCAACGCGACGTTGTCATGGCAGGGTCAAGTCAGTAAAATAAAAATACTATTTTTGTCCAAAATGTTTTCAAATATATTTTTGCATTGTACGTCTGTGTTTCATTTCATATTTATTGCTTACAATGAGAGGATTTTACATTTTTCCATAAATCAAAATAGTGCTTAGCTAGCATATTTAGCATCCGTTAGCATTAACGATTCCATGTAGCGGACCAGCAGTGGTGATTCAAAAAACTTCACAAGAGTGGAGCATATTGACACGACATCTGATTTCGACCTTGTTTACGGATTACATTTTTCATATGGATTTAGCCGCCACCACTTGAGTGGCACCGCCCGCATATGGAATAAAATCAAAATGGTAAATCCATGTGGAATTTACACTGGGGAGCGTATGAATTATTAATAAAGCTGATATAACCGTGACATATCTGTGAAGCCACCATATGAGGAAGTGGGAGAAAATCTATTTATTTATACGGGCTCTGGCGAGTCCGTTATGCTTCTGCCATGTAGACCGCACGCCTCACCTCCGCCGAATTATAAGCGAAGGAGGGAGCGGGGGGAGCGGCTTCGATTGGACGTAAACACCAAAGAGAATGTGGAATTTTAGTCCTTGGATATTTCATGCAGATGCGTATCACTCAAGAGTGAAAAATCTCTACAAGACAAGGAGACCGTCTCTATTTTTAATGAACAACCTTCACTTGTTGCCCGTGTGACCTTTTCTCTCTCAGAGGAAGGTGGGGGGGGGGGGGGGGGGGGGGGGGGAATCTGAAGAATAAGAAAATCCATTTTCATCCGGATCGGAGGCGGGCAGTTCAATCATTGCGGTTTGTCTCGGTACCGGAGGCATCAAGGACCGATCGGTTCATGTGACGGGTGCTAACATTTACAAGAGAATGCCACCGGTGGTGATTCTTTCATGAGACGAAATAAAACAAAATGGCCATCAAACGATATAAAAAAAAAATGTAGTGATGAAAGTCACAAGGAGCGAGATGCACTTAGAGGACGATTTGATTTAGTGGTAAAGTTAATTGCTCGTGGAAGGGAGGAGGTACGAGTCAGCGTTACGGCGAGGAAAATGTTGTGTCATGCATAAAGATCATCAAAGCGAGGAGGACTTTTTCATGACAGGAAGTGCCGCGCTCATTTTTCAGAGCTCGTTCAGCGTCGCGGAAGAAAAACTTTCCCGAAGTGATTAGCTGTCACTCACACGTCCCGAAAAAAGATTTTACCGTTGCTGTCGATGCAGCGGACCCGAGCGAGCTGCGTTCCGGGCCCGCACGGCTTCTGCTCGACGGGAACGCATCGCTCCAGGCCCACCAGTTGCCAATCGTAGCAGCTGGGCTGGTCGCAGGGTAGCGCCTCCACCAGATGGGGGCAGTTGGAGGGGCCGCCCGTGGGCTCGTTTGTTATCCGGCGCCGTCGGAGTTTGAACCCTGCGACACAGGGGGGGGGGGGGGGGGGGGGGGACGAGAACACGTGTGACCGTAATGGTATGGTTCTCATCCATCTTTTACCAACATTATCATCATCAACTATTCAGTGCACTCCGAAGCTGGAGAAGGATTAAAATTCCATGATGCTCCATCATAAATTTGCATTTTTGTAGGATTCTTGGAGATTTTTTCCGAGAGCATTTTAGCTGTATAAGGCTTTCCCGTTGTCCGTCTGCGTTATGAAGATTGCATGTTAATTTTCAATAAAGTTTATTACGGTACCATAAGTCAAGTGCGGAAGGCTTTTAGCACACTGTAAAAAGCGACGAATAAATCTTTTACGAGCAAGGATTCTGCTGGCTACGTCTTCTTGCGAGAAAAAAGGAAAAGTGGTACGCAAGCTTACGCTCAACTAATGAGCCACATGCTGCTTCACCAAGCGGAGCTGGATGTCCGGTGTGTTACCTTTTTTAGCCGACGGGTCGGCGCAGCTCTCAAAGGTGCACGGCCCCCAGGCACCCCAGGGGGACACTTGGCATTCTACAGGACAGCTCAACTGGCACAGTTGCGAGCGATCGGGAACGGGACCGCCACATAGACTGTTTTCCACCGGACGAGCCGCTGTGGGGGTTTAATCAAATCAATTAGACAGATGTGTGTGTGTCGTTCATTTATAATTGCGTTAAAATAAAACTGAAAATTGTGCTATCCTGTTTAGACCTGTTTGAAAAAATAGAGTATTATGTATTTAGTCTTTCGTGCCACTTTATTTTGCGAAAACGAGTAAGAGTGAGAGCATGAAGAGGGGAAAACTTGATTAGAAGAATGGAAAAAGAGAAGGTGTAAAATCGAAGAAACCGATTTTGTTGGACTTTAAATTATACTGTTGTTAAAAATGCCCGTCTCCATTTTGATCCCACGTCGAGCGTTTAATATTACCGCCCACAAAAAAAAAAAATACATAAAACTACAACTCGTGTGCCGGCAAGACGAGCAGAAGCTTAAAAATCACAAGAGCTGAATCACAAATCCTCAGCGCAGAAGTCAAGTGGGGGCTTTTGAAATGCAAAGAGGCCAATAGCGCTTATAAATAATTCCACTGGTAAACACGCACACACAAATACGCGCGCGCATGTTAAACGGCGGCTCGCGGAGCCCCCGTTAATCCACGCCTCGTTAGGAAAATACACCTAACGAGTGCCCTCTTTGTTTCTTCCTGTGTTGACGGACAGATCTGAAGACTCATTTGCATACGGTTTTAGCCGGCAGTGGGCGGTGCGTTCGGTGCGTGGGCCTTCGGTAAGGTCTTAACCCGACTTAATCCAATGCTTAAAACCGGCGCAATCACGTTAAGCAATTATTAAAAAACATCAATATGCGAGAAGAAAGCAATGTAATAGTACTCGCCTGTGCCAAAAACATCACAATCAATATTTAGCACAATACATGAATTTTTTATTGGATTTTTTTGGTGGAAAGCTGGAACAGATTAACAACATTTCCATTCATTTAAATGGGGAAAGACGATTTGATGATTGGCTTGGAAAAAGTCACGTGAAAAAGCAATGTTTTTTTTTTCGTGCTTAGCCCAAAGCAAAAAAAATATTGCTTTTCTGCCAAGAGGAGTAAAGAGGGAAGAGGAAGTGGCTGAAGAGGAGGATTGAGAGAAATATTTGAGGGAGACGACCTACCTGTGATGTGAAAGGAGACGGAAATGAGTGGGGGTACGCTAGGCTTCTGTTGTCTTTGGGTTTGACCCGCTGCAATAACAGGGAGGACAAATAGCGCTAATTAACTACGAGCTAGGCTAACGACACAAGCTGCTAGCCGTTAGCTATTAGCCATACATACATGGGACAGCACACAAGCATGGTGGGGGTATCAAAGAGGTGGTCTATGAAGGAATTCCTTCATTAGGGTGAGTTTCATGCAGGTCAGGTAAAGTACTAAGAAGCGATTTGCGCTCAGGCAAATCCTAACACTGAATTTGTCGGACACAATGTCACCGAGATCTCATCTGAGGTCACTTTTGCATATGCTGCATGGATTTGGATTTAGAGACGGTGGACCTCACTGACTCGCTGGGAGATTATAAAATCTCCTGCCCGCTCACCAACACCCCTAAGTGGAGGGAGAGCTCCTGCTCCTCACAGATAACCACTCGAGGTGTGTGTGTGTGTGTGTGTGTGTGTGTGTGGGGGGGGGGGGGGGGTTAAATGCAACCCAACACATTTATTTCAAGCTTGTAACTGTAATTGTGTGCTGCGGCTTTGGATACACTAAAATCCCAATATTTTCTGGTTTTCCTTTATGACAACTTGACTCTGTAGGTGCTGCTGTTTTAGTTAGCAACAGAATCCCCCCCCCCCCCCCCCCCCCCCCCCAAAAAAAAAACTGGTCAGTTTCAGTATGTTTTACCTTTGTCCTTCTCTTGGAAGTCGCTGACGTACTTGAGGAGCTCGGCGTTGGCTTGGACGCAGTAGATCTCTCTGGTCTGTAGACCCCCACCGCAGAGTCCGGTCAGGTTGGCGCGGCGGCGGTCCTGCTGGCCCAGTAGCAAGTCCACCCGGCAATCGGACCACTCGGTGGTCCTCCAGGCATAGCTGGGAGGCGTGACAAGGCGAGTCAGGCACTATGTCACTGATATTCGGTCTGAGGTCACATTTGAGTCAAATTCAAGTCAAACTATATCTCATGTTAGGCACTAAGATCTGATCTGTAGTCAGTTCGAATCACAAGTGGATCTGTCCACTCACATGGCACAAGGCATCACAGCATCCCCCTGAGGCTCGCAGGGCTCGCGCTCGCTTATCGTGGGGCACTCGGTCCCTTCGCCGGTGGGGAATTGCAGCACTTGTCTGCGGCGCTCTCGCCAGCCACCGGGCAGCTTGGAGTCCGAGCAGGTCTTGGAGCAGGGCGACCAGTCGCTCCAGTCGCCCACTTGGCAGTCTCTGGGCAGCACGCACGACTGGATGATGAGAGGCGCTTCCCTCGGTGTGCACAAGCTGCGGACACGCGGAAGAATAACGCACTTTGGCTGCATTGTGACATCATAACATGTAGCGCAAACATTGTGATGCATCATCATCATCATCATCATCATCAGGGTACTTAATTTCCTCCTCCAGGCTTGGCATGGAATGAAGGCTCAGATTTCATTTCAACAGTTAATGAAGCACGCAGGAAATGTCGCAAGTCGCCGTTTTAAAAGAGAGCTGAAAAATATTTTTCCACACATTCATATTTTAGCACCATAGCGAGAGCTCGCCTCGATCACCAGTGTGACTGTTCAGTCAAAACATTGTCGACTGACAATGTGTGCCACACACCCACACACACACACGCGCCATAAATGTGTGTAGTGTGCTCGAGGTGAAACGTCGAGAAGAGATCGTTCCAAAAACACGGTAGCGAATCATCATCGCCGTCTAACATTGTAGCGAAACATCGTGCCGCAACCTTGCGGCATTGTAGCGTTCGTTCCCCTGGCACACACACACATGCACACACACACACACGCAGGTGTTTTTTAAAATAAAGTGAGTTGCGCCCGAGGTGAGTTACCCAAATGAGAGCTTTCCAAATGAAGCAGCGGTGGAATTAGAGCTAATAGCTCGTCAGCTACGCGGCCTTCGGGGTGGGGGGGGGAAGAAAAGCTGAGAAGTCGTCGGTTTTAGTTTCCAACATTTCTAATGACTCTTCGTGCACCCTGGGGTAAGGGAAGGAGGCGGGGTGTGTTTGGGGGGGGCTTTGCTAAATGCAGTTTAGACCCTCAAATGATGTTCCGCACGCCGCGTCGCAGTCAATGCTAATGAGGCTTGCTAGTCACCATGTGGTGGATGCTAGCACGCTGCTGCTATGGATATAAATATATAGATTTATAATTTACAACATGGCGTAGCGGTTCCCTGCACATGTCAGACATAATGGTGTCGTCCTCATGTGTCGCTAGTGGCAAGTTTTCTTCACTTTTTTTTTTGCCGAAGTTGTGGGAAAAACAAGTGTGAATATATCAACGTGAGGGAATCAACACGGATGGGATGAATATTCATGGAGGGGGTGGTGGTGGGGGGGGGCAACCGCTTGTTCTTTGGAACTTTTGATGGGCGTCACCGTGGAGAAACATGAATGAACACGTTTAGTGCATAATACATCATATCGCATCCTCCACCACCGGGATGCCGGGAACAAAGGCTGACGAGCGGGGAGGCTCGCCCGCAAAAGCTTTCCTGGAGATTAAAGAGCAGCGGAAAAACAGTGCTGGAAAACTGCAGCAGACACTGTGGAATTTTCATGGAGAAGGAAGACGAAACAGAAAGAGCTCCTTGTCATCATCCCGTGACCACCTTTCACGGCGCTCAACTCTGCGTGACATCTTCGTGTAAATCCAACATCGTAGGCTCACATCTCAAACTAATTATTCTCAAACTAAATAAGTCTTGATAATTCTTATCTTCTCGTTCTAATGAGTTACTTATAGCGGAATTAGGCGTAAAAGTGAAAAGTGAAAACTCACTTGCGTGGGACTGAGCTGCTGTTCCTGTGAACGCAGTTGACATCTCGCGTCTGGTATCCCACCTGTACGTCCCAGGAGGAACTCTCCTGCCGGTTCAACCGGTTCCTGGTGCGTTTCTTCTGGATCAGCTCCTTTGTTTCAAGGTCTTTGGCTCCTCCACTCCCTTGGCCTTTCCCTTTGCGTCGCTTGGCCTGGCGAGCTGTCCGCGTCTGGGGCAGGACGCAAGGTGTCCAGGCGCCCACCCTGAGGCTGTACATGCCCTCCGGTCCTGCACAGGGCCCTAGTTTGCAAGACTGGAACTCGGTCAGATTGGGACAGATGGAGCCTCCGAAAAGGGGCGGGACCAGGACGCTTCGGACCCGGTTGCGGAGGCCCGTCCCGCAGGTTTTTGAGCAGGACGTCCATGGGGAGTAGTCGGAAACAATGCAGTCCTGAGGACACGGTATCAGGCAGGCTTGCTCCAGTCTGGGTTTGGTTTCAAAGTACTCGCAAATGGCGTCCTCCGCAGGGGAGTCGTCCGACTTGAGGGTGCAGTCCACTTCTCGGGTCTGGATCCCCTCCTCTCCCCCGCTGCAGATAAAGGGACGCGGCGCCCCTGAGGTTCTGGAGGAGACGGACACGCACGGGTTCCAGGGACCCAGACGCCAGTCGTACAAGTCCTTGTGCCAGTCGCACACTCTAAAACAGTTTCTTTGGTTGGATGGCCGCAGCGACTGGTCACAGTTGGTGTGCAGCGTGGTCCAGCCCTCCACGTGGGCGCACCAAACCGCCCGGCTCTGGCTGCCCCCCGGCCCGCAGTCGCTGCCCATGCACCTCCCCCAAGGACCTGACAACAGACAAACAACCGGTTACAACTAAACTTGCATCCATAAAAAACACTATAAATGAGAAAAATGTTGAAATAGGGATTTAGAAAAAGCACAAGTGAACTTTCCCCTCTGCTGGGATTTGTCCTATTGTGATGATGATGATCCAAAGCAAGGATTAACTGAAGCCATTGTTGTTATATCTTATTCATGGATGCAATTGATGCACTTTGCTATTACCATAATCTTTCTGCCTTTACTGTAAATGTACGGCTTCACAGAAGGAATTGTTCAAGAATATTCTTTTGTCCCATTTTAACGTTGGTTACTATTGTTACATTTCCTGCTGCACCAGTTAAAAAAAAAAAAACAGCTTTGGCATAATTCTGCCAACAAACCAAAACGATGAACCAAGCTTTGACCCTCCTTGGGCGAGGTAATGGGCAATTCTTCTTAAAACCTCAAATGTCGAGAGACAGCGTCGTGTCATCTATACGTCTGCTTTGACTCGACGTGAGCCGACAAGCTTGAACGTGACCTCCCCCAAGGCCTGCGACGGTCGGGAGGAAGACACGGCTGTGTATTAGTGACATCTGAGACCAGATGTTGATTGTCAAAAATATTCTTCGGACAAGACGTTACACGTAACTGTCGGCTTCCCAATGTGCCTGCGTTTAAGAGGCCTTATAATGTTTGTGTCTACATATTTTCATCTAAAGCGCCAAATCCCTTCCTGACAGCAATATCCCTCACCGTGCATGTCGTTACCCGCTAATCTTTTTTGTGTTCTGCGGATTAAACCGTGAGGATTTTCTTCACAATCTATGAATGAAAAAACGGTTGCGTGTATGTGTGTGTACGTGCGTGACTCGAGAGGGAGCACGGCATTGATGGTGATGATGTCGCTTTATTAAGACAAATTGTCCAATCACGCGGCGGGATGCGCCGCCCTCGGCGTCAGGATTAGATTAGCGTCTCCCACAATGCATCACTTTTACATCCCGATCCAATAAAAGGGAGGGGGGGAAGGTAGGAGGGGAGGGGTTGCGGTGATGTTTGCTTTCAAAGGCGTGACGACACAGCAGTGGTGAGAATGATGGGTGTAAAATTAGCCCAGGGAGTGCGGTGTAAATCGAGAAAACTGCGCTACGCTGATTTTTGTCATTGCTACGTTTTCTAAACTCAAAACACAAACATGCGGATAAAGCCACGTGGTCGTCCATGTAGCCAATCGAATGTCTACAAATCTACATCGTCTCCGAGGTAATAAAGTAAAATCGTGTGATGCTATTGTTAGCTTTAACTGCTAACGTCTGGATAACTACGAGCTATGCTATCACCAGGATGTTCGTTCGGAAAGTACCCGAGTTGGTGGGAGTATTACGAAGTAGGCCCTTGCACCGAATGAAATTCTTAACTTCGTATTCTGAAAAACAAGTCGCGTTTGTGTCTGATTTGATGGCAGTCGTGAGTCCTGGACATTATTGCTGCCTCTTGCGACAAGCTAAGGGAGCCATTTTTAGAGACCTTAGGGGAGGCCGTCATCATTTGGCAGGTGGAAGGTGTTGGCTGTGAACGTGAGTCTTGGTGCCAAGCGTGAGCATACACACAAACACACACACACAAACGCACACTGACATCCTTCTGTCAGCAAACTTCACACTTTGCTTCGTTTTCATGTGGAAGGTGAGGATGAAACGAGCGAATAATGAGGCGGAACCTTTGGATGTTTTCAGGAGTTGGTTTTTAATTAATTTGCATTTGCGATTTTTAAATTGCAAAACAAGCAAAACAGCTTGAGTTCTTCTTTGATGTTAGCTATTGTCGAGTTTCGACGACAACGGAAAAGCTAGAATTTCTCGACGTGGTACGTAAAAATGAATCCGATTACTGTCCACGGCAATACGATTCGTTTCAGTTCTTATTCCATTCATGATTCAACTCGGATACGATACGCGATTCGCTCCAATTATGATTCAATACGACTCACGACGATTCATTCAGATTACAATACGACGCGTCCGATTCACGATACCACCAGATCCAATTGACTCCAATTTCGATAGCATACGATTTTTCTACACAAATAACTTTTAAGGCTCACTTCAAACGAAATCCGTGACACACATTTGCTAAACTGGGCCATGAGATCTGAAAAATTGGACTTGAATTCCTGACGAGTTAAATCGTCTGTGAGTAATATAGTCCGCCTCATTAGCTGGAATTCAAACACATCCCCAATCATCTCACACTTGATTTGTGAAGACTAAAGCACAGCGAGCGAGAGAGTTGAGAGAACCTAAAGTACCACAGTGTCATTTATTCATGGAGGGGGGGGGGGGGGGGGGGGAGCGAGGGGCAGGTGGAGGTAGCTGCTCGTTCCTCTGACTTATTCCTTCCTAATGACTTTTTCCTTCTTTGTAGAGGAGATCCCTGGCAGAGTAATGAGACATTTTTGCTGGCATGGCAGCGGCCACACTGACAGCGTCACTTGGGAGCTCTTGTTAGCTCTTGTTAGCGTGTCCGGCTATAATTGCACAAGATGTTGTCGGGGGCGGACACGGTGGGTAAAGGTCAGAGAGGACACGCTCAGGTGCTATACTGCGCACATATATTCCAGAATATAATATATTATACGTAGATCAGTGGAGTATCCGAATAATGATGTGTCATACTGTTCTTCTTGCTTGGCCTTTAACAAGACAACAGTGGCGAAACAACACTTTGCAAATGGTGACACTCAAAAATACCCAGAAAGTGAATTTAGAGATTGGTTTGTAAATATATTTTGAAGATAGTTGTTGATCTGATTATTCTCACCGCCTGCATTTGAATATTTACATTTCGAATAATTCCATTTAATCCACAGAGGAGGTAAAAACAATTCTGGGATAGCATCAAATAACAGCTTCGCCTTATTTCCCTCGCCGTCGCCCTTATCAAATGGCGGCCGCGTTGAGGGACAGATGATTGATTACTATTAAAGCTGTCAGCGGCGGCCGCGCGCTGGTCCGGCTGCCGCTTGCCGAGAATAGATCTGACAAATGACAGCTCGCTGCTCCTCCCACGGGATGCTGCTCGCTTTTCTCACTCGTGCTGATTTGTGCCACCGCCCGCCCCAAAAAAAACCCACGCGTCAACTAAGAAGAGCGACGGATTTTGCCATACAGACAATTGGGCCACGCTTGTATCAACAGGTCAGTCAGATGCTAATCGAAAGAGGAACATCCCAAAAGTGATTTTTTTTTTTTTTAAATCGTATTTTCGAGTTGTGTCCATTCAGGGTCGTACGCTAAACTAGATTAGGAGCAGCGAGCAATATAATTTTCTTACCTTTACAGTAGCATTTCTAAAAATATCCCTCGCATGACTCACTCACATCTAATGCAATGAAAAATGAGAGCTCAAAAAAGTCCGTACTGACAGATTTGATTCCCGAATTCAAATCTGTTTATTGACTTCTTTTATGGCTTTATATTACTGATTGTCCAAAGGCAGTTTTACGTAATAGCAATCGAGTATTTACTTCCCAGCATTAGCTTTCAGGGGATAAACTCAATTACGCTTACATGGGGACCAAAGTCATGGCAGGCATCCTCGCAGCTGTAAATTCTCCAACGGGATTTTGCGAGTACATTAAACAAAAAGTGACACGCCATCATCTCGGTGTCAGTGAAGCAAGCAGGAAGAAAAGCTGTGAATGATTCATGGGGGGGATGATAAACAAAGTGCAAGCGGGAGATGTTACGCTCCGCTTTCCACTCGGGGAGGGGTGAGGAACTGTCAAAGTGCAGAAGGAAGCCTTGATGAGGTTTCTCTCATCTGTTGCCGATCACTCGCCGAAAGCTCCGTTCTCCTTAATTGACCCTAAGTGAGGACGCCTTGGGTCATTTTGGCCATTTCTAGGTGGTCCTTCAAGGATTTGCGAAATTTCCGATAGAATACAATTGTCGATAAAAGCATCTGGGCTGGGCTCCAAGATTAATAGCGAAGGGTGTCAAGTGGAAACGTTGACGCTGCAACCCCCCGCCGGTTAATTGGCTGTATACGGCACAGATTAGCAAGGCCCCCGGTGACTGTTGCTAGGATATCCATACGCGGCCGTCTCGGGAATTTTGTCTCTGGCTCTAAAAGTCAATTTGTACTGCGAGCACTGTGAATGATGCCCCTTTAAAGAGGCCATCTTGAGACAGACCTCCCCAAAGACATCATCATTCCGAGGGCCCGCTCAATAATTACGAGTAGGCGATCAATACGAGCGAGCGAGCGAGCGAGCGTTTTTCCGCACACGCTTTTTTAGACTAAACCGGGCGGGATGCCACGACCTCCATATGGCGACGTGTGACGCCATGCGTGTGTTTGTGCGCCAGCTGTAGGCGACCAGTCAAGCGGAGCGGTTTTGCTGATTCAGCGGCCGAGCTTGCCGCTGAGGGATATTACTGTCGCAACACGGATTCATTAAAAAAGTGAAGCTTTTAAAAGTTGCGTTTCGTAAAAGTGCCCGACTGATTGAGTGACATTTTGTAATTGTGAGGCTTTGCTGGTGTGTTTCTCATTTTAGTGTAGTTGTTTACTTTCAACATCCTCGTAATATCTAGCGTGAAAGAGACAAAGCACCGTATTAGTGACTTTTTTTTAGTTTTCATTAAAACATTCCTTCATCGCTGTCGTCGTTCGTCAAGGCTTGTCTCTTTCAAAGTTAACATTAGCGTTCAAAAGCTAGCGATGCTAAAAGTGACACTGATGAGACGCTGGCATCAAAAGAATGCCGCGAGCGAAACGGAATATGGAAGCCTGTTTATTTTCCGCTTCTGAATTTTGCACAATCACTCTGGCGTTAATTTTGGGGGGGTAAAAAAGTTTTTGAGTCAATGAGAAAATAAGAGAATGTGCCAAAGCGCCATTTGAAGCCAATCAGTTGCAGTTGCTTTTTGAGGTCAGCGGCATTCAAATGAAACATTCATCACTGACTTTGTTTACAATATGTCTTATTTATAGTGTTCCTATTAATAAAAATATGAATAGTAAGAATATTAAAACAGCAGCTGGCTGGCGCCCCGCTGTGAAGCGTTCACCACAAGACATGGAGAGGGAAGAAAGAAAAAAAAAAACACTCCATAATAACCATTTTTACTTCCAGCGCAATAACATAAATCAAGCATCAGGACGAGTCACAAGCCTCAAAAGACGACTGATGTGACTCATCGGCTACATTTCGATGGAGATCTATATCGGATATGACCATGATGAAGGCAAGGCTTCCCAAAGGCAAAAAAATAAAATAAAAATTCCAAAGCCTGTTATGTGAATGTACTCAAATGTCAACAAGTCAAAAACATTTTGGGTAGGTCTTGTTAAACCAAGTGCTACTGTGGAAAAGCTAACGCTAACAAAATAACGCAAATAAAGCCTGACGATTCTCACTCTCGACACAAAGTTTAGTTTTCTCACGGCAGCACAACTCACTTCACACCCCATGATGATGTAAATTTAACACTTTTAAAGCCTGGGAAAAAAAAGTCACGAGGCTCAGCGCTAACGCTAGTTATTGACATGCTAATTGCACCATTTTGAGCAACCTAGTTTTCATACATCAATACTACACATTTTCTTCGCTTTCTGAGAACTACTACAGTGAATTTCCACGAAAAGTATAACGTCATCATCCACAAATGAGGTGACCCGCATGGGGAACAACACAAAGCATAGCCCCTTTCACACAGAGAAGCTAGCAGAAACGTCGCCAATATACACATTACATTGTCCACACGCAAGTGCACACACACACCACAAAGGAGTGCAAAAGATAACTAGTGGCATCCTCCATGTCAATCATAAACATCAATGGAATGGTGAAGTTCTTCCCTCGGCTCCTCTGGAGACGCATTCTAGCAGAGCATAAAGAAAATGTTGGACTCTTTGCAGCCCTAACAGCTTGTGCTTTTCTGGGAAGACTTATCCGCAATATGCTGGAAAGTACATCTGGGACTTTATGCCCGATTTTCTCGTTATAACTGTATTTCTCTCGTAATATGAGTACTTCTCAATCGTAGTGTTAAGACAATGATTACATTATAAATTAGAAGATACCTCCTTTTTTGGGATAATCAAATTTTTTGCACGTAATGTAAAAAAAAGATGACACTAGTTTGTGCAGGAAGCTTAAATCCACTACAGATTACAGAAAGGCTGACTTTGAACTCTTGGTGTTTACACACGAAATAAGACGTATGGCTTCTCCTCTTCCCAAATGTTCAAGCCGAGCTTCAAAGGCGCAATTTGCCCAGCACTGGCATTTTAACCTGCCGATTTTGACACGCGAAGCCACGGAGACTGAAGGCGACGGACGGAAATACGTTTGCGAATGAAATTGAAGGGCGATTCGTCATCTGTACAAAAGCAAAGCTAATAACTATGCAGGCTCCATTTCGCCACCTGGGGTATCTTAATCGCTTCCCAAAAAAAAAGAGCTGCTTGAAAAATAGAAAAAAATTGTCAGCAGACTTCTAAACTCTGAAAATAAATTCCCAAATTTTCACATAAAATTACACTGAAATGGTATTATAATTACAGACTCACTATAGAACCTTTTTCCTGGTAATCTTATAAAATGGCACCAGGCCGACTGCTGTTTTTGATTCCTCTGCTTTGTTTTCTCGACCATCCCTTTCTATTCCCTTCTAAGGAGAAATGTGGTGTGTATCTTATACGTGAGCGGCATGGAGTGAGAGCACTGTGGAGTCAAGCACCACTTAAGGTTAATACCTTCAATTTCCATGCTGGAGACTCCGCCGTTGACAAGAGACCACTTCTTTTCATAGAGGACGCTAGGGATGGGACTCGAGCAGGTTATGAGTGTTTGCTCTGCTTGCGATGCAATTAATAGGCCGTTTTCACACTGTCTGCCGAAGCTGCATTTGCCCCCCCCCATGAACTTAGGGGAGATCAAGTCTTGAATTCTTATTTTGAAAGACAGAAATTGCCTTTTTGTTGCCACGATGGACGTTGGACGTGCGAAGGTGGACTTGATTGACAGATGTATTAGGAGTACACACGCTATGCTGTGCAACACACAGGTGAGGGAAGGCCGACAAGGTCAATGAGTGCCAAAAAAGTGTGAATGTGGACCAGCACCACTCACTCGATCGAAGATGGACAATCGAGGGGAATTTGTGCAGGAGTTCCTCTTCTGTACAATTATATTCTATTTTTATATTATTTTCTAATATAAAATAATAATAGACATAAATATATAATCACTTATATATTTTATTATATTCTATTTTTTTCCGCAATGTAGTTCATGGCGGCGCAAATACCGATTTTAGTCTCTTTTGTTGAGTTCCTACAAAGCCTTTCCGTGCTCGCTCTCGGGTTGCATTTGGGAATTTTTGGGTATCCTGGCATGACTCCAGATGTTGAAGTGAGGATTTTCTGCCTGTGTGTGTAAGAGAGTGTGTACGAAATGTAGGTCAGTCTTACAGCCTTAGCCTGCCGATGAACCCTGCAATCACGCCTCTGTGGTCAATAGAAGGTGGCATGTGGAACACAGCCATGCCATGGACCCTACACGTCCTCATCATATCTTGTACTGTAAAAACAATGCAGACCACCGTGAAAGCGACCAGCGCAAAGTTAGTAAAAATCAACCCAAGCTCCTTTGCGAGAATTCCCCCAACTGACCCTCAATCGGAAGCCCTAGGATACCCTAAACAAATAGGTGACACTAATTTTCAATGAATGCACCACAGATTTTAAACCTGAGGCCAGAGGACCAAATCCAGCCCCTAAAATCACTTTAAGGTGGCCAGGTAAAGAAAATCATGTGCATCTACTTTACTTATCGAACCCTTTTAGTCAGTTGCTTGTCATTCAACCAATCCGCTAGCTGGTCAGTCGGTTGGTCGGAATGAGTAGGTCAGTCTGCGTACGAATATTCATAATCATCCAGGTCATTTCATTTTCAGGGCAATTAATCGATCCAAACTCTCTTCTCGTGCCTTTGTCAGTTCGGCACCAAAGTGGGAAGGGTAGCTGATTTGGCAGTCAGTTATATAATCATTCAGTTAGTCCGTTCATTAGTCAGTAAGCTAGCCGGTAAGTCTGTTATCAAGTTAATTCGCTGCTCAAACAGCCAGCCAGGCAAACCGAAACTGAAAACTATACCAAAGAAAGCACCGACTGCTTCATTAAAATGTCACGGTAAATTTATTTTTGAAAAGTCCTCTTCAAAAAGGGTCAATAGCTTGCATCAAAGCACTGCATGGGGCTGCAGCCCGATGCTCTTTTTTTTACTTATTTCTGACAAGCGGTGTGATCAGCTGTATATTTGGGCCGTGGGCTTTTGTGCTATGCGTTGCTATACCGTAAGTGCCTGCAGCGAAGGTCGGGGTCAACATATAGGATGTGATTTCTGCTAGCTGAGCGTGTTTACTGTACTGGTATGTTTACGACTTGTTTTCCAGCCAGTGTAAGGCGCTAAACAAAGAGCGCGGTGAAGGGATAGACATCCTGCGGCGCTAGCGCTCGGCAGGGTGGCGGGTATCAGGATTATTTGAGTGGAGGAAGGGTGCGGTGACAAGGCCCGGCGGCGGCAGCGGCGAGGGGTCACACGTGCCATGATGAATTACACTCCACGTTGTCGACATTGTCGTTGTCGTCTCGTGTGCCGCTTTTCCATTAATGAGTCCTCTGGGGGGCGAAGGGGGTTCTGCTCGGTTCTATACTCCCACTGTATGTGTGTCTCCAAATGAGCAACATTAGCATAATTTATGCTTGCGCTCACGTTGCATCAGTGGGACGAGAAGTTCTACTACTGAATTACAGTAGGATCAAACACTGGAATCATTCCTCAAAAAGTCGTATAAACACTGACTTTACGTCATTCGGCGAGTCGGTCAATCCGCAAGTCAGGTAGGTTCATCAGTTTTTTGGTTAATTAATCACTCAATCAATTCATTAGTTAGCTAATATACGAGTTAGCTACTTAATCCATACTGATGGTTGACTGGCTAGTGAGTCAGGACGTCACTGAGGTACTCAGTTAGCTAATCAATTAGCTAATCTGCAATCAATTAGCTTGTTAATATGCCTTTTGATTAGTGAATCATTCAGTTAGTTAGCTAGTCAGGAAGTTGCTCAGTCAGTTAGTCCGTTTTTTATTCAGTCAGTCGATGATATCACTGATTTCAATGAATCTTTGTCGGGATTTGCGCTTTATGTGATGACGTGAATAATAACGAGTCACCTCAGAATAAGGTAAATCTACCCAACGACAAATAATAGGAGGAAATAATATGAGAAACAGTCTCTGCTTCAAGGTGACACAAGCCAGAAGCCAAGGTGTGACCGATGCAGACAAAAACCACGTGAGAAGCTGCCCAGCTATCGACGCGATCTTTAAGCTAAATGCCAACTTTCTCTCGGTGGATAACACGTGCTCCTCTACGTGTGTGTGTGTGCATGCTTCAAGTTCAAGCTAAGTGCTTTTTCCCGGGAAAGTAAAGTGAGTACAACAGCCTCACGATGAAGGAGGAGATATTGGCTAATGGACAAACAAGTGAAAAGCTAGTGAATCAAAAGATGATGGACGAAGCGCAAGACACCAATCGAGACGTAATTTGTAGCAGCTAGCATCACGACACAATTTCGGAGAAAGCTTGGAGCCTTTGTTGCGATTATTTAGGCGTGCGAACTAGTCGTTGACTTAGCCGCTCAGACCACCAGTTAGCTAGCAGTCGGTTGGGTCTGTGAGTCATTCAGTCCGTCAGATCTCCCAAATGGAGGATTTGTTGCATGTAACTGGGCGTGTTGCGGAATCTGTTCCAGCCCGCGTGGAACACACACTGCCCTGATGACTTTCTCACGCTTATTAAAATGAAATGGGTTCCAAACCTCAGGAAAAAAAAAAAACCCTGCATGTAATTCCTCAGAGTTGTGTTATTAAAAATACCGTTTTGGCGCGATTACTTGGCAGTCGCTGTCGGCGCCAGGTCTAAGGCTTCTATTGATCTTCAAATAGCTGCTTTAAAGCCTTGTTGCCGCTTCATTGGTAAGCATTAGGAGGATTAGCGTTAGCACGACAATTTGTCCCATAACATGCACAAAAAGTAACATTACATAATCACGGACAAAGCAATCTGTGTGATTCCAGCCTGGTTCCAAGTTGGCCAGAAAAATACATGATTGTATTTGGCGGCGTGCCATGAGGTTTTTCTTCCCGACTAAGTTTCTTAATGGGTCACGTGATGGCCAGAGAATGACAGCTGACACGAGGGCGACCGTAGCGTGGACGTCAGTATTTACTGAAGCAGATCGCGGGGTCGCCACGTTCCGGCGGTTGGCGCCCCGGCCATCTGCCGGCCTGCTTTTAATCCAAGGCCTTGTCACTGCTGATTAGCCTGCCGCTCCGTCACTGTCACAGTCTCGCTCCAAACAGAGGTGCTAAAGTACTGACATCTGTAGGCTAGGCTACTTAAGTAGAAGCACAGATACTATTGTTAAAAAAAACTGACAAATAAGTCAAATGACTCCTTTAAGCTAAGTTAGGCCTAAAGAATTGTTTTAAATATGGTTAGGAACACAAGGATCCATCACCGATTACAATTTGCTGTTGACAGGCGTGACCGTGTTTTTAATCAAGTACAAGATTCAAGCGTGTTACCATTTTCTGTCCAGCTGCACTTCCAATAAATATCGTGATAAAAACATCACCGGGGAGAATATTAAGTACAGTAACAAAATACGCTCACGTGGTTATTTTCCCCGGCCGCTGGCGACTCGTTTCTTATTGCGTCGATAACGCCACGCTGATCCTTGCTCTCTTTTCACAGAGGCGAAATCCTCTCCACCGCGTCTGCCAACAATCTATGGCGTCCTTTCAGTCACCCCCCTTTTCTGTTCATATTGTGCCATCACGCAGCTTTAAATGAGGCACATGATGTCGGTATTATCGTCCGATCCATAACCGGATGAATCGCCGGCGAATTTGCCGCTGCGGCGGGCGTTTTACGAGCCCTCTGCGCGTCGTAAATATTCGTTGCTTGTGGTGATTATGAGGCGAAACGCTACAAGAGCAATTTCTATCGAGTGGCCTAACGTCACCGAATGCACATTTTAGCATTTTTGTTTAGTTTAAGCGAGAAGCGTTAAAAATCCTGTATGAGCAAATTCGGACAGTTAACCGCAAATGCGGCCAATTTGGCGTACCCGGAAATGAATCTTAAAACGTGCTTCACGTTGATGTATATTTTGGTTTCTTGACACATCATGCATCAACTTATGATCTCTGATTAAATACTAATTAGCCATTAGTGTGCAGCTTGAGAAAAACGGTCGCCACGGTTCGGTTGGGCTAATCGTTGCTCATTAGTTTACTTGGCTATTCCGCACGCAATGAGAAGAAAAAGCAAAGAGCGGGGCCAAAGGGGCGTCAATGCTATTTCACAGACCGTGGCCTTCAATTGAAACATTGGCAAACACTGTCACTAACAATTAACCAAAGCAATCGGGCTGTCACTTTCACTCTGCGAGCACCTGGAACTTTCTGGGTCACTTTTAATGAGCCCCACAAAGAACAGCTCACGCCACGAGCGGGCTTTATCTGGCTAAGCGGAAATGCGTGAGGTGTTGTGATAAGCGGCATATTGGTTCTGGTACACGTTCAATTCCCGCTGTAAGGCCACAAGGTTGTTGACATTGACGGATTGTGATGGATGTCTGGACGTAGCCGTGAAATTAATTTTGTCAAGGTCGGAAAGTGCCATAGCAGGCGAGGAGGCTATTTCGAATTAATCTGGAGTTATTGCACTTGCCTGCATTACTGTTTCTCTACGTTTTAAATAAAATATTTTTGTTACATTCTTTCACTCTCCTTTGTGCTATTGATTATGCCGATGTCCTTTTTATGTTTTATGGCGAATCTCATTTTGTTTTCGTGCACAGGCAATTATAAAAACTGTCTGGTAGCAATACCTGCAATCAGATATTTCCGGGATTAATTAATTCCTAGGACAAAACGTAGCTCTGAAGGTTTTTTGCGTATGGAAAATGTCCAAAATTGCCATTTTTGTGGGAATCCAGCACAACTAGAACCTTTCAATCACCCAAGCGACGCTTGTTACATCACAACCAATCCACTAATGTTATGTTTTCATATACTTCCAAGCGTAATCAAACAAAATTACCCCCCCGGCTGCAGATTTAACAGCAAACTGTCACATGACGAGGCAAAAACACAACTGACGGACTGGAAAGAGGGAGATGAAAGATTAAGGAGAACACTGCCGGGTGGTGGGATACAGTATTTATGCCTGAGCCTTGATGGCATTATTGGAGAGAGAAAAAAAAATCAGACCTCTCCAGGTAAATGTCATGGAGGCTGTCTCTTGGGAATTAAGCGTAAATTTGAATGACACCTAACGGCTCACAAATATGGCCGCTGGATTTGTTTGTCTTTTAACTGGCCGATGAGCTGTGAAGAAATGGAGATGAGACCTTGGTCAGACCACAACCCAGAAAACCCAGGTAGAGGTTACAGAGGGAAATTTTAGGAGCAGATGTTTCCCCAATTCAGCCTGCAGCGTTACCTCGAGACTCTGGGACGGGGAAAACCCTGCAAAGAGCCTTTGGGCATGCAAATGAGCTTCTTTTGTAGGTTTTGTACGAAATTCCAAGTGCAGATGAATTTTAATAATCACTTTGCACCACTGGGCAGGATTGATTTTTTTAGAAGTTAGAGGACACGGAATTCTCGGATGCTTTTAAGTGTCGTACGTAAGGTTCAAAGTTTGACTATTTATCTCCGTTTGGTGAAATTAGTCATGGAGCAGGGGACAAGCGCATACATTTTCCCAGGATAAAATGATTTGGGACTTGCTTAAGACCTTAGTAAGACTCCAGACTTTCACGTCTGTGACTTGATCCCCCTTCTCTGCCTTCAGCAGCAGGAATAGGCTCGTAGCTGCCTTCGTATTCGTGACCAGCATTCACAACAGCGGCAGTCGAGCGGAAATGAAGCAGTATCAAAGTGGGAAAATTAGCTCCCGTCTACTTCCGCCGTTCCACGTCGCCGCCGCCCTAATGGCTTTCCGACAGAGTGATGCCATGACAGCGCGCTCCATTTAAAAAATATTTCCACGTCTGAGCCAGATTGATCTGTTTGGTGGCATAAGAGACGCCTCTGCGCATTTGCTAAACGCTGCCATCCATCCCGAGCCGAGCGCAATGCCAAAGAGAGTTTTGTTCTAAATGGCGCAGCTTACACTAAACCTGGCTATTACTGATACGGCAAGCACGCCGGGCTTAGAGATTACACTTCATCCAAAAAACTTTATTTAGAGTCAGATAAGAGGATTCTCACCACTGCCTCTGCCTTATTGCGGCAGCAGCAATAACATATTTTTTTTCCCGATAGGTCGCTGTGTCACCGAGCCATGCTGGGCGGATTTATGTCGAAATATCAGCCTTGTCCCGAATTACATTGCGTGGGTGAGCAGTGGTTTGTGTATGTGAGACAGAACCGCCCAATTTAAAAAAAACAACAACACATTTTGGATATTTGTATATTATTATTATTATAATACAACTTAGTCTAATTTAGTCTCTGTCGTTCGATCAAGTGTGATATAACACAATCAAATAAATGTATTACGAGTTGCCCATTTCCGCCCAAAAATGTCTGGCTCGCTTTCCAAATACAGCCTCCACATTGAGTTTCTCTGAGCAAGACTTGGCAGCTATGCCTGGCGAGGGTTCTCCATTTCCAGGCAACGATTAGACTACACAGAGAAACACTATCACGTCAAAGCCAAAAACAGAAAAATGGAGTGATTAATAGTGAAAATCTCTCCCGTGTCGCCCTCTAATGTTACGTACAGATACCAGAAACCTAAAGTATTTTAAGACAGTAGAAAAAGTCACTTCCTTTGCTCTAATTTGTCTCAGGTGGTGTATCATTCATTCCCCTTCCCATGGCTCGCTAATTGACACTCGACTCAAGTCTCGTAGTGACTGTCCCGCGGTACCTTTAGTAGCAAGTCACGACAATCCATTAGCCTCAGGATCCACTCCTCCTAATGAATGGAAATAAAAGCACGGGCTTAAAAAAATTTGAATAGAAGCCCAAGGCCTTCACCAAACCACAGAATCCCAAGGAACGTGTCTTAATTCCTATGCGTGGCCTAAATTTGTTGCTAAGTAACTCATAGTGTGTTGGACCTCAGGTGCTATGCTAACGAGGGTCACGGAGAGTTGAACTCAATCTGGTATTCCCAGGGGAGGGGGATGAAGCTGCACTCCTGTTTTTGTTTCCTCCGGGTGGGAAATGGATTCCTGCTCGGGTGTTTAATGTAAAAGACCGAGCTACTGTATGTTTATTTTCTAACGGCTGTATTTCAGCGGGATGGTTTGCTCAGAGATGAGACGCTATTTCAAAAGCGAGTGAGGTCACTAATGAGGTTAGTCGAGTTGACAATATCAGTTTAAAACGTTTGCCGTATATTAATTTTCTTTGACATCTCGTACATGGTAGCACAGCCCGGTTGTACTTTGAAAGGAACAAATCTGTGACACCCTGAAGGTGCTAACAATGAACGGCAAAATATTTGTATTGCCAATGTCGGCTGCACCTGCTGAACTTGTGAACAGGTCACACCTGCCTCGCTCTCTCGATTTCTGAGGCGTCACTCTTCTACTGGTGATTCCAGAGGCAGCAGCTAACGACCCCGCCGAGCGTAGACGACATCTTTCATTGCCGCCGTGCCGGGTGAAGGCGGGCGGGCGGGCTAACAACGGGCCTGTCGGGGAACCGCCGCGTCGCTCGCCGTGCCACCCAAACGTTCTTCGAGATGTGACAGGTCGTTAGAGAGGCGAGTTTAGGAAAGGTCTGGAGTCCCTCATGTGAATGATAGCGACACACGGTTATGGAAGCTAGTGAGTTGAGGTGGCGAACTATCACGGTCGGGTACGTATCTTGGTTTTGAGGTCACGGTTCGTGTCACATTGGGCACACCAACACCTTATTTTGTGTGACGAATACAATCAATGAAATCCTACCCCACAACTTGTATTTGTTGCGACGGTTATTTAAGTTGGGGAAAAAATGAAATGCGTAAAGGAGTTACATGTATGGCACCAACGCTCAAATGTTGTCAAAACCGCAAAGGCAATTTCTGAGGTAGGCTCCGAGACACCTCGGCTGGATATTGCTCCTGTAATTGCAAGCATGGAAGGTCTTGACAGCTCATGCCGACGGCAAGAGTAATGAAGTGCACACCAGGCACCGAGGAGGGAATCTATGTCATCGGGAGCGTGGATGCGCCTCCGCGGGCGAAACGATGACTTTCCAGCATGAATAAGCAGGTGCGGCCCCGTGTTTGATTCCCGATGTCAC
The DNA here is from genome assembly GCF_024217435.2 of Syngnathus scovelli. Taxonomy (NCBI): domain Eukaryota; kingdom Metazoa; phylum Chordata; class Actinopteri; order Syngnathiformes; family Syngnathidae; genus Syngnathus; species Syngnathus scovelli. The sequence goes on from NC_090855.1 coordinate 2,320,044, forward strand.
GAGAAGTTCCCCTGACAGCATACAGTGCAATAACTGCAATGTAAGCATGGTGGGATACAGTAGCTGAATCTCAAGGTTGTTTTCAAACGGGTAGAGCAGTGCACTGTTCCCACCATCATTAATAATTGTTTATATTTAGCCTACATAAGATGCTGTGGGAAAAATAATCTATCTGTGTAGGAAAAGGATGGGACATTTGGACAAACTAGGAGCCATGGAATTCACTCCAAATATTCTGTTCCATCGAAATGACAAACTGCCATCAGAGCCAAACTCCTCACTTTCACATTTGGGCTTGGCGGAGGTAAGAAATGCATGCCAGTGTTTTGGGGAGGGAGGGGGGGGAGAGTCTCAAAGGGGCCAGCAAAGTGTGTCATCCTTTTATTGCCGCCTTCATCACAGGCTGTGTTAACCTAGGATCTCTCACTCGCGCTCATTTTTATCTGTTATCTTCGGCACTACCTTCAGAGATTTTTGTCTCGCAATAGAAAGCTCAAAGCACAAAACTGCTCTGAGCCGCCTCACCTTGCAAAAAGAGATATTTCCGCGCAAGCAAAGAGAAAAGGAGGCGGGGAGGTAAGGCACGGCGAGGAAAGGCGGGGCCTATTCCCCACAGTTTCCGAGGCAGGCCCCCTTTACTTGAGCTCCAGACTCATCAATATGCAAAACACCAGGGCATCGCTTTCCACGAGAATATTCACATAAATGTACACAAAAAACTATCTCGCTTTGCGCATGATCGGTAAGGCTGGAAGGAAAACAACAAAAACAAACGAATTTTGATTTAAAGAATACAGAAAAACTCATCAGGGATTCGTTCAAAGCCCTAAATTGTGTGAATGTAATACACGGCGGGGTGGGGGACGGACTCCAGGCTCACGATCAATGCGATACGTTACACTGAGGCCAACTCAACTCCCGGCGGCTGGATTACGTTTCAAAGCACGGAGCCCGCCCGGAGCGATTCCACCCATTGAGAAGCAGCAGAAAGGTGGTGTGGCGTGGGAGCCGGAAAAAGGCTTTCCGTAAATCCGTTGGACGGTACCGGGAAGAAGCTGTTACATTTGAGCGTATGTACTGCAAGTTACAGTCCACCAAATCAGCGCATTCAATTCCATCAACGTGACTTTTTTTACGAGCGACGCATAACGTTTTTAGTTTGATTGTTTGTTAGCTAAGAGGATGACACCAAATCATAAATAACCAACAAGTCCACTTGCAAGTCCACTGATCCATTATTGAGTGCACTGAATTGAAGCAATGCAAATCTCCTGAATCAAAGTATCATTGAAATCATTATGAAACAAATCACAGCAGGGATTCACAGACTCGCAATCATTGTGAAATGTTTCCACTGAGGCCGACTAAAACTCTCCTTGTTCATTTCAAAGTCATCCCGGACCTTTTTCCACCCATTAAGATGCGGGAGAAAGCCGGGGGCGTAAACGTGGCTGACCTACGGTGGGGCGGATGTAGGTTAAGTTGCTCCCTCTCCGCTGACTGCATGGCGGCCCCCTTTCCTCAAGTCCGCTCCCTTTCCCGGTTTGTTAAATCCCCGCTGCTTTAATCTCCTTAGCGGGCTACATCCTCTTTAAAGAAGCAAGAAGAGGCGGTGAGCTGCGTCAAACGGCGAGGCGGCCAAGCACCACAAGGCACGACAGGCGACGGAATCGGGCGTCGAGGGGGCAAAGTTTTAGGAGCCAATGTCCAACGTTGACATGGTTGGGGATGCAAACGACGAAATCGTATGGTATAACATCACTTTTGGGAAGATGAGAAGAAAACTCACAGAAACACCAGCATGTTCAAGCAAAGCGAATCATTTCGCCCACTTGCTTAATGCTAACGACATTCCCCATGTAGCCATGCTAATGACCATCCATGTGTAGCCACGTTAGCCAATGACATGGGGGGTAAGACTCAACACCACATGACCTTGTGTCAAATCCATCCAAAACGTCAAACCGCCTTTTCCACCTCCTCTGTTCCCGTTCTGGAACAATGCCTGAATGGCATCACCTGAGACGGAGCTTAATCCAATGTAACAACGGATCACAGCGAGTTATCGGGATCATCTTTCTGTTAAGTTGTTTTGAAGGGGGAAAAAATGGACCGACCGTCTCGATTCGACATTTGCAACCCACCGGCACGGGGGAAGTTGCATACTAGCGCATCGACGAGAGATCGCGGATCAGCTCTACCTGTTTCCCAGAAGTAGACGGACTTCCCGCCATCATCCGTCTGGGCGAGATCCCGCCGGAAAACGCAGCCCAAGAGAAGCAGCAGTGACACCAGGAGGTGCCAGCTGTCCCTCCGCCACCCCATGGTCCCGACACAGAGGGACGAAAAAAAGTAAATCCACTCAGCTCGAGGGAGGTCAGCTGAGGAAAAACAACTGCAGAAGAAGAAGGAAAAAAAAACGGTAGTCCTAAAAAGAGCCGAGAAGAAGTGGAGCGCGGCTCACTTTGTGGCAGGAGGAGTTGAAGGGCAAGCAAAGGAGTGATGGAAAGGAGGAGGGGATAGTGGTGGTGGTCAGCGGGAGAGCTGCTGTCGGAGACTCCGGAGAGGCTCCCCCATGGCGTCCTCCCTCCTGCGCTGTCGTCTCCTCTGCTGGCGGAGAGAGGCGACAGTGGGCGAGGATCTGCAGTGTGCCGCCTCGCTCTACCTCACGCTCTAGCTCACTCACTCACCTCGCTCGTTCATTTGCTCTTTCCGCTGCCTTACTCCCCCCCCAACTCCATTCTCATTACCTGTCTCGTCCCTCTCTTCGCTTTTATTAAGCCCCAAGTACACCAAAATTGGCTCTGTTGCGCACGGCGGATTTTTATTTAAAATTCAGCCACAGGAGCCAGTTTCACTTAGCGACGTGAAATTTGCTCTGCATGAGAATCAGTTCATGAGGAGGCCTGAGAAAAAGAAGTCTTTGGGAGATATGTCTGAAAAGACATTGGAAGTCCACCATTTTGGTTTGAATGGTCATTTCTGGACCCCGCTACAGAATCAGAAACATGTAGATGGCAAATGTATGATGCTAAATTGCAAAGAACTTGAGTCTGGGCCACAGCATGGTAAGCAAAGATGCAGGAAAGTGGAAATATCCTTTATAGGACACTATAGATTTTTTTTTTCCTTCTAGTTTAGGTCCTGTTGCCAGTTTCCCTTGGCAACAAGGAATTTGTTGGCTATTTCTTTTTCATGAGTAGACTCGCCAAAAACACACATCGGCCATTGAAATGGCAATTTTCCAATTCCATTTTGAATTGAAGCAGCCATCTTGGGTCAAGGTTTGCTTCGAGTCCTGTTCCTGGCACAATGGTATTCCTCTCTCTGGAAATAAGGAAGGACAAAACCTCATCTTCCCTCACTCCCTCTGCTCATGCTGTTTGGGGGGGTTAGGGGGGGGGAACTTGACAGGGGTTCGGTACAACAGGAGAGCAGCGGGGGAACCGAGAACGGCTGCTCCCGAATCAGAAAGGCAGACAAGAGTGCGGCTCCATGCAGGGAAGGCAGAGGCTAGGTTGATGATGATGATGGTGGCGGCGGGTGGGAGCAAAAGACTGAAGCAAAAAAAAAAAACCCAAAAAAACATGGGCGATAAAAGAATGAGCGAGCGATGGAGTTAATTCTTTCAGTTCAGCGCCGATAAGCAGCACACAAGCTGTGACTCGGTCCAATTAACAAATGATTTGTCGTAGACGCGTTGATTCATTAGCAAGCCGAGAGCGTCCCACTCAGCGCCGTGTCTGCCCATTACAAAACAATCAAAGGCAGGTGGCAAAACGTGACCTCCCTAAAGCAAACATAACACATAAATGGCTCTCGGGCTGCACCGTCGATACCTTCACTAAATCATGCTCTGCTAATTGCAACCGGGACAAAGTGGACTAAAATGCATTGTATTCCTTGCAGGGCGTTCCAATACTTTTAATCACCTCTACTATTTATTTGTTATTTTCCTGAGGAACCCCCAAAACTTTAGCTCTACTTGTCTTCATTTTCCGCATCCAGATTCTTTGGTTGAAACTCTTATAGGTGACCCAATACTTTTGTCAGGCATTTACAATTCTCACCAAGGTCCACATTTCCTTTATGTCGCTGCCTGGATACTTTTGCCGAAAATGCAATTTTCCTCACGCTTGTACGCATGCACACGCATTCCTAAACGTCTTTTTTTTATTTATTTATCTTTGCGTGGGTTCAGCATGAGCTGACAGGCTAACAATGGCGCTAAAGGGTCAGCTAATGCCGCGGTGTCTGGACGTCAGCACTGGGAAGGAGAGAAAAAAAAAGGGGGGGGGGATGCAGATAAGGCAACGCAAAAGGGGGGCTGGAACTTGCAGGGTGGAAAAATCAAAAGCAGAAGGGCACGATAATCTTTATCTGCGTGTGACAAATTGCTCCACAAATCAAATTTTACATTTCTCTGATTTGTGGGATTGAAGCGGGGAGCAGGCTTGACATGTACACACACAGATTGGAGTATGATAGAGTCGAAAAACTGCTATTTTTTTTCAATTGTGGTGCGTTTTAGGACAAACCGCCATTGCACATGTGCAATAACAATTAGTTCTGTTTTTTTTTTTTACGTTGGGCATGAACCCGTTTTGGTTCCCAGGGTAACGCTTCACACTGCAGGTGATGCTATCTGGAAGTGAATATGTTGACAAGTAAACAGTACGTCAACAACTCCCATGTATATATTTATGACCGTCTGTCAAAATCTCATCTCCGATTAATCGTATTGCCGCGATGATGTCCGCGGATGTCTCAATTCTTACATTATGGCCTCGTGGCGGAACACAATGTTTTTTATTTTTTTCTCGGCTACATTTGCTAAGTGCTAACCCGAGTCCCTTGTCAAAATCCAAATGTTGCTAGTTTGGAACTGATCCCCCCCCGGCATCTGATGCGTAAATCCGTGAAAATCCCACGAGGAAGTTCTGTTTTTACCCACATCTCATAGCGGGATTACATGCATACAAAAAAAAAATAAAAAATAGAAGCCCAATTTTAAATCAAACTTTGTCTGCAGTGTTGTAGGACGAGTGTGCCGTGCTGGTGTTCTAAGACGGAGGATATGAGCTCTAACCCATCTGTCGGTGGGATTATGTCAAATCTGTCGTGCAATACTTGGAGTGCGTGAGCGCATATCCTAGCCTAGCGGGACGAGCACGTCTGAATTTGGGGCGGATCGCTTTAAATCGGCCTGGATAAATGAATAAAATGAACTTCACACTGATTTTAGCCAAGATCACATCTTTGTCTCTGTCAGCAGGTTGAAGAAACTAGGACAGGGTGGAATGTGTGAACGGGGTCTCATGACTTCAGATGTTTTAAGTCGATGGAAATTGAATCGTCTCATCTCTCCGATGATGTCATTAATTGTCGTTTTGGAGTTGTGAGTGATTTGAGTTGCAAAAAATTATCTCAAGGCACCACGGTACTTGGTAATATATATATATTTTTTTATAATTCACATTTGGCATGGCTGTCTTTGCGCGACAAGCACATCCGGCTGCCTGCCCACTTGTCCTGATAAGCAGCTGGACTATCCCGCCATAGTGTAGATAATGCATCATTTCATCTATACATCCCCTTTAGGTATTTATATAAGACCACAAAGCATGCTAAATCCTAACATTAACGGAGGGCGAACGACATGTATGAAACACGCATGGGATTATTGTGATTCGTTTGATTACATTACCATTCAAACAATATATGATTGTGTTGTGGTTGTTACACAAAAAGGGGGATTTGGTGCCAGATGGGAGGGGGGGGGGGGGGACGCTTGGCTCCATCAACGCAACGTTATGGGAACGACTGGATACCGATTTATGTATTAAAATGAAAATATACGACATTTCCGAACACGAGTAGGAATACCGGCATGCTAACGGGTCAACGAAATAGTGAACTAGTTCAAATCTCTGTGCTAGAAGTGAAGCGATGTAGGGTAGGTGTATTTTAATGTCCAGATTAAATCGTAGGACAGTGTGCCATTATTTTAATCGATGACATAAATTTGTGTTTTTCGAGAGAAAGAGCGAGTGAGCGCGGGAGAGAGGTGAGCAGAACGAGGTCACGTACAGTGCACTTTCTGCTTTTAGCGGCCACTCTGTCAAGCCTCTGGAAATACAGGAGGACAAATATTTGGGAGGGGAAGGGGGGGTGTAAAATATAAACTGACCCACATGGCAGATTTTTACACATCCTGCCAGAATTCTCAGTGGGCTCCACACTAGAGTTGCTTCTGTGCCAGCAGTCAACAACATGCGTGCAGCGATATGGCCAACAGTAGTTGTCATCTTCTGAGTATTTTGGTGAGGTGTGAATCATCTCAGTGTTGTAAATGTAAAACTTGGCAACATGATGTAAATTTTATTGGCACGTTTTGACCTGCGTAGTCCACTGTTTTGATTTCGGTCTAATAAAAGTAGATGCAAATAAGCCTGTGGGGCTCCTCGGGGAAATGCATGTGAGTGAGTTCAAAACTTTTTATTTATTTATTTCAGGGCCAAACAGAATGAATTATTTGATGTAGCCGTATTAATCCTGACTCTAATTTTTGCTTTTGGAAACAAGACTTGGATGACTATTGTAACTTGGACTTTGAAGTCGGTTAGCTACAAAGTAGATGAATAATACGCGCAAAACATCATTGATCCGTGTGTTTAAGTTAAACTGATTTTATCGCATGCGAGGCCCAATGAAGCGTAAATTGGGCGCAGCGGTGACAGGCAGCAATTCAGTCATCACTGACTGACATTTTTTTTCTCTCTCTCTCCGTGCTGCCATAGCAACACGCTGAGAAAAAAGCATGCTGACCTGATGCTAATATGATCTGACAGGCAAGAACGTTCATGCGAGTGTGTGTTTGTGTGTGTGTTTCACCGAGAGAGACACTTTTTATTCGCCTTTCCGCCTGCAGTTATTGTGTTTGGGCATGCACACGCGTGTTTTTACGTAAAGCCCATTAATGTGCTGTTGTTCTGGTTCTTAGCCGGGACAAACAAACCCAAAGCACTCCGCCACCCTCGCGTTCACCCATAAGGTTCATGCACACGTGATGCTAAAATTACTCCATGAGCTCCTTGACGAACTACTTGTGTTGTTTTTTTGTGTAAGGTTGTCACAGTTCATTAATATTAGCCAACTAAAATTGAAAAAAAAAAACACTTGTTTGTGAACTAGAATAAAATTGAAATATATTTTTAAAAAACAAAACGGTAAATTACGTCTTGGATTTATGAAACTAGCTACAGCTAGTTGGTGAAAATCACTATTTTTTTCCTTTGTCAATATCATAACATGACATTTCCTGGAGCTTTGTTATTCCATATGAAAAAAAGTAAGGTCAAGAGTATTTGCAGAAATCGGTGCAATTCCGAGTGGGCCTCTTAAACATCATAACCGAAGGATGAAGGTCTTCCTGCCATGACCGAACCTTCCTTCTTTCCACACGAGACGTTCTTCCCTCAAGGTTTCTTTGACATGATGAAAATCCAGTCAACTTCCTCTCGCGCTGCCTGATCAATTTGGTAAATGAGAAGGTGATCAAGAGCCGCCAGAGTCGCCGCATCCGCCTGTCACGTTCAATTTGTCGTGTAGACCGTCAACGGGCGACGACTAGGACTTGTCAGCCTCAAGTTGAAGATGTGACACGCCTTCATCTCGACAATCCTTTGGTCTCTCTGACAGTGCAAGTGTAAGTCATTGAGGCAAGGCGATTCTTATTTCTTTGTGTCAAAGGCAAGTGGAATCTTCCAATTACCCGCCCTGCGAGTCTCTGGCACCCACTTCAGGGTGTAGTTTGCAATAAGTGCCCAGTTTTAAGCCATGTTTCTGACCTGAGAAGATCCACGGTTGCCAGATTCCGAGCTAGGCAGATGCGAGCCCATCTGGTCAAGGGGATACGAAGGGGGGGACGACGCACGCTGTAGGTCATACGTGAGACAACCTAACATGACGGATGTACTTGGAATGATTGCATTCACACACCCCTGTTGCGCTCTATTTGCTCCCTGAAGTGTCCAAGCGCAGTTTGGTGGCGCGTGAGTGGACGTCCTGCTGCGTTTTAACACACAAGTTCAACATGGCTGCACAGGTTGACACCGTATGACCTCCCTTCCGCAAAAAAGACACATTTTAATTTATTTGGATTTGTTCCACATATTAAGCAGAAATAAATAGCCAGTGAACATTTTGGGTCTTGCTGTGTTGGTCTGATGCAGAGGGTGACACTATTATTTGCAATTCACAATGGGCAATTTATAGATTAAGAATCAATCAATCCTAACCCTAACCCTAAATAGATACATATTGGCTACATGGAATTCTTTCCCATTTGAGCTATATGGTCCTTGTTGTACATTGATTTTATTTTTTAACCCAATAACGTCGATGATTTTAATTTGCCTATTTCCTGTTCAAATACATGGGCGAGATGGGAAGCGTAAAACCAGAAATAGCATAGCTCAACTCCACCATCTATTGGTGAAAATACAATAGTACTACTTATAAGTGTTTGTTGTTTCTTCACATCTTTCTTTGATATAATACTTTCAGACAATTGCAATAAGCATTCTGATTTTCCATTGTCAGGCTATTCTCTGTGGAAAGACTTGACACATTCATTTGGAATAGGACCGATCAAAAAATATTTATACATGGGCATTACTTTCTTTAACTACTGAAGCTCAAAGAAGTAAAAAAATGTAGCTGTGATATAGTAATATTTTTCAGTGATCTTAAAGTGACATGCAAAACTTTCCTTTAATGTAGCAGTACAATGAAGATTTTTAATTTAATTTTACCCATTAAGCGGTTCTTTTTAGCCACCATTTCAAAGAACTTATAGATAGAGGCTGAGAGGCAATTCCTTTCATAAAATCTATTTAATTAAGTGCTGATGTTCTAAAATAGCTGCTGGTGATTTCTGAACCATTTAGTCAAAGACATTTGCATATCGGCCACTGCAGATTTGCTCTGAGCTTGCCTGTTCCGCTCCTCCATTCATAAATGAATATGTTTCTAACTATCAAAGTGAAACTCGAGAGTATTCGGTTAAAACATTGCAAATGTGCCAGCGTTGCGTCATTAAAAGCATATTTGCTGAAAAAATGGTAAATCTGTCCGAGCCGGAAGATATTTACGGCCTCTGCTTAATGCCCATTCTTGTCATTTAGCCCGAGTATTAAAACAACCTCCACGATGTCGCCAAGTAGGTCACTGTGATGGCCAAAATGCATTTTTATTTTTAGCATATGTTTCATGCGGCTGCCAAATGGCCTGCGAACAGAAATTCACAATAGTTAAAATAATCTGTCCTGCCCCAAGTGATGTATTTATGGTTTTGTAATTGAATATTTCAATTAGTGCGGGGTACAAGAAAGGTTAAACACATTGTTTACGCAAAACAATGAGCCAGTCAAGCATGGTTGCACACTGCCACCGTCTGGCCCAATGGATGCAAACAACCGTGCCAACTGCAGTACATGTATTAACATTTACACTGACATTTCTGCACGCATTTAAATCATAAATATTTAATAAAAAATTCGCATTATATGCAATGATACTTTTGTTATATTTACGTGGTGTTACATGTTGATATTCGTCATACAGTTGGGGAAATGGACGGAGGGGGGGGGGCTTAAAAATATTCTAATTAATTAATTCAAAGTCTCTTATTTATATATTGTTAGGGTTTTATCGCATTTTTACCCGTCGATTTTTAACGTAATCTATTGCGCTAAAATGCAACGTCACGAGTGTTGGTATCTTCTGACCAATGCGGAGAAGTGATGGGGGCGTTCCGGAGCGCTTCGTTCTCCCTTGCCGATTAGAAACACAACAAACCCGGCGGCGCGATCGCATGACAGCAGATTCCGCAAAATAAAGAGCGACGACACAGGTGAGCCGGTTCGTACCGGATTTGACAGGAATTGTCTTCTTCAAAAACAGCGACGAACAAAAGTATCTGTCAAAAAAAACTGTTGCGGTGACGCATTGCCTGCCGTCCGTCCGTCCACCGAGCCTGCTGCGTTTGTCTCGTGAAATTCATTTGGCCGATGTCACCAGAGCGTCAAAAATGTTACGGTTATTGTGTGAACATCTCACATTTGTCACTGAATACTGAAGCCTGCATAGAAATTGGGGCGTGGAAATGAATTTGAAGCTTCCGGGACTTTGTGTTCCCCACTCGCGTCTACGGTATATGGAACAAACAGTATGGCGGACTGGGTCCGAAGCTTCATGTTGTTAAACATGCGTGAAATGGTGAACCATGATACGGCCCACCTACAAAACCACCCGTAAATGAGATCAAAATTAACCTTGTGAAATGAATAAATATGTAATATTAACATTCGTGTTCGTCTTCTGAATCATCAATAATTTAGAGGAGTTTTCTGTCGGAATAAAACGTTTTTTGTATATATTAAAACTGACTGAAACGATAGAATATTGAAATTATATATTATAAAAATTAAAATTCATATTTTGAAAAAAAACATTGCTTTTTTATCCTATCTTATGCATCTTTTTTTAAGTTGTATTGAGTTAAAGCTAAACATCCAATCTTTTTACCATTTTAAGCAAGCGTATGGTAGAACCAGAGTCATACTGATTTTAATTCACTTGGGAAAAATGGTTCGCACAACTTTTGAGAAGATTGAAACTAACCACTAACCTCCATTTTGTTGGGCATAGTTCAGCAATTAACCTATCTGTGGCATTATGCATGTGGTTTTTAAATAGTGACGGTGTCAGCGATGGGGAAGTCCCAGTCACTGCTGGCTAGGCACAAAGACATCAGTCAGGACGCATTGACAGCAAATACGGACGAGTACGATGAGACGTCGGTGCCGGAGGATGGAAAGAATGGAGAAGTTTCACACTTTCCATATGTGGAGTTCACTGGACGGGACAGCGTGACCTGTCCCACGTGTCAGGGGACCGGTCGCATCCCACGAGGTAAAAAAAAAAAATCTACCCAACAATCTACCAAACACTAACTGCTTTCATTGTTTTCCTAATGATTGACCAGGTCAGGAAAATCAGCTGGTAGCTCTGATTCCTTATAGTGACCAAAGGCTGAGGCCGAGCAGAACGTGAGTTGTTTTCGTACGGATGCGCGGAAAAACGCGTCGTTGGCTAGGTCTCATTTTGGTTTTCATCTGGTGTGCAGGAAGCTCTACGTGACCATCTCAGTGTGCGTTTGCCTACTGCTGTCCAGCCTCGCCGTCTTCTTCCTATTCCCTCGCACCATCAACGTCGAATACGTGGGCGTCAAGTCGGCTTACGTGACCTACGATCGCGAGAGGCAGATCATCTATCTCAACATTACGGTACGATTGTCCAGCTGTGTCAATATTTGCTTTAGTACAATTAGCAACTGTTTCCCAGCAACCATCAGCGAATTTGGGGTTTCAACAGCCACAATTTCTCATATCTCCGTTGTCCTCTACCATCCAGAATATGCTGAACATCACGAATAACAACTATTACGCCATATCGGTCACCAACATCACCGCCCAAGTGGAGTTTGCCAAGACGGTGATCGGCAAAGCCAAGTTCAACAAGAACAGCACGGTCATCGTACCTCTGGACCAGCGACAGGTGTGTACCAGTGCAACAAAAGCATTATAGCCAAGTCAAGAATAAGCGTCAACCCTCGCCCTCTAGCGGACAAAAGCAACAATGACAGTCCAGTACAGCCACAGCGTTTGTTGTGTCATATGACACCTGATCCATATGGATCACAGATGGGCTTCTGCAAACTTTGGACTTAGTGCAAACCACTAAAATAGAAAGGGAGACTTAAAAACAACATTGTTAACTTTTCTAATCTGCTCACCTTTGAACCACAAGTTGAAAATTCTCTGCGTTTGTGTTTTCCAGATTGACTACACCGTTCCCACTATGATTGCGGACGAATTAAATTACATGTTGTAAGTTGATGTTCCTCCGAGTGCATTTTATGCTATATGGACTTTGGTCACAACGTGCTGATGTTTATCTCGTCGTCCGCAGTGACTACTGTACGCTGCAGTCCATCAGAGTCCACAACATGGTGGTCATGATGCAGTAAGTAGGACTTCAGCAACTATTTGTTGAACTGCTGAAGTGAATTTTTCACTCATTATCTTCAGATATTAAACAAATTTACTTTACAGGCGACTTACTGAGTTTTTTTTTCCCATAAACCAGGGTAACGGTGACCACGTCATACTTTGGCCACGCCGAGCAGGTGTCGCAGGAGATGTACCAGTATGTGGACTGTGGAGGGAACACCACGACCTTGCATGGTCACGTGGTCTAAGAACACCAGCCCAACTTTCAAAAGTCTTCGTCTTACTAGGTGAAGTGCTAGTTAGTGCAGCCAAGGAGATGTCGTTCTTAAGACATGTACGTCACGGCTGCTTGTTTGCATTAACAGTGTGTTAAAGTAAAACGTTAGTTTGGAAAAAGTTCTTTTAACAGTAAAAGCTTGCATAGTTCACACTCCGACTATCGTATGTTCTGGACCACTAATTTCCTCAGCACTTTTCACGCTCTAGGTTCAACATCGAGTATTTTTGTTTTGAAAAAAAAGTCAGTTAAGGGAGAAAGGTACTTTCAGTTTAGTTGACACCTCATATTTTTCCTAACTGGATTCTTTACTTTTGGCTGTATTTTGACATGTGTTTAGTCCTTGCTGTTGTTTATTTACTATTATTTCAACAGCATTTCTTTGTAGTGTGATTTTAACACAAATGTGATTGCAGTAAAAGATGTAATGAATATCTGCTATTTTTGCAAATGGCAATGGGGTATGTTATGAGACATGAAAATGGACCTTGATTATGAACTGAAGTGCGGATGTATTTTTGTCTTGATTTTCTGAATCTGTGGTGACCTCCGTTCTTGACTCTGCTCTGTGCAACTTGTGATACCATGTTGTTAAATAAACTTAATTGGATTCTTTCATTTGCTATTTAAAAAAACAATAAGATGGATAACATTCGAGGTTACTTTGTAAAGAAGGAAGGCCTAAAATAAAATATTTTGTCCTTTCACTGTGTTGTACTGTCTGTGGAATACAGGGGGCGCTGTAGACCTATAAATAATTGACTACTGTAAAAACTAGTTCTTCAAAAATATTAGGAAAAGAAGACATTTGCAATAAAAAAAAATGTTTGAGGACATATAATAAAGGATAACACAAAGTCAACTAATCGATGCACAGTAAGGTGAATATAAATGTGGCACACATAAATTCTATCATGTACTTTTATTTATTACATTTATTCAAACTCCCAGTGGCATTTACATGCCGCCGCGTCCAAGTTATTCCGACAACTTCCTCGACCTAGAAACCGCGCCAGCTGTCTCCAGAGCATCGCAGTATGTTTCCATCTGTTTTGCTCGTCAAAACCACGGCCGTTTCGTTTCCTGTTCATCAGACAGCTTGCTGTAACATGGAAACACACGTATGCATGAAAAAAAGCACAACACACAAAATTGTATGTAGGTCAAAAATTTAAAAAGCAACCGCAAATACAGCGAATATTCTAAGCCCACTCACGATAAATAAAATTTGCTGTATAGACTACATTAAAAAATATATATATTACTGCTAAAAAGTGTTAACAAATTTAAGTATATTAAAAACTGACTTTTTAAAGCATTTCTGCAAGTTACCAGTGTCGGTTTATTGTAGAACTTTACAAAAAAAAAATACATTCAAACATTTGAAATGTAAACTCTAAACTCGCAAAGAAAACCACATTATTTCCCCTAGTGAAATTTGCTAGCTTAGTGCTAACATGAGACACTATACAGTAAACTGGCTAAACTGAAATTAGCATAGCTGTGGTAATTCTAAACCTTCACAATATATACTTACAGCAACTTACGTGAACTCTGCACCTTCACTGCTTCTTCTTGCTGGTAAATATCTTGCATCTCTTCCAGTAGAACTCAGAGCGACCCAAGATGTTTCATTGTTGAAGGCACACAACTCTAAATTCAGACTTACCTGTGTTGATTTTATCCCAATGTTAATCAAATTGTACATTTACACAGAAACAATAACACAACAATTCTCTAAATTCAGACTTACCTGTGTTGATTTTATTTCAATGTTATTCAAATTGAACATTTACACAGAAACAATAACACAACAATTCTCTAAATTCAGACTTACCTGTGTTCATTTTATCCCAATGTTATTCAAATTGTACATTTACACAGAAACAATAACACAAAAAAAAATGCATAAATTGACCCAACATTCCCTCACTGACAGTTGTTGACACTCCAGATGACCTCCAACATATAAGATATATCAAATAAGATCTACGTTTCCTCTCCCTGTGCATTTGCTAATGACTTTTCCACATGTGTGCTTGTCTGCATAAACTGTTTTCCGACTTGGGACATTCTTCACAAAATCAAGTCAGACTGAAAAACGTTTACTGATGTCTGGAATGTTGAATAAAGGTTGGCAAAATAACAGTTAGGACCTAACCTATACTAAGTGACCCTTTTGACAACTGTTCTTTTTTCAGTTATTTGACTTAAGTTGATCTACATAATTCAAGATACAGCAACAATTTTAAGAATGTTTGAAAAAATTTGAAACCAGGGAAAGGAAATAGTCTTGAAGCATTTGTTGGCCTGAAATTTTGTTGCTTGGTTGTGCTTATTGTGATTGTTTGAATGAGACGAGTAAAAGACGACGTAAATTTAATATTATTTAAAATTCTATTAAAATAGCTAACTTTTGTCACGTGACGACAAATGCTAATGCTAACTTCAATCGGAAGATGAACCTCGCGATGTTAATTCATTCCATTAAGTTAATTCTAATGAATTTAATATCACTTTTCATAACGTACAAGTTCCATGTGTGACATTTTGAATCTAGAACTGGCCATTAAGTTTGAAATATTATAATAATTTACTGAGATGGAGGACATAAAATGCTAATGAAGCTAATAGCGAAAACGTAGCTACTAACTAGCTAGCTAAAAGGCTAATTAATGGCGGACGCCGGTCGGTGATATGAAATAAGTTAACAACCTCGGTTATGGTATAACTTCTTTTCCTTAACGTTAAAAGTTGGAGGTTAAAAAAAAGTTGTTTCTTACCTCCACCATCATGGACCCTCCCGTCAGGCGGCCACGCCCGCTTCCCCCCACACTTACCTCCCGCTTGTCTCCGGGCAGGCTGCCGGGTGGCGGGAAGCTCCTCCGGTGCTATTTCGCCATTAGCGGACTTCCCTTGCTTCCTTTGAGTCAGTCATGGGCTTTTTCGGGACACCGGGACCGGCCACGGCGGCTCTTCTTCTGGCGGTGTGGCTTTGCGGTCTATGTGGCAGTCTTTGCTGGGCGCGTTCGGACGCTCCTCGGGGGGTAGCACTGGGCTTTGTTTTTGACCCGAAGGCGACGTGCGAGCCGCCGTGCCAGCACGCCGGTGTGTGCATCCGCAACAACACATGCCTGTGCGGCCGCGGTTACGATGGGGACAACTGCCAGTATGGTGAGAAAATGCTTCCGCGACAACTTCTAGACACCTGCATATTTTATTTTAATAATGATTGTTTGAACAAAGTAAAATTCGAGAAATTATTGTAGATACAAAACTTTTAATCAGATTTAATTAAACGGATTAAACCATTATTGTCGCCTGTCAATTCAGTTTGTTCCATGATTGCTTTTTTAAATAAAGTTGTATTCAAATATACAACAACGCTGTAATTTAACAAACCCATAAAATACAATCAGATTTTATTTGTACAACTGACAAAATCAATCAAAATTCTTCAATCAAAAAACGCGAATGACAATCTAATTCAAATTAGATTTAGCAATTTGTTTTTGTCCAAAACGTGCGTTTTTTAAACGTCTCTTAGACACAACGTTATAATTGAATATATTCTATATTTAAAAAATGCTTTTTCAATTGTGTGCATGCAGCCAACTGCTATCCCAAATGTAAGAATGGAGGTGTGTGTCTTCGTCCTGGAAAGTGCAGATGTCCCTCAGGCTTTGGAGGCAGATATTGTCACAAAGGTATCATTTTAGTATTATATAATGTCACACAAATGCAAAAAGAAGTTGTACAAACATTCTTTGTGTGTGTAGTGACATGCAATGACGGCTGCTGGAATGGCGGTGAATGCAACGCTGTCAACGGAGTGGCCAAGTGTATTTGTCCCTCCAGCTGGACAGGCTCCAAATGTCAAGAGGGTTTGTGTTTTGTTTTGCTTTTTTTTAATGGGCCCGGGTCCAATTACATTACCACCTTGGCTCCCAGGCGGCGAATGGTGCTCGACACGGTGGTGGGAGGGACTAAAATATCCCCTGTGACAAACTGGGGTTCACTCTTCATAAACTTCTGCTGCTAATAATGTTCCTGCACTTTGTTTCCCGTCAGCTATTTGCCCCCAAGGTTGCAGAAATGGGGGTGTCTGCATGGCCCCTGGAATCTGCAGCTGTCCTGAAGGATGGCTGGGGGGCGCCTGCCACATCGGTGAGTTCGTCGAGGCTTGATTTGAAACTTTGTTAAAAGCAAAGGTAATGTTTATTATTTAACCCTGTGTGTTGCAGCCGAGTGCACTCGGCGATGCCTGAATGGAGGAAAATGCATTTCACCGAACAAATGCCGCTGCCGTCTCCCCTTCTTGGGGCCTCGCTGTGAGGAAAAGAAGAGGCGCCACTAGGGCCCGACAGTCCACTTGACTTACTTCTCATTTATTCTCATTTTTATTGTACAAATACGGCTTGCGTTGTCTTTCTGTGTATGAATTGTACTTTGTGTCATTAAATGGAGTAATAAAAACATTTAAAGGAAAAAACAATTCTTTAGTCATATTTTTCTTACAATATATTTCCATTTAATAACAATCACAGATACTCTCAGGTGCGCTAATAAACAAAAGCAAGTATAAACAATAGCGTATAAGTCATGATACTACTAATAATAAAATCCAAATATTTACTAATGTATATATTTGTCAAATAATTTTGGGTAGGGGCATGGAGGAGCCATGCAATGTGACTTAAAAAAAAAAAAAAAAGCTTTCATATGAGGTAGAGGACAGTAAGGGGAACTAAAAAGACAAAAGCAATACATCAAGTCCCCACAAGGCGGCGACATTTGTCAATCTACACATACTGGTATCCACACACTCCCTGTCTTTTTCCTTCACTTCAGGCTTGCGAGACCTGCGAAACACACAAAAGTACATCACGATAAGATGGATGAAGCCCACCATCTACTTTTCTACTGACCTGAACGGCGCATGTGAAACCCTTGTAGCCCCTCCGACAGTAGCAGTAGTCAGGCAGCACGCAGCGCCCCCCGTTCAGGCAGCGCTGTCGGCACACGGCTATTTACACAGCAAATATCAGCCAAACGATATTATTTATAAATATTTGATTTATATCATGTGACTCACGTGTTTGACACTGCAGGCCCTCCCAGCCGGCGGGACAGTGGCACGTGTTGGGCCCCACGCACTCGCCTCCGTTTTTACACTTTTGCAAACACACGGCTAAAACAACAAAATAATTTGTATTATTATTATTAATGCTATTTATTTCATATCATCTTACGTACGTATGTTACATCTGTTTCCCCTCCAGCCTGATGTACACGAACACGTGTTGGCCCCCACACATTTGCCGCTGTTCATACATGTGGGCTCGCACACACCTGGAACACACAAACATATTAACGTTTGGATATAATAAGTGTGTGTGTGTGTGTGTGTGTGTGAGAGACTCACTCCTTTGACATCGTTTCCCCGTGTAGCCTTCGGGACATGAACACACGTTGTTCCGCATGCATTGACCTCCGTTCTTGCAAGGCGGGCTGCACACAGCTAACACACACACACAGGCTTATGTCACTTGAATTATTCAAAAGTCAAAACTTTGAAAAGACTGATTTTGTTCGTCACCAATTTGACACTGTGAGCCGTAGAATCCGCCGGGACAAGCGCACACGTTTGGTTTGATGCACGTTCCTCCATTCAGACACACTGGACTGCACTCAGCTACACACACACACACAAAGGCATCACTATTATTATGATTAATGTAATTATTGCTAAGTGTGTGTTGTGTTGCGTCATACCTGTGTTGCACGTGGGTCCATTCCAGCCTGGTTTG
Source organism: Syngnathus scovelli (assembly GCF_024217435.2). NCBI lineage: Eukaryota > Metazoa > Chordata > Actinopteri > Syngnathiformes > Syngnathidae > Syngnathus > Syngnathus scovelli. The sequence continues at coordinate 2,338,208 of NC_090855.1, forward strand.
CATTTGCACACGTCAGGAGAAACGCATTCGCCGCCGTTTTCACAATGCCTGTTACACACCACTGACACACACATGGCATAATTCTACCTGGATACAAAGTTGAAATATTTAAAAAAAAAAAAAAAAACATTCAATTGGGAGGGTAAATTTGTAACTTTGAGGAGGAAAAAATATGAAATATTTTCAGAACACTGCAGGAAAAAAAAAAAAAAACGTCTAAAAGTAATTTTACTCTCAATTCAGGACAGAAAATTAATTTACAAAATCTCTCACTGATTTGACATCTTGGACCCACGTAGCCATAGGAGCACGTGCAAAGGTTCCTGGCAAGACACGTGCCTCCGTGTTGACACGGCGGCTCGCAGTTTGCTATTTGATCGCCACAAAAAAAAAAAAAAGATGTAAGAATAGATGATAAAAGCTCCTCACGCATGTTGTGATGTTACCTTCCTCGCACGTGGGTCCACCGTAACCCAGGGGACATTCGCACACGTTAGGACGCACACATTTGCCTCGGTTCTTGCAGTCGGGCCGGCAAATGGCTTGAATGGCATGTACGAAGGAGCAAAGAATTAAAAAAAAAAAATAGGCTGAAACACTCGTGTGTGTTTCTTTCTCTCTCACACTTACTTACATACCCATGTGACAGTTGTATCCGGTGTATCCGTCCTTGCAGGTGCACGTGTTGGGTTGCGTGCACTCCATGTTCTTTCCGCACTGAAACCTGCACACAGCTGGACAACAGCAAAATGGTGTAAGTTGGCTCCCTCTTGTGGTACACCCGAGAATCACTGCTGAGTTCAGTTGTATTTAACTTTTAATTCTCTCATTGTCAGCCATATAAAAAAAGGCACATTTTGGTCAACTTTAACATGTAATACATTTTTAATCAAATTATTATTTAAGATTTTAATGTTATGTATAAGAGCCACTGAAAAATAATACTAAAAAAATGTTTTTCTGTGTGTCTATGGTTGTTGTATCCCACCTTTGCACGTGATTCCATCACCCGCGTATCCAAGTGGGCATCTTCCGGGGCTTCTCTCCGAAGACAAAGAAGAAGAAGAAGCTCCTCGTGGGTTGGCGATGGTGGCTTCAGGTCTGCTGAATCTATCAGGTAGCCGTCTGGGTGAGGAAAAGGTGGCACGCATCATCTCCCTGCCTGGATTCAGTCTGCCGCTTGGAAGTTCATCCACGACGCTCGCCTGACCTGCAAAACACTGCAAGTTAGAAAAAATGACTTGTAAAGAAAGCATAAAACATAATTGAGAGAATGCAAATGAATGATGTCGAGATTCAATTAAATAAAATATTTTAAAAAAATGCATCCTTACCCGATGGCATGCAAGTGGTCCCGTTGCCATGGAGACCAGGCGGGCAGGGTCCACAGACATAGCCTGCCGCCACATGGGTGCTCTGGAAGCACTGGACACCGGGGTGGCAAGGTCTGAGGGAGCAGGGTGAAGGTGGGGGCGCCACTCTCACGGGGGTACCGGTCGCTTTGAAGGATAAAATGCGATTTAATTTTTTCAACCAAAATCAAAACAAATGCTAGTATAGAATCCAGGAGGACTAACGAGTGCACACAACGCCGTCGCCAACGTATCCACTAGGACAGAGTCCACAGGAGAAGGAGCCCAGCGTGTTGGTACAGTCCACCCCGGGGTAGCACGGCTGAGAAACGCACTCGTTCACATCTTCTCGACACGTTACACCTGAGCGCACATCACAAAAATAAAATCCAAATCCACGTTTGCTGTAAATTAACTCGACTTGATTACCTGTCATTCCGTCCGGGCAGATGCACGAAAAGGAGTCGGGTCCGTCCACGCAGTGTCCCAACCTGCAAGGGTTGGGTTTGCAGTCGTCCACGTTGACCTCGCAGCGGTGACCTTTGAACCCACCCGGGCAGGAGCACGTGTAGTTGCCGCTGCCGGCTGTGGTGTTGACGTCGCTCACGCACCAGCCACCGTTCACGCACTCACACGGACGTACCAAAGCCTTATGAATAAAATAAAATAAAATAAAATAAAATAAAATAAAATAAAATAAAATAAAATAAATTAAATTAAATTAAATTAAATTAAATTAAGCAACTACAAAAAATATATATATAAAATGACCTGAGTCCCAGCAAAGAACTCTGGACTTTCCACTGAAGCACTGTGGACGTCTGGAGAGTCCAAAGAGAAGCTGTAGACGGAGCAGTAAATCTGAGAGAAGATATTTTAAAAAATTACTGACTTCTTTCATTCTCATTGATTGATTGAGTGAGGCCTGACCTTGTCCTCCATACGGAGGTTGAAGCCATCCAGCTCGATAAGAGCCCACGTCTGGATGGTGGTCTCCCGCTTGAGCTCCTCTCGCGTGCCCTGAGGTGAGGTTCGAAACCAGGCCACCACGTGGCCGAGTGAGCTGCTAGACTTGTTGGAGCTGTGGGAGAAGCTGCACTTGAGATGCACGCTGCCCGCTATCCACTCGGGAGCAATTATGGGCTCGGATGGAGCGGCAGGCTGCTCGACTGATGTCAATAAAGAGGAAAAAATGAGGAAAGTATCCAAATGTATTGTTTTAACTTACAATCAGGAAGGTCCTCACTTGTACATGTTCCGTCTATGTTGACCTCACCGTGCTCGCAGGTCAAAGGTGACGTGGAGGTCATTTCTGCAAGAAGAGAGGAAATTCTGAATTACTGCAACAAGGACATTGACTACTTTTGTCCATTTCATTTTTATATCTCCTTTGTGCAGCCATATTTACAGATGCACTGTACCTTGTGCACAGTACCCCATGCATCCTTGAGTGGGCTGCAGCAAATAAACGTAGAATCCTCCACAGTTGCGCACGGACACCGGGATTCGGAACAGGCAGCATTCCTTGCTGCTGCTCGGGAACAACTGCCAGGCGGCGCAGGCGGTCAAACGCCGAAGCTCCAGAGGACCCGGCAGCGACTCGCCTTCTCCCAGAGATAACCACACCGGAGCTTGGGTCCCGCAGTGGTTCACCTGACACAAGCAGAAAGAAAAAAATCCAGCCATTTTGGTTTCAAGCAGCCATTATAAAAGTCTGCTACTTAATAGATGGATGAGACTCCATACCTCCACACACTGGGTGGGCATGCTGGCCGGCTTGTCGAACATTTGGAACTGGTACCAGCCGGGGGTCAGTGAATGGTCACAGACAAAGTCCCGCTGGAGCCAACTGGAGCTGAAGGTTGTGCTGCGGTACGGGTTCTGTAGGACCCCGTGGCCTCCTGGAGTGCACTCGGGTGGGAGTGCTAGAAAAGGAGTGGTGGATGGATCAATACATGGAACAACTCTTCATTTGGTAGATGTGAGAACAATTCATGGTAAAAATCATGAACTTTTGAGTTTAACTCAAATAATCAATCCCCATGAAAAATCTTAAAATAATGCTAAATAAAATGGATAGATGTAGGAAAGACCCCAATGAAAGGTGACTGACAGGCAGAAGAGACCTAATGGAGATGGCGTGTCACATGACCACACTTGCGCCTGTCCTCACTTGACCGCACTTAAATAACTTTTTTTTAATTGGATTTTTACTTTTGTACATTATAGTCTTTGTGCTAAATTACTTTCCATTTACAGGTAATCAATATTTTTTTTCCATAAGTATCCTACGTCAATTTAAGTGTCTACAAGTATTTTTATCACATCTACTGGCGGGACAACCAAAACCTCAACACGCTTATTTTATGGATTAAGTTCAAGTTAATGGCTTTCAATCACTTTTTTAGTCACGCAAAACTGGAAGTATATCTTCTAAACGGCCTAAAATTGTCCCAGTTTAAGAAGATGCGGCTGCTAGAAGAAGTGCGCAGAACGTACCCGTTTGCGCGCGCACTGCGTAGGGGAGCGCAAGCGCGACGCACGACACAACTGTGACAAGCGTCCCAACTCCAAGGCTCGTCCTGCTTCTCAATTTGGTTCCGGTCGAGGTAAATCCTTCCGCAGCCTCCGTCCCCCTCCTCATCCCCCGCATTTTGCAGCGTTCTCGTCTCTCGGTGGAAGTGGGAGTCCGGCTTCGGTGTCCCCGGACTGCAGCCTGGAGGTAGGCTGAGCTCACTGCGTCAGGCTCCCCGCGATCGGAGCGCCAGGAGGGGCGGGAGTGGGGACACCGCTGATGCCCATGTACAGGTATGCTACTTGTGTGGAAAAAAAAATAAAAGTACTGATTGTATCTGTAAAGTCTTCCCAGATGATTGGAAGCTGCTGACGGAGAACAACAATTTATGACTTCATGATTTGACCCAAGTCCGTCAAGCCGATTAGAATCAGACAAAAACATTAATCGGGGTCCTCAGCGGTTTGAGTCAAATACTTGGACCCTGTAACTGTATCAAATTGCAGCCTTTTTTTTTCCCACAGACCTGCGCCAACACAACAGCAGGGAGCTGAATTTGTTCTCTCACAAAATCAAAATATGCACAAGAAAATCCAAAGTATCCACTCATAATTACCACAACGATCCAAAAATAAATGCTCACAAAACTGACAAATTCTTACACTTATATTGCTCATAAAAAGACTTCTTACGAAAAATAATCCAAAGTGCACTAAAGTTCAAGACTGGCAAAATTGGACAAGAAATCTACACAAATAGACCAAGTCAAATAAAATGGACATAAAGAAGTTTAACAGAAACCACCAAAAATCACATTTGACCTAATTTCCCACAATGCTGACAAAAACTCACAATGCACAATATTCCCTCCATAAATGAAAGCTTCACAAAAATGGCAAAAAATCCTATGCAGAAATCCTATACCAAAAAAAACAATAACAAAATAATGCACAAAAATGGATAAACTTTTATGTTGTATGTAATTAATGTGCATTCCAGCTGAGTAATTGTATCCCATTAATAATGCTGGGGTCACGAAGGTCATTTCTCTTGTGATTGCAATCAGAGAAAAATACAGCAACACTTTTCCATTCAAGAGGCCAATTCCCATTTAATGTCGGGGTTGAGCAAGGCCAGGCACAAGGAAGCTGTGAGAAACTGGCTGACTCGATGTCTATTCCAGGCGCCCGCCGTGCCGACGGTCCGAAGAGATTTACGAGTGAGCGGAGGGGGTTCTATTCCTCACGCGGCCTACAAGACAGCCAGGCACCTTAGCGTTGCTGCACAGGGAGGTGGTTGTCAACTTGAGTCATCTACTCAAGGAGTAGCTGCGTTTATCCAGCGCTTGCTTGTTTTACTGACTTGTACATTCCAACACTTCATCTTCGGGCGAACAAAATGGACTGATGAGATACAGCTCACTTCAAACTGCTTGCTGTTAATGGAGTCGTCTGCTTGACAGATACAAATGCAGGACTATAAGCAGGGGCGTGCAACGGTGGGGGGGGGGGATCCATATATTAGCCCAACAATAATTCTTACAAAAACACTCCCACAATTAAAAAAAACTCAGAAGAAAAACAATCCTACAAATATGCAAATGTCTTCCCAAAATTGACAAACATGCCCCCCCCACATACACACAATGGACAAAAATATTACACCAACATTGGACAGTAACAAAAAAATCTCCACTTCCTCCCACATTTCAAAAACATCCATATAAAAAAGATATTCAAATTGCTGCCTGAACTGGCACACTTGTAATATAATATGCTGCCATCTACCGGATCTATTGAGACATTACAGCTGATTTCAAGAGCTATGTTTAGATGTCATTTACATGCCGCCGGGTTAAACGTGACCACAGCTGATCATTTGACACACCCACATCCTAAAAAAATAAACATGGACATGCTTGAAGCATATGTAGAATATTTTGCATGACATCAATGCGCCATCTGTGAGCACGTGCACAAATACTCATACACTAAATATAAAATCACCCAAAGATCAGGCCTTGAATTAAATCCCTGTGGACCTTACAGCTGCCACATGTTTCTCCTGTTTCAATTCCCAGGACTTCTTTTAAATATCCATTTATGTTCTATATTAAACATATTACCAAAGTCAGCGGTAATACTTACAATGGCCATCACTTGGTTGGGAGGCGCTGTCAAATGAAGACATGTGCTGCACTCACTTCCTTCTTCTGGACCAATCATTTTAAAGACAAACACGCGAAGGGACGCACGCATGCGCACTTAAAGACCGGTTGCTAAGCTAGTAAGCTAAGGTGACTGTTGCTATGAGCGTAACCACCAAATACACATTCAGTCTTTTATGCCCCTTTGCGCATATACAGTATTAAATTCGCACGTTCCAGTTGACGCATACTTAGGGTGCGGACGATTGTGTTGTTGCAAAAGACGCTGTCACACTCAAACAGTCATTTTATAACATTAGAAATAAAGTTACTTCATTTGTTGAAAGTGCCAATGGGTTTCAATCATCAATCTTAAATACACAAATAGCAATCGTAACAATCTACAAAGATGTGCTGGTGTATTAGTTATCACACTGTTATCTTTTAAAGACTTTAATCGCCATAAACAGCCAGAAGCAAGCTGAGACTCGATAGATTTAAATATTGATAAGAGACGGCGGCGTACGCCAGAACTTCAACAGGTGATCCACGTTCCCGGGCGTATTTTTGATTGACATCCGTGACGAACCAATCAGCGGTCAGACATAAGAGTGAGCGAGCCAATCGTATGCGGTAGCGGAGTCGCTAGGGCGGGCGTTTACTCCGTCTGCCGAGCCCAGGCGTCGTCAGTCTAGTCTCCAACGCCGAGGTTCGAGCACTCACGGCTGGCATGTTCGCTTCGCTCCCACCAGGGAATCGGAAATTCGACATTATTCATCTTTGAACAACAGAAGGCGGCTTTTGATCAGTGAAAAAGCGGCGGATATTTGCGCTGCGGGGGAGTCCGACTGGTAGGTTTCAAGCGATCTGCTATTTTTCCACCCTCCTTGTACGCAGTCGCCCCCTGCAATTAAAACAGGTTTACGCGTTAGGCTAAGCTCGACTGAAGGTATGCGCCGCACACATTCCACTACACGCATAAAATAAAATAATTCGTTAGAGAAACTAAATTAAAATGTTTATGATCCTTTATGTCTGGGATTTAAGGTTACAGACACGAGCGATATTTCGATATCGTCATATGCAATCGATGTTTTTTTTATGATGCACTTGGTAAGATTAGTTTGGGTCATGTTTGCATACTGTGTGAAGCAGTGTTGCATAATATTGCTTTTGTTGTCTTTTTACTGACATGTTTAGTTAGGATAATGCTCCAAGTCATTATTCCGTCATAGGTGGTGACTCATTTCAATGGGGTTCATTCTGAGGCGGTATAAATGTCTTATTATACTTAGTAAATATCACCACAGAGAAGAAGACCCAACAGTTTTTTTTTCTTTTTTTACATGCATTAATTAGCTACTGATGTGAAGCTCCAGGAATGCATGTAATTAAGTGTAGTACTAGAAACGAAAATGCAAATTGAAGTTAATTGATCAAAATGAGTTACAGATCATCAGGAACATTCCGTAACCTGAAGTCAAACTGGTTTGTCTAAAACTGAGCAGCATAACTAGGAACCCATCCAAATTTAGGATTTCCATGTAATTTGGCACAAGTGTTGCAGAGAAAATTTAGTCTGGATTAAAATTTACCCGGTGTCTGACTAACTTGTGAAATACTTTTACAAAATATTATACAACCACAGCACATTTGTCGCTTTCTTTTTCGAGCCTTGCTAAATTGGCTCGTTTTCTGTCTAGTTGAATTAAACGACCCCCTCGTCGCACCGACAACTCCATAAATTGGCAACATTTTGACCGGCTTGCTCTTTTTCTCCCTTTCTGGAAAAAAAATAACCTTCAATGTGCTTTCAGGTTCTTGCTGCAGCCATTTTGGATTATCAAATCACACTGAGGATTAGTGGGTGAAAGTTGGCTCCAATCCCGCTGGCCCTTCCCCATGAGGAAAGATGGGGAATGGCTTCTCAGAACAACCTAGCTTCCTGGCCAGCATCCCCTTCTTCCAATCCTTCCACATCGCAATCCTTGGGCTGGACTCGGCCGGGAAGACCACCGTGCTGTACAGGCTGCAGTTCAACGAGTTTGTCAACACGGTACCCACCAAGGGTTTCAACGCCGAGCGGGTGCGGGTGTCTTTGGGCGGCCACCGTTCCGTGACCTTCCAGTTTTGGGACGTGGGCGGCCAGGAGAAGCTGCGGCCGCTGTGGAAGTCGTACACGAGATGCACGGACGGTATCATTTTCGTGGTGGACTCGGTAGATGCCGAGCGCATGGAGGAAGCTAAGACCGAGCTCCACAAAATCGCCAAGACTTCCGAGAACCAAGGGGTGCCGCTGCTGGTGGTGGCCAACAAGCAGGACTTGAGGCACTCCCTGGGCCTGCCGGAGATCGAGAAGCTCCTCGCGCTCAAGGAGCTGAGCCCGGCCACCCCGTGGCACCTGCAGCCCGCCTGCGCTATCATCGGGGACGGACTCAGGGAAGGTCTGGACCGACTCTACGACCTGATCTTAAAACACAGAAAGGCCATTCGGCAGCAGAAGAAGAAGCGATAAAAACTGCAGAGTTATCGGTGAAGGAATGTCTGGAGTTGAATCCAGCGTCAACATTGTTGTCTCAGTTCTTTGAGCTTGAAGGTTTGTCGGGCTGTGTTCACACTTGTCATGTTTGTCCAGCCAAACTACATTCAGCAGGTCTGGTGTGAACATTTTGATCAGAACTGAGACCACTTCGCTTGCAGTTGGGCTCATCCAAGTTCAATTGTGAATAACACACGGAGGGCGGGCAAAGTCTGCTTGAAGGATTCAACTGAGGTGCTGTTTTTTTTTTTTGGGTCATGTGTGAATGTACCAAATAAGATGACTGAGTCTACTCGGAGAGCTGGACCCGGTCCTGCTTGCAAGTGAGCGGACCGAACAAAAAGTAGTCGCGGACTCCCAAGTGTGAACACAGCCTTTAGTCATGTGACCATGCTGTGGATCAGGAAGTGATGTGTGAAGGAACAAAGTATGATGATGAGAAAGTTCTAGACGTGTATGGCTTTCAAGATGTGAGACGGTTTGAGGTCTGGAAGAGTGAGTGGGTACCAAGATGTGATTGACAGTGGTTCTATTCTTACCAAAAAATATTTTAAATAAAAAAAAAAAAAATAACTAGACGGGTTAGAAAAATGAAACGTTCACTTTTTTTATGCTAACTCATCTTTTTTTTTTTTTAACACTTCATATACGTGAAGGCAAAGTATTATTGTGCATTTTTGATTGATTTTTGGTTGCTGTCTTCTATCTCCCACCCTAAAAGCACTTTAGATGATCACTTCTTATGGAGTTTACAGTTTGTTAGCTGGACTTTTTAAATATGCATTATTTGACCACTTTTGACAAATGCTATTTTGAGCCGGTTGCCGCGTTATCATGAGATTTTTTCCTTTTTTTTTTTTGGATAAATAAAAACCTATTTAGTGCACTGGTGAAAATGCTGTCCAGACTTTTCTTCTCACCATGTTTTACCCTTGGTGAACTTTTCCCTAAATTCTGTTTCCATGCTGACTAAAGGCCAAAGAAGATTTTGAAAGAACCAAATGTTCCAAATACCTGCATTTGCCTGGACACGTTGCGCTGAATTTATGACTAAACCATCTCCAACGTGTGCTTTTCCAACCCGACATGTTAAGAACCAACCAGGTGGCTAACGCTTACACACTCTGTGTTTAAAAACAGGACAGGGGAGTGCAAATGTGTTTTCCACCGATGCTTATATAACAAGACAAGAGTTTTAAGTGTTCCGACGTGAGCAAAAAAAGCACCCGAGTGTTGTTAGGTTAATCATTTCCGTCCTCCGAGGCTCGGTAATGCGGTCGGGGCAGCCCGAAGCTAGTAGGACAGGCTCGGACAGGAATGGCGAGTCGGGTTGGGGGGGTCATTTGGGTGGCGGCTTTTTTTACGGGTTAGCCTCGCAGCTGGTCTGAAAAAAATCTGCTCCACATGCTGTGACCTTGATGGTGTGCCTTGCTCGCAGAAGGAGACTGGAATTTAAAAATAGAGACCTAATTAGCGCTGGAGTCTCACTAAAGTGGGAGATTAAATATTGATATCGTCTCATGTAGGTCGAAATGTAAAATCACAGGCTAAGCGGCGAACATATTTTTAATCTTCGTCATAATCAAAAGCGGCGAAAAATTTCATCATCGGATCGTCTTTGATGTTTCGACGACCAATCGGAGCGCTCTAGTCTCGGAACGTCATGGCGTTTGTCGATGAATGGCGTCTTTGTGAGGCGCAGGTGGCTCATCCTTGCTTACTGGAAAAAGAATAGCGAAGTGAAAAAGGGCCCGCACACTCTTTTTCCTGCTTCCTGCTTGGAGTCGTCGCTTATGTTTCCTGTTTCTGCCTGAGATGAGATGAATTTGTCTACTGTCCACAGGCCATCCATTAAAAAAAAAAAAGGCCTCCCAAAAGCCGCTCATCCGTGCAGGAATTTCCATTATTGCTTTTTTACATGAGGCCACACTTTGCCTGCAGCGAGATTGAGCTTCAAACGGACAATATAATCACAAGTTACAAGCCAACAACTAGTAGCCGGTGTTTATTTTTATGGAATAAAATCCGGAACCTTGTTGCATCTTATAAAGTTTTGACATAACAACTTGGCTATTTACGTTCAAATGTGATATTTTTTTATTTATTTATGTAATATTGGTTAAAGGGATAGCTGCAATAGCTGCCGACCTTTTGGTTTCTTGGACTAATGGTTGCTATGGTTACATGGTGCGTGGAACTGACTTGCCAGCACTCTAATGTGCATTTTATCATCTTCACTCATAATTCACTTATATTAATTATTTTGTCCCTTATTTTAGTCGATATAGGGTGCCCATCCTAAATCTCTGGGGGCAGGGGTCATGTGAAAGGAATTCCGCCACGCCGCAGCCGCCCGCCGCCGTAATCCCTCACGACCAAACAAGACCAGAGACACATTTCACAGGCCTGTGCCTCACAAAGACCCCTCTGGAGGGGACACGGCTCTTTGTGGCCCCCCTGAAGCCGGCCCACCGGCTTATGTCTGGACTCTGAGGCGGGGTGGCTCCGGGTTCAAGGTTAAAGGCAATGAAAAAGTCGTTTGTCGCTACAGCTGGTGGGTTCCGACACGCCAGAAGGACAGAAAATCTTAAATAATACAATTTTGGGAGCAACGTTAGTCAATCACGTAGTTCCTGTGAGAAGCGCCACTTAGCACGCAAGCTAGCTGCTAGCTAGCACCTCGCGCGGCTTTCCACACCGCTTTGACAACTCTCTTCTCTGTCATGTGTCAAATTTAGAAGATACTTATTTTCATTTTACACCGACTTAAATCATCACGTCGACCTTATTTTTCCTGGCAGCATCTTTAAATCGCCATTGTGGCAATCCGATTGTTTCACACTGGATGCTAATCTGATTCACACACCTCTTAATGATGTGAGGTCTCCTCATGTGACCTCCTCAGCGTGACCGGCCCAACGTTGGCAATAACACGGGCGGCGGTATTTAAACAAAGCGCAGGAGTTGATTAACTCCGAGAATGTGGAGCCTGAATCAAAAAGTGAGCGGGCCTCTTTTCAACACAAGAGCAGGAAGAGCAGGAGGAGGAGGAGAAACAGGGTGCGGGATTATTTGGATGCTTAAAGAATGATGAACACCAAATAAGAATTCAGTCTGACTTCATTTCCACGTTAATCAGTGCCACTCCTCCACATAGGACGATATCATGCAATCAGTTCTTGGGAATCTGTTAATACAAGTCTTCCGATCAAATTGGGATTACATCATCGTTTGACGCAATAACAGAGAACAAAGCTAGCTGAGAAATAAAGTATTTAAAAAAATAGATGAAAGTATTGAAAACAACAACTAGCTTGTCGAGCTAGCCGACAATGAAGCTATCCCTGCCTCCAAACTCTTTTTCCCAGAGTGTCAGAAAAATGTCAAGCCCAGACTAGTGATCTTCTAACCCCCAAGCAGAACACAGTGAGCAGGTTTCTATGAGAACCAGACAGTGTCAAATTGTGGGGGTGTCCTGCCGCCTCACGGTCATAAATCCAAATAATTAAAGGCCAACGCCGCAGTGGTCTTCACAAAAGGTGGTAAACGTCTCAACCGGGATGTGTTTATTTGGAAAATAATGATGGCAGGATTTGCTTGGGTGATGTAGTTAATGATTTGTTTGCTGGAATTTCAGGAAGTGCAGGCATGTTTGAGACTTTGTCATTTCTTTATCACATTATTTTCAGTATTTTTCTATTTCTTCTTATGTTGAGGTATTTTCCTCCAATATTTGTTTTGCTTTTGATATTTCGGAATTTTTCATTTTGTTAACCTAAGAAAATGTCAGGGACTTCCGGTGGCCTGACTGAAACGAGGTCACGAAGCCTTTTTGGATTCTACACTAGCATGCACTTTGCAAGGACATTGTTGACAAGATTGCCTCTGTAAAGCCTCCTCATTTTCACGTGGCCTGATTCACAGCACTCGACTGCAGAGGAGGAGGAGGAGGAGGAGGAGGAAGGTCAGATGACACTGATACCACAAAAGAAGACTTCCTGGTCCCGCATGTAAAGTGATACCGATTGCACTTCTGGAGTAAACAACTCACTCACTTTACTGCTACACTTTGACAAACTCGCACTGATAACTTATCAGTAGCACGAAAGCTTCATAATAGGGGCAAGAATGAATTGTGTTCGGACAATGGCCGGCCACATGATTAGGTACATCAAAGACGCTGGTAGATTTTGAGATATTCATTTAATGTCTAACTGCATTCCATGCATCAGGTTTTATCATTATTATTATTACTACTTTAACATTTCTCCAGTTTTACTTTCTCTTGTGACTTCTTTCTATTTATTTATTTGTAATTATTTTAACATTTCTCTAATTTTACTATCTCTTGTAACCTCTTTCTCTATTTTGACACCCCCTATATATTTTTGTTTTGGTGCTAATAGGTCTGTGTTTTGAGCTAATAATTATTTTGTGTGCGAACAAGGCCCGGTTTGTGTTTTGTCAGTCAGGTGGAGGTGTACTCGGACTTTTGCGACGTCTTACTTTCAGTCTGCACTGAGCCCAGGGGCCTCGCTGGCACATAGCCAACAGCGGCACACACAAAAGACCCCCCCCCCCTTCCCTTGGGATGCTTTTCTGCATTGCAAAGATGGATGACCAACTAGAAGAGGAACCCCCAAAACAAAAGAAATGCAGGATCTGTACAAAATGACTCATAAGATGAACTTGCACATGTTTCTTTTCACATGAAATGAAGAGCAGCTATCAGGTGCATCCTGGCCAGTCCTGCAGGAAGTGTTTTTGCTACGGCTTGCGGAAAAAAACAAAAAACGCGTGGCTGGCATTTGGGAAGGAGCGCTCGCTCGTCAGCTATTGTCAGCGGCGTCGTGAGTCACACTTGTTGACATCCTGACAAATACTCGATCCAAAATTCAGGTGGAAAACCTGCAGCTAAGGGAAAATTTGTTGCTGCCCCCCCACCCCTAAGAAAATATCCGTGATTTAATTCTCTGCAAAAAAAACAGCACCTTGCAGAGGATAAATAATCCAAAACGTATCAGTCCCTATGACACATTCTTTTTAGCTTGGTATGAACATCCATTATCAGCTGACATGATGTGAGGGCGTGTGTGTTTGCGTGTTATCAACATGTTAGCTTCAGCTGGCTCGCATGCCTGGGTGGGTGCGGTCCTCCTCATTCTATTTTGGAGACTGAGAATCCAAATGCAAGCCTTTGCTTCGCACCCCCTATAGCCCCCTTTCTCAGCTGTCTCTTCGCTCAGCAGGGGAGGGGTCACAACAATACACACACACACACAAATGGGCTCTCTTTCACAAGTGGGTCAGCTCCAGTTATCTGACGTGCCAGAAACAATGAGACAAACGGGGGTCTGAAACTCAAACAAAAGCCCGGCTCGCCTATTGGGGAGGCTCGGGAGCACATCCATCCCAAATGAAGGCAACAGTTTGGTCCAAATCACAACATGAGGACGGATTTGTAAATTATCATACATGCTGGCCTCACGGTTTTTATTTGTGCTGACACGTATAAAAAAGATTTAAATATTAGGTAGACAAACCGTATTATTTAAGCTAGCAAAAAAATGTTAGCTTAATGCTAAAATCTAATGCTAATGGAAGGATTGTTTCAAAATAAGTGATGAAGTGGGGGAACTATTTAATTTCCTGTCATTCATGATCATCTTGCACATTAGAAAAAAAAAATCCACAATACAAAGATGGTAATTTGCGGACCTTGGACAAACAGCTAAAAATGAGCGAGTGATAACGGGGACGTCCCCACACTGATAGATTGGATGCGGCCTCTCGAAATGAAAGGCTGAATTATTCAGGTGAGCTGCGCCCGGGTTCATTTCCTGTTCAATCACGACGGCTCTTCTTCTATTTTCGGAAGCCTCGAACATGTCATTAAAGAAATGACAGCTTCTTATTGATTTCCCTGCAAACGCCGGCCGGATTTCGTGTCAGATTCAAATCAAACATTTAAAAAACAACAACAACAACGCAATAAAATCTTCACCGAAATTGCCAATCATTCCAAAATTCTGCGAGGGTCGTGTTGGGTTTACTGTAGCAACCTTGGCGGAACCCAAACGATAATAATAATCATGTGCTGGACGTGCAGGAATGTGCATGCTACACCCTCAGTGCTAACACACACCACGCTTGATAAACACAACAGCTGTGATGTCACACACACACACACACACACATTCAAAGACAAACAAAGCAAGCTATTCAGGTGAGCTTAATGCTACAACAATAACACACTTTATTCATTATTATCTAACACTATGAACGCCTTTTAGCAGAAAGAGTACGCTTAGGATGACGTAACAATAAACCGATTCATCTAAAAGGGATTTGTTGCCGTTAGCATGTTCTTGCATCCATGTTGTGCTATACACATGATTAAATATCAATTACATACAAATTTTATAAATTCAGATTATGTGAAAACACACCATCATCTTTTTTAATATGATTAAATAATATGAGGAGGCTACTCGCTATCATTCTTGTTCTTAAGGTGTCTGTCCACATGGAAGGCATCCCCGACACTAATTGGTTTAACTCTAAATCCCGAAAAGCTCATCCCACATGACGACATTCCAAGGATCCAACAAGAAAAGGAGACTAGGAGGAGGAGGTGTGTGTGTTTGTATACAGCCAGCATGCACTTAAGCCAAACACTACAAATTAAACCTGCAAACCCACGGGGCCTTGCACATAGTAACTATGTGGTTGTCAGGTCTGCCTCAACCAATCACGGGCAAGCATTTCACGGGTGGGAACTTCTTCCCACTAGTGCGTCCTTGAGGTTTGCGGGGAGCATAAATGAACCCCTCAAGTGGAAAAGTGATAGTTTGAGGGTTTAACATTTTGGTTTGGACCACAGCCGAATGCACTACAACGATGTTTCTCCACTTTTTAAGTGATCATTGCTGCCCCCTAGTGGTCACTACGGTTATGATATTTAGTAGACCCATTCAAGGGCGGGTCTTTACGCATGCATAATTTACAGCCTTGCACCAACCCAATCATTATAATTATAAATATGATTTCATATTAATATGCACTTTATGGGCACAGCTTTGAAAAGAATGCGCTGGGGGAACGACAGACAGAATTTTTAATACGGCAATTACTGCGCATCAACCTCCCCAAGGGAATTCTCCTCGTGGGAAGAGTGTTTTTAATACACAGGGTGCGAAATTATCATTATTTCATAATACGATATGAGTCAATATTGCATTTTGTTAAATAAACAGCAAAGCATCAAGTACAGTAATAATTTGAGTCTGCGTTGAAGTCAAAATTGACATTTACACGCTGTTATTTGCTGCCCTCTGCTGGACAAAAGTGGACTTACTGGCTTCACCGTGAGTGAACTTAAAATCCACCTGAATGAAAGCATTCCGCTAACTTTCACAAGGGGGCGCCATTGTACCTCACATTCAAGTCTCCATGGACTTGGTTATATTTTTTGGAATACAGCAGTGCAATAAAAATGATGAATTCAACTATATATGCGCTCCTAATTATTAGAAGATAAATGATGATTAGAAGAAATGATTCTATTTAAATGTACTGCTCAGAAATGCATCATTATGCTGCAGTTTTCCTCTTCAGTTGGACCCTGCTACATGTCAATCACATTAAGAGAGAGTTTGTCTGCTGCGATGTGATTGGCTGTCTTGTGTTTTTCCGAGTTCTTGCTCATGCAAAAAAAAAAAAACCATGCACACGCATGGAATGAGGCCCAATATGCTCAAACAAGCAGCATATTTGTTTTGGGGGCTTTTATTGCATCATAAATGAGTGGTCCAATCAACACGTCTGTGGTTGTCATGGAGACCATAGGCGCTACATATTCCAAAATCTTAAGAATTCTTTTTTTTATAGTCAATCCAGAATGTGTTGCTATAGAAAAGCGAAACAATGCGGCGCCAAAACGCAATGCGCTAAATGAAAGCTGTGAATCAAGAGGCGTTTTTACCTGAGCTTAACGTGTGATTGGCACCAAAATGGCGCAAAGAGAAAATCTAAGGTGGTAATGTGATGCTTAAATAGACAGAAAAAAAAAAAAAAAAAAGGACGTTTGTTTCCAAAAATAACATTTGGCGGAGTCCCAGTATTATGCACCAGACCTGGGGTAGTAGGGGGGCGAGTTATGACCCAGCAGTCTGGTCCAGCTGCTGATGACGCTGTTGGGTACCAGGGCTAAAAAAAAAAATTTAAAAAATGAACCACCACCTGACAAATGACCACGTAACTGACCAACCAACCAAACAACAGCCTAACCAACCACCCAAATAAAAAAAAAAAACATCCCGCCAACTCAACCAAGCAACCAAGCAGTCCGCCCAACAAAATGGCCACCTTGTGGCTAGTGAGTGATTCCCAGCACAACCCAACATGAAGCCTCGTCACCGTTCCCGGCCTAAACGCGTGTTGTGATATTAATAAGCGCACACTTATAAACACATTAGCATTCATCAAGATGAGAAAGTTGTTTGGATTGGAGACAGAGTGGCAATGCGGCTATGGGAGGGGGGGAGGTGGGGTGGGGGGGCTGCAATTTGCATTTGGCTCAACATATGGCGAGGCCGTGGAAGCCACGGGCCATGCCTTCATTACCCGATCTCCGTTTCATCAGCTCCTCGCTCACCCGCTGAGCTTCCCCACGGCGGGTCCGTCTGTCCCCGAGGGGACGCCCACACGGGACAATATGTCCCCGAGGTGAGGGGGCGGGGGGGGACATGATTATTTTATCATGCTAACGCTAAACGCTAACATTCGTCTTCTCCATCTATGAATGTTGAAGGAGGCAACAATGTGACGAGGTGGCAAGAAAAAAGAAACAAAGGAAAATAAAGGATAGGAGAGAAAGAAAAAAGGACAAGGAAATGGCGTAAGAAAAATGGTAACAAAATGGAGGAAAGAAAACAAGGAAGGGAAAAGAAGTGACAAGAAATAAAAGGAAGGAAAACGAGAGGACAGAAAGTAAACAGAACAAAAGGAAATGTGAAAATAATTTGATTATGAATGTAAACACAAATTATGAAATGACCTCAACCTGATTTAATATGCACACAGCCACCAAGATGCAAAGTAAAACCACAACGGCAATGTTGTCGTTGTGGGTCCGCCTCCTGCGGTGTGATGCAAAGAATGAGGTGTGTGTGTCTGTGTGAGTGTGTGTGTGATTTGTTTAAGTGCTTCTCGAAGCGTCGAAAAGCACAGCCTGCCAAGGTGATGCTTTTTCTATCCTTCATTGTTCAATACGGCGCCACAAACGGTGGAACAACACATGTAGACAATCGAATTCTTTCCGTTCTATTTTATTAGAGTACTTTGTGTTTTTAATTAAAACAGGATGAGGTCATTATAAAACTCTTGACTAAAAAAAAAAAAAAAAATCTGAGAGTAACTTCATGTAAGCAGTCACTTTACCCCAGTGTGGAATGCTAATATTTTCATCTGGTGTCATTTGCGCTGTTTGCGTGGCGTTAAAAAGGAGGACAAACAGGATGGAGGCGCCGCACGGTGAATAAGTCATGAGTGCCCAACATCACAGCAACTTTTCGCAACACAACAAGCCAGGCTCCTGCTTTGATAATGACGCTCAATTATTCAACGTACGTCATTACTGCTCGACAGGAAGCAGACGAGGTGATGAAGATGATGATGATGGGAAGGATGATGGCTGAGTGACGCCCGTTAAGAAGATGACAGATCGGGTCAACGGATTGGGGAGAGTCCACCAAGAAACGTAGTGCAAAAAGAAAGACAAAAGTACTGGGACACCTATAAGATGTAATTAATTGGACTTTTTCTTGTTTTACTCGGGGAGGGCTTGAATTATTTAATCCAATTAATGTAAACTACATATTGGTAAATTATTTATAAAATCCCAAAGATATCAGAAAGCCACTATGGCCATCTAATTTAATGCATTTGAAATTAAATTAGAATTAAATTTTGTAATATAATGAAAAAGTAAACTGCAAAAATCATCACATTTAAATATTGTATATATTTATTATATTAATTTTAATTGTATTGGTTTAGCCACATGTAAAAAAGAAATTTAAATAATAATAAATTAAATATTACATAAAAAATAAATGTAATTGTCATTTTTTGCACAATTCTGAATTAAGAAAGATTTATAGGGAAAATAACGTAATTAAAATACAGTAATGATATTTTTTTAATAAAAAAAATCCTTTGGGCATTTATTCATTCACCGACTGCTGCTGTCTAATTCAATAAATGAAAAAAAATTGACATTAGATCAAATTAATTTTCATTTTTCCAAAAAGGCAAGCGGAAACGCATGCTCTTCTCGCTCGTGTCATTTGGCGTCCATTGTGGCTGGTGCCCAAAGCCTAATCAGCGGATGATTGACGCCATTGACAACCTCTGCTCCCCATTCACGAGTCAATTGGGCCGCTCAAGAGTCGACATCTGCGTTAGCGTGCCGCTGAATTGCGCTGCGATGGCGTCCTCATTCATTCCCACAGAGGCGAGCATCAACGGGGACGCGGCTCCAGGCCAGAGAGCGCGAACGACGTCGCTTTAATTGCCAGCTGCCGAACCTTTCGGCTCCTTTTCACATTAATTGCAGGCCTGCCCGTTCTGATCAGATCATGACCCTGATTATCCCTCTTATGCCCCCCCCCCCCCCCCCCTCCCAACAAGGAGACACTAAGGGGCCCTGACAAGAGGGGTGGCACTCGCCCTCTTGGTTTGGCCACCTGTGCCCTGTAGCAGGCACTTATGCTAAATATCTCCCCACGTCATTGGGGGAAATGAAGGCCTCCCTCCAGGGCAGCTGCGCCGCCTGGAGTGCACTTAAAGCTAGCGCGACACTTAGCAAATTAGCTTTAGCGTATTAGCTTTAGCAAATTTGTCAGGTCAATGCAGCTGCGAGCAATTCGGATTAAGAGACAATGGCGCATTTGATGATCCTAAAAAAGCAAGTAAAAATAGTGACGATTCTCCCGGTGTCCATAAGTATTTGGACAGCATCGTGGCTAACGTGAGCGGCGATTAAGAAGAAATTGGTGATATCGTAGTACCGTTCCTAATATTTTGACTGTCGCGAAGGTAACAAAACATTATTACGTCAATCACGGTGTTACTAATTTGACACCTCTGTGAGTGTCAATCAAAACGCGAGCATTATCATCAGGTGTCATTAGACGGGTGTACCTAATAAAGTGACCTTACAATGGGTAGCCATGAAGGCGTCGGCTAATCAACAAGCTAATTGACTGACTTGTCACTCATAGTGTTTTGAGCTATTAAGTAGCATTAGCATGCTAATGAATGATGTGTGAGGCTCATCAATAAATCGTGCGTGTGTGTGTGGCCTCATTGCATAGAAGACAATAATTAGCCAACTTTGTTTTGTTAGCGACTTTTTTAGCGTTAGCTCATCCGACCTGGACAAAATGTCAAAACTTTATTCCGCTTGATGTCACGCACAAAATAAAAAGCCTGATTTGCTTTTTATTTGGCTTCTTAAGTGTAATGTTGACTTTTAATGTCTGTAAAGGCTGTGAGTCAGCTGTTAACAAACACACAAGTGCACACGCACACACAGACACACACGCACGCACACACGCACGATAATAATAGCTATGTAGGTGCAGCAAACACACCTTTTAAAAGATGCATAAGCGCCTCCCCTTGCTATGTGCAAAACAGAGCTATCAGTGGGGCCTGTTACCCCCTCCTCATCCCCTCCCTGGCGGACCCCCAGGTAGAAAATGGTAATGATTGCACTTAACATGGCTGCACATATGGAGGCAAAATGGAAATGCCAACAGCGGCTCAACTATAAAGCAAACGCAATTGAAATATTCATCCGCTGATGAATTTAACATCATTCTCTTTGTTGTCACACAACAAAGGCTTACAACACAAGCAAGCGCCTGAGAGGTACCAAGGGGTCCCAGCGAGGTGCTAAAGCGCCCCTCAAACATCATTACGCCGCATTATGCATCGCCCCGACGCTGATATTGATGTTTACGCATTTATTTTTTAATTAACCTTCCTTGTTAATGAAGGCTTTGATGAGAGGCATTTTGTACATTTGGAAGAGGGGAACAGGGAGGGTAAAAAAAAAAAAAAAAAAAAAGGGGGTACGCAGCGCTCTTGTCGCCCCTGATGCACGGAGCCAGGAGAGAATGTGAGGTGTCAGAGGAAAAAGTTGTCGAAAGTTTTTTTTTTTTTATCGAGGATTGCATCTTGTGTCTACAGAGGATCGATTCAGAGTGACGCCTCACACCTTTTTCCTATCTTTGAAGTCCTCAGAGGATAACACACATTTAGACAAATATATGATGCAAGAATGCAACTAATCTTATTACTGGCTTCCGTCAAAGGATTACATTGTACATTTTTGGAACTTTGGGGACCCTAACCTCTAAGTAACCCCTTAAACCCTCACAGTGGTTCCAGCCAAGTAAATAGAAAGGAGATGTTCAAATAATGCGAGCTCTGGAATCAGCATGGCAACTTTGGACCAGTTGGCCAACACGCTGCAGAGTCCCCAAACCCCCTCATCCATCTGGAGCCACCTTGCCGAAAAAAAAAAAAAAATCTGGAGCTGGTCCATGGCTTGGCAGCGCCGCCGCTCTGGTCCCGCTACACGTATAAGGTGTGGAGCCTCTAATCCCAATGCTAAATTAATTGCTTAATCGGCTCAATTAGACATCCGGAATAATGGAGGCGATAATTTGCGGTAGGTCAAAAACTGAGATGGCAACACAACTTTTAACTTGAAATCATGAGCCCCAACAATACACAAGCCTTAACTACTATCCTTAACTAGCAAAACAAAAAACTAGATACAGGATATCTTATCAGCTCCGATTGCTAGCTCTATGCAACTGCAGGCCGCTAACAACTTGCAGTGATGGAGGTCATGAGGTTAAAGGTGACCCACTTTTTCGTTCTCTTTTTAAAAAAAAATGCTTTTTATGGGGCGTGTAATTGATAGCGTGCAATACAATACAATATATAAAGTATAACAAACGCAAACTCACAAAATTTTTGTATGTTTTGACGTGTGAAGAAATGGACTGTTAGAGTTGTGCTCACTCCAACTTATTTTGCAAGAACCACACGGGAGACAAGTAAGTCCTTTTAGACACCTGCAGGTGGAGAGTCCGTTCGTTCATACAGCGATGAACGAATGAAGTCTGACTCTCCCTCCTGCAAGAGCATATTTATTAAGAAAAACAGAGTGGGGGTAAGAGTGGACTGAATAGAGAAAGCCCTTGACCTCTAGTCAAAACATAGCAAGGGGTGTTTTACGACTTTGTGTAGGATGGGACAAGCTAGGTTATTTATTACAGGTTGCATTCCAACATAATCATACGATAATCTGGAAAACCCTCATACGATAAAGATAATCTGGAAAACCCTGACAATAAAGCAGACTTTGACTTGACCAGTTGACCTCTTGGGTCAGGAATCTTTTTGTCCAAGCTATATATTTCAAAATGTATTTCCGGGATATCATAGTTAAGGAAAAAGCTGACTAATAAGAAATAAAATGCTTCTTACTGTTATAGCGCCATCTGGTGTTGCTTTGTAGAATGGTTGATGTGTGGTGAGAGTTTCAGGTTCATGCAGGTGTTGAGGCTTCCATCCGATGTTTTTAAAATGTGAAGACTGCTCACGCGGAGCCAAAACATGGGCGCTGCTATGCGCCTTCCAAGTTTTGGTCTGCAGTTATTTCATCTCAGTCCGCTCCAGTTCTGCTTGCTGTCATTTTCCAAAACTTCATCCAGATCAGTACGATCGTGAACACTTCTTGCTGACTGAGGGGAGTCTTTTATTCGTTTGATTATTTTGCATGAATCTTTTGGCATACTCGTGAATCTGTCAATGGCGTTCCGTCCGTTCTTCAGGCTCGCTAATGAATTGAAGTCACCTCGCCGATGTTGTAGATCTTGGCATGGTTCCTTCCTGGTTTCCCTCCACTGATTATTTCCATGCAAATTCCTCCTAACACTCGACGAAATTTTATGACTGCATATTAGACACAACGCAGAAGATGTTCTCTCCACAAAAGCAAATTCCTCTGCGCATTCGTGCTGCAAAGTGCGCTGTTCGTCATCCTTCATTCTTCGAGCCATCTCGTTGGTGCGCTACAGTTAGCTATAGCTTTTCTGATCAAGTTTAAAAAAATAAAAATAAAAGGTGTTCTCACACCTGTCTTTGCAGGCTCGCATGATCCAATCAAAGTGGCGCTTTGGCGCGTGCACCCGGAAGTGCAAAATCGTGCTCGGCCGCCGAAAAATGAATAAATGAAATACATTTTTATTATAATTTATAATACTGGTTTTTGAAATGTTTTACAAAAAATGTCAGTGGAATTATTAATTATTTAGAGTATTAATAAATATTTATTGTGAGCCAGATGACGTCATAAAAAAAAAAACACGTCTGACTCACAACCTTTGACCTTGACTCCAATACAAATTTCTAACCTTTAACCTCAACCTGAAACAACTAACCCCATGAAAAGTGATTTTGGTCAAAGTGGCTTTTCACATTTCTTCAATGGCACGTTTGCGACATTACGCACGCGCGCCGCCTGTTTCGCTGAACTATTTTCATGACTTATGGCGCAACATGAAAAGACGCTGTCGCTGCTTTTCTTCCTGCCAGCACATTGAAATGCTCGCCGTTCAAGGCACATTCATCAAAAAAAAAAAAAAAAAAAAGGATGCTGTGGGTTGAGGGGCACGAGTGCAGATGCTGCCACTTCCCCCCCAACCCAACCCCAAGTAGAATTATGGCTTTTCATCAGCCGATACATTTCACTCGTGATTAATTGCAACGCTCGCCGCTGCACAAAAGCATCTTTGTAAAATTCCCCCCGAAAAGAAATGCAAATGGATGGCGTCCTTGGCACCAAACATATGCTGCCACAATGCCAACAGGCCTGCCCCCCCCCCCCCCCCCCCTCCGACAACCCCAGCTGCGGGCTTGTAAGACTTGCTCGCTCTTGGCAAAAGAGCTCTGTAAATGATCGCCAATTAATACCAAACAGCATCCAATTCTGACTTTGCACCTGCGAGGACTGCTGAGAGCGTCTTGTGAAGATCCTCCGAGAAGCCCAATGACACTTTGCTCCCTCGTCCACATCGAAATATTTTCCAATAATAGCTATTTTGATTTTAACCAACCTTGCAGAATATTTAGTAGTCAAGCTAAAAAGGGGTGGTGGTTTTTCAGGGGCGGAGCTAGAACTTTTTAGCGAGGTGGCCAGGGAGGAAAGCTGAGATGACGACTCAGGTCCGTCATGTTTCCCGACGTTTTCCGTCGACGTTCATCACAATGTCTGCGGCACAGCGGCATCCATCCATGTGATGAATTCCACCACAAAGAAGCCAAAGCCGAACAATCGGAATCGGTTTCACGTCACTAATTGCTCATCAAGCGCCGCTCAAAAGTTGCTGCTCAGAACTTGTCGCTCGCTGTACGACTTATGATGGATAGGAAGCTTTAACGAGCCTTTTGCGAGCAATTAAGTCATCAGGGAGCCCCGTTGCGTCGCTCCGGAGCTTGACAAACGGCGGCCCGTCGGGAGTGTAATCAGCGCAAGGACACGCTCGCCGCTCGGATGGCGGGATCCCCCATCGTCGCTATTGTTGTTTTGACGGCGTAGATTGGAAACTTGGCGACTTGGCCGGCAACTTTCTTTATTGGCAGTATGAAGAAAAGACTTCCAGTCGGGTCACTTCCTAGGGCAGCTGGCAACAGAACAGCAAGTTGGAGAAAACACTAGCTCATAAAGTTCTCCAAAGATAAAAAATATATATATATATTTTTGTAACCCTGAATTGTAATTTACTGTAAAAATGAAGAAACAAAAAAAATGTAGTATATTTCAAAATCAACAGGCTCAATCTAACCATATAACGAAGGTCTGCTAGCTTAATGCTAACATCAAATGTAAAACTCCATAGACAAGTTCATAGAAATTAGCATTATAGTAGCAGTAATTAGCATACACATACTGGAAGTAAAATTTAGTTTGTAAATATAGGTGAGCATCATCTAAAAAAAATATATTGAGCTGTCAGAAATCCCCACAATTAAAAAATAAAATCAACAACGCACAAATAAACAACTTGTTGCGGCATGCTGTGTATTGGTGGCACAAACAAACAAAAAGTGTGTGTGTAGTGTTAATGAGTGAGTTTGGAGGTGCTGCAAGCTGCTTGCTCGTCTAATTGACACCTCAACACTTTCAAAAAATAAAAAAATAAAAAAGCCAGCTTTGAACAACAATTCAACAAGACAAAAGCAAGGCTCCACTTCTCAGCTCACCTGAGGCGTTGGCGCCGGTGAGCTGCACGTTCGCACCCCCGACACCTCCGCACCCCCAAAAGCATGTTGGGGACCCTCAGGGCGGCGTCACACCTTAAATAATTCCGCCAAATTCCGACCCCACGCTGCTCATACGGCGTGCTGTTTGGGACTTCGCAGATTGCTGCACATTGCTAATCAAATATGTTGCTTATTAATAGCGAGACTTTGGAGAACGCTACCTGGAGAAATGCCGCAGGGACGGAGGGAGGAGGAAAAGGAGGGGGGACGAGGGGAGGAGGGGGGGTGCTTGGAACGCTTTCCCAGGGAAAAGAGCTGAGGATGCACTTTTAGCACCACTAAACTGGCACACTTGCTTAGAAACAGGTGACATGCTAACAACACATGCTAACAACACATGCTTAACATGCTGACACGCTAACAAGACACGCTAGCACATGCTAACCACACACTCAATGGCGACACTTGTTTTTAACTTTCTGTCACAATATCAAAAATTTTGTCGGTCATTCAAGAATTGTTTGATTCTCACGAGTTGGCTATTGTGATTTCCCGCTGCCGCGCACAGATTAGCAGCGGCTAACAATTAAGGATGTGATGAGTCTGTTTTCTGACGCGGTTATCAACACAGGAAGAAGAGAAACTCAATGAATTGCTCATCTCATCACCGTCATACTCGTTCCGCCCTTTAATCTTCATCACGCGGCCATTTGGACCGGCCAGAACACAGATGTCATTAGCGTGTGCGCACGCACATACATTAGATTCGAAAAAACAGTCGAGATTCGTTTCCTTTTTTAATCGCGGTTTCTCACTAGAAAGTTTGAGAATCAAGTGTCGGCTAAGAATAGAAACGAAGAACGTCAGGAAAAGACAAACAGGAAGTCGCTGGCAAACCTAATAAGGTCGTAAACTAGTGTATGTAGGAGAAACATGTAAGTTGTCCATCAGGATGATTGCTAAGTGAGTTTATCAATTAACTTAAAGACGGATCAATCGGAGTGGAAATGGTTCAGGGTTGCTAATCAGACTTCCTGCCATTGGCTGATAATGCTGATGATGATTATTTTACATGATAAATACATTATCGGTCGAGCTTCATACAATTGTCCATCCGCATCTATTTTTATTAAGACAGTAATTGTGAAATACAACAAGTGGTATGTGGAAGAAAATAATAATTAAAAAAAAATCAGCAAACATGTTTGTCGTTTTGCATATAGTCTGTTCAAACTTATAACAGCGAGGCAACAAAGCGAGCGGCGGCTCATGCTTCAGTGACCCTTGGATCAATAGTCATCATGGGGCACGCTGCCCCGCCCCCTCAGGCTTCCCGCTACCTGCCCCGCTAGGACGCCCTTCTTAATTGCCTGCTTGGCCGCCGTTAATTGAGGGCTGCGGTGCGTCTGCCACGAGCGACTGTGACTTCATCGGCCCTCCTTTCAATTAAAGTTTTTTTTTGTTTTCACTTAGGAAGATGTGAGGGGGACAGATAAAACAAGAATGAATGAAAAATTTAACAATTAAATCGAGTCATTTTTTTATTTGATGAGAAAAACTGTAATTTTTCAAGTTTTCTTTTACAAATTAATTGAATTTTATATAAGTATATAAGTCTTATATAAGTCGTCAAACATACGGACTTGCTTTTGTCGGTGTTGTATAATATATTGCCTGTGGCTGCAACGCATCTTTTAGCGCGGGAACGGTCCTCGCTCGCTAGCATCGACGCAAGCGTATTATTAGCATACTGATTAATCAACTGCCTAATTAGGCACATTTCCTATAGGCTGATTATCCCACTTGGACCTCATGGCGAGAAGAAGTCATATAGAGTGATTTCATTATTACCACTGTCAGACCGGCACTCATGAGATGATGTGTTTAACATATCATAAATTTATATTTAATATACAGCAGGAGGGGGGGGGGGGGGGGAACTGCACACTCACTTTGACTTTAGTTAAGTGTAATTCCGAAATTGTAACGTGTCCAATAAAAAAGATGTTTATTTAAACGCCAAAATGCCCAACCAAATCAGCTAGCTTAAAGCTAACATAGCATTTTTGAGCGGGGCTATTTGAAATTAGCATCCTTGTTGTTAATGTCATTTACTAAAGGTCTGCCACCCACGGCCCAGGTTTTTTACGACCGTGTTCCAGTATGACTAGCTGTCGTTCTTGCGCTGGCCGAAGAAGCCAAAGCGCCCTGTTGCCCACGCCGCCTAATCCCGCCATTCACTTTGGCCGTTAGCCACGGATGGCGAGCCAAGTTGGTTAAAAGACACTTCCGCTCCGGACACCACCCATCTGTTTGGATTTTTATCCATGTTGGTGTAGACACGGGACAACGGAGAAGACAAGAGGCTGCGCATTTTTATTTTCGCAAAGCCAACTTTTTTTGTGCTCTTCGGTGTGGCCAACAGAGGGCGCTACCAAGAGCTTAGATAACACTAGCCTGTTTTTCCTGGCCTGTTTCAGTCAAAGAAGGAGGCTCTTGTTTGGTTTGTTGTGACTGGTAAAAATATCTTGTTCTCTAGACTATTTTGGGTTAAGCCTCCCCGAGCACCTCCTTGGTGTTTGTTGATGTACTTATTCGTCATACGCTCTTATTCTGGAAACTGACAGAGATGAGTTAGTGACACTCTATTAGTAATTTGCTGATATATATTGCCATCGTATCTATTATTTTACTTTATATCCTAAAAAGAAAATTAAAATGTGCATGGAAAATAAAGCGACACCTACTTTGATTTGTTTATCGTAACAAGTGGAGGTGTATAGAAATATTATTGCATTATTTAGCACATTAGACATAAACTGAAAATGAATCTCAATGTAACAAGTGAAAAGAAGAAAAAAAAAAAAATGAATGTGGGCGCCTATTTCCAGAGCTCCTTTTAAGGCTATTTAAAGGGCCTTAGGTGTTATGAATGTGAGATGCTCTAAATTTACCCCGCTAATATCTGTCTTCATTTGCACCCACAGTCTACTCGCTATTAAATCACTTTTTTTTTTTTTTTTCTTTGTTGGCTTAAATTCATTTTTGCACAAAATTTTTTTGCCTGGTGCCGTCATGTATCCACAAAACATGGAACTCCTGCCTTAAGTGTTCATTTTGGAGTTTAGGTGGGGCCTGCGTTAGGGCTAATGGGCGGGGTCCCAGGTCCAAAGTCTCCGGACCCGATGACAGATGGTCAACCACATCGAGGTCTGTCGCCAGGCTGGTCAGTGGCACGCCAATCGAACGACATTGTGGAAGGTGAATAGACGGGTAGCGTGCCAGGACACAGAGGGTCCAAATATGGAGCTATGTCCTGGGTTTTATTTTATTTTTTTTTGTTTTAGTGGTGCGTTTGGGGGGAAAAAAAAATCTCAAAATGGAAACTATTTGTTAAAAATCCTTTTCCCATATATTATGTGGGTTTAGAACAGAGCCCTGCGGTACACCATTGTTCACTTGGTTGAAAGTGACTAGATAGGTATCTTGCCAAGACGAACGAAGAAAAAAAAAAAATAATTACCTTAAAATCTGACATTTTAGCACTCTGAAAAGTGATTCTAACCGTGTTATTTTAGCGGGAGTGATGGAGGGTTGTCGTGGTGACGATAGAAAACATTCATTTATAAATTCGAAATATAATGAGTCTTTTTTTTTATACTGATGAAAAACGTTGGTCAAAACAACACGACTCATTTTTCTACGAAGACATCAAACTGGGAGGCAATATTTTCCTCCACATGTGACATTTATTTGTGATTCCCTCCAACATTTTTATATGAATTGACTCAAACTGGGGGGGGGGAATTATTTTTAAAATACATATATGTCAAGCAAATATGCCGCCATCATTACCAGCGTAGCGGTTGGCAGTCATCCGACACGGCGTTCTCATTCCAGTGACTTTATTAGCATATTAGCTTGGATGAAGCGCCTGATGAAACCTCAATGCAACCCTTTTCCTCGCTGCACACACATTAACCTACACAAAAACAAGTGGCAGAAATAACATACTCCATGATGCATTCAAGGAAAT
The DNA here is from genome assembly GCF_024217435.2 of Syngnathus scovelli. Taxonomy (NCBI): domain Eukaryota; kingdom Metazoa; phylum Chordata; class Actinopteri; order Syngnathiformes; family Syngnathidae; genus Syngnathus; species Syngnathus scovelli. Next base: position 2,367,143 of record NC_090855.1, read on the forward strand.
TGGAAATTCGGAAGATTTAGACCTCTATTGTCAATATGGACAGTAAATAACAAACATTGGAACATTTCAAATAAAAATAAATAAAGACATTTTTTAAGTTATTTTTAGTCCATCTTAAAATAAATGTTCTTCACAAAACAAGAGAATAAAAGCTTTTATAGCAGCTATAATGGAGGTCCCCCCGCCCCCTCCCACTCTCGATTTGTCGGACTTTGCTCATTCCTTCCTGTGTTGTTGCACTGAATTAGTGTTGAATGATTGATGCTGTGTGATGGGCCCCAGCAACACGTATAGCAACACACACACACTCACACACACACACACACACTCGCTGGAGCTTTATGCTGTGTCAACAAACACTCACTATCACTATCACCAGCCAACTTGTCATCTCCACATGTGCTTCTGTGTCCAATCGGGCCACCAATCGGAGGCCTCGGTGGAGCCATTTAAAGCGAGCAAACAAGACAACGCCAAGACGACCCGCGTCAAGAGCGTGAGCAAACACGGCCGGGCGAGAGCCGTCGGGCGTCAACGGGGGCCGAGGGCCAGCGTCTAGGCTAATGGCTTTGTGATGACTCAAGACCCGGCAGCCATCTGTTTGCCCCCCCCCCGTGGCGGGGGCAAGGGGGGGCGGGGGCCACCAAATATTAGCAGCGCAGGATGTCCGCCATATGTCGGCGTAAATGGCAAACACGCCGCTCGCCAGATAGCTGGATTTGTTACATGCTCAGAAACACCACACATTGAGTGTGTGTGTGTGAGTATACACATATATGTGTGTGTTTCAAAAAGGCCGTAAAACTTTCAGGCATTTATTTATTTGACCAAAAAGTCAAAATGGAAAAAGAAACCAAATATTTTGGGGACCTAATGAGCATGTGACATGATGTTGGCCAGGGAGCCAATCAGCTGTTGCAAGTTAAAGCCACTTCCAGTACGCTGCACATAATCAATAAGTTTAAAAAAAAAGCAAAAAAAAAAACACAGCAGCTCTGACAAATTAAGGCAAGTCTCGGTTTTTCATTACTTACACATCCGCTTTCATTTTTCCATTGGCGGAAAGCAATTAAACGGTGCTTCCTTCAATTAGTCATTGATTTTTAGCTATAGTGACACTTTACACAAGGCAATAATAACTTTAAAAGAGTGTGCGTGTTTTTGTTTTCTATTACTGCCAGCGTTGTAAAAAAAAAAACACACCATCCTCCAACACGTGAGTTGGAGAGAAAAAAAAAAGTGCAGTCTTAAATTAGCCATTGATTTTTCCTCAGGTGTCACTTTAGTTAAACACTTTGTGTGCCACAGCTGGAAATTGACAAGAGACTAGAATCTATTTGTCTACACGAAAACGAGCGCACACACACACACACGGACCCGCAAACACAAACACACACACGTATCAGGATGTAAATGTCGATCACTGAGTGAAAAAAAACATGGTTGTAGTAATAACTCCTCAATATTTTTTTAATTTTTATTGTCCAATATTGTCTCGTCTTATTAAGTCATATTTTACATTTAATTTCTTTTTTTACCATTCATAAAAAAAGAAAAATAAGTCATAAAAACAGAAAACAATCCCAAATGTGACACATTTAAATAATCTATGAGGTTATTCTTAATTTTTTTTAATTTTACAGCTGGAAGTGTGAAGGTTTACTTGAAATAAAACGTCTATTTATTTTTTGGGACAATTGACAAGAAAATAAATAGCCAAGTTGGCCTGACAAAGTAAAAAAAAAATTAATAGTAATTTTTCCGTATTTTTTGGGGGGACGTAAACAATTTATTTAAATTGAAATTCCAACCCACTTGATTTGATGGTCTCATAAAATGACACTCGAAAAAAGTCTTCATTGAACAGTACGTTTATTATTGTGGTTGACAGATATTTATAATAAGATACACGAGAGGGTTAAAACATTGGAAAGATGTATGTTCTGGAGGGAGGGGGGGGGGTTCCTAATCAAGTGTCCAGTCATTTCATTGACGTCCATGAGTTCATCACTTGTTTTGTTTTTTTCTCCTGAACGTCTTTGATCCATTTGACGTCTCCAAAAAGTCACATTGGCGCTCATGTTCTCTTGAAACGAGCACACAAGAAGGATGTAGCTTCGCTAAAATTCCCCAAAATACAGAATCAAAGTTTGTCCTGGCCACGGGGAGTCGAGTCTTTCTGAGGTGAGGCATGCTGGAAAGTAGTCATCTTAATTTTCTTTTTTAAAAAAAAAACAAAAAACACTTAAGCTATAAACATAAAGTACGCCAAAGAGCCGTCAGGGTCCATAAAGTGCACGTCAACAAAATCATGTTGATGATGATAATAATTATAACAAAGATAATAATTACTGAGCCCTTGCGCCCTATTTTTTTGATGAAGGATCCTCAAAATCATTTTTTCGCGTACATGATTTTTTAAAAAATTTATTTCGAATTAATTTTCTTCAAATTCAGCCATTGTCATTGAGCAGCATGAAATTTGGTAGGCGTGTCAATTCGATGATTCTTGAGGACGGCCCTAAAATAAGTTGTTTTTCTCTTTGTCCCTGCGGTCTAGTAGACGTAGGCCTCGCTGTACGGGTGCGGCTGGCAGTAGGGCGTCTCCTGGGAGTAGGGGGCGCTCTCGTCAAAGTGCGACAGGGGCACGGTGTCCTCTTCGTTGACGTGACGCTCCACGTCGCTCTTCAGGACCGGACGCTGGTTGTCGGGAAAGGCCATGGAGAACAAGGCCTCCGGATCGCACACGAATTTGTACACGTATCTCTCGCCCGCCACCTGACGTGAATTGATGTGGGTGGGACGGTGGGAAATGATCGGGATGGATGGATGGTGGAAGTAACGGGAGCGATATTAAAAACACATTTTGTTGTGTTCTTATTAGAATCAAAGTTGTGTTGAAAGAATAAATTGTCTGTCTACATGTGTTGCTGCACCAGCGTTGTCTCACGTAAAAAAAATTCAAATTGGACTCACTTTCTGCATGATTCCCTTCTCGTAGTAGTAGCGCAGCGATCGACTCAACTTGTCGTAGTTCATGGCCGGTCGGTTCTTCTGGATGCCCCATCGGCGTGCCACCTGCGTCACACACGTACGTACTTAGCGACGACAATAGCTGACGCTCAGCAGCTGTGACGAAGCGAAGAGTCCACGTGGCGCTAATGACGCTGATTAGGGCGAAGTGTAACTGTGTTCATTACGCCGCTCCGAGGAGGAAAGCAGATGTTGTGGCACCTGTCTGGCGGAGCGCCCACCTGCCCGCCCGCCAATCACCCCGGCCTCCCTAACGCAGCCATTCTGTCAATTTTCTAGATTGCTGTCATAAATAAACTCCAGGAAACATCTAAATTGTCTTTCTACCTTGTTCCTCTCCAAGATGGGGAAGAAATTGCGGCGAAATAATGCCATAATAACACTAAATGAACATTTCGTGGTATTCATTCAGGAATTGAAGAACACCGCGAACTCAGTTGTCCTCACCTCCTCAGGTTCGATGAGTTTGAACTCCATGCCACGGCCCGTCCAGGCGATGAAGTGCGAGTTGGACGGGTCGTCCAGCAGCGCCACCAAGAACTGCCACAGCTGAAGAGACCCTCGCCGCTGGTAGGATGGACCCTCGCGGTAGAGTCCAGCCTCCTGCTTGATCTCGCCTGAAAGCAGGAAGCACGCTCGTGGGCTATGTTCCACATCATGGTCTCGGGAGTACGGTACCCACCTTCCGCTTTTTCGGGCACCACGCAGGTGTCGTCGTAAAAGTGCCGGGCAACTTTGTCAAACATGCAACCTGGACAATGAGAAGGAGCGTCGGAAATGTTGCGATGGCTCCAAAGGTCATAGCTGGTACCTTCAGTCCGGTTGGCGTGTGCCAGGTAGCCATCTTGGCGCAGGTAAACCGAATGGCAACTGGGCACTTCCGCTGAAACCCAGAAAGAATTTTTAAAAAAACTAACACTTATTCTGATGAAATATTTTCGAGCGTTAGCATTCGATGGCGCTAATAGCTTCATTGTGCGATAGCATGACAAATGAACCGTTCGATCTTTATCAAACTTCATCAGGCTAATGGGCGCGTGGCGGAAATGTGGCTAATCACGTTAGCCGTTGGCCGCACCCCTCCATACCATCCTGTCCTTCTGTCAACATGTCAAAATCACACACCTCCATCATTGCGGAAGATTTTGTTTGCTTGTAGTCAAATGAGTGCCATTGAAGCATTAAAGATAAATTAACTTTCTAGTGTTTATAAACGGACATCATAAATGGACGTGTAAATCAAAGCGCTCCAGAATTTGAGAATGTTGACCGGCTGTAACCTCCGCCCACTCACTTATTAGCACGCCACAGGAAATGGCTTCCAACACAGACCCCGAACCCGCCAGAGCCCCTTTGCTTAATAATCGTCAAACTTAATCAACTCCACTACACTTCCTTAACCAGGCTCACGGTGGTGGGAAGCAAGTCTGTATTTTTTTATTTTTACTTAATTCCACCATTTAAGCTAGCAGGGGTTTTTTTTCGGAATAATTTTTGCTCACCTGAGTCGTAGTTGAAGTCGCGGGGCTCCTGCTTGATCATCATGGCGGTGGGGTACATGTGGGGCAGCGGCGCTCCCATCATGGCGGGATGGGGTTCAAACAGCGGGTCGGGGTACTCTTGCTTAAAGCCTTGAGGAGGGAAGGGAATGCTGGGCTCAGACATTTGACGCTGGTACAGGGGCCGCACGTCCCGGGACATGGTCGGCGGGGATGGGAAGGAGTGGCACGGCTCGGAGAGCTGACGGCGGAATCTGGTGAACAAATTATTTTTAAAAATAGCATCTTTGCTAGCCCTCAAAGCTATGCTAGCATATTTTGTTTTGTACCTGTGGTCCATGGCGTAGGCGGCATCGGGTAGGGAGGGCGGAGCGTGGACGTAGGTCCGCTCAGGTTTGGGCGTGGGGGCGCCATGATGAAGTGGGGACACGGGGGTGCTACAGGGGGGCGTCACTGGGCTGGAGGGTTTCATGCCTGCGTGCTGCTTCTGCTCGTAGGCACTGCGGCACACAGATTCTTTATGAGCATTTGTCGTTTTCGGAAAGGTCGAGGAAGCACCTACCTGACGTTGTACAGGCACTTCTCTCCATACTGGAGCTTGAAGGGCCGCTCTTGGCTGCAGGTGGAGCTCAGCTCGGAGCACGGACTGTGCAGCTCCCTCTTGATCTTCAGCTGCAGGCCGTGAAACGCCACTACAGCAGGACACAGAATAGAACCTTTAAAAAAGAACTGCAACACGCCGCCAAAATTTTATAAGTGGACCTTGATCTTGATTGGGTTTGGCTCACTAATGAAAAGCAGTGATTGTAAGAGTGCAGACATGCTGTCTAATCTCATTTCCAACATGGAGACCAACACGTTCCTACATGGAAGATTCTTAGGGATGACATTTGGGGATTTTGGGAAGAGTTCCTCACATCTTGACTGACAGCTGCCGGATAAGTACAAGTGGATCTGCTCATGTCACATGACTGGAGAACAGGTTGGGGGGGGCGTGACAATGCACGCTGGGGGAATGCCCTTTCTAGGTCATCGATCTGAGGTCAAAAAGACACTTCCTGTGGGGAGACCTTTGACGATGTGGAAAAAAAATGTTAGCAGAGAGAGCTGGTGCATATTTTTAAAAGGCCTTTTTTGATATGTTGCTGTTTTTTAAGTGTTAAATTGAATTGTTTGAGAGTTTATAATTACAATAACATCTATGCTAATTTTTGTTAGCCTCTCCATGATGTTTGGGATAGCTTAAAATTCCTTTATGAAAAGATTTGGTTGAATCTTTTTTTGTGTAAGTTAATTCTACACAACTAAGTTTGAGTAGAGCCAATAAGAATATTTAATTGAACAGTGCGAGCGTCACAACGACATCCAAGAGTCACCCCGTGGAAATGTCACAATGGATTTTTGACGGCGGGATGCCAAGGTACGCTAATCGATAGCTAGCGCAACGCCAGACGCTTCCTTTTCTTATATAGAATGTCACAGCCATCATGGCGTGATTGCTCTCATTATCTGCACATTGATTAAGAAGTAAGATGCTGGCGTATTTTAAAAGACCTTCCATTGAAAAACAATATAATTTGAATTGAAATTTTAGATATCCATTCATAAAAAAAAAAATCCTAGCTAATTAATGAGTCCTTGGCTGTGACATGTTGGAGATTCTCAGGTACAAATGGTGTGTTTTTGCCGCCCATATTTGGCAGATCCTCTCCCGGTTCGTTCATTTGACAAAAAAATAGGGGGGAAAAAAGGTTTTTGGCAAAGGGTGAAAACATCTTCTATTCCATTTTCACCTACTGTAGGTGCCGGCCTTCGTTGTTAAATGGCGGTGAGGCGGCGGAGACGGAACGTGTGGCCCCATTTTACACCTCCGCCGTTCCCCGCTAAGTTATGCTAATGGTAAGCATCTGTGGAGCTCAGACAAAGAAGAAGCTTCTTCCTTCTCCACGCTTCCACCATGCTGCTTCCACGCCGACGTGACATTGAAGACGACCGCCAAGTCAAAGTTCAAGATGTTGCGATCGGTTAAAAAAAAAAAATAATCGTTGTTGATTTATTAAGCTAATTGTATTCTCTTAGGCTAAATTCTGAACACCTATTGTATCATTTTTTTTTCCTTCGCAAACTCACTTTAGGCTATGACGCATTTTAAACAGACCTTTTTGTGTTTATTGTGTCTTTTATTATTTTTATTTTTTTTACACAACTTAAACAGGTGAGAATTTGGAGTTGCGCTACTTCAGTGTAGCGCCACAATGCTAAATGTGTCTAGAGGCTAAAGCTTGGACTCCAAACAAGCCTTTCTTTCATAACTATATCATTCCAAATAGTTTATTTTCTAGAGACAGTGTCCACATTGTACACTTGTATATTTTCAAGCTGTGGTTTTGGGAAGTATTTACAGAAGCAGGGTGGGTGTCTTTGCGGTACAGACCCAAAAAAAAAATAAAACCGCGCTAAAATAATAGAAGCTAGCACGGTTTATTTTGGTGTATGTTGACGTCCCATCAAGCGCTATCCATCATTTTTATCTACACGGGCCTGCGTGGTGGTGCTGGTGGTGGTATAGGAACCCATATGGGAGAGGTAGCGTCTGGGATGCCCAACCACGGGGCCATCTGTCAGCAGCTTGCCAGTGTGCCAACTCAGCCGCTCAGATGGTCAGCAGCACTCCTGAAGGACAACCGGACCATCACCCTGACCTCTTAGGCGGGATTTACAATCATCTACAAAGTATTTACCATTAAGTGCCCGGAATGGAGGTGGACCTCCAGCTAAACGTTCGTCTCACGATAAGAAATGGCAGCAGCCAAAATCCCGATTTAAATGAATCCCGATGGCTTTAATACGCTTTTATTTGAGCTTTCTCGGTCAATCAATCAATCAAACGGAAGTAAGGAGTCAAGATCAGAGGGAGCCCGTTAAACGTGAAGGTCAGAAATGCTAAAAGTAGTTTCAAAACAGCTTGTCTGAAGGGTTTGTTTTTCTAAAGTGTAATCAGCTTGAACTTCTTGATGTGTCATTTCAAGTAAGAGGGAAAAATATTAAAAGGAAATAAAAAAGGAAGACCACCTAGTGTTTTTCGGGGACTGGAATGCCAACCTGCTTCAATTCCTTCCGAGTTAAACTTTTTAGGAGGTTTTCATGACCACCACAAAGTGATTTATTTTTTTTTTTTTTTTCAGGCATGGGTCTTTTAGACTTGCTTCCTGCTACGTCCACCTAATTTTGCGAAACATGGTGTAACTGGTTTTGGGATTTTTTTTTTTTCCGGCGACAAACGCACTGGATTTTGTCCAAAATGGCTGCTTTAATCCAAAACGGGTTAAAGCACATCGGGAAGAAATGGGGGTGTTTGGCGTCCTGTCCCAAAGACATGTGGTCCCCACTGATGGTGGTCCCCCCCCTCACTGCCAAGTCACATGGCAAAGCAACCAGGTGAGACTAACATCACCTTCAATTTCAATCCCGAGTATTCTTAGAAACATTGCGAGCAGACGACGATAGCGAGGGGCCAAAAAGAAGAAAAATCCCGATTTAGAGGAAAAGTGTGCACAAAAAGCACTTTGAGGAGAAAAAAAAAAAAAAAAGGTCGAGGGGCCTCTTGCGAGATGAGAACATTTCTATTCTGGATTAAAAAAAAACAACAACCAAACACCTTCCTTTCCTTTTACTGCCTCCCCCCCAAAATCAGGTGACACTCAGCCTGGCCCTCCCAATGTTAAAAATATCCTCTAAAAACAATATTCATCCCTATGCAAATAAGCACACACACACGCTCACACACACACATGCGCAAAGTGTGGTGGCACTCACAGTTTTCAGTCTGGAAGTCTGGGACGAACTGCTCGTCATTGTCGGGAACTTGAGCTGCAAGCACAAAGAAGACAAGACGAGACACCTTGAGATGTTTGTGATGTTGATCCCAAGTCCAACACCGCCTCCCCCCCCCTCCCTCAAGGACCCCCGAGTGAACATCAAGATGGAGCTGCTGCTTCTTCTTCCTACTCTTTGTCTTTCTTCTTGTAAGCCACCAAGCCGCTTCGTGGAAGCTGGTGGCCGCTTCAAATGGCTTCTTCACAAAGAATAATAATTATGAAAATTATTGTTAAAATGAATTTTGGTTGGTGGGATTAAAAAAATAAATAGAGGAAAGTAAGCAGTTTAGATTTCAACTTTTGGACCTGATATTAATTGTGCTGATGCGTATAAAAATAATAATAAAAATCTGTAGAAAAAAAATATGCACTTGGATATTCCAAACTGATATTTTCACAATGTTGAATATTTTCTTAGTTTTTTTTCCCCAAATTTTCTTGTTTCTCTAAGAACAGTTGTTCAAAATAATACATCTTTAAAGTGTTGAAAAATAAGTTTGCTATTTAGTTGCCAAGAATATGATAATTTTAACACCAATTATCTGAGCCATTACTGAAAAAATTACTTAAATGGAAACCAAAATAATTACCAAAGTAATTACTTGAATAGAAAATTGTAGCTCAGGAAAAAATATGTTTATAATTTGCAATTTAGTTTGTAGAAACATACGTTTAAGATTTTCTTTTTTTATAATTTTTCAAAATATTTTAAAAGTGGATTTGATCATTTAAATCTGACATTTGACAAAAGCTGTACCAACAAAACCAGCCTTTAAAAACAATAATTCTCCAAATATGATTTAAATTCAACCATTTTCATACTGTTGTATGTCACCATAATAAATCTTTTTTTTTTTTTTTCTAGACTGTTTTGAATTGTTTGGATCACGAGAGCAAGTAGCTGCCCCAAAATCTCAGCGCAACGTTGCTAATTAATACACTTTTGAATGCGTAGGTGAGTCTATTCACCGTTAGCTGGCATGCCATCACGCAGTCTCCCATTGTTAGCGTCTTCTAATTGGCTCCCCCCTCCATCGCCTGCTGAATGTTACCTGCTACCTGCGCACCTGCCCGCTTGGCTCTCCCAAAAATGACCTACCCCCCCCTAAAAAAAAAAAAAAAAAATCCAATTCCCCAACCCGGACACTGCGCCAATCAAGCTTCAACGCGGCTATTATCGCCTCTATTTATACACATTAGCTCCGATTAGCATAACACGTTTCGACATGTCTGCTTTTCATTCTTTTTTTTCCTTATTCTCACTCTGGAGGAGAGAACGATGACAAGATTTAATTATTTATTTTATTTTTTAAAATATTGTGGATCTGATATTTTTATTTCTGAATTACTTCCTGTACTTTGTACTTGTTGATAAATTTCAGGGTTTTTTTTCATGATGAATAAAGATAATTTGGAAAAACAGGGAGCTGAAATAAAAGAGAAAAGAAATCACTTTGTATCTCATTTGGCATCATGTACACACGGTGAAAGCTTCCAAGCAGCCACACACACACATTTCTGCCACCTATTTTATACACACTCAAATAGTTGTCTGTTTTTTTTATATTATGCTATTACAAACTAAAACCACTTTTTTGCGATATGAAACAGGAGTACGAATTTTTGCTTTTAGCAGACGGCTTCCAACGTTGACATATAAAAGCAAAGAGTACCAATTTGAAGCATTAAAAGATTGACGTCATATCAAATTTACAAAAAAAAGTACAAAAGTGTTTTGTAATTGCAAAGTGAGAAGGAATAAAAGATTTTGGTCAGACTGACGTGCATGGCGGAAGCATTTGAAAGCACAGTAGGACATTTTGGAAAACGTTTGGCCGAAGAAACGGACACAGGGAGGAAGAAAGGAACTTAAATGAGGTAGTTGCCCCCCCCCCCCCCGAAAAAAAAACAATTCCACCATCCATAAAATGACATTCATTGTCCGAAGATTTGTCCGAACGTTTACGTGACACCTGCCAAAGTTCCCTCAAGTGGGAAATTCAACCCGGTTCCTCGAGTTCTTCCTTCCAATTACCTCTCCTAATAAATCTTGGCTTATAACAGGACAGGAAGTTAAGAGCCGCCGTCGTCGTCGGAAGTGTCATCCTGAGCCGGGATCAAATATTCATTCCATATTCAACATTTTCACCCGCTGTCAAATCAATTTCTTTTTAATACAAAGAAGAAGGAAGAAGTATTTTGAAGTTGCTTGAAAGGAGAATGATGGCTGCAGATGACACTTTGGAAATACACGCGCTCATCTAGGAAAGGAAAATTCGTGAATCTTATCATCTCAGCATGAAATATTGCGCTGTCATTTTGAGACAAACTGTTTTGTCGGTTCAACATGCATTTGGGAAAAAACTCCAAAGATATGCTAAATATTATTTTTGTTTACAGGAAACACGTACTCGATTGTCACAGACTTAGTTTTAGAATTTTAAGATCATACTGCTGATTATTGTTGGGTGACAAGAAAAAGCTGCATTTAAATTTTGAAATTAATTAATTTTTCATGGAACTGCTTATTTTGGAAAACGTGTATCGTAAAGGTGAGCTTTAGTTACTATTCACTACAATTCAGGAACACTAGAAAAATATATATTTTAAAGTGATTTTCATTATTATACATTCAAAATTTCTGTTTGATTTAAAAAAAAAAATTCATACAAGATTGCAGCCTTTTGTAGAAACTAATGAAACAAATATTTTTTTTAGGATTTACGTGTCTTCAAAAATGTACTTTGAAATGTATGTAATTTGCCGTATTTATTTTTTAATTAAAAAATTAATATATGGGCAACTTTCTTTTAATTAAAAAAAACATTTAGCATGCAAAAATTCAACTTTATGTGCTTATTTACTTTTAATTATTGTTCAAATTGTATTATAAATGCAAACTTTTAAATTTTAATACCGAAAAATATGTCAAATATTTCCTTTTCGGAATTATAACTCCCCATAAATCTGCTCGGTTCATTCTGAACTTCCAAACAACGACATCAACATTTTAGCGTCAACCAGTTAAGAAGCCATTTCACCATTCAACAAAATGAAAACGCTTCACTTCTTCATAAAAAAACAAAAAAAACAAAGTTGCACACATCTTGTCGAGAGTTGCACTAACCAAAAGTTGCGTGCTGCAGACACGGTGGAAAGAGGACGCTGGCGCTTAAATCCTGAAGCATCCCGTCTCACTTAGAGCGCAGTGAGCCAGTCTTGCCATGGAAGGAAAAACATCTCAAAGAACAACAGAAAAAAAGTCTGCAAAAGAAAAAACTTTGAAAAAAAGCAAAAAAGTGTCTTTTTCGGTTGAGCGCGTCAGGAAAAAGTGGTTAGATCCATTCTTGTCTTTTTGTGCAGGCGAGGAGGAGCAGGAGGAGGAATTGAAGCAGACAAGGTGATGATGCAGCTGGAGATGATGGAGAAGAGGAAGAGAGAGAAAGAGAGAGAGAGCGAGAGAGAGAGAGGCGGCGCAGCAGCTCCCGCCAAAAAAGCCCGGCAGACACTGAGCGTCGCACAGCTAATTTATGATGACACTCCCACAGCTAGAACCTCCTTGCTCTAGCACGAGACCCCCACCACTCCACCCCCAACTCAAACCAAGACAACCCCCCACCATAATGTCTGCAGGTGCCTCGTTCTAATTGGATTTTTATAAAAATCGTCTTTTCAATATTCACATTTGAAAGAGCTACATTTTAAAATACATGTTAAAGATGAGTGTTAAATCTGTGCTGAGCTTGACGCTAAAACATTTTGAAGCAATTTTTTTTTTTTATTCAACAATAAGTGAGCAGAAACATGAGATTTGAAAGATTTCTGAATTTTCAAAAATATATATAATAGAATTAGAGCAATAATTACAAGTACATTTTTGATTTGTTTAAATTTTGTATTTATTAATTTGGTGTCAAGCTGATGTAAAAAAAAAACTGGGGACCTTGCTAATATTAACATATTTTAACAAAATATTTTTTGTTTCAAAACAACTTTTTTAAGTTCAATTTTAGTCAAGATAGCTCACCTTCAGTCAGCCAGATCTCCTGCAATCGATTCAGGTCCTGGAAAAGTTCTGCAGATGGGTACCCAAAAAAAAAAAAAAAAACAGAGGTCCAATTTCAAGACCGATTTGTATAATAAACAATTTTAAAAGTTGTGTTGGTTGTGTGCCTTTAAGGGGCGTGGCCTCGTCACAAAAAGTGCTGTAATCCAGCTGCACACAAAAAAACAACAATTGGATTGTGGCTAAAATGTTTAGCGGCCGTGAAATTACCTTCAGTGTCCACCGACAGGTTGGACTTAATCAACTTTCTCCTGACGTTTGATGACCTCTCACAAATTCTCCTCTTTTTCACCGTCTTCTGCAAACACACACAAATCAATTGTGTAATTGAATGAATGACTGAGTGAGCCTTAACAAGCTTAAATGTAAACACTCACACATTTAGACAGGCATGTCTGCGGACTTACTTTGGCGAAAACGTGAGGGACCTGCTGGTCGTGGGATCCTTCCATCATGCATCTGCCAGGATTTTGTCAACTGTAAGGAAATAATTAAAAAAAAGTGGTGAGAAGTAAGTACTAAAACTTGTTTTCAATTTAAAACTGATGAACTGTAGTCGCTTTAACTTAGGTTGATAACTAAACTTAGATATTCCGCAATAGTTTCAGCAAAGTCCCTGAAACAGCAAGGGAGGGGGTGGCACGAGCGAACTGCAAATGACTAACACAGCCTCTGATTGGTTGCTTTTCCACATCTAATTAAAAATACAAAATGGAGTCTGAGATTTTTTTTTGACCAATTTTTTTTGTCGGATTTAGTCAGGCAGTTTTAACAAAAATGACAAAAGGTTAAAATTGCATACACCTTTTTATGAATTAATTGTACGAGTTTTATTCTAACTGCACTATAGCAAAAAAAAAATAAAAATACTTACAGTTTTCTCCGGAGGTGCAAAGTGGCTTGAGGGTGCGTGCACGCCGGGCTCGCTCGGAGCGCACTGCTGCTGCTCGCTTGGCCGCCTGGCGTCGCCTCAGCGCGGCCTCCCACGAGGGACTAAGCCCCCTCCCCTCCCCCCAACCACCCACCAACCACAACTCCTCCTCCTCAACCTTCTCCACTGTCGGCTGACTTGCACAATGACAGTAAAGTATTTTACGTTTTGAAGAAAGTTATCACTGCTAACTCAAAACACACACAGCAAAAAAAATTGTCTCCATGGCAACAATGTTTTGATGACACTGTGGTAGTTAGTAGTTCTTTTCCTCACTAAAATGTTTCCTTATTGTGATCATCAGGCAGTTTTTGTTTGCTTTCGTAAAAAGGCCGCTGACCTGAGTTGACAAGCGATTGAAGGCCGGATCTTATCTTTACGTCTAACACTCCACCTGAAAGGCGGACGCATCGGAAGCGCTGCCATCTTGGATCCAGGTAGGTTCGCGTTAGCGGCTGATGCAGATGCGACACGAGGGCTCACCGCACTCGCCGAAACGCCACCTGACACCGACGACCGCCAGACTGACGCCTCGGACAACTTGGAGGGAGGAAAAAAAAGTATGGCACGTTTACTGCACAATGAACCAATCCGAGAAATCATGTTGTTTTTTTTAATTTGACAATTCAATCACAGTATTATCTTAGTTGACATCAACAGGCATTTTGTTCCCCTCTAGGAAGAAATAACACGTGGCAGTAGTTTCCAAAGTGAAGAGGAGAAAAAAAAGTGTTCAAAAATACCAACTAAAGACTCGTTTCACACATTGAAAGAGTGTAAAAATCATGCAAGAATCGTGCAATGGTGACATTTACCGAGCACACGCCATGCTACTCAAACGGTGGCCGTCGTCCGCAGATGAGCGATTATCCGAAGTGTGTAGGGTGCATCATTTTGGACCAGTTTATATTTGAACAGTGAAACTTGTCTGGACTGTTTCCTTAAAAAGAATAAAAAGTAATGGTGTGTAGCACTTTCTTGGGGGGAAAAAATAATTCAACTGGTATTAAAATAAATATATTTATTTTAGTGTATATATAAATAATTAATATTTTACTGATTTCTTTTTATTTTACTGTGAAAAGACAACTTTTTGCATTTTCCTACTTCAGCAGCTTGATATGAATAAATATATTTTATGTAAGTGTATACATTTGTTTACTCCTTGGAAGACAAATTATTAATTATTTCCGAAAAAGAAAGAAAAAAATCAGTTGCTATGAATTAATAAAATATTTGTTTCATGGTATACATTCTTTCACTCATCTTCCAAAAAAAATATAAAATGTCGATGTGGCACTTTGAGAAGAAAATATTTCATATTAATTAATCAATATTAATAAATAAAAAATAATTCACTGTACTGTGTTGTGTTAGTGTTATTGAATATGTGATTTTGACTGACAATCTTTCATTTATTGGAGTTTTTTTTTTTTTTACAGCTAGCAATTTTGTATGTTATATTTTGGAATGTTATAAAATGTGTTTATTTATACAAAAGTAAAGCACTGAGTTGCCTTACTGTACGCAATGTGAACTGAACCATCTGTCCCGTTAATTACAGTCCTATTCAATACTTATTTTGTGTTTTGTTTTTGTTGTGCGTGAACGAACTGAACAAAAATCACTGAAGAAAAATCAATTAAGGCATGTTACCTTCTTATCGGACTGTCTGCACCACAAAATCATTTGAGCGGATTTATCCGCTCAAATAAAACACGAGTATCTCGTTAAAACTCAGCCGTCCATTCCTGTAAAAGAAGTGCCATGCATGTATTATTTTTTTTTCCCAGAACAATCAATGACAAATGGCTGGAGTGAGCCATGAACAGGAAAAGGTAACACGTGCAAGGTGACCAATAAATGCCGAGAAAAAAATCACATCTGAAGTGCAGAAAAATAAATAAGAATAAATAATCACAATTTAATCCAGTGTTACCTTGGCTTTAAAGTTTTATCCGTTCAGTGAGCCAGCTTGTAACTAAATTTACTTTTTTTGGCAAATAAATGGTCCCCAATGAAATTAATGACTTTTTTTTTTTTTTTGGTTTGATGATGGGTTTTGAAAGAACAGCTGGCAGTGAATGAGTTAATTCTGCCATTATTTTGTCCCCCCCCACCTTATCTGAAGATTATTCCACTAGCGGAGATAGAGGGGGGTCCACAGGGGCAGTGCCTCCCCCTGAAATATGCTTCAACCCCCATATGCCAGCCAGTCAATTGACTTTTTGGTATTTTCCGATCTTTCTGGAAATTTCCAGATGTCTACCGTAGGGAATATTTTCTGAAGACCTCCACCAAGGAAAAAAAATCCTAGCTCCTCCAATGAATCTCAAATCCGGCAGACAGCACAAAGCATGAAAATATCGACCAAGCCATGGCTCCTCACTTGAAAAACTTCTAAGGTGTCAAGGTACCACAGTCAAAACACATGTGCAGAGGCCTCATGACAAAACACATTTGTCCGCCATAACCCAAAAGCAACAATTAAATAAATAATCAATATTTAAAAACAAAAAACAAACCAGACTCGTGGATCTAAACAGCGCTCGGAGACCCACCTGGCAGAACCTAAGTTTTGCTACGGCACGCTGGGCAATCAAGCAGGCAAGCACGCGAGCCCCACGCACCTCCTAACCGGTCCCCGGAGAGGCTGGGATAAATTTTGTGGCGAGAACTTGGAGAACCTGTGAGGGATCAGTCATTGCTCTCGGCCCGCCTTCTCCTCACCAGCGAGGAGAAGAAGCTTCGACTCTGCTGAGGACCCATCAGCATGGGGGCTTGGTTCTTGTGGATGATCTCGATCTGGAAAGAATGTTTCATCCCGTTTTACCCAGTGGAATAGTTTTGTCGTCTTACTTTTCGCAAACTCAGATCCAAATGAGATCACCTTTGTCTTTCTGAAGGGTGCGCGTGTTTTTTCTTCTTCTCGGAACCGTACATGATCGATAATTTGTTCCCACCTGTCTCCGCACACCACAAGTGTTTCCTCCCTCCCTCAAAGTGGCTGCACTTTGTCACAATGAAACATCTCGCCTTCTTTGAGCTTGTTTTGTCTTTAATTAGGACGGCCCTCTCACGCTGAAGCGCGGCAGCCATTTCCATACGCGGCGCCCGGCCGCAGCCCGACGAGGCGCGGCGTGACCGAACGAGGGCCCTTCAAGCGGCGCCGTGACAATTCGCTTAGCCGCTTCTTCTTCGTGTGTTGTTTAAACGCTGGGAGAAAAACATCACGGTCCAAATGGGATGTTACCCCCGCTAATTATTAACAACAAGTATGCAAATGGCGCCGCATGAATAAACATATTGACGAGTGTCTGTCAGAGCATTTGCATATCGGAGCCACGTCTGACATGTTTCTTTTTCGCTTTGATGAACAGTTGTTACGTGATTTTCGCGTGTGATTGCGCTAATGGATCTTAATTATTCTTTCACTTTCATAACATGGATAGCCGAAATAATCTGTCATCCGAATATGATTTACTCTAATGTATTTTTCAATGGTTTACGATTTGGTGGCAGCCATTTTGACAGGGATATTTTTTCTCGTCATTGCTCCGATTGGCCTTGGCGGAGGTCCGCGCCGACTACATAAGAGTGAAAACTTACGGTGCATGGAGTCTGCATCCAAGGTTCACCATCAATCTGCATGGGAAGGGATTTACTGGTTCTGCAGGAGATGATTCGAAGGTTTGATTCAAATGGAGTTACGGCGTCATTTCACGAAACGGAAAGTAGGGCAAACCTGATGGTGACGGAGGAGCACTGCGCCAGGCGTCTTCCGGCGCTCTTCAGACCCGTGTAGATCTGACCCATCTCCATGGCCCCCTCGAGGCCGACCACCTCCAACAGCTGATCGGACAAATCTGGAAACACAAACGTGCGGGAATTAAATTCAGATCTGAGTCCCGCACGTGTTTGGAGAACATGGTGAAGAAAGTCAGGTGGGGAAAGAACAAAAGAACTCGCCGACATCTGCATCTGAGACACGTAAACGGCGCGTTAAGAACAGCAGCGCGTCAATTAATTAGATTGCACCGGCAATGCCAAGCAATCTTGTGATCATATCATTATTAATTTGCACTGATGTGTATTGATTTTGGCCCGGTTGGAAGCTGGGTGTCACGCGGGGGCCCCATCTGCTTCAGCCTCCGACGCTTTCCTCCTCGAATTAAGGAGCCGCCGCCTTCCCGGTCGGGAGCGCGTTCACATTAATTGAAATTCAGTCTTTTTTTTTTTCGTTGGATGCGTGTGAGGGTGAGGACTGGCTGCTCCCAACCTGTCGCGTCGGCTTTCCCGTGTCACCGTGGTGACGGACAGGCGTCGCTCTCTATCTGGGGCTGTGAGTGAGCTGCTTTTCAGGGTCACACTGTGTGTACATACATGGATGACATCGCCCCCCACCCCCTCCCTCGTTTTCTCACCCGAGTGCAAACGCTTTAACACAGGTGACGTGCACTGTGTCACCGCGGGCAGGGGTCCGTTTTTTTTTTTTTAGCCCCGGGCAACAACGATTCAATGTGGGACCGATGAAGTCATAGTTTGCTGCCTAAATGGGTTGCCATGGAAATATGACAGTGACGGCTCAATTTTTCATTTGCTGCCTTTGTGGAACGAAATAAAACAGTTCGCTTTGGGACTGAGATTTTTTTTTAACTGTCCTTCGCTTAACGTCAGACAAAAAGAAGCTCTAAACTTCCTCGAGCCGTCAAGTCCGACTACAGCAAAACGTCGGGATTTCTGCGGCGACCTGTCGTCCAATGAGTGCGTCACAAGGGGGCTTGTCATGGGGCATCAGTCCCCAAACAACACACCCCACCCACAGTGGAGGGGGGGAAAAAAAAAACTCACTCCCATTGTAAATAATTCACTCCGCAGCCATTCCCTTCCACCTGAGGGGCTTGTCTCCTGGCGTCACCAGCAGGATGATTTAACAGCTCCAGAAAGGTCAGCTACACAACCATGCACACGCACACGCACACAAAAAACCTGCCACCGGTTTGATCCATGTGTCGTGCTCGACTACGCCCCCTCTGGCTAATTCACTAAATGGACCTTTTGGGGAGGGGGGGAGATGTGTTGGGTCTGTAACGTGTAGCTTTGTGCTGATTGGTCCAAGATGGTCGGACTTTTTTTTTCTGTTATTGTTTTGATTATTAATTTAATGAAAAACTAATTTTTGAACATGCTAACACACCAAACTTGATGTTCTTAATTAAATTTTTTGTTACGCAATCAAACAGCAGATTTAGAAACAAACTGAATTAATTTTGTTGAGCGGTTTGTTTTTGTAAAATCATCAACAGTCTTCCTCCACTTTTAGCAGGTAGCCACGTTGGGATTTTTTTTTTGGGCCAGTCCCGATGACGGCCGTCCTTTTGACGTAAATGGAGTCGGGGGAGTCCGCTCGTATTAACCGAGCGTGTCCTCCGCTGTCTTCGCAGGCCATTAATACGCAAGTGACAGTTCCAAATAGTGACACGGTTTTACCTGCGTGTCGCAAACAAAAGCCGCTAGCTGTGATTCACCTTGTCACCCGTGAAATATTCATGCGCTGGTTGAAAAGTTTCGGGGTCCCAAGTTTGGTGTTGAATGTTTCTCCCGTCTCTCACCTTGAACTGCAAACATGAGCTCCTTGGGGTCGGTCAAAGGCGTCCTCCTGTCCAGACCCTTCTTGGCCGCCTTACGGTGACCCCTTCTCTTTTTGCTTTCGCCCCACAGGTTGGAGCCGCCGTGCATGCTGGGTATGTTGAGGATGGCGATGCCCTCCAAGGAGACGGAGCTCAGGTCCAGGGTCACGCCGTCGCACTTTGAGCGAGAAATTGAATTATCTTCAAGATGGAGGTGAGGTGTTATTGCAACACGTCTTCCTCACAGTTCTGATACTTTTGAATTTGAACAAAGTCCATTTTTATCAAGCTCCCGTACTTTTCTCGTCCTAATTAATAAGGCACTTTTCAAAGCGGTGGGAAAAGATGAAGTGTATCTTCATTAACATTTGGTATCACACTCGGCGGGGTTGTGCAGGGCTAATTACCTTTGCGCACAATCCAAGTCTAATGGGAAGCACTCTTCAAATACACATTTTCACAGGAGTGAAATTAGCGCAATTCTGGGCTATTTATGGAAAACAAAATGGTCACCTGTTATCTTACAGTTCTCCCCTATGTAGGCAACTTTACAATATTTCAAAAAAAAATTTCTAGATTCTATACAATCAAATTCAAATTGCGCCTTTGGTGTAGTACCACATTGTGCCACAACCTGCCCCGGCAGCACTGAGGTCCACACGCGGCATAATTACGTACTCACCTCAACCTCCAGGAAGTCGTGTAACTTCTTGCACGTGGCCGAGAAGGTTTCTGAAGTGCCGAACTCAAAGTACCACAGCTTGTTCTTTGTTCTGGGAGAGAAAAGAAGGGCAAGACAACACTCTTGTGACAAGCCAAAGTATCTGTTGTGAAAAGGGATTTCCTAAACACTAGAAAGGAAATACACTGTTGCGTCCGTTTGTCACATATTGAGGTATGGAGTTAAGATGGCGTCGAGAGGCAGAACGTGGAATATCGGTGGCTAGCATTAGCATCAGTTAGGTGGTGAAAGAAGGTCATCTGTGTGCATCTCGGAATTAACTTAAGACTGGAGGGGGACTGGCACCCCCCGGCCTCCATTGCTAAGGCTGACGATCAATGACCCAACCATCTGTCTATACACTCATCATAAATTACATCACAGGGGTAGGAAAACATTTTATAATTTCAATCTATTCATTGACCAATTTGGTTTTAAAAAAACAGAGGTCCGAACATCGACCCTTGCGGAACTCCACTTTCCGACAATCCGAACCTCCGATCGATACGGAATAGTCTCGCTGATCTGAAGCAGGAATTCTAATTTCACAGAAGAGTTTTCATCTTTCCAAGAGATGGACGGCAAAGAGCGGAATGCTATTTATCTTCCACTGTGAAAGACAAAAAACAACAACGACGATGCTGACACACAGGTGTGACTACAGTAAAGAATGAAGGGGGATGTATTAGTATAAGCAGAGGAACAATCACTGAATTATTGATTCCCTCATTAGGACTTTTGTCAGGACCATTTAGCCACTTTATCGATGGGCTTTCATTTAGTCTACTTGCAAGGTAGAGCGACTGATTTATCGTGGTAAGAGGGGGCAGGCGGAAAAGTGAAACCGCAGGACCGTGCACGTTGGCACGTAAACAAATCAGGACAGTGTATTCAGAAGAGATGGTTGCTGATTTGGGGGTCAAATGAGCCACGTGGCTTAGCAGGTGCAAGTGAAAATGGAGATATGAAAAAGTGTATCAATGGAAAATACTAATCAAATAAATAAATTGAAAATCTTCATTGAATTGTTTATTCCTGTTTTGAGAGGCAAAGATAACACGAGGCACCCGTTCCCTCAAAGCTGCCGCATCTCCACGGGACGTCATGCAAACTTAATGATGCTTCCCGTGGGAGCGATGAGGAGGCAAAAGCAACGCGGCTCAAATATTGAAAGCTCAAAACCAAGATTGGACCTGCAGTGTATCAATGCAAAGTATATGCTGATAGCTGCTCAGGTTGGTCACCCGATGAAGTCAGCTGTTGAAGTCAAAGCTGCCAATGAAGCAAATAATAAATAAATTTAAAAAATCACAGATCAACGGAAAATCGTTGAGATCTAAAAATGGTCCTTCATAGCATCATTTCGGAATTTAATCCTAAATCCCAAAGCTTCGTCTATCCTATCGCTGCTGTGTCATCACAACGCTTTTATTTGAGCTCGCCCTGAGGCCAAAGTCCCGTTCCGTGCACTTTACACTGGACGCACTTAACACAACACGGCCTCCATTGATTTTCCCCAGCGCTGACACTTAATCTAACCCACAGTGATCTACGACCTTATTCGAGCGCTAATTTCTTCTTGATCAGAGGTGATAAATATCGCATTGACATAACCAACTCTTTGCGTGCCGCATCAATGCGCCGCCGTGGTGTTTCAGCGCTCTGCCGCCTGTAGCGCTCTCCCGCGTCCGCTTGCCACTTTGAGAAACGACCAGAGCCGCATTAGGGAACAACAAACATATATTTTTGTTTTAAAAGCAAGAATACCCCATGGACTAAGATTTATATGATGGTGCCTTTGAGCTGAGAGTTTACTTTTTTTTTTTACAATTGTTTCAGAACATTTTTCTACCAGTGAGTATTATTTTGTCTGTTTACATGTGTTGCTTCATTGTTTGTGTTAAAATATCAATTTCTTAAAGGTTTAAAAACGCTGTAGCACGTAACTTGAAAAACTAAGTTGGGTCACTCGTATCGGAAGCCACCACTGAATTAAAAAATAATAATAATAATAATGTTTTTTCTATATTACAGAGTGAAGTTAAGGATAACGGATGTGTCATGAACGCAACAAACCGACTGAACGGGCTTTGATCCGTGCTTGGTTGAGGACAACTTAAGTGGCTTCACAAGAAAGGTTAAACGAGTATGTGTGTGTCTGTGTGTGTGTGTGTGTGCTCCCACCGAGCTGTGGGACAGGGGCCACAGGTGAGATATCTCTAAATTACACACAAGCTCTCATTAATTATAGATGACACTTTGGTCGCATAAACGATTTCAACCTCAAATGAGGTCCGAATGTGTGTGTGTGTGTGTAATTTATAACACTGGTTGGTTCTCAACACACACACATTCACACACACATTGTAGTGTAGCCCAATCCAGCACATGGCGGCGCTTTGATGAACACGGCTCATTATGCTAAAGAGCGCCGCATGCCCGGGCTTCCCTGCGCCTTCCGGAAAGGTTAACTCGGGATGGTTACACAGCACAGCTGGGGCCTGGGGGGGCCCGTGGGGGACCCCGAGAGTGTGGGGCGTCCCGGGAGGGGCACACCGAGACCGTTAGATGTCTAAGGACCTTAAATAGAAGCCCAAATATCAAGGGGACATCAAGGCTCTGGTAAAGATCGACACTTAAGCAACACAACGGGAAGAAATCTGCTTTTTTTTTTTTTTTTAAATGTGGCAGACAGCAGGGTGAACAAGTGGTTAGTATGTTTGCTTCACAGTTTTGGGGGAGCTAGCAACTTGAATCTGGAAACTTTAGCGTAGTTTGATAGTAGCTAAATTTCGCGAGCTAGCAGTGTCATGTTATTTTGGCGCTAACTAATGTGATCTGAAAATCTTTTTTTTTTCTTGTATGGCCACAACATTCAAACAACAAACAAGAAGTTCGTGAATGTACATGTAATCAGAAAAGTTGGCAGGTTTTTAGGTCTGAATCTCTCCCGCCACCAGAGTTGTAACCATGTGACACCTTGAAAATTCTGTCAACACCTGCCATGTTGCTTTTAGTGGCCAGAAGGTGTTAACCCCCCAAAAAAAACATTAACAATATGAGCCACAGTCACATAACAACGGGTTGCCGGGAGAGAAAACTGAAAATTGGCTGCCAGAAAAGTGCTTATTAGACCAGATTGAAAAGAAAGCACTCAGTTCCAAAACCCAACACCAAATAGGATAAATGCATGGAGGATTTTGTGGACAGTTAGGAAAAGTTTGCCCCAACCACCAGGTTCCACAATCAGCACCCAAGGGGGGGTGGACATTTTGATTATAACAGGGGAAAAAAAAAAAATTGGTCTCAAGGACTCATGTTGGGAATTGAACAGGAAGTCAGCCATTTTGGTTTGGTTGTAATCTCACAGCAGATTTAAAGTTCCGAAAAAATCAGGCTGATTCACTGAGCCAGTAAACGAAACCACAGCACTTATCCCCGGAAAAACGCATATCGCAAAAAAACCTATCAACATTTTTTTTGATAAACCGGAAGAGCAGTAAAGTTAAACAGCGGCGCAGAAACACAGCGTTGATTAATTCATAACGACACAACGAAAAGGCCCAGCGGTCTAAACTTTACAAACCGTGTGGTCTCTTTATTTTCCCGCCATCCTTCCTTTTCCCCTCCGAGTCACAGATTAGCGCGTAATTACATTAAGGATCAGCAAAAAATGTCGGATGACGGTGGGAGGAAGGTTATATTTTGAAAAAGTCAGTCGAGGCGTACCGGCGTGGGTGGGAGGAGAAAGAGGAGGAGGAGGCCCGGTCTTGGTCACGGGCCGGCTGATTGTCTGCTTTTAATCCTCGACCTCATTATCACCTCCAGGTCCGGCAGTGGCAGTAAATGAATCTATCTGCCGAGTGTCAAATCTTCACACCTTCGCCCTGGTAATCACCCCAAGGTGCAAATACACAAGATGGATAGGACGCGAGGAGTCAAGGGAGACGGGGGAGGGGGAGTCGCGAGACCCCGACATTCCATCAAGAAAATCTCCTCCGTTCATAATTAAGGCAATTGTCCCAATGTTGCTTGGCAGTTAAAGGTGATTAAATATTCAGTTTCTGTATAAGGTCAAATCACAGACAAAATGTATACATGTGACACTGATGTGACACACATGCAAATTTTCTTCTTCTTTTTTAATTAATTTTATTAAAAATGACCGCACATGAAAATGCGTGTAAATGTGTTCATGTGTTTTTTAAATTATATTATTTTTTAATTATATAAATCTTAATTTATTTGAATTTATCCATCCATCAATTTTCTAATTTAATTTATTATTATTTTCTTTGTTGCTGTTTTTTTGCTTGATCGTAGGAAATATTAAAGCCCAAATTTTGTCAGCTGTTATTTTATTTTAACGGAATTTTCATTTCCTCCATGTAATCAACGCAGCGTGTACAGAACTCCGAAGCGGCGCATCCGTGTTGTTTCCACACCATTTTACGAATCCTCGGTGAAAAATGATTGAGGTATTTTAAGAAAATGATTCTGTCTGTTATTTGAATCCCGTTAATAATTCACACGGGCGAATGGCTTTAGGATCTCTCTATTACACACTATCCTTGCCACTTCAATAATGCATGCTGATAGTTTCACAGGGTAGCAGAGATTTTTGTTGGATTTGTTCACGGGGTTCGTGACCGTTGGAAGTATCGCAACTTATCAAAAAGGAGGGGGCGGGGAGAAAAGTCGAAATCTGCACGGATTCACATAGCAACAGGCACTATTGGAGTTTTTCTACAACTCATAAACTCATTTTGCCAAAAATGTATCTCCGAATACCGTCAACAAAAAACAACAGCTGGGCCATCTTAACATCTCTGAAGAACGAGCGCCAGGAGGACGTGGCGTGGCTAAATGGCGCACCAGGAGCAGGCTAACATATGCTAACGAGCACAAATGGGATTATTAGGAGGCGGCGTGTCATCGCTCTGACTGATCCGCCATGTCAAACTAGCCAAGCCAATTCAATTAGGGCCTGGATGACTCCCCGGCGCTAGTGGAGACGTATGGGCAAGACGTTAAATATTGATGGAAACATACTGGAGATGCCACATTTGTCCGTGCGCCAAAGGTGAACACGTCTCCTGCAGCTCATCACAAAGGCTAAATATGAGGAGCGTCCATTCGTCATCGGTGGAGACGCTACACGGCGGGTCACCGGGGAGAAAGGGAGGGAGGGGGGGAAACCACACGTGATGATCCACTGGGTTAATTACACTCAAAATTACACCCTCCCCTGCGACACCACATAGTGGAAACCTTTTTTTTTTTTTCCTATTATCACCTGTGGTGGAGACCATTCATGTCATTGGCCCAGAGTCTAAGCAACTTTTTTTTCATATTTATAATCTGATAATGAAAGGCAAAGACCTTTCTCATATTTGAGTAAACCTTGACGCTAGAATCGTTTTGAATGTTTAAGAACAGTGAAATTGCAAAAATGTTTGGGAGTGTTAATTTGGAAATTTGGGAAGAGTGTGACTAACCTGCTATTAAATTTCTCCGGGTGCTTCTCCCTCATCACGTGAAAACGATGTGCGATCGAGGCGTCCTGCAAAGAGGAATTGAAGTGTTTTGTTAGAACACTTTTATACAAACAAATAATACGAAGCAATTTTAGCGGTAAAACGAAAATGGAAGCGAATCGTCGGCTTACTGTAGCAAATGGTGTGATCGTGTCTTTCCTCATTACGATATTTAAGGCAACTCGGAGCTCATTAACAGAGCGCCACGTGGCGTGCGCTTACGCCGCCGTGTGAGGAGAGGTGGAGCGCTATTGACAGGGGAGGCCTGATGACGGAGGCTCCGCCGTCGAGCTAGCGGCTAATTAAGCAAAACGCGCGTCGCCGATAATCACAGCTCCGGGAGCTTGCAGACAAGCGTGGAAAGCGTCCTCCCTTTTTTTCCACTTATCATCCACCTCTGTCACTCTTGACCGTCCTCTCACCCGCTTTCACGGCCTCCCGGAGAGAAGCCGGAGACTCGAGGCGGGGAAAAAAGTGTGAGTTTTACCAAAAGAGGCTTTTTTTTAAACAGCGTCTTAACACCGTCTGCTCGGACCGCTTAAGAAAATAAACTTTGAGGAGGAAGTTTAGAGGAAATTTTACTTATTGGAGATTTAGATGAAAAAATAAATAAATGCAGTTGTTTTTCGGATAAGGTGTTTCATGTAAAATTATGATAAGATGGAGTAAAGCTGGTGCGGCGAAGTTTAGGATTATCAAGTGACATTTCCTTTAATTCACACTTCTAAGTGTCGTCCACAAAATGCTGGCAAGGCCTTTGAAGAAAAAGAGGCTGAACTCAGCAAAGTTGTCTGGCTCGATAACAATTTAGCAATACGGAAAGCGCAAACTTTTTTTTTTTTGGGGGGGGTGCTCCTCTCAACCCTCCCTTTCCTCCATCATGTCCTTCGCCTCCTCCCTTCCAACAATGTATTTTGATCCACCCCCTTTTTGAGTGGCACTATTGAAACACAAGGAGGACCCCCTGCTAGTGCACAAACTTAGCAGGAGCCAAAAGAGGAAGAGAGAAAAAAAAAAAAAAAAATCAATGCCTCATCTTTTTCTTCTTCTGGATGTCTCCTCAAAAAGACCAAAAGTGTTTTGGCTGATTCCCCACGGACGCAGCAGCAGACGGAGAAGGTGAGATGATGGATGTATCTGAAGGAACTTGAT
This sequence comes from Syngnathus scovelli, assembly GCF_024217435.2. Classification (NCBI taxonomy): domain Eukaryota; kingdom Metazoa; phylum Chordata; class Actinopteri; order Syngnathiformes; family Syngnathidae; genus Syngnathus; species Syngnathus scovelli. The sequence continues at coordinate 2,393,590 of NC_090855.1, forward strand.
TCTCTTACAAAACAGGACAAGAGCAGCGAGCCGGGAGGGAGTTAGTTAGCTGGTTAGTTATCTCCCCTTTGGCTTGAGGCGTTGACAAGCAACACCAAAAAGCTTCACCTCGGCAAAAAAAAAAAATCTGACTCTTTACAGTCACCTGCTACGCTGCCCTCAAATAATGACCAATGTTAAACATTTGGCAGGCGAATTAAAGCGGGACATGTGTAATGTCCTCTCATAGCTCAAGGTTTAGTCCAATTAGGAGCGGACTTTCATGTGCCTTTTCATGTGGGAAGAGTAATGTCCGCCCGACAGGAACGTGGCGCGGTCATTAGGCCGACTGACTGCATTATGCTAGCGAAGAGCACGCCCTGATTAGTTCTGTCTCTCGGCTTTGATTGAAATCATTGGGAGAAAATTGGTTCTTTTAATCGGAATAGAAATGGCATAGTGTATATATATATATATATATATATATATATATATATATATATATATATATATATATATATAAAAAAATTGGCCAGATTTTTTTGTCCTTCAACTTCTCGCAACCTTTCCTCAGCGCGATGATGCTACGTGGTTAGCGGTGGCAATTGCTGATCTTTTGATTTGAGCCGTGTCATTATAGAAACAATCTACTTTTCATCAGCATAATCTCGGAGGTAATTATTAGCTTGACTTGTCACGTAATCTTTACGGTAGCACACCCAAAAAAAAAAGTGTCAGAAAATATGACACTCAAATCTATAGAGAGCTCAAAGTCTTTTTAATCCCTTACAAACAACTTCATTTGTTATCATCACGCATGCTGGCTGATGCTGCGCAATTTAAAAATTGACAAGAGGAGCCACAAAGCGTAAATAATTAGATTTATTTTTTAGCTTTCTACAGATAGATGTTTCTTGGTTTGAATCTGGGACTTATCCATCTAATATTGTGTACATGGTTCAAATTTGTTAGCCACTAGGGGGCTAATGTGACCCGAAATGACCACGTGTCTTTTCCGTCTCGGCTTCTTAAGACTTTTTTGTTTGGCTACTCATTACGTGCGTCAGCGCTACACTGCCACCTGGCAAATGTCAATGACTAGATTTCCTCGCTGACATTCATCGGTAATGGCCGACATCAGTGTCATTATGTGGAAACGGTATTTGTTTTGGAAAGAAACCATGTTAAGAGTGCTAAAAAAAAAAAACATGTGTCTTGGAGGCCTTAGCGTCAAAGTGCGTGACTCACCACTCCGATGGAGAAGTAGTTGTTGACGATGCTGTACGGCACCGGATCGCCTCGCTCGTCCTTGTCGGTTGCCGTGACGTCAATCTTCCAGCGGTCCAGCATGACCTCGCTGCTGTTTTCGATGTCACGTAGGATCTTGAGCAGGCTCTCGCCTTCGTAGCCTTCCGAAGTGAAAGGTCACAGAGTTGAAGCTTTAGGTTAAACTTTTCGATTTCTTTTTTTCAGTACCTCCTCCCCAGCGCAGACATCGGGCCAGGTCATTTCCTGTGCCAAGCGGAAGTACACAGACGGGCGGGTTCCGGTCCAAGTTGGCCTTATCTGAAAAAAAAAAAGAAATAAAGTCACGACTCTGGCAACCGATCACAGCGAAATGGAAAAATCAATTTTGAGTACTGCTCTGGTGCTACTTAACGTAAACAGCCCGGCGGTCTATTTCTAGAGGCACGTTTTGTCCAACAGCCGTTCCCTCTTATTGCCTCACTCTTGTTTTGATTGATAAAAAAAATTGAGGCAATTTTTTTTTTCCTTCGCCGGCCGTACAAGTCAAGACGTCGTCGCGGCCAAATAAAGACGAGCGGCTTGATTCTTTCGTCTTCTTTCTATGTTCTTTCAAATGATGACTAATATGTTGTTCCATCATCCCATTTTACCACCCCTGACCACACACGCTTGCGTGTAATGAAAGTGTTTACATACACACCATCAAGTGTTTTTCTGTTTCTAGTCAACATTGATGCGAGCACGGAAGAGTGATAAAAAAAGACATCACGCCCTCTCCCAAAAAAAAAAAGAAATTGAGTGTTTAAGCTTGAGTATGTTGTCAAGAGGGGCGTAAATAGCACCTATTTAATCACTGGAAGCAGAGATTGGGTTCTGTACCTATAAAGTCCAGAATCCAGCCCACCGTGCCGTCTCCTCCGCACGCCAGCACCCGGAAATCGGGGACCTCTCGGAAGAAATTCAACCTGCGAGGGACGAGGAGAACTTTTATAGTCAAATAATTTCTTGAATGACCTCCACCAAAACCAGGGAACGGCTACCATTTATTATTTAATTATTATTTGCACTGCTGCTGAATTGCACATTTAAAACTTTTTTTTTTTTTACTGGTTTTCACACCACATGGCAAATTTGTATACATGTAATACCATTTCCTGCCACAGCATGCTGGGCAGCACTGAGCTTGACTGTGAAAGAAGCTGTGCAATTAACAGGAAGAAGAAGAGGTGATAAAATAATCTCAAAAGTTTCTCAGTATAAAAACGATCCCAAAACAAAACTGAGTGTGAAAGAGGCAACGTTTAAATGAATGCTGTAGTTTTTAGAAATACATTTTAAGCAAAGTCAATTAATTGCCTAAGTACTGACATTTGTAGGCATTTTAAAACGGAATCAGTCATTTAGCCGTATATCAAAACCTTTGACGAGTCCTCACCACGCCACTGCGCCCCTTCTAATAATAATAATAAAATTGCCGATCATTCATCTGCTGCCTGGTGCGGGCCTAATCGGATCACGACGTCCAATGTTCAGTTGGACGTCTTCCGTTCCTTCACAATAACAAAGACGTAACTGAATGAAGGCCCGCATGGCGGCTAAATGACTCGCTCAATTACACCCCGTCCGGGACGGTCAAACCGCATTAAAGAGGCAAACAGACGGCCGCGTACATGAAAGGCAACTTTGGGCCCATTTAAAGAGCAAGAAGCAAACACTTCATTTGCGCTTATTGCGTTAGCCGGGGAGCTAATTGACAGCAGCAGGGTGTGCGCGCGGCCAGCAGTGTCCACTCCGCTAATGCGCCGGAGAAAATATTAACCAGGATGTAGCAGCTCGAGGTCACCGGCAAAATTCACATTTCGGAATGGAAGACGCAGGCGACGAAGCGGGATCCCTTTTGCACGTGCCGTGCGCCGTAACGTTTTTATTCCCGATAAAGTCGCTGAGGCCCGGCTAATCAAAGCCAAACAACGCGGCGGCACGACAGCGCCGCCGACGCCAGATGCCGAAGGCCAAGACGGGGGAACCCGATGCATGGAAATCAAACATTCAAGGCCTTAATCACAGACGGTCGGCGTCTGGGAACGTCATACTGGCCGCTCGTCTAGCTGCTCATCTGAATGCGGGATCACATGTCGTCTCAAAGACACGCATGCGATGATGCTTATTATGCATGAGCAAATAAAAAATATCACTGCATTTGTAAACAAAAAATGATAAGCGGATGAGATTTAATGGAGGTAAAATGTGTCTGTTTGGATTTGAGAAGAAGACATCCAAATATTCCATCTATTAGATTCTGGAATTTGTTGAGATGCTTCCAATAGTGAAAATCTTCTCAAAACGTTTGGCTGGTGGTACTTACCCGGGCATGGGTCCATTCTTAGCTAGGTTGTACACCTGCCTCGGGTTTAAGAGGTACTGGAACTTCCTATAGATTCTGTCACATGACCAAAAATAAAATCACTGTCACACAGCAGCCATGACTTTCCGTATTCCGTCCCGATAAGGCCCAAAGGCAATTCGCGAGTGTGACGCGGCGAGACGGACTGGCCGGCGGCGGGGCGGGACATACCCTGAGACCCCTTTGAGGAGAAGCCATTAGAAAGACTAATTCATTTTAATTCCAATTTCATTATGTCAACTGACTGAAGTCATATTTTGATCTCATAATTTAAACAAATGGGGGGCCGGCGTAATAAGGAGCGAGTGATGATGTTTCAGTAATAACCCAATTAGCCCCGAGTTACAGAGAAGGCCCGGGTGGTGAGGAAGGGGTCGCGAGCAATGGAGGAGGTGAAAGCCATCCAGAAGATGACACGCTTTGCTTTTGATAAGTCCAATTTTTTTTAATATACAAGACTATTTTTTGAGAACAAATAAATTCAGATTGACCTAAGAAATGTTTGATATGTCAAAAACCGAAGCACCGAGGTCTTCCGAGGCTATAAAGGAGGTGGACTCTGTTTTGTGGAAACAAAGTGTGTACTCAAAGTGTGTACTCACCTCTCTCCCTGTTTGCCGCCGCTCTTTGGATTGACAAACACCAGCAGCGGATGAGTGCCCTCTATTGTCGTGATCTGAACAGGAGATGTCAAAACAAAGCGTGGGTGTTTGGAGACTGCAGGATGCTTGGCGGGAATTGCCTTTCATGATGCATCCTCTCAAACTGTTTGAGCAGGCACGTCGCACGGCTACATTGCACCAGTTGAAAACTGCTCACGCCTCGCAAAACCTCGGTCGCCTTAATTCAATCTCGTACTAAAAAAAAAAAATAGACATCCAGAAATTGCCATCACCTAAAATATGAACACCAAACTTCATTCATAGAAATTTCAGAAATGTTCTTTTGATTTCGGTATTTTGAAACACAAGATAAGTTTCGGTTGACCATTCGCTATTTTTACATTGCTACATTACACTGCGCTCTCAATACTCGTTAGTCAGCACGTGTTAATTGGCAGCCGCTTGGTCGGCCGTGACGCGGGGGAATCACTTCCCAGTCCCAGAAAGCGCCGCGGGCCCAAGCTCGCAAAGCGCCAACCCAAACAAGCTCTAATCCGCCGGCCCTTGTTTGAACGGGGGCTTTTGTCGCCGTCAGACCTCGCTCCCCACCCCGAACCCCCGCCCCTGCTTTCGGTGACACAGATGAAGTGCTTAACTCTCCCTTGTCTGCTAACCCAGCAGGCCGAGGGGGGAATTAACGAGCTCCCCGTCCAGCCCCGGAGTGATCCATTACTTCCTGTAATTATAAATAATAATCTTGATTATTACGCTGGTTAGCCGGCGAGGGGCAGAGACGGATGTGGCGCGGGATGCCATTCATCACCGCCGTTGCTAGACGAGCAGTCGCCACGGACGCCGTAATGGCTGACGGATATCGTAAGAGAGGATCGTGGACAGGACGAGGCGGGATAAGGGAGTCGCTCACGTGCGCCGCAAAATTGTGTACATCCACTTGCGGATGATGTTCATCACCTGCAGGCCTTGACCGTCCACCGTCACAGAATTGGCTCTCTGGACCTTTCCGCGGCTCGACAGGCTGCACCGTGAGTCCTTCCGAAGAGTCGACTGCCTTTCCTGAAAAAGAAATTTTTTGGAGGGCGTAAAATGTCAAACCGGGAAAAAAGAAAAGAGGTCTCACCAGGACGACGGGACAGATGGAGTTTGGCGGGAGGATGTGATCTCTTAGAGGACCACAGTCACACTCGGGTTTCACGTGGGAGGCACACTTGTTATGGAGCTGCGAGACATCATATCGTTATTATTTTTATCGGTGGGGGGGGGGGGGTCCATGTAAACAAAACTCATTACAGTATCGGTAATTAATGACTCAACACAGACGTTGCTGGTCTTAGTTTTTGCAACTGTACTCGAGTCCTCACCGTGATTTGACACCACACGCAATGCAGCCCAGTTAGGCCCTGGTAACACTTAATGGTTTTGTGGCACTTGTCACACTTGTTGGGGCAGTTCCCTTCCACCCAGAAGTGATGCATGACCTGTAGAGGGAGTGACACCTTAAAATACTGGTGGCAAAAGTACACACACCCTGGAATCAAGAAAAAAAAAAAAGCGTGGAAACAATTAACGGAAAAGCAAACAAGTCTGTGGATCAGTCGGTTGTTGCGGCTAATTAGCAATTCCAAGCAGGCAATAAGAGAGCATCGAGGCTTTCGGAGAACGCGAGCGCGCCGACGAGTGCGCCGCACTCCAATTGGACGCACCTCGGTGTTTTTCTTGGATTTCACGTAGGTTTTGATGCAGGAGGGCGGCGCGCGGGCTACGCAGCGCTCGTGGACCGTGTACTTGCAGACTGGAGAGATCACAAGACAACAGCATTAAGAGTGTGCACGGAATTCGGAAGTGACTGTCTGCAATATAATTAAGTGACAGAGTTCAGTATGTTAGATTATGGTAAATAATAGAATACTAGGAATAATAAAAATAAGACTGGCCTGTGAAAAGAAATTTTTGGGACACCCTGTATATTAAATATATTCATATTAGCGCTCTAAAAAAATCATTCTATTTCTTCTGTCTGTGGCGGTGGTGCTGCAGGTGTGTATGCAAAAAAACTTTTTTACATAACCTGTGCTCATTATGAATATATGGAAAGGAGGTGGCTGGAACTATACAGTGCACGCCAACACCACGAAGTGGAATAAGAAAAGGTCATTCAAAAAACGTGGATTGAAAATGCGGCTTTGGCATTGAATTCTTTTAAATTGCAGCAAGACAATGATCATCTATTAATAATGGCAATGCGGCAGGTTGTGTGTGTGTGTGTGTGTGTGTGTTGCAATCCACTCACATGAACAGCAGAGTCCCTGCTTGCCGAGGCCGATGAGCATGTTGAGGCAAAGGTTGCAGTAGGCCGGCTTGTTGAAGTGCTTCAGACGCCACACGTGTTGACCGTCATCTTTCACATTCTGCACACACACCATTAGCACAATTCAAGTAGCAGATGATAAGCATTCAGCCTATTTTGGTTTTACCGCTATCATAAATGCAATAAAGTTCACGCTTGCAGGAAATTCACAAAGGAGATAAACATTGTCACTTCTTTTTATTATTATTATTACACCTTCTGTTCCATTGGACCAGGAAGGGATTCTAAAATGTCTTCTGCTTTGTACGTGCTCTTCATTGGACAGTTTAAGATCATGTCAACAAACTACAAATTGACAGTGAAATATATTTTTAGTATTTTCATGCGAGGGTTTACTTTCTGAGTCATTTTAGTCCCTTATAGATGTGCAATTAAATAGATCTAAATATATTTTTTGGGGAAAGAAAACCAGACATAAAGTGCAATTTTGTGACAATCTCACCGTATGTAGATTTGTTTTCTGGGACATTTTTGTTCATAGAGCATTCTTGGCATCAACTCGATAAAAGAAGAATAAGTTAGACTAAAGAGAAAAAAAAAAAAAAAAAAAAGTCCATGGTATCTTGGGGAATGGCTCTATCTAGTGGATACTATTGGAACTGCACACTCGGACTTGAAGCCAAGGGGCAGCCATCTTGCGTTGCCCCCCTTTTACTGATTTTTTTAATGCTAGGATCTGCGTAGAACAAAATGAAGCCCTGCCTCGTTTTGATTTCCATTTGCAAATTTTAATTTCTTATGAACAGTCTAAATAAATTAAGAAAAAAATTGTCTACTCACAGTCTCCAGACCCAACAGGACCAGAAGTGGGATGGTGGTCATCCCTCCTCGGATCCACTCTTCCAGAGACACGGTGCCATCGTGGTCGTAGTCGATCTCCTGCATCATTTCCTGGAGGATCTTTTCATACAATTGGTACGAAGACAAAACAAGGTTAGAAAAGTCTTCACGTCACCTAGTCTGATCAAAATGAAGACATATTTTTAATATTTAATGTATATATGAATATTTATGAATATAGTGAGAAACTAACATTACTTAAAAAAAATCAATAAAGTTACATTTGAGCTCAGAAACACATTTCAAGTTTGACCTCTTACAGGTTTGAGCTCGGTCACGTCCCATTCCAGGTACTCGGCCACGTGCATCATCTGCGAGATGATGTGCTCCAGCTCCTGCGTGAACGCACACACACATTTATATTTATACGCTATATTTAAAGACAGTCTTTTGTGATAATGGGCTGATGGGGGCCTCGTAATAACAGGTTGGAAATGTCAGTGGAGGCGGCGTGAAGAACTCAGTGGCTTAATTACAGTGTTTGTTGTTTTCTTTCGAGGGAGAAGCAGAGCAGCTGACATTATTACAAAGGTCAACACGGGGTCACGTCGTAATTTGGTGAGTGTCATTAAATGGGAGATACGCACTTTCTAGAAAAGCATCAATATTTATGGAGCAAAAATTAATTGACATCTGTGTGTTTTTTGTGCGTGTTTTTGCCGTTTTGCTTGTCCTATCAGAGATAATAAAAGGATCCAGAGCTATTAATGGGACACTAATGATAGGATATGCAAAGTTGTCTCACCAAGCCTCTAATTTCAGCCCATCAAGGGTGTTGTCGCACAAAATTGCCACCCTCGCTCTTCACATTTTTTCATTCACAAATGCGTACCACTGATATTTAAAATCGTCCATCAATGGCTCGGATGTGAGAAACTGAAAGATTGTTTTATTTTTCATAACGTTTTGGGAGAAAGATAACAATGTGCTATGTAAAGAGAATGAAGTACGTTAAAAAAAAAGATGAACTAGAATGAAGACAAATACTTACCGAGCTGTCCAGAGAGCCGTTTCCGTCTGTATCATAGAGACGAAACATAACTGTGGAGAAGAGGGAAAAAAAATAAATGTTATCAACATCATCTGCTTTCACAAGATAGTCACAATTATCATAGCGGCTAACTTGCGTAAGCCGAGACTGCTGACATCATGAGATGCTCCGGAACAAACGGATAACGGCTTCTTTCTTTCACGGAAAGTGATGTCGAATGTTTAAACTAAAGAATGGCAAAGAAAATAGAAAGAGATTCACGAGTAAATTTCTAATGTCAATTTGAATAATCATAATAAACTACCTTAGATAAAAGAAAAGTTTGTAGATTCATATTTTGTACTTAAATTGTATTTTTTCCAAGTTATTGTATGAGTTTATAATTCGAATGTAATTGGGAAAAAGAAATACTTGCATCCAGTGATTAAAGGCAACATAAGTACCTGCAGTTCTTAGACTCACCAGCAGAGAGCGCTATCTGATAATACACCGTTGTGACTTCCAGTGAGAATCGTTTTTTTTTTTTGGTTTTTTTTTATTTATTTACCTGATCAGTAAATTGAAAAGATAAATGTCTCATTTGGCAAATTTAATAATAAAACAACAAACAAATTCAAAACCGCTGTGTTTTCATCTATTCATAACCCAAGCTCGAAGACCACCATGACGTCATACTTTCCTTTCGGGTGGCAAAAGTACAATATTCCATGGCCCACGTCTAAACAAACCGTTATTCCATGTCAGAAACGGTTGCACATTTGGTGACTGACTATTTTTAGCTTTCTTCTCTATTGCCATAGTATCAAGCGTCAGCGGAAAAGACGATTTGAGCTATAAAAAATGGAATGCTCGCCACTCACACTCCAGTTTGTCCTCTGGCCGTCCTCCTTCCAGCAGCGACAGGTAGCACACGATGTCTTTGAGCTGCACCGTGCTCTGCGGCCCGGGTAGGGCGCTCGTCCTCAGTGGGGTCGAGTTGCTTTTGATCAGCTTGAGTCCTGCAGCGAGGAAGGAGGGGGGAGCAAAAAGTCAAACCTGCAACTGGGAAGTCTGCCTGACATCAATGGAGCACAACTGTGCATTTAGAACTTTTAACTTTTCGTAGTGAAGTATTTCGAAAAGCTATAAAGAACCTAAGTGATGTTAGTGTAAACTCCTACCAGCGACTTTGGGCTTGTCGGAGGATGAGGACGGGCTGGCATGGTCCTTGTTGCTAAAGGACAAAAAAAGATGCTGGCAGAACTCGTGCGGCAGCTCGCTCTCCAAGAAGGTCTGCATGAACACCTTGAAGCCCTCAAAGTCAATCTCCTGAAACATACAGTAAAATAAATGACCTCTTTGAAATGTGATCAATTCCCATTTCTGCAGCCTGCGGGGTTTTTATGTCAAGAAAGGGGTTGCTGGAAAAGAAGGTAGTTAAACACACCTGGCTGAGGATTTCTTGTTTCTGTCAAGAGAGAACAGAAAGATTGAGTCTTATTTTTTTATTTATAATTAAATCAAACTATGAAACAATAAGCTATAATAATGTGTGTTGGATTGATCAGCGATGACTTGCACAAACCTCCTCTGGATTGTATTTGGCCAGCACACCATCGCCGTGGAACTCCTGCAGAACATCTTTCAGCTTCTTGGTCGAGTCTGACGACAGATCAAAGATCAGTGTGTGTGTGTGTGTGTGTGTGTGTGTGTGTGTGTGTGTGTGTGTGTGTGTTGAATCGAACATCTCATGTAAGCTGTTCATTGCAACACGCCAGAGCGCTTGTCATCATTCCTGAATGCCATGGCAACACAATCCTTAATGGCGGAGCGTGTGTGTGTGTGCCTGTGTGTGTGTGTCCCATTCTGCAGATGTTCTTAAAGCGGTTGTGTTGCAGCAAAAAAGCACTTTAGCCACATTAAGGCATTGTTGGGCGGCCATTTTTGTGCATAATCAAATGTGCACGCTTGAGAAGAAGAAAATATTCGACAACCTTCTGGAGCTGCAAATCTCTGTTCGGATTCTCTCAAAGTAAATCTGCTTTTTGAATCCTCACTGTACATTTTTTCGCCCCGAAATCCATATCCGATATAACTGTCGTCCGATTAGAAATGAATTAATTCACCGGCTTTTAATTAAAGTGCCTTAAGAGGTTTTGACAGCACGAGTAAAGTTTGTTCGGATTGACACGTGGGTAGGCGTCCATTGCCCTGCCAGTCTCATATTTTCCACACCACGTCAACATTTTGGAGGGAAATGTAAACCGCTGGCACGGCGCGGCGAAAGCGGCATGATGGATGGATGACTGGGAGCGCTCGCATTAAACGTTTCCATCTGGGTGCCAAAATCATTAGCCACGTCATTACGGGAGGAAATTGAAAAAGAGTCACGTGACAGGAGCGCCGTCAATTGTATTGGAATCTTCAATTAGAGTAATTTGTGAATATGCGAAAATTAATTATGAGAAGGATGCTTACATTGAGTGTATTCTTGCAAGAGGGCGAATTCTGCCGGGGTCAACGTGACCCAAATGTCCTGGCCGCTCGTCATGGTGCTCAGGCCTCACCCAGCAGCATTTTGGTCAGGCTTAATCCAAACGAGATGGGCTGTTTGGAGACAAAAATTAAAAGGAGTAGAAGAATATTGAGAAAATTTTTCTAGGGTTGAGCCAAAAACGCTCGGTCATTTAGGCGTGTTCTCTCGTCACAGTACAAGCCCTTGAAAAATTCCGAAAATGCCATTTGTGTTTTGATTTAATTAAACCTGAATTGAATTAAAGCCTCAACGAGTAGAGTGCAAAATCCTCGCCTGACGCAACAAGTGCAAGAAGACTGTTTTATTATTGTTTTTTTTTTTTTCTGCATTCTAGTCTGCGTCCAATGGCATCATCAGACAGAGCTGTTGCTATGATGACGGCACGAGTAGCCCACCGGATTCCAAATGAGACCACTGCCCCGCATGAATCGCCTGCTCGTAAATGTTGTGAGGCCGAACGATGCGCAATCCGTCATGCAACGTCGTTACGTCTCGGCTTGTGCGGTGAACCTGCGAGCGGCATCGATGAAATATTAAGTGTCGCACGCATTCGCCCATTCCCGATATCTCGTCATTCCGAGGCATGGTTGGGAAGCAGCATCCTCACGTGTCTGCTCACGCTAGAGTGTGCTGCATCCATCGGGAGGATGGAGAGTGCCTACACACACACACACACACACTGCGACAGGCATGCATCGATAAAACCACGAGATGAGGTCAACATGCCGTCGCTCACCTGCTACAGAGTCCAGGGAGCGGATGAGCCCCGGGTCCAGAAGATCCGCTGGTCTCTCCAGTAAGTGGGCGAGGGAGAGGAGGAGTGAAGGCGCTCGTCATTTAGAGAGTGTGCAGAAGAGGAGGCGGCAGCGGCGATCCGCTGGGGGGATCCGTTGGCTGCTGAGCCAAGAGTCTTTGTAATTAGATGTTGTGCGGAGAAGGAGAGGAGGTGCTGATCCAGTTTTTTTAATTAGAAGAGGCGATCCAGGTGATCTTTTTGATGTGACATGAGAGGTGACCAAGTAGGGGATCCGATGGAGAACACGGGAAGTGATCTTTGAATGATCCAATGGAGGATCCAGTCGGTGTAGGATGAGTGCTTGGACTATCGATGTTGTGAGATGTTCCAGAGAGATCCAGTGGGCGTTCCAAAATTCTACTTTTTTTGTTTTTAATCAGATGTCAACAATGTACAGATTAAGTGGAAGATCCAGCAGATGTTAGATCTCCAGCGTGTTATAAGAGACAGAGATGGATGATCCAGCAGGATCAAGTGTCTGCTGAAGCAAGAGTGTGGATTTCTGAATTAAATGTCGCATGTGAGCGAGGAGGGGAGGGGAGGGGAGGGGGGGGGGGTCTAGCAAATGAGCCAGCATGTGCTGAAGCAAGGTTGAGTCTTTCTGAATTAGAAGAAGGGGCGTCAATCCGCTGGTGCATCTATTGAGTGCTCCATTAGATGCAAGAAAGTGGATTTTTGAATAAGATGTCGAAAGAGAGAGGCTGCGCTATTGCCGCAGCCCACTCTTCATGTCAGGGGGGGGGTTGCTGTTTGTTTTCCTCCAAGCGAGAAACAGAGGGAGCGCACGCTAGAGAGAGAGAGAGAGCAGAATCATCACTCTTCCCGCCCCTCTATCTGCATTTTTTTCCTGTCAGCGCGAACGTAGCATCAGTTAGCATCCAAGACGACAGCCGCCAAGTGCGCCAATCTGTGGGGAAAAACGTTGAGTGAATGGAACTGATTTATTTAATAATATATTGAAATAATGAGACTCATCGGAATAATGTAAAATCACAATATAAAAACACTATATGCTGTAATATTAGTCATTTTTTGTTATAATATATGACTATAAGTATAGTCATATTACAAGTCTATTTTGTTGCGCCACCGTTTGTGGCCACAACAGACTAAACAGAACATATGACTGAAAATTTTCTGACTCCGCCCCTGGGTTGAGGAGACCACTTCGGTACGCAGTTAAATGGGAACGGATCATTAAGCGCGCCAGCATCTCAGACTGGAAAGCGAGCGGTCGCCATGGCAACTTTTAAGTGCACATCAAGCCTCTGCAGTCGATTCACATGGCTGCTTCGAGGTTTTCTCACCAAGCAGATGAGCTTGGGAGGCTAAAAAGTGTTGTGAAGCCAGAAGAGCATTTGGATCTTCATTCAACCTCTGGATACATAATTCTATGACTTCACTACTACTCCACTTGTGAGTCTAAAAATAGATACGGGAGCCTGCCTGAGCCTCGTTATGTAAGATCCGAAAAGTCTACAGGGATGACCCGACGTGAAGTTTTCCCTTCCCGAGAGGGGTTGGCTTCCTCATAAGAATTAAAAAATAAATTTAAAAAAATCAACATACATCACCTTCAGCATCTTTTTCTTTGTCATTTTCTTTTGTGTCCAGATCTAATGAGCACCGACGGACGTTATTGATCGCCGTGACATTTTGTCTGGGGTTAAGCGGCAGTCCTCGGGCGCTCCACCCCCCCCCCCCCCGACCCAGCGCCATCAATGCGTCTCCTCTGGTCTCATTTTATTACTTGCGATGATTAAAGACAAAAATCACGTTAGAATCGAACGATGAAAGGATGAGTCGAGCGCCGTCGAAGGTTTGAGGGTAGGGCGCTTCAGGTCCATTGTTTTGGAGATATTTATTTTAAAAAAAATAAATAAATAAGAAATCACTTCTTACCTTTACATACCGGACTTTTAGACTTGCATCCCATCCCAGCCTTGTCTTGAACTATAAATAAATACCTTAATTCATAAATAGGGTGATGTCATGTTTCAAGTGAAGTCTTGTATGACTTTATTCGTCAGCCATATTACGACAATATATTGTTAGATTATTTGCTAGTATGCATACAGTACAGTTTAGAGTATAGCAGAAGGAAAGAGGAACATCTTCCGTGCAGCATTTTAGTCACCTCCGGATCCACAATCTAGATCAAAGTCAAAGGTCATCTTCGAATCCGAAAGACAACTCCAACTCCCACAATGCATTCCTTCTTTCTACCTTTCCATCTGTTTATGGCACAAAGAAATAAAATAGACCAAGTAATGTTTTTCTTTTTTAAATTCACAGTGCTAAGTGTTATTGGGTGCAGTTTAAGAGAATAAAAAGCAAATGGAGTCAGCAGGTGGCAGTTCTCAGTGCGACTTCCACTTGATGGAGGGCAGCTGCGAGAAACTCTGCAGGGCCCAGTACAGCACACTGAGGGACACCAAGGCCTGAATGAGACAAAAACACGTTACAAGTAGTGGATTACTGGCTTGTTACGGTATTAAGCAGTCCAGCAGACAGAGGGAGACAAAGACCTGTATATTTGATATTTGTACATGACAGACTGGGAGTGTTATTATGACATAGTTGTATTAGTAAAATGATATTAGCGGTTTTACAGAATGATATTTTCAAGTGTTTGTTTTACCTTACAATTATTTTAACAAATGAAAAAAAAACTCATACTTACCCTGGTTTGAAAACTTCTAACCTTGTCGTCAAGTTCGTTGTTGAAATCCTAACGCAGGTTTGAAATTCAAATTTGAGGCCGTAACCCAAACGTCATACCCTAATTTGAAGCGATAATTCTGTCAACGAATTAATCGAGTCGTCCCCAGGCTTGAAACGCAATTTTGAAACAACAAACTTGAAATCCTAACTTGGTCTTTATATATTTATTTTTTTACGTGAACCCTGTTTTGAAAACAACCAATCACAGGACGGGAAAACGCTGATGTCATCAAGAGCCAGTGCTCTGGTGTCGTGAGAAGTAATTTCAAAATCTAACTTGATAAAGAAACTTTTTTGTTGCTAATATCGTTACACGAAATCAATAAAAGCGGACATCCGCATATGCGAACATACGCTACACTTTTATTCGATCATGTATATTTGTAAGATTGCTAAAAACAACAACCATATCCTGCTCTTCATCCACAACGGTTCATTCATCATCACTAACGTCACATCAACATGTCATGTCAAAGCGTGACGCGACGCACATGGACGCCACATGAGCAGCGCGAGTCATCACAACCGGAAAATATGCTCACAACTGTAAACCGTGAACGACCAGACCGCATTTTTGCCTGTGCTTCTCTCGGGCTAAAATGTGTGAAATACAAACTATAAAAAAAATAAATTATCGCAGATTTTTAATAATATTAAAACAAACAAATAAATATAACAAAGGTTTACAAAATCACAGCGATGCTCCTCAAGTTCCTGTCTTGTTTTAAATTGCACTTTCACCTTACAGCAAGTGTTGTTTCACATGTGTTCTGTCTGATGTGTGTGTGTGTGTGTGTGTGTGTGTGTGTGTGTGTGTGTGTGTGTGTGTGACAGCAATATTTCTCATGGCTGCGCTCCAGCCTCTGGTGGGATGTAAAGCTGCCCAATGTATCCTTCCTGAACGCCCCACCATTGTAGAGTAGACAGGAAGTTGTACTAGTACGTGCGTGCGGACATATTTTCACATTTTGCAAACAATCGAGTTTATGGAGGATTTTTATTTCGATAAACAAAATGATACGCTCGCCGGAACGCTGACGATTTTTCATTTGAAGACAGCCGTGCAGCTGCAGAGGCCGGCCTGACATTTTCACCCCACTTCTACTGGATGCCAGATAATAAAATTGTTTTATCGTTGTTGATATTTAGGAAAAAATACAAGAGAGACGATTTTACACACGGTGTAGAGTGTTACCCGACTGTATCACGGTTTACTGTTTGCGCACCCCTGCACCCCCGTGACCACAGTCGCCAGAAATCTGTACGGCAAGGCGAGCGGAACGAAAAAAAAAAAAAAGGATGAAAGTCAAATGGAAACAAGCAGTGTGGAAGTGGTACAAAATTCTGTGTTTTAGGGTTCCTCCCTTGAGGAGAATTATCATTAAAACATTTCTTTACAACTTCTTGACTTCTAAAATGAGGCGGTCGTCAATGAAAGCCATTTTTACAATCCATCCCTGGAGAAAAATTCACATTTAAACGTTTTCTTTTACACGTCGGCTTCAAAGACGAGGAAAAGCGACTTGGGTCTTTTTTCGTAGAGCCCGGTTATTCCCTACTTACTTCGTTATTGGAATATATGTCGCAACCAGTCATTACCGATGTAAAATTTTGCTAGCTATTAAAAAATAATTTTTGAAATAAATTTTACTATTAATAGATGGGTTTTTTGCCCTTGTTTGTATTTTCACAGCTCAAAGAGCGCAAACGTGGTTGCCCTTTTCGACTCAGTTCAAGGGGATTCCTCGGCAAAGACAAATGAGTCTCCGGGGGGTGGCAAAGAGGTTAATGGCCCCCTCGACTCCTTCCATCCGCCCACTGATATTTCGAAGAGTTATGACGCCCCTGCTTGTACGCTCCCGCTGCGGACTTTGTTGGAAAATACGAGGCTGAGAAAGGAGAAGACGGCAGTAAAGGGATTATGTTTAAAAAAGATCTTACAACGGTAGTGAATTTGGATTCCTTGGAATGGCACGAAGACTGAATGCGAGACTTTTGAGGTGCAAATGCATTTCAGAAAAAAAAATAAAGCTACCATATTTCATGCCGAAAAACCGCTGCCAACTATTGTCTCGTGTACATGGTTTCAAATTTAGTAGAAAAAAAAAAAAAATCTCTAGGGATGAGTTTGAAGGATCCCTGAAAACTGCCAAAATTTCTTCTTCTTGATGTTTTTGTAGGTCTACTCATGATAGCCAAATTTTAGGTTGCTAAGTGAAACTGGCTTGAGGGCCTATATTTTCGAAAAACGTCCGTCGGGTCCGACAGATTGCTTCCTCTCGGGTGTTTTGGATCGTAACAAAGTGATCAATAACACAGCACGTGGGTTCTGTGATTACCGCGGTCGGCGTCCCGATAAAATAACATACTTCTTCTCTTCTTGAAAGCGGGAAGTATTTGCACGCGACCGCTTTTCCGACGCTCCTTCCAGTCTTCCTCATACCGACCTTCTTTTTCCGCAATCTCACGCTTCGGCGGCGGCCAACTTGGAAACGTCGTCGGGAACCCATTTTGGTGCCCAAACGACTCAAGGGCAATTCGGACTGAGTGGGGGACAAAAAAAATTGACCAAACTGGCAGCGAGGAAACTTTTCCAGGCGGGACACTTGAAAAATTAGATTTTTACGACTCCACTTGTGATAGTTAGCCAAGACACGAGCGAGCCTGTTCAATGAAGTAAGCGGAGAGCGATGGAAGCCTTTATGCTGCGAAATGATACGCCACCCTGGACCGTATTATTGTAAAATATGACTTATTTTTATTGCGGAAAACTATGAACGTCCTCTTTCATTATTCTTGAATGATTTTGGAGTCGATTCGACAAGATACTCTCGTGGGAGCAGACACCCTCTTAATATTTAAGAGCGGGATTAAAAACTTCATATTTGATCAAGCTTGTCGTTTGGGTCCTTCGGGCTATAATGCTGTACTGTTCTCTCTCGATGGACTGGATTTGAGGAGTGGGACGAACAAAGTACAAATATATGATTATAGTATGAAATAAGAGTTTCATTAAACTACTGCAAGTGACTCATTAAGATTCGGTAATATGAATTGCTACGTTGTCTATATGTGTTGCCCCACCGTTTGTGTTCCAGCGTTTGCACAGCTCCAAACAAATCCTCATTCATGATTTTACCGCCTCGACCTTCCGCACATGAGGTTTTTTTTGGCGGCGAGATAATGGCGACCTTTCGCCATGGGTTGTCTTATCAGGAAAAGGCGAGGCGGCGTTCAATGTTTTTGCTGATTTGTGTCGGACTTGAACTTGATAATATTGATGTGACCTGGACATTTATCTTTCCACAGACAAGCAGACAAGCACAAATGAGCTCTCAATCAACTCTGTCATGGCTTGACTTATTACTTTCCTGTTTTATGATTAGTCATCAAATTTCATCGACACGGAAAGACCAAAAGTAAACATCAGAGTCGGGACAAGCCTCCATGGGGCCCTAAGCAAAATGTTAGCCGACTTGCATTATCGCCGGTCATTTTTAGACTTCTGTTATGCCAGTAAAAATTAATATAATCAAAAATTCATTTTTTTCTTTATCTGTGTCAAGTGACTTTCCAAGTGCTTCGGTTTTTGTATTGTTTGAAAACTTATTTTGATAATAATACTAAAAAACGGTGTATTCTAACTCAGCCTTAATTTATTATTTATTCCGTCGGCCAAAAGAGAGGAGCAGTAAAATGGAAGCGTATAATAATTTGCTTGTAAAAGTAGCTTTACTCCTGAGCAATTTGACACCCACCCCACCCACACATTTTAAATGATAGTTACGGCCCTGTATGACTGAGCACTTTTTAAGTACCATTCGGCGCGTTGGTGCTGGCAGGTGCTTGAAAGGCTCACAAAAGACTCAAAATGGTGGCTGACACATGGGCGCCCTTTACGCTTTTAATGACACGACACGCCGCTCTGGCGCGTTTTGAAGCCAATCGGTGAAGAAAAAAAAAAAAAAAAGTCGGCGGCGGAGAATTGGTAATTGTGCTGCGGCCCCTGCCGACTGTTACACTTGCGCACAAAATGTCTGGCTCGTGATATATGGCATCCTTAAAGCTCTCGGTGCTATTAACAGCTGGCAGGCTCTGACCACGGGATCACACCGAGGCTTCACGAGCCAGACGAGGCTGGAAGGCGTCTGTTTGAATGGATTTGATTTTTTTGGGGGGTTGCGTTTTGTATTATAGACATTAAATGCTACGAATATTTCATATGACCAACAGAGTGGGAAAAATTAATATAACATTAGCTAATGAGTTGAAAAAAATTACTGGCCTATAATACTTGCTCAGAAAAGTAAAATATAGTAGTCATGATAATTCAAATTTAAAATGATAATACAGATTTTTTTTTTTGGGGGGCACACCTGAACTCTACAGATGTGGCCGAGACAATAAAAGCGGCAACTCTGTGCTCACGTGCAAATCCCATCAGCCAGCTCTAGTTAGCGGCAGACGCCTCTAATTGTTTCCAGAAGCGTCGCTCTGCGCTCAGTGAGCAGGGCGAGGACAAAGCCAGAAAAGGGAGGGAGGGAGGGAGGGGGGGCAAAAAGTAATGACAGGTCAGCCACCATGTACAGTCCACAGCCATAACGGCACGCCAATTTTAGGGCTAATTGGCACGCGCATCTGGAGGGAGGGATCATAGCTCCGGCCGGACGGACTTTGCACACAAAACAGACCGCACAAATACGCGGGACCGTGTCGGGACAATCAACGTGACAGCACGCCTTTTATCCGAAAAGTGACTTCATCGTTGTCACAGTTGTCGTTGGAGATTATCTTTGCGTAGAGCAGAACGGAAAGCAGTACGCGAGGTCAGGTGATGAGCACGTTGAAATCTGTCACGCTAATCCAAAATATTGGACCACATATATATTTTTGTAGCCAAGTTTAGCTCGCTCAGAAAAGGTATTCTGTCCAACTATTGTATGCTAACTTGTTTTTTCATATTTTTAGGCTACTGATCGACTATTTTGTGAAGTCAGAAGGTCTTACCTGGGTGGGCACAGTCAGAGCTGAGTTGGGGGCCTTCACGTGGCTGTACTGCAGCAACATCGCCATGCACATACAACGTAGCAGCTCCAAAATGGACGCCCACGGCCTGGATGCAACATATACGGGTACATTTGGGTTTTTCTTGCATATGAAATTTGACAAATAAGCAGAATTTGAGCAAATACACCATTTCAATCCAATTTAACTCCTGTACTTTATCATTGCACACCGTAAAATACATGTTTGTTTGAGAAAGAAGGGCCTGCAAATACCACACATATGCAAATGATTAAAATTGCACCACCTCCACCAAAATCTGGGCATAAAAGAGCACCTGCAGTCGATGATGAATCCCAGGGAGGTGAGCGTGAGTATGACGTAGCCCGTCATTCCCAGGACGGTCAAGTGGCTCAGCGTCTAGAGGTCCAAATACAGCACATGGCGTGATTTCCAATGTAAAGCTGTAATCAGCGTCATGGACGCTTGGCTCTTCAGTCGCTTTCCGCAAAGCACCAGCCTGCACCACTGTTTACTGGGCACTGCCAAGGCAAACAGGCGTGAGTGGGCGAGCACATGGCGGGTAAACGGCATCACGTTAACAGCAGTGTTTTAGACTCTCGCTCTGTTGTGTACAGAACTTTTAATGGATTTTAATGGAGGGTGTTTGCTCAATCAGACGATCAGATTGTCAATCGCTAAATCAGTTCGTCATTCACTCAGTGGGTCCGTCGGTTCAACACTCAGCCAGTCAGTCAATCTGTCACTTGGTCAGTCACTTATTCACTCCGTCAAGAAATGGGTGACTTCATATCACTCGACTATTCACTCCTTCAATCAGACCAAAATATTCTTTCCAACTAGCAAAGCAAGTTAATCAATTTACTGTAGTCCATAAAATTCCCACACACAATCAGTTTCAACTCATCAACTGTAAGAGCACTGATAACGTTAGCTGTAAGCTAGCTAGCTGGCACACACACTCCTACGGTACATAAACACAAAAGGGTGACATGATTTATGGCGGGAGCCGGGAGAGCTCTCGTTGTTATTTTCCTTCGCAAAAGTCCTGATTGCAGCATCCTGAAGGCTATTTTGCTTGGGAAAGGCTCCAGTCCACAATTAAGGCGTTTGTGTTCACTGCCGGACCACCAGCTGGTGTTTCATTTGCAGGCGAAGTATGGGGAGCCCTCTTGGCCCTGGAGGTGTGTGTGCGTGTGTGTAAATGCGTGTGGGACCACAACTGAGGAGCACAGAAAAAAAAAGGGAGGAGGGTGGGGGGGCAATTTTATTTGGGAGTTTCGAAGGAGTTTGGGCGTAACGGCACTTCTCGGCTAACCAAAACTATGCCTGAGGGGGGAAAAAAAAAGGCTTCCAAAGATAACTGCCGAGGAGACCCGATGCTTTATTTTTCTGACAGAGGAGGAAAGGAAGGGGGTCTTTTTGGCTTGGGCAAGTGGAAAATAATAGACAAAAGGTTCCTCCGAAGGGAAAGGCCGATCAGTCATTCTGTCACGATATTAGACGCGGCTCGTTTTTCTTTTTGTTTTTTAAGTCAAAGTTACTGGAGCTCGAGCGGCCGCAATAAACTGTCATTAGTTCAATCATGTTGGCAGACGAG
Source organism: Syngnathus scovelli (assembly GCF_024217435.2). Lineage (NCBI taxonomy): Eukaryota > Metazoa > Chordata > Actinopteri > Syngnathiformes > Syngnathidae > Syngnathus > Syngnathus scovelli. The sequence continues at coordinate 2,414,700 of NC_090855.1, forward strand.
TAGTCTTCAATTAGGGAGCTCAGCACCTTCTCGTCAGACGCCCACATGGACCATATCAACAGTTTCAGGGTGTTTTGAAATGTTACATTCAAATTTTTTTTTGCAACAAAGCCAGAGATGTGGAAAAGTGACAACCAAATATTGTTCAACATTTAGGATTTTTTTTTTTAGCCACAAATAATTCCGTGTGACAAATACTTACCGCCTGGTTTTCGAAGAGCTCGTGGTACGTGTGCAGCACCAGCAGGAAATGTGTCACCACGTAAACTTGCAAGGCCGGTGAGCAGCTGGGATCGTGAGGCTTCTCCATGCCGGTCACCTGCCAGCGGAAAAGAAAAAATACACAAGACCTGAAACCGCTTGCCCGCAACCACTCGGTGAAAATCATTAGGGGAACAAAATCTTCCAGGGAAAGGGACAGAGTGGTGACCCAAAAGTGACCACTTTAAATTGGCAGACTTCCTGTGTCTTTTTGGGCAAAAACGAAATTTCTTTGTCATTTGTGTTTTCGGACATTTTGAGTGTTTTTGTGGGTCTTTTCACCGCAGACATGCCCACCAAATTTCATGAACTAGCTTAAATCAAATTGGTGAATTTTCATTGCAAAACCACAGTCCTTGTAGTACGGTCTAATGGGAAAGATTTTCATTTGACTTGCAAAATAAAACGACGGTCAGTTTGAAGAGTCGAAGACGAAAGAAAAATATATACGGCGTATACATTTTCAAAGTCTGGCCGCTCTCGTTTGATTTCCATCTCTATACAAATGACATCAAGGGTGTCAAGATCACGGCGAAGTAAGTTTTCCATCGTCTAATGGAGCAAACGCAAAGCCGTCACTTATCGGGCCAAATGAAAAATATACAATATGTCAACGTCACTGCTGTTTTTCCCACTTAAGGGAACCTCTGTTGTGGCAATATTGTTCTGCGGCGCTGTAATAAACATTGCAAAGTACCACAAGTTGCTTTTGAAGGTTATTTTGAGTGTGTGTAAATGTTTCAACAAAATAAGGTTTGTCGTTCTGACTCGAATGCTGTAAAAGGTGAGTTAAGAAAGTGACAAATATTGATTTTTGGGGGTGACGGGGAGCGAAATTTATTATTTTAAAGGTTCGGTTGGGATGAAAATGAGCCCATGAGGTCATCTGGACTTTTCTTTTTTTTTTTACTGGAAGACGTGAGTCTATTTTTTGGAATTTGCTGAGTCACGTAACCCCTTTCTGTCATGTGGAAAAAGTGAATTCAAATAAATTGACCAATAGAAGCCGCCAGAGAAGCTCGCTGCTTCTCCTCCTCGGCACACCTGCAGCTACGTCAGGTCGTGGTTCACCTGGTGAGTCTTCCCCAACCACGAGAAACCTTTTCATGGAGTTTGGCTTCTGAAGTTGCCTTAAGGGTCCAATTGGATCGTGAAAAAAAAAATTCCCCCAAGTGTCACGCATGAGGGAACTAAATATGCGCCACCATCAACGTTATTTCAAAGCTAACCGCCGGCTCGTTCCACTGGAGCCTTTCTGTAGACACACACACACACACGTGTGTACACGCATATTTCCACTGGGGCACCATGCGGTTTTAATCCCAGAGACGGTGAAAATGAACTTATTGTGCTCCGTCTACAAAGACTTTGCAGCTTTTATTTGATGTGGCCGTTCCCTGTAAAAGTCGCAGAAGACTCCCGCCGTGAGGAATTCACTTTTTTTGCAATGATGTCAGGTCACGACGTGGTCCCGCACCCACCTCTGGAACGTGATCATGGTTGCCCAGCCGAGGGTTTCCAGGCGTCCAGCTGGGACCTTTGACAAAAGTTGACACTTTGTCTGAAAGACTCGAGTAGGTGGTTGACCTTCTCCACAAGGACAAATAGTAGTGGAACTGAAAAAGAGGAGAAAACACCAATTCAGATCCCAAAAAAAAAAAACTAAAATGAGCAGTTGTTTGTGTTTATGGTGAGTGATCAAACTTTGCCCACACGTGCTGATCATTTATCGGTGCCCATTTATCGAGGAGACGTCTTGAGATATTTTTTCAAGGTGAACATATTTTTAAGGTAGACATGCTTACCAAGGAGTCATGTTGATAGGTGAGACTGGCTTTGAGGGTGGAATTTTAACATAAAAATAAAAATCCAGGTGTTACCTGGATAAGAGCGAGTTTGTTAGCAAGTGGAGCACTCACCTGACTTGTGATGATTTCAAAAGAATTGCTGGGGAAGACCAAGCCATACACCACCTTGTCCTTTTCTGGTGAGAAGGTGCCTTAAAACACAACGCAGTTAGCCACATTAGCATTAGCATGAGGCTTCTCCACTTTCTAGTCAACACCAAAAACAAAACAAGTTTTCCCTGTTAGCCACAAGCTTTCAATGTGTTTGCTTACCAAACAATCGGTCCCAGATGATCAGAATCCCGCCGTAGTTCTTGTCAATGCAGTACAAGTTTCTTCCTGTTGGAAAGGTTAACATTAAGAACAGTTAAGCTAATGCTAACAAAAAAAAAAAAATCATATGACCAAATCAACAGGTCTTCACCGTGGTGAACTCTGTGATGCTTGGGGGTGTTGAAGATCCACTCCAGAGGTCCCATGTCTCGGATTACCTGAAAGAAAAAGTAAAAGCCTTGAAGTGAGATTCTGCATTTTAGTTTCAAACCCTGCAAAGATTTTTTTTTTTTAATCGTCAGACACCAATTAGCACGGAATTGCGTGGATGTGTCTATCATACATTATCAGAAAAAGGTCTCAAGGATTATTTCAGGATTATCTGGATATGTTTATCCTAAAATAATTCTTAAAAAAAAAGTCTCAAAAACCCAATGTGAGTAAAATCCAGGCCTTGTACTTTGACAAATTCTCATTGGCTTCCAACACATGCCTGAGAAATGCTTAGTTGGACAAAATTCATAATTGCTCATTTAGTATTTCTATGAACGTCTGGCTGTTTTGCACTGGATTGAAAAAAAAACTTCACTTTGGCTGCGCAACAAAATCCATGCAGCACTAACATAAAAAAAATGACCATAAAGACAAAATAGCGTCTGTTGTGAGCACTTTGGCTAATAGCGCACTAAAAAGTTTGGATTGGAGGTGTTACAAAGCCATTCATTCCCAGGAAGGATCATTAAAAAAAAAAAAACTGCGATACTTGTCGTCGCTTTGCTTCCGTTTGGAATATTTAACAGCACCGGCTCATTTTTATTGAGCGTCTAGACAGGAGCAGACAAATAAGATAAGTATTGATATTTTTTTTCTAATGCTGACGTCATGCCTACCTCCGTGTGCAGCCAGAACTGGAAGAGCAGATTGAGTTGGATGTGGACGGCGAAGGCGGACGGTGGCACGGCCAAGGCCATGGGCACGTAGAAAATCTGGACAAAAATATTACTTTTATTTATTATGAGTGTCGGAAAGAGTGCACAGGAGTAAGAACGTACCCACGACGTCAGCTGCTGAGTGAGCGGCTGGCGTAGTGCAGTTGTGAAGTTGTAGTACTCGGAACTGTGGTGCACTTGGTGGGACGCCCACAGGATGGCCACCTCTAAAAAAAAAAAAAAAAAAAAAAAAACATAACACGTTATGTTTCGACTATTTTTTCTGGCATCACGGTTGAAGCGAATATATTTTGGTACTGCAGTAATGTGACGATCGGATCACTGCAAAGGCAGAAATCAAATAATAATCAAATTTTTCGATTAATCGTTTCAGCCTTAGATATCGCAGCTTTGCAACTATTATTGTATTTTAACGGGAACAAGCTAGTTAAGTTTTACTTGTTAGGGAATACCTTTGGGGACCACCGGGTGGACCCCAGGAGCACTTTGGCACCTACAGGCTTCCAAAAATATTAAAGTAAAATAACTACTGCGTTGCACAGAAGTGGTGATTTCTTTTTTATTTGCACAAGTGAGCCCAATTTCGAAAAGTTTTATGAGGTAATTTTTCGTTCATCTCAAGATTCCGCTCAGGTACGATAATGTGATTTACGGCGTTTATGATTTTATGTGCTCAATCACGTGAGTTGTATCGAGGCCGACAGTCTTAAAGGGCACGGGTCTGGGGGAGGGGGTCTCTCACACCTGAACAAACACGTTGTTGAGAAGTGCGAGTGCGTTCCAAGGTCCAATCAGAGAAACGACTTGAGGGGAAGGGGGAAATCCAGAAGGATTCCCCGGGAAAAGTAGGATATTGGCGTTATTGCTGCGGCTCGGCAGGTGCGAGGAAACGGGCGTACAAATGACGGCTTAGGGATTAGGACGAAACAAGAAAGAGCAGAGCTGGGACGTGACAAGATTTGGAGGATTCCCAAGCGTCTATTGAAAAGTGTTTCTCGCTGGAAAAGACAGCTGTGGACAAGAGGGACTCCAAGCCCGGATCGGACCACCAAACGGATTTTTTTTTTTCCTCTTTATATTGCACATGTGCGCAGTGCACTATGATCAATGGTCACATTTGGGCCATTAAAAAAATAATATTAAAGATGTCAATGGAATTTTAATAAGAAAATTAATAGTGATTGCAATGGCATTTTTTGTTTCACTTTGTATAACCACAACCATTTATTTAATTTATTTTATTTACAATTTGTCATATTCCAAAATATATTTAATATATTATTGCATGTCTCTTTTTTTTAAAGTATTTTTTTGCCTTCAGATATTTTTACTCCATGAAAGTCCAGTTGAGTTTCGACACTTTTTGTGCTGATGTCCATAAAACAAAAACAACACAAAGCAATTTTGAACGAATTAAACAAGTATAGAGTTGATCTATCATTACGTACTTGTTGCAGAGTCAAAAAGTATAAAGTGTTTATGTTCATGCTTTGTTCCAACACCGCAGTCTTTTTTTTTTTCCTGCAACAGTAATGTAGCTTGGCAAGGTCCAGCAGCGCGGCCGCGTTAAGATTGATGCTCCTTGTCACCGCTAGGAAGTGGGAAGCGCTAGGCTTCGCTGAAAAAGCCCATGTCCTCATCTCTGAACTCCACAGGACGCCGCATAGTTTGGCCAATGGCGTTCAGAAGGGAAGAGTTCTCAAACGCACACAAAAAAAACAACGACAAGGCCCAACTCAAACGCTTCCAAAAACATCCTCGGAACATTTGGTACATTTTATACGGAGGACATTAACGGCCTGCTCGCCCTGTGCAACTATTCTACCGTTGACCCAAAACAAAATGGAAATTATAACAACAGCTACAATGCTAACAGCTAGCCGAATTATTCATTCCATTAACAGTTAATACATTAAATGCTTCTGCCACGCCAGTGAAATTCCAGTAGCATGACATCAGGCGAAGGCCCTCCTGGCACTAATAGACGGGGGGGGCGCTTGATTTAAAGTCCTGCGAATGGAAGTTTGCCCCGTCAATCACGGCGCTAATGGGCTGTGAAGTAGATGGTCGTGTTTGGATTGGACGCTTCTCGGCGAGCGAGCCAATCCAAACATGGAGCGGAGACCGGACAGGACTGAATCGCTCGCTCCACCGCAGTTCAGCTCTGTCACGCACACCAATGCAAACACACTCTTTTGGTCAAGCCCACTTTGGCTCACTGCAAACAACTCCTTTCTTATATACAATTGCGAAGTGCTACGTTCCAAGTTCAAACACAATCCACTGGTCCAACGATAATTAGACTTTCGCAAAATGTGGCTCATTTAGTGTCAGTTTTATTCCATATCTCAAGGATGTGGAAGAAATGATCAAATGGATTTATTCAGACCAGGTGGCATGGAGTTGGTTGCGTATTTGCCAAGGCTAAAAATAACTTGGTGACGTTACTCGGCTAAAAGTAGCGAGAGACAGAATGGTGGCATCACTGCTAAGTTACAGACCTGGTCAGCGGTAGTCGTCTGTACATTTTCCCCAATTAGCAGTCGGGGGCCCCAAAGAAAATATCCCATCACCATTACGGCACCGGCGGCAATGAATGTAGACACCGCTCAGGACAGCTCTCGTGGTTTCACTGACATCGGAAAAGATCATCTGCAGCAAACGTGAATTTTTACTGGGCACAGACAAGTTCGAATTTAGAGTCTAAGCCGTTGTGACGCGCTCATCTCGGATCAAAGCCCCGCTGATGTTGTTGATGTTATCTGTCCCTCCCGGGAGGCCTTTCGCTCTTTTTTCTCGACTCTCACATCCTGGCCTTTGAGTCGGGGGGGGCGTAGAGGGCGAGGGGGGCTTTTGGTCAAACCTGCACCAAGGCCAGGAACTTGCCGTCACCGCCAAGATTTATGAAGTGGCCCCCAGTGGCCAGGTTAAAACTTCCCTGGCAGCTCTCGTGAAATAATAACATCCACACGGGAGGAGCGTTGAGCGCACGTGTTTGTCTGCTGCTCTCTGCACAGCTGACGGGGCACAGTCCAAAAAAAAAAAAAAAAAAAAAGTTCCTCAGCACGACTGAAAGATGCTGAGCACATCAACTGGCGTGAAAGATTCACCTCTCCTCCAATCAATACATTAATTCATCAGGGGTTGGACTACTGGGTTTGTCTCATACGTGCAAACTTGCTTAATGTATGTTAATTTTAATTTAAATAAAATTTGCATCAACTCCTCCCACAATGCACAAAATGAATCGTGGTTTGCGGCCGTTTTTTGCACACGCAAATCTTTAGTAAATTGGGCCCTTGGTGTTTCCTCTGTGCAGAAAAAAAAAAAAAAAAAAAAAGCCCACAAGAGGCTGAGAAATCTTTGTACTGGTCGCTCCGGGTCGGGACGACAAGCCATTAAAGACGCAAGCGTGACCATTTAGCTCGACCGCTCAGCCGTTTTGGGCCCCGAAAAGCAGCGTGGCCTGGCGAGACGACTCTATTATCTCGTGTATAATCAAAGGCGGGACAGCTGAGGGTCTGATTAATGGCCTCCGCCCCGCCGGCGGGGCCGCATTTAGACGCAGAGCTGCCATTAGTGGCGCTGCAGTTAGACGCGTAGAGTAAACAGCATCAACGCGCCTGTCAACAACACGGCCGCCTCCGAGCCCGGGGCCGCCTCGCGCGCGCCCAAAACCATCTGCTTCCACGCACTTTTTTTGCTATTCTGGTGTGCTCCTCAGGTTATTTGATGGATGCGGTCGCAGCTTAACTAAAGGTCACGTCTTGCCCAGAGGTTAGACTGTTTGAGGCGGGGAGCTGCCACTGGCTCCTCCGCAAGCTAAATGCCAGACAAAGACCACGAGAACACGAGTGGAGATTCACAATGGAGCGTCACAAGGCTCACGAGGATGATTATCAAATAAATAAATCACTGTACATGTAAACACATAAGATCGCCATTTTTATTATTTGCCATCAAATTCCAACTTCATACAATTATGACTTTGACCCCTCAAATGTATTACTGATTTTTGTTTTTAATAAATGCTTCATATAGTGTAACTTTCTCTTAGTACTATGAATATTCTTTTGAAGATTTTTTTTTCTCTCCATATAAATTTCCCTATTAAAAAAACAAAACCTCATGATCTCATAATGTTTGAAATATTCAGTTCTTGCAGAATGACTACTTTTTTTTTATGTCGGTATTATAACTTGAGTTATTAATTTGACTTTTTTCCCCATCGTTATATTAAAACTTCATCCACATAAAACTAAGTGATCCCAAAGGTACGTTTGGTTCTGTAAGCGGACCAACTGGAAGTGGGGAACGGCGTCACGGAACAAGCTCGCGGTGGCAAAGAGTCTGCTCCGGTTTGGACTCGGGACTTTTCCGTCGAGGGAGAATCCTAAATTTGCGCGTGCGGCGAGCGTTAAGCCGAGCAGAAACGTCTTTTCGGTAATGAAGACATCAGCGTGGACGTCTGACTGCCTCTCCAAAGTGTTTCCACTTAATTACGCTGCCGTCCCACTTTGATGTGGCGACGGCAGAGAGAGAGGGGGGGGGGGGGAGAAGGTCGTAAAAGACTTGAAACTGAAAGTGCTGTTTTACATGGAGCTAATAACAGCCTCGCATCTCGGCGCACCACGATAATCTTTTGGCAATTTTCTATTGGACGCTCCCCATAACGCAAAACGGGGAAGATTTACGGCCCTCCAGCTTCCACACGGACGCAATTTTGCGATGTTGCAAAGCTCTAAAGCACCCTGGAGAGCGCAGACTTCGACCAAAACAACGTTCACTTGAATCAGCATCATGATTGAACATATTGAAAAAGTTTTACGTGTTTTTAGTGAAACTTTTAAAAATTGCGATACATCTTGAAACATGTGATGAGAGTTCGAATGTGATAAATACCGTGGGCGAAGCGGTGGAACCAGTAGTAGCAAAAGTCCACGGCCAGGAAGCTGAGCCACCAGGTCCAGGCCGAGTCCCAGGGAAGCTCCACAAGGCGGAAGTGCTCCCAAACGTATACGTAGGCCGAAAGTTCCACACCTCGCACCAGCAGCCTTGATGGAGACCAAAATTTGAGTTACAAGCTTGATCATGGAATGGGTTGGACTCCTAAATCAAGGTCCCGCAGATTTTTATTAGACTTTTGGTTTTTGATGTTTAATATTGCTGGTTCTTTTGCTTCTAGCGCTAGCTGTGAGCTAGCAATTCCACCAGTGAGGTTTTTTTTTTTTTAGTGATCACGAAATACGAATGTTGGAGATGATAATTTCCTAATTATTTTTTATATTCGTATTTTAAAACACAAATATACCACTGACTAAATTACCACATTACAATTTAAAGGTGTCCACTCACAGCGGGAGTCGTGACATCATCCCTAACGAGATGGAGATGATCCCATCAGCAACGTTGTAAAGTTTGGCTCCCGAGATCAGCGAGCCCAGCAGCATTTCCAGAATCACCAGACCCAGGAAAAAAGGGTTGGCCTGTGTACACACACACAATCATGACTCAGCACCATTTTAGCAAGTAAAAACAGGGCATCCAGTGTTGCTTTTTGCAGGACTACTATTTGTTTTGGAGGCGCAGAGAAAAAAAAAAAAAAAGCAACTTTCAAGTCTGCTCATCCGTGATGTTTGCTTCTCAGCAGCATCAGCCTGGACGAGGCTGCCAAGGAATACACGAGAGGAGCATTTACATTACACACAAAAAAAAAAGCATAATAAAAATAACTATTTGCATCTACCATATTTGCATCATGATTCTTTTTAATGACATGGAAATTGATATTTGTTAACTGGACTCCAACTAATTCCATGACAAATATCCAGTGTTCCACTCAGGAGATGGAAATGGTGTCACATTTTGCATGCCTGGTGCATCCAGCCTTTTGTTGTATGACCAAATAAATTCTGAGGAACGGCCTTTTCTCTGGAAAACATGTCATAACAGCTTAATGGCACTGTCAAACATGGAACTAATTACTGCTGCTCATGTTTATCTGCCAGACACTTAACCACAGCACCAACATGTGTGTGTTCATGTGTGTGTGCGTGCATCTGTGTAGCGCAACGCCAGGGAGTCATCAACAGGCGCAAAAATTCCAACATCTGGTCGCAGACTGCAACGAACACGTCCGAGTCAAAAGTCCCGTTTCCCCTTCGAGCAGTAAAGTTGAATTCACGATTGTTTTGCATTGTAAAAAGTAGCAAAGAGTGTCGGAAACAACATATTTTATCTTGAATGAAAGCTCAAAAGCATTTTATTGCTTGGATTTTATTTATACTTATTATCAGTTATCCTTTTTTTTTTTTTTTATGATAGAACGGTCCCTGTTGCTCGTTGATCGCCAGGAACAGGGACCAGTCCAGCCTGCAAATAAAGAAAATCAATGTTTAATATTGACCCAAAAATGGAATATGGAATAAACAGGATATTCTGGCAACAACCATTTTTGTAAAATAGGGGTAGGCCAATTGAATTGTTTGTCTACTATAAATGCAGAATGTGGAATAAATGCTCCAAAGGCTTTCCAAGTCAATTCGATGCCGTCTGCACTTTAGCAGCCTTTACGTACCGCTTTTTGGTCGGGGATAATTTGGTTCCTCGCGTGGAACATTTGCCGACCAGATGTGGGCGCCTTTCCCTCCATTCATACGTCTCGCCGAGGTCACGCTTGACATAAAACATGGCGGCTGACAAGACACTTTTATCCCCGCTTTCACTACCGCACCAAGACTACAAATCTAAAGAAGTTGATTTCCTTGCCCCACCTCCAGAGTACACAGATTAAAAGAAATGCATAAGAAGCATTGTTGTGTAACTAATTATTTTGATACGCCCTACCAATAAGTTTCATGACAGTTCCCGAGGCCAACTAATTATAAAATTCCAACCACACCGTGCGAAATGTCAACCAGGGTTACAAATTTTAAGAGGCTTTTAAGGACAGGCAGCTCACAGAGATAATGAGAATAAAATACTGCACAATCATTGAAAAACTAGTTTGACTTGGGTAACCACACTTGCAATGACATCAATGTATTAAGTGGAACTCAAATATTTATACTGTAGCTCTGTTAAACGTTATACTGCAAAAAAAATAACTACACGGAAGGAATCTTTTTTTAAAGGCTTAAATATTACAATACAAAGAGGCAAAATACAAAATGTATTTCATCATGACTAGTGGCAATTCTTTAAAAAGGCTTCTAATGCAATCCTGTTGTATACCTTCATTGTTGACCTGTTTCTGTTTTATATATGTTAAATTCAAAGCTCTTGTGCTAAACCCGTGATATAGTTTGCCTCAGGTTTTTTTTTTTTTTTTAATGTACACAACTTTTGTCCTCATTGTTACTCTTCTACACAAAGGTTTTACTGTTTCGGCCCTGCAGTATGTGAATTATGAGTCATTAGACTGAGCGTAACTGCACTCCCAATCACTTTTCATGCTGAGAGAACTTTCCTACTATCCTATCCGTGGCAGATGGCCAGAAAGTAAGAACATCATGTGGGAGACGCGATCGATCAAGAAGATGAACTCAAAGGACCTGCTGAATGTGAGCGCTCAGGGAAGATTCGGATTGGGGGGGGACAAAAATGCCCGTCACTAGCTTTTTATTTGCGGTGTGTCTTAAAAATAGTTTTTACTTTGACATAATAGCAGTAGCGCTGATGAAAAATGATCCAGGTTGCCAATCCTTGTCATACGTCAAAATGGCCGCCGCAGGAAGTCTCAAGCCAGATGCATCATGATGGAATGCGGCTTCGGGAAAAAGGCCGGAGGTTTTTGGCATCCTAATGCTCATAATTACAGCCATTGTCTCAGCCATGTGACACACTGCCAACTTTGTATCCTGAGGGGCCAAAATGGTTTTGCAATTGGTGAAAGGGAGGTTGAATGGTGGATGGAAAGTTGAAAGACACCACAAACTCTCTTCATCCTTTGCTTACATTTTTAATTCGACTAAGCTTGTATATTGTGTCACCAGTTTTTTGCGGGGTTGAGCACTGAAGAAAATGATTTGTGACGATTTTAATATGGCGTGTAAATGGTGGAAAAGTTCAATTTTTACACTCTGAAATCTATACAATTATGTCAGGGGTGTCAAAAATATTAGTTTGAAGGGCTTGGTAAGAAAAATTGCTTGCTATGTCTCTTTGTGCTATCATTTCTATTTTATGGAGATTTTAACAAAAATGAACACAAATTTACATCACATAAAATGAAGAGGCAAGTCAGAACTTGTTTTAAACTAGGTGAACTTGAATTTAAGTATTTAAGAAAATAAATTGACAAATAATTGAGAATAATTGTCAATTTTGGCTATGTGAAGCCCTTTGAGACTGTCTGTGATTTAGGGCTATACAAATAAACTTGACTTGACTTAACAGTAACCAGCACGAGTGTGTCCGAATAACACAAAGTCCATGTGGACAAAATGGTTTACTTATATACTTGTCTGTTTTGTATTAACTAATAAAAGAATTTCAAAATTTCTATCAAGTGATTAACTGGTGCGTTTTCAGAACTCACCTGATGGACGTACGCGGGGACATCTTGGATATTCTCGAAGGAGGACTCGTTCGGTGTAAGCAAGTAAAACATGGCCCGGAGCCGCTGCGGTACCGGACCGAGAAGACCACCGTCCGCCATGACGACCACCTGCCCAGGTGATAACGACAAGTAGGACAAGAAGATGGTGGAAGGAAGGAAATAGGAAAATTACTTCTCTCCTTTGCGTCGACACTGCGTTGCTCGTCCTCTGTGTGCTTCTTTATTGTTTACTTGCGTCTTGTGCGGTGAGAGGTCAACTGTGGCGAAGTCACACGCTCCCTCATAAATATGGAGAGTCATGTTAATGATATCTTTGGGTTGGCGCCATTATTGCGTAACAAGACAGGAATTGGATGATGGAGAAGGAGGCGGGAAAGGGGCGGAAGTGGGTTGCGATAATCTCGCAGAGGCGATTATACGGGATTTTTATAAATATTATTTTATTATAATATTTTTACAATTTGACAAGGCGTGTGTGTGTCCAACTTTATTTAAAAAAATAAAAAATATATTTTTGACGTCAGTGAATTTTGATTACGTCACGCTCAAACCGGTGCAGGGAAAGTAGTATGACGTCAGAGCATCCATCATATATACATTATTCAGTGTAATTGAAATGACATTTTTTAACCAATTTAACCTTGTTTCCCTAAAATTGGTCAATCAAAATTAATTTTGGATTACTAGAAATTACCAAAACAAATTTTGACATCATGACTTGAACTGGAGAAACTGTGACAGCACCCATTTGTAAAAAAATTGATTATTAGGGTGATCTATTTGAAGAAAGCATTTTTGTGACTGCAGCTACCATTTGAGGAAATCCGATCGTGCACAAAAAAGTAAATCACAAGTGAAGTCGGTCAGTGTTTATTGCGGCACAACCCGACGACTGCGGATACAAACGTATAAGAATGCAGCTTATTTATTTACATATCACTGATCATCACCGATACGTCCTTTGCTTGGCAATTTTAAGTCCTTCCAAAAATGTACAGACAGGTGACAAATTACACAGGCCGCCATGTTAGCGTTTTGAGGTTTTGCGTTAAAAACAACCTAAATGGGAAGCAAAAAACCTCAACCGAATGACCTCTTGGAGAGAAAAGCAACTTTTGCAGATGGCAAGCTTTGACAATGAATTACACGCTGCAGTCAGCAGACTCGAGATGGTTCGATTATCAGTCCTTTTTGGATTTCACACTGATTCGTCTTAATTTTAATCAAATTCTCATTTCCTTGGTTACAAATGCAGAGGTCAAGGGGGAGATAAGACTGCAAAAAAGAAGTAAAAACTGGAAAGTGAGGTTTTGTTATGGTAAAAAGGTTCTTTAAAATAAAAGTTTGTGTATTTTTTTAGGGAAATGTCAAAATATTTTAGAGGAAAGTTTAAAAGTTTGCATTACTTTTCTAAACACATTTTTGAAAACAATATTTTGTAAAAATAATTCACGAGAATAGTTTTATTTTTTATAATATTGTAGTAATATTAAAAGATTCATACTGTGTTTTTTTTCAAACAAAACATTTGCATCAACAATATTTAAGTAATTTGTTGCCAAAAGTTGAAGTGTGTGAAATCTTGGAGGGACTGATTTATGCTACTACCAAAAATGGAATGAATTTACTCATTTTCCAGAAATACAAAAAAAAATCTTTGAAGAATGCATAATGGGAGGCAGCATCATGGCGATTTTTTTTTTTTTCAACGGTATCTGCCATACCTGGACATGCCTTGCTTGGAATCTCATCACTGCCCCTTGTGGTTTTCAGATGGTACTGCAAGATATCTGTAAGCTTCCAACGAGTAGTCTTCGTTCTCATCCAACATGGAACATAAATGAGCCGTAAGAGGGACTATTTCCAAAAAGGATGTCGACAGGTTAACGTTTCACAAATCTGACGGCGGCCAAGTCCAACAGTGCAAATCAAACATGGAATGTTTACATCAGTGTAGCCAAACGATCACATTTCAATATTCGGAATACAGTGAACCCCCGCGAGATTGCGCTTTATCGTTCGCATGCTTGCTAATTTACAATTTAGAGTTGGGCCCTTTTGGTGTAGTTAGCTTGTTTATACTACAACAGCTCAACTGGATGCGATGTAGCATTTGTATGTGTTGCTACTTGAAGTGTTAGAATGACAGTCTATGCTAATTTACAAAATGTTAAATTGCTTATTATTTCCCATTATTTGTTGTATTTTTGTATTAAAGTAGTTTGAAACTTTATATTTACCAGCTATGCTAACGAACGACAGCTCATCAATGGCAATTATGTGTTAGCAGTAAGCTAGCGAACTTGTTCGATGTGTTTTTGTTAAACGTTTGGATTTAAAGATACAATATTTGATCATCTTTTGTTCAATTTTTTGTGCTACTTCTGTGTGTTAATGCTTACTGGAACAGCTATGCTAATTTTTTCCGATTTCAGGTGAGTCTGGAACATATCGCAATAAACGGGGGTTCACTGCACTCGTTGTTTGTCATCATTTAATGATGTGGCTTTAATCATAACAGAGCGTGTTCATCGCTCTGGTCACTGTCGTGACTGTCGTCGTTGGCCAACGAGTCCGTGGAGTGGCGTAACGTCGCCATGCCGGAAAAATCGGAAGGTAGTAGCGTTCCCTTTTTCACGTTGACCAGTTCTTTCTCCCGTGCCGCCGCCCCCTGCTGGCCGCCCTTCACGCGTTTCCACTTCATCCGCCGGTTCTGGAACCACACCTTCACCTACACACAAACAAAAATATTTATTTTCCAAAAAGTCTTAATATCATACGAATGAAGTTACGGAATGTTTTTAGATAATGAATCACGAGTTCAGCCTAGGATTTATCTTCTCAATTGTCTTGGTCACACGCCTGAGAGCGTAAACATTTGTCTCGAGTGTATGAAATTCACTGCGGATTTCTTTTAGGTCATGGAGGCCTTTTTCCGCATGAAGCCCTGGACACTTTCCAGAACCCGATCACCTCTCCCTCCCTCGGGACGCGGCGTGACCTAACGTGACCTCTCCACAGCAACACGACCTCTCAAGAACTAGCACATCTCAACACCCCCCCCCCCTCGCTAAAAGTGTGATTTCACTAGGGAGGATGAAATAGTTGTGTGCTAAACAGTCCATCATTGTCTGCACTCATCCAGCGTGAAATGTTCTCTCATTGCTACGAGGTCATTCCGAAGTATTGTAATGGAATATTTGTGAAGACACCTGACAGTGATTATCTCGATCGGTTCGACTCGTCCGTCACATTAGAGCGGGTTGAAGTACATTATATACATATCGGGTTTTTTTTAAAATCATATTCAGGCTAAAAGTACATACTTGTCTCTCGGTGAGGTCAAGGTTGACGGCGATCTCGTATCGGCGTAGTCGGGTCAGGTAGTTGTGGTGGGCGAACTCGGCCTCCAACTCTCGGATTTGCTCCTTGGTGAAGGCCGTCCTCTCTTTGCGTGGTTTGCCGCTCAACTCGCACTTCAAACTGCCATCCTGCGACTCTGCCGGATTATTACAGTTATTTTTAGCCTTTCCATAGGTCCCTCATTTTGTTTTCTTTAACTAGAACCACAACATAACTCCAATCGG
This sequence comes from Syngnathus scovelli, assembly GCF_024217435.2. Taxonomy (NCBI): domain Eukaryota; kingdom Metazoa; phylum Chordata; class Actinopteri; order Syngnathiformes; family Syngnathidae; genus Syngnathus; species Syngnathus scovelli. The sequence continues at coordinate 2,430,178 of NC_090855.1, forward strand.
GACTTTCTCAGAATATTCAAGTCACGCTCCATAAACAATACTGTACTATATGTGGTAATCGTCAAAAGAAGCTTGATGTGGCTTGCGTTTATTTTCATCGCGACGTATGTTTTTACGTGACTTTTCCGTCTTTGATCCACACACAAAAGTCTTTTTTTAAAGCCTTGAGTCATCTTATAGGATTTAATTTGAGTTCTGTTTATTTGTTAGCCTTGAAATTGAATGAAAATATATGTGTCTGTTTTTACTGGATAACGCAGGCTTGTTTTTCTGCCTTTTTTTGGAAGTACTTGGGAAAGTTTTTGCTAGCTAGTACTGTAGAAAGGTACTTTAAATCTCCTGGAGAGAATTAGCGCTAGCTGGTGAGCTAGCAAGCCTAGCCTGCTAGTTAGCGTACTTGGCTAACATGGGTTATAATTTTTTTTGCAGTGGTGGGGGAAAACAAGGTTTTAACGAGGGCATAGCAATTTTTCATGTAACACGTGCTAAAACGGTGAGTCAAAGTGTAAATGGGCCCCGAGAGCTGGAAGCCAGATTGCCCAAAGGTGCTAAGCCCCACGTCTTCACCTCAGGGACCCCCGAAAGAGGATCTCCCTCTAACGACCGCTTTACGTTTTCCAAATCGGGCCTCTCGCTCTCTCCCGAGGTAAACACTGCATGAAAACGTAATAAAGTTCAAAAACGAGAAAGAGGCTTTTTTGTAACACGGCAATTACAGCAATTTGCAAGCCTCCACAATAAAGGAGGAACAATCCGAGGGAAAACACCCAAACACTTTTCGAAGAATGGAAAATAGTTTTCCTCAAGTGATATTATATTAGACGCGCATGACACCGAGAGTCCATCCAAAATGTTTTCCTTCTTCAAGATGGAAAAAAGCAACAAAACAGTTTTTAACTTTTATTTTACCTTTAGCGAAAAAGTGTGGATTTTTAAATTGTTTATACAGTAATATTAATTCAAATAATTACTCAAATATTATATTATTCAGATTTAGCTTATTTATTATTATTTGTTTTATTTTATTAATTAACAATAACCAATATGGGGCAAAGAAAACGTAAATATGAGCTCGTGTATGTGTGCACGTGTGTGTTTAATCTACTCATGTATGCTTTGGTGGGATAATGCCCTTAAAAAAATAAATAAAAAAAATAATAATAATAATCGATGATATGTCTCTTGCCTTTTTTGTTGCTTTTTCTACAATTTCTTTCCCTTTCCGTTTTTATTGTTGGTTTTGGGGGTTCCAGATGGTGAAACTGGAGCCGGCCTCAAACTGGTATTTAGACAGCTGATTGAGTCAGCAGGCTACGTGCTAATCAGTGTGCTAACTGGAGTTATTGGGGGACTGGGGGGGAGGATTAGCAGGAGAGGGAGGGGTCAAAGATCATCTTGCAAATCATTTAAGGAAATAGAAGGTGTGTGTGTGTGGGTGTGAGTTTGGGAATGGGAGTGTGAGTGTGAGTGGTGAGGAGTGCTGTCATCATGTTTAAAAAAAGAAAAATAAATTTATATATATATATATATATATATATATATATATATATATATATATATATATATATATATATATATATTTTTTTTTTTTTTTTTTTTTTTTTTTTCTGCAACTCTAAAATTTAAAAGAAACATTATAAGCTATCTTTGTTATTTTTTTAAAACAAAACTTTTACCAATAATTAAAACAAAAATGCTCATCAACAATAATCAAAGCCTTATTTTTTCATAATCAAAATTTTTTTGAAAAATTCTGTTGATGGAATAAATAGATCAAAGGTCGTGGTTTGTGTGAAGAAAAGCAAAAATAAAAAAATTAAAATGGCCTGCGTACACAAAGGAAGCCTTTAAAAGACCAGCGCGGCGAAAAGCGGCTCCGAGAGATCACGTTGCCGCCGACGACGCCAGTGAGGCGATGGCCTTGGTGATGGATAGCGGCGATGAGCGCAGGTGGGAAAAGATCTGGTGGGTCAGCGGGGATGCCTGCAAGACCAATGTGTGTGCGTGCTGCTGGCGTGTATGGTGCACCGTCATTTGTTTTTATATGGAACATCATGCTCAGCTCATTTCAGAGGTCATGAGTGTCTCTTTGCTGGAATGGGAAGATAAATGTGCTCACTGGAATTGATGACACATTTTTATAAGGTTAGTGGATTCAAATAAGGGAAAATAACTTCTTTGCACTTGTCTCATGTCAAACGAAAGATTTGAAATGGTCAGTGTTATTGGTCCAATTGGGTGGAGTGAATTTACGAAATGCTAATTTGGAAATCCTGTTTCAAGCCTTGAAAAAAAATCCATTTTACAGAATGTTGGTAAAAAAATATCGACCAAACCAACTTATAAAAACTGATGTAAGTAGCGGTCATTAGAGTTTTAGTTATTGATTGGTGCTATTTACTCAAATATATAAAATGTTATTTTTAACCGCCTTATATTTGAGTCGAAATACGTCCCTGAATCACAAAGTCCTCTTTCCCTTGACAAACCATGGTTATTATCTCTCTTCTTTCTTTTGTAAAAAATAAGAGCCACTAATTTCATATTTAAAAAATCAATTTTAAGTGGCCCGCTAAAGCAAATCAAAGGTGCCCGACTTTATATTTCTTGCTGAACTGATTTGCTAATTTTGGCAGAATATCTCTATTAAACTGTCAACTTTTAATATTTGTTTACCCCACATCTTATATTTGACTGCCACATGTTTTAATTCAAGTTGAAACTAATATATGAAATTAAATATCAGGTCAATTATGTATTTTTAATAACTATTTATATGATTTCCAGTCATTCGTTTGACAGTGAGGGAAATCATGACCACGATATGGCCTGTGATGAAAAATGAGTTTGACATGGCCTGTACGAGAGCGTAAGTGAATTATATGTAAAACAGACTTTAATTTCCGCACAGGATTGAAATGTTATTATTTATACCTGAACTGTCACTTTTCCTCTTTCCGTTCCTCTTCTCCGCCTCTGCAGGCGACAGCGTGGGCCTGCCAAACTCCGAGGCGGCCCCAGTGGGGGTGCTGCTGCCGCCCAGGCCGGGCGTGGTGGCGCCCATCGCGGGCCCCCCGGCGTGGGCCAAGTCCTGGGCGGCGGGACCCCCGTCGTGGGACAGGTGGGAGTGCGGGTGGCAGAGGTTGGCCCTCGCTCCCCCGGGTGACATGTGCGGGATGTGCCAGGCGGCGGCCGTGTGGTGCTGACTCTGCGGGGCCGGGTGGTGGCCGCGGTGGTGGTGGTGGTGCGGGTGTTGCTGCGGGTGGTGGTGGGGGTGGTACAGCCCGTCGTCGGGGGCGTAGCTGGAGATGATGCAAGTGGACGGCGAGGACGTGGAGGACGAGGACGACGACGAGGCCAGGTCGGGGTAGGAGACGTGGTCCGAGCGTCCGTGTAGGGTGAGCGGGGACGGGGCGAAGGCGGCCGGGTGCAGACCCTGAGCCGGGGCGTGGGGGCTCCGCAAGCAGCCGAAAAGCGTGTGATCCATGGCAGAAACTCCTAAAGCAACCGGCAGCGCATATCCAAGAGCTCCTAAAAGTTCCAAAAAGAAGAGAGGAGAGGGACGTCCTTTCCCGGCGTAATCCGCTCGGTCTCCGGATCGGAGCGGGATGAACCGAGTCGAGCGGAGTCTGTCGAGGGGGGGAGCGTGGAGGCTGGGAGGAGGTCTCGGGGAAGTCAGGGAGCCTGGCGAGGGGCTGTTATAAATAGGGTGTAACGTGAGAGGGAGGCCGGCTCACCGAGGGACGGCGTGCATGCAAAAGGAACGCCGCCATAAATCTGCCGGGAGCCTCAAGGAAACGAAGGACGTTTTTAGGGAGCGGAGGCCCGCTTCAAACTGCTTGCTTTGCTTCACGCTTAATAATCCAAAGGCCCAATAAATCACAATGTCAGCACTTTTTGCAGGTGTGTCCAGCCAGGTGAAAATCGACACCTAGAAAAACTAGCATTAAACTACGAATTTGAAATTGCAACATGAAATTTGGTAGGCTTGTCTATCATGCATAGAGCCACAAAAAAAGTCTCGAGGGGTCTGCCATTTTGGTTTGAGACAACATTTTGGTCAATTTTCAGAGATCTTCCACTGAAATTTGGTAGACTTGTCTCTCATGACAAGACCCACAAAAAATCTCTACCCCAAAAACCTACAGTACGCCTACCTTTGCTTTGAAGAAGCCATTTTACCCGTTTCCAACGACAAACACTCGAGACTCAGTTCAGCGGCTACAAAATTTGAAACCACAGAAAGGCCAAGGACTTTTGTTATGATCATCTAGGCTGGCGTGGTTTGCGTGACGAGGAACGAGGCGTCACCTGTGACCTCCCCAAAGGAAGACCAACGTTGTGGTCGTCCTCGTTGCTTCCTCTGGAGCGACTCTCACGCGAATGGGCTCCACTTCCTGTTGGCCAACGCATCACTGTTGACAAACACAGAAGTCGTTTTGCAACGTCGAAGAACAAGATAGCAGCAAAATAGTGACAGGACAGAGCGGGGAAAAAATAGAAACAATAATAAAATACGAATGAGTAGCTCAAGTTATTTTTGTAAATGACAAACTAATGTCGAGTTTTTTCGGTTGTCACGGTGACTGCAAATGTCGGCATGTTCTGGGCTGGACTGAACAGGGGGGGTTGAGCAAGTGGGCCACGCCGAAAGGAAATTAATTCCTTTTTGAGGGAAAATGACTTTAGCAGAAGGACACGGCTGGAACGCCGCCATGGTCCTAAACGGAAGAAGAGGAAGGCGCCTCACATGGCGCCTTTTCGTTCGATTTTTTTTCCTTCTTGTAATTAACAACTTTTTCCTCCTAAAATAGCTTTTTATCTAGCGACATTAAAATTGATCACATTTATTTTTTCAACTATTTTGCTTTAGATTCATTAATATGCAAATGTTATCTATTTTTTCATTAATAGTGTCCTCAAATAAATCTTATTCATGTAAAATATTTTTTTCTTTTGATTAAAATATCAACTTCTTTATCAGGATATGACTTCATTCACTACAATATCTGTAAAAAATAAAAATAAAAATTTCTACTAATATGTTATGTAATTTATAATATGTAAAAATATATCATATGGAAAAATTATATATTTTAAAAAAGAAAAAAACATTTATACTTATGGGAGCCGGTGTCAAACTTCTCCAATGTTTGTCTTACAAATGGAGGCTATTAGCAGGTTAGCGGGTGCCCCCCCCCCCCCCCCCCCACGTGTTTCCAATGGTACCAGTGGTGGCCTGTGGTGAGGTCCAGTCAGCTTGAACTCTTTTTCGTTCTTCTTCTGAACTCCAGCTGAGTGAATTTATCATGCACGTCAGCTCAGTTCTTTGTTTGTACCCTCAATATTTTGCAGATATTTAAAATACCATTTAGTTATTTCAATATTTCTGTGTCAGTAAATATGGTCCCCTTCCATTATGAATTTTAATCTATCAAAATTTCATTTTTTTCCAATTTAATTCAACTTTTTTGTGACATCATGCTCTATAAATGAACTCATGCAGACGTTTGTTGTGATGCTCCACAGAGGCTTTCGCCGAGCAAACTCGGGGTCACCGCACTAAAACCTCTATTTAAATCCGGACCGGCTCGCGACCGCCAAAACCAAAACGGGCCGGGCGCCCGGGGCACCGAGGCGACCGGGGGCACCGGTTTACCGCCAGGCGCGCACACACGTGTTGCTGAACCCGTTTCCGGCCAGACCGAATGTGTCCACGCCTTTCCGAGCTCGCGCCAGGTGGGGAAACACTTCACACGTCCCAATATGGTTGAAGTGAACCAGGCCAACTTTCATGTGGCCTAGCGGACCCACCCGGCAGCGCCACACGTCCTTTTGGGGCCACTTTAGTCACCGGTACACTACGCTGTGTCCCTCCGGAGGTACGCTAAGCTAAACCATTCGGGCGAGTGAAGTCACCGTTTTAGGATTTAATGGCTTCATTTGCTTTTCAAGCTTCCTCTGCTTTGTGGAAGGATCCAACAAAGCTGGCTAAAAGCTTTCAAATTAAAATACAGCACATTTTTTTCCATGATGACATCAAGCAACTTTGCTCTTTACTTGAACTTAGCCAACAAATACGTTGAATTGTAAACAACCAACAGCCCAACTGATAAATTAGCTAATAAACAGTTTAACTAGAAACCAGCAGGATAATAAACCAACCAAGCAAATAACATACCAATTACCAATTAACAACTAGCTAGATTTAACCAGATACCAGCTGAATACTAAACCAACCAAGCAAATAACATACCAGTAACCAATTAACTATCTAGTTAGCTAACTAATTAGCTAATGAACAGTTTAACTAGAAACCAGCTGGATAATAAACCAACCAAGTAAATAACATACCAATTACCAATTAACAACTAGCTAGATTTAACCAGATACCAGCTGAATACTAAACCAACCAAGCAAATAACATACCAGTAACCAATTAACTATCTAGTTAGCTAACTAATTAGCTAATGAACAGTTTAACTAGAAACCAGCTGGATAATAAACCAACCAAGCAAATAACATACCAGTTCCCAATTAACAACTAGCTAGATTTAACCAGAAACCAGCTGAATAATAAACCAACCAAGTAAATAACATACCAGTAACCAATTAACTAGCTAGCTAGCTAACTAATTAATTAACAAACTGACTAATTGTCTAAACAATCAGCCAAAAACTCACCAAACCACCAACAAACTAAACAGCAAGTAAGTCACCAACTAACACTAACTAGCCGATCAAATAACCAACGACGCCATGTTCAGAACTTCAGTAACCAATCGACCTCAGATGTTGCACAGGTGTCAAGTTGACATCTACAGGTGGTTTGACTTAAGGTCAGACCTTTTTTTTTTTTGTGGTAGCAGGTCTGCCTCTGATAAAACTGGATATACATTTCATGCTTATCACTCTTATTAGCAGATTAGCTATGATGACATCATCGTCATACACGCCGTCTAGACAAATAACCACAAAAATTTGACACTCCTCACCTTCTCACCTGCCTATCAACTTCATATACTTCATAAAAAGCAGTTTATTTCTTCACATTCTTTTTTTTACATGAGAAACCCAAAAACATTTGTGACCCCCAAAAAAATATTAAATCGCCAAATCTAGCCAATTGATTAATTGATTGAAGCGTCTGTCAATGGCGGCCTACGACGTCTATTTTTACAGCAAAGTCATTTTCCCCGGCTATATTTCTTCTCGGCCCACCAGTCAGCTCTGTTTGGGAAGCACAAATGTTTGCTTGACATTTATCCGCCTGCAAATAAACAGTACCACACCCCAACGGGCCGTGGGTTCAAGGGTTATTGTTGCTCGGTGTCAGTCAGATTTAGCTCTCGGACGCCCCCCGCCCCCTCTTGCATATTTTTTCACCCCCGCACCCACTCAAGGGACGACTTGAGCTTCGCTTCTTGCTCCGCTGTCGTTCCCAAGCATTTCCCCCTCCCGAGTCAAGCTGCGGTCCAGAACAATTCCACGCCGTTGCCCAATTAGGAGAGTCCTTTAAAAAAAGAGATGCGTGACGCATGGCTGGGACAATGGGAGGATATAGACGCATAAAAACCTGCAGTCGGGGTTAAATAGGGCATCTAACAGCATACTTTGAAGTTCAGGTGACTCAAAAAAGTTTGAAGAAAAAATCAGAGATCGTCAAGATGTTAGCATGATATAAACAACAGGTGTCAAATTCAAGGAAATAGTTTAAAAGGTTTAATTTCGAAATATTTGAATTTAATTCTTTAAGGAAATTAATTGGATGACCGCCATCAAATTAAAAGATGGAAGTCCTAGGTTGCAAATGAGCAAAGATTTCTGTCGTCGCCACATCTGCGGAAGTCGTACTCTCAGTCCGCCGGCTGTCGCCATAGCGACCGTCCGCAAAAACGGGTAAGTCCAGAGGGTGTGTTTGTTACCATGCGAGAGGAGGCGGTTTGGATGGGATAGGCCACGTTCAGTTCCAGGGTTTTCCAGAACCTCCCGTGGGCTTCATTAAAACAAAAGGAGGAGGAGGAGAGGGGTTGGACTTCCTGTTGGAAACCATGCACACATGACAGTGGCCCTGAAGGAACCCGTGTGGGTAGAAAGCCGCAGTCACGCTTTGGGACGAAAAGCATCCAAGAGCCTATTACGCTTATTCGACATCAGTGATTCTCTAACTTCTCACATCAAAAAGTATTTAGCTCTCCAAGTACCACCATTAAATGTAAGCTAATAAAAATTAGCATAGCTGCTACAGTAATTATAAGCCTTCAAACAGCTTTTATTTTATCACAGATGGAGCAGCAACATACAAGCAAAGAATAAAACAAAAGACATTTTATAGTTCAACACCAAAATATTTGCCAAACCACAAATTGTGAGTCTGCTAGCTTAAAGCTAACTGGAAACGTCAAATTTCACTTTCAAAGTGAAAAACAAAAGGCAACATTTTCAGCTATTCTGAACAATGTCATTCTCAAATGTCTTTTTTAAAGGGAAGGTCAAAAATGATTTAAAATATTTGACAAACCATAAACTGTACATCTGCTAGCTTAAAGCTAACACAACCGGAAACATCAAATTTCACTTTCAAAGTGAAAAACAAACGCCATTTTCAGCTATTCTGATAAATGTCATTCTCAAATGTCTTTTTTAAAGCGAAAGGGGAAAAAAAAAAACACATTTCGCAAAAGTCAGACTTCATTTTAAGCCCATGTGGCCCAACGCTAGCCACAACGCATTGCATCCTTTACTACCAAACAACCACAACACATTTCATCTTGTTTCCGGAGCTAAGTGCTCATAGTTAGTCTTCATTTGATGTGACACGAAGCCTCCATAAACATTCTGCATGTCATTACCATGTGACCGCGCTTAAATTAGGAAGCCGTAATGTTGTAAACAAGGTTGGGCTTTCCACAACAATACTTCTTTATTCCTTCATTCCCACTCCTTCCTGTCTCCCACAACTTTTTTATAATCCAAACTACGGTCCAACTGTCATAAAACGAGCATAAAAAGAATAACTTCATGTTCTTCCCCCCCCTTCCCATTGTCTTCAACTGCTTCCGAGCCTTAAATTATCTCCTCGTACAGATGACAGCAACTTCCAACAATGTATTCTCCATTTTTTTTTTTTTGCAATACGGCGAAGGAAAAGAGTAAGGAAGCGACGCCTGGAGCCTGACAGGAGCGTGATGTTCATCATGCAGCAGGAAACAATAGAGATTCCTGAACCCCGTGTGGGAAGATCCCACACACTTTTCCATATGAAAAGCAACTGGACGTCTCAATTTGTCTAACGTGTACTCCCGTCAAAAAAAAAAATAAAAATAAATGACAAGCAATCAGAAGTGGGAGTAGGCGGATTTTGGAATTTTTTTTTTGCCAACATCTATTAAATAAAATAAGTTGTTGTGACCTCTCACATTGTGGATTTTCACGTATTGGAAGGAATGACAAGGAATATGGAGAAAAAAAAAATAAGTGGGAGTGGGAGAATTTTGGAATTCCCTGGCAATCCTCTGCATTTTTGGGAGAGTGTAAAATCCCCCACTGTTGCTCAAACAGTACAAAAAAAAATCCTACTGGGAAATGTTGGCTTCATTAGTCGCAATCATTTTGACGCTGAATAAATAAATAACACTTTACGACTCGAATATCGTGTTGCTAATTTGATTCACATTTGCACGACTTGCATAGCACACACACAGAGAAATACGTCCATTTTTTTTTTTTACCATTTTCCAAGCTAGTCCATGTGTCAATCATTATACACAACTACAAGGATTGCTAATATGCTAATTTCCTTAGCATAAGCTAGTATGGGGGTCACATCAGGAAATAAGAATTCAATTTAATTCCAAATTCATGAGGGGGGGGGGTATCATGTGAATAAATAGATCCTTCTTGTTATTTTAAAACATTTTTTTGTGGTGGTACTTTCCAAAACAAAGAATCAATGCTCTTTGACCATCTATCAGTGATAATCGGTCCATTTTCTCTGCTAATGAAGTGTTACACAAGCAAGATGTGTTGATCTTTTGGATTCTGATTACAATCATCACACACACACACAAAAGCGTTGTGCAACAAAACCCACAACTCACTTAGGCCTCCGTACAGGATACAAAGCATCGAAAGTGATCAGAGCAACAAAAGATGGCGAGCGTAAGTAAATAAGTCGTAAATCTTCGCCACATCGGCGTAACGTTTCCCCCTGTAAACATCGGCGCTGATGGAAAAATGGACCGCATTCTTCTTGCTCTCCACAAGAAAGAAAGAAGCTTAGTCGAGGAAGGAAAAAGCCCTCTTGGGGTTTGAGAAAAAAAAAAAAAAAAAAGTAACCCGCCTTTTTTTGGATGCTTTCCTCGCCGCATCTGCTGCCTTTTTTTTCGTGACAACAATATACACACATTTACACACACACACCTCCACCCCTCCCTCGCTGATGCCAACTCTGGAGCCAGAGTTTCATGGACTTCCATAGAAAGAGAATAACAAGTGAGGAACCTCTTCAGAATGTGACAAGTCAGGAGGGGGGGGAAAGTGCTGGCATGAGTGATAGACCGCGAGCTGAACTGCTGTGTGCCTCCGGGACTCTGCAGCCCCTTCCCCACATGGCCTGTTACGGATATCATGATAGGCTGTGAGAAAACTTAGCAATAGAGAGATGAAGAAAAAAAAAAAATCAATTTTGTGGCCACTGGGAACAAAGTGTAAATGCAGCATTGGAGATTTTTCGAGGCAGGAATCGTATGAAGTACAAAACGGTTAATACGCATTTTATTTGTTTGTGTGCAAGTTCACGCCGTCGCCCTATAAACCTGCCGGCCAATTTTCTGGTCAGCGTTAGGCCTTGTGCGTACAAGCTGTGATTTGTGTACGCGGGGTCTGAAAAAAGATCCTTGTAAACGTTCCAACATGGACGCCCGAGAGAAGGCCGAAGTGAACTTAAGGCAACTTACAGTGTGTGTCATCTAAGGCGAGGTCAAGTGAGGAGCAATAACCTGGCTGACTTCTACGGCTCGATTTAGCAGAGCTTTTTTAACGGGTCGGGTTGTGGTTGGGTGGGTTGGGGAGGGGGGGGGGGGCCTCCCACGCCGCCGTCTCCCCTCATTATCAAATTCGCTCCGTGCCACAGACGACTACGCCATCTGAAGAATGGGGATCGTAAAATTTCCCCATACCATAAAATGAAACAAAGGGTTTGACTTCTTTTTTTTTTTTTTATCGTCCTTTTCGTGCAGCGGCTCGGCGTACTTTTGCCACCTCTATTTGTAAAGTTTGCGGCCGTCTGCAGTACAGCGTGCCGCTGGCTCCCGCTTCGGAAGAATTAGCTCCTCAGACATTACTGCACTATTTTTTTTTTTTTGCTGCAAACGCCACAGGCCCCATCGGGCCTCTTTCCTCCACTCTCTAATTACATTAACTGGGTCCCCAATCTGGCAACCCAGGGCTTCCAATCTGGCGGCCCGTGCCATTGACGGCTCGCCCCGGTCCAAGCGGGAGGAAATGACCTAAATGCGGGTCTACACCCAGCTGGGCAATGAAGACATGACGGATGTGGAGGGAAGGGAAGGGAGAAGAAGAAGAAAAAAAAAAGGATTTGTGGGACAACCGGCGGCTTGTGGTCGGGGTAGACAATTTGGGAGGGAAGTTGGATGCACGGGCCACCATCACCGTGACAAAACAACCAATGAGGGGCAGAGGAAGGATGAGAAGTCACGAGATCAGAAGAGCCGACCTACATTTACACGCTAGAATATTTGTTTCGTGAAATGGAGTTGACAGTCTTGTTTTTTTTTATCCTCTACGGATAATGGGTGGGGTAAAAAAAAAAAGGGAGGGGGGGGGCATTGCAAGCCTGTTCATGGGAAAGATCATCCAGGATTGGTCTCTGCGGTGTCATTATTACACTGACTTGGAAGAGATGCAAATTTTGTGCTCCAAAACTTGAAAATCAAACAAAGGCAACAACAATAAACAACTTATTTTCATGTTTGTAAGAAATCCTATTCAGCTAAGCTAGCATTAGCTAGCACTTGAGAAATCCCAAGGGTAATACAAATATTTACATATCTGCAGTCAAATGGCTGTGGAGAAAATACAGAAACTGGAATGTCATAAAGTATAACAAAAAAAAGGACAATAAATAAATAAATATGTTCTTTTTCATGTATTAGCAGTATATTTTCGCAGCCGAGGTTCTGACCTCCAATCCCGGAATGTCGTCAGTCACCAAACTATGCACGAAATCCGGAGTCTAACCCAGACCGGGTCAACTATGCCAACCGCTACACCACGAGGCCCGCGTCTTACCGGGTCCGGACCCTCTGCGGTGAAGCAGAACCCGACACCACTGGCCGCTATACACTTTGTGGACCGCCACAGAACCGCTCAGGACCCCTGGGGACAAGCCACGTGGAGGACAAGGCCAGAAGGTATGAGGAGAAACGATGAGGCAGATTAAATAATATGGATAAAACATTATGTATCATTTATATGCATACTTTACATTGGGATATTAGTTATGATGACAAATGAATATGCTAGAAAAAAGATGTTTTGGTACATTAAAGCACAGGCAACATTAATTTTACACAAATATGGTAGATTGTAGGCATAAAGAATATGAAATATGATGTAAAAAAATTGCACATTTAAAGCATATAGAACATAAATGAGGTGCGGATGGAGCAGTGACAGCAATGGGAGTTGAAAAATGTGGAATTCATTTGGCCCTTAGGAGTTCTCTGGATTTGAAGAAATATTTGGGTGGGAACATTCAGGCGAGATTGAAGAGAAAAAAATAACAATATGTACAAATATTGTATATAGCAATTCAAACTCTGCTGTTGTTTGTGTGATGCGTTCATTGCGACTATTTATCATCGGAAAACAAAGACACACTAACGCATTTTAATATAATATCATTAATTTATATAATTTATGTGTAGTGTAGTGAGTAGAGGACAGAATATTTTGTAAAACCCCGAAGACAAAACATCTTTTAAGATGCAGAATACTTAATCATTCAAAACATCACTATAAAATTTATTTGGCTTTTTTATTTATGGGCTCTTCACTCCGTCGTGAAAAATAAATGATGGTTTCCGTAATGGCCCCACGATGAGAAGTACAATATCGCCACCTTGTGGACAGAAACTGCCAAAACAACTATAAGAATAAAATAATACAATTGACCAGCAGGGGTCGCTGTTGTCGCAGAAATAAACATACGTCCCGTCATTCAGGAAAAAAAATAGAATAGATATGTAGATGGGTAGACAATAGCTATGTGGATGAATAGATGGATGCTTGCTTATTTAATTATTTTATGAACTAAATATGTCATTAAAAAAAAGTTTATCCTCACTGGACCTTTTGTACTTTTGGAACCTTTGGTTCATAGACTCACAAATTCTCAATCACTATAATAAATAATCATAAATATCATAAAAGCCATGCTAATTTACGTTAGCCTTCCCAAGGCGTTTCACAATTCATGTTAGCATTAGTGCACCTTCATTAATATTTATCAAGTCTGTCTGTTTGCTTCTAAAATTAAATCCAAGAAGTGGGTGTACTCCAAGATAGTGAAGCACCTTAAAACCCCTCCTCCGTATAAAACCAGCTGCAGCATCCTTCTCTTCATTTCTAACTCTCTCCTCCTCTTCTTCCACCATGCACCACAAGTCCTTCTCCAACTCACTGCTTTTATTTTGCATCCTGCTGAGGAGCAGCCAGGCCCTCAACAACGACGCCACCGAGCATGCGGGAAGCCTCTTCCTTCACGTCGGCCCACCCCAGGAGGATGCAAAGCCGGGAAATGTATCCCTGAACCGGGCTCGGGCCGGTGGGAGAGCGGCGGGACAGGACAGAAGAGGTAAGATGAGATGATTGAGAACCTTGACTTCTAAAATGACTAAATGGTTCAACTTTTCTTTTTCTTTTTTTTTTGCTTTTTTAAAAGAGATAATGCAAAGATTTTTTTAAAGAAGTTTTTATAACTAAGTCCTTTTAAAAAGCCAACAAAGCACCTGCTTAGGGCGCCTAGAACACTAGAGGTCGCTAAAAACAATTAGTCAACAGATAATAGTATTTTAAACTCCTAATTAATTTGATAATGCAGTACTAGCACACACCACAAGTTCTCTTACTTTAAGTAATGTGAATTTCTAATGGAATTAAAAAGGGGGAAAATAAAAATGAATTTAAAAAAAAACAATTTGAAACCCACTTGATGTCATAACATGTGGTGAAGTCACTCTCTATTCATCAAACGCTGTCACGGAAAGGGAGCCATTGTCAAGAAGGTGTGTGATGTTGTCAATGGATGCCGGCTTCAATTACAGCAGGGGACAATTTGTAGCCTGCAGCAAAATTCAGGAAAAAGGAAAACATTACTTTTGTTATAGTTAGCTGCCTGAAGAAGGCCTACTTTTTTTTTTGTGGAATCTCAACAACAAATAGTCCCAAATGTTCACATTTTCCAGCAGGCCTCGAATCTACCATGTCAGAGTTTTTATTAATGACGAAGCCATATGGGACTTAAGCAGCCAGGAGAGAGATGACTAAAGTGAGCTGTTGTCTTAAAAACTCCAATGTTCCCTCAGAGCGAAGCCAGATGGGCTGCAGAGAGCTGAGGTCCACCAAGTACATCTCAGACGGCCACTGCACCAGCATCCACCCCATTAAGGAGCTGGTGTGCGCTGGCGAGTGTCTCCCGGCTCAGATGCTTCACAACTGGATCGGCGGCGCCCGGCAGTACAAAAAATTCTGGACTCGCCATAGCGCGGCTAACAGCAGCGGCCAGGACTGGCGTTGCGTCAACGATAAAACCCGTACTCAGCGTATCCGTCTGCAGTGCCAGGACGGCAGCACTAGAACCTACAAAATCACCGTGGTTACCTCCTGTAAGTGCAAGAGGTTCTCCAGGCAGCACAATGAGTCGGGGAATAAGTTTGGGCTTCTGACGCCACCCCAGACGCTAATCCCGCACAAGTCCAAGAGCAGGAAGGTGATGGGAAAGAAGCACATGAGCCAAAATTGGCACCAGACTGCACCATGAGGAGTGGAGGCTTTGAGGCCTTGCCAATAGATTCTTTCATTATGTTTGTAAACAACAGGCAGGGCGGGATACTTACAGGTGGCAGAATGAACTAAAAAAAACAAAAAATTGGGGTTGCAATACCAGAAATTCTCCAAAAAGGCTAAGGTTATAACAAAACAAAACTCAAACAATTGTCTGCTCAAGCCTTTGCCACCTGGAAGTACACGAAAGGTCATGATGAAAAAAATCTGTGGATTATGGCGTCGCTCAAAAGGCTGGACTTGATTTATGCCAAACTGGAGGAGATCTAAGGACTTCCTTGCCATTTAAATAATGTGAACAGAAACTGTATTGAGATAAAACATGCATTGTCCCATGTAGTCATGTATTTGTGTTTTTGCTGTCCAACACCAGTAAAATAATAAGGTTGCAAAATTTCAGGAATTTGGAAACTTTTGACAATAATTCATGTGAATTCACAGGTATTTTTAAAGGATGGGAATTTTGCATGGATGTCTGCTTATGACGAAATAAAATGTTCATAAATATGATCCTTAATTCCCAGTAAATTTCCATTATTTACTATTTAAGGTTTCCAAGTTGGAATATTTCCAAGTTTCTCCATCTTAAATTCCAACTACCTGTTTAAACCACATTTGTGTATATGTCAAAATTGGACTTTTCTTTCCAATTTTGTTTTTCCTCCTACAACCGTGTGTATATAAATAATTATGTAATATATTCCATGTGGCTGTAATGCGTAGAAAAGCTTTGCCAATAAAGTTTTAAATCAGAAAATGAAAGTCGGATTGATTTTCCCAAACACACATGTAAATTACATAATGCATTTTAAACACAAAAGAACAAAGTTAAATGAGTCAAGTCCATGGTTAACTCATTAGTCAATTTAAGATTTCTACCATCTCGTGAGACTTCAGTTATGCACAATATTCCAGAATAGAGTCATTAATTATTAAAAATAATAATAATTATTATTATTATCATATAATTGTTCATATTCCAAGTCAACCAGTAAATATCATCAACCAAGACTAAAAGGTCATTTTTGACAGACAAGCGTCCAAACATCTCGCGAGATGTACGTAATTCAATGATACGACCGGAATCTCGCGAGAACATCCGCCAATCCGCTTTGTGTGTATAATGTAAAGTTCCCTGAATTCACTTAATTTTAAGCGGAAATCATACATTTTTGTTGCTACTAACTACATTTTCTAGTTTATTTATCCACAGCTCTTACTTTGTTTCTTCCAAAGTACCGGATATAGTTTTCATCCTATTGAATTCTAGGTTTGTCATTCTATGCTGATTTTATGCCAAATGGTTATTTTATTTGAATATATCAGTACTTATTACACAAAGCAAACAAATAATGATTGACACACATAAATATAGAACAAGAAGATGCATATAAAGTATCGTACTAATATTATGAGCCCCGAACTACTTTTATTTTGAATGTGTAGGGCGGAAGTAAAATATTGAGCTGAAATTCAAGCTCCACAATAATCCAAGTTAGAAATCCATCCATACCTCCTTTATCGGGAATGTTCTATCGTGATATTCCACCCAGGAAATGATGGAGGAATCGGACCGGCCCGAACATCCTGAGACTTTCCTTTCCAGCCAACCCGAGAAGAACAATCTCGGAGCGGTCACAGTTGGTGTAGATTTCCCGGTGTGTGTGGTTCTTCCTGCTGGAGGTAGCGGAGAGAGAACCGGACTGCAAACACCTAAACAGTTCTGCTTGCTACTTGGCCGACCGCTCATAAGCTACACCATTCAGGCTTTTGAGAGGTTTGCATACATTTTTAAAAAATGGGAAAGTTCGTTCGTATGTTGGTGTATTAAACGGTGCAAGTCGAGTCAGTGGTTCATAACTCACGCTAAACACTAGAATTACAAAATTTTTGCAGGAATATGACTGTTTAACGATTTAAAACAGTTTCCAGGTAATGGCTATGGCGTAGCTTTGCCAAAATATTTCCAAGAATCAAAAATTGCATGCACATTTGTGCAGACATGTTGCCATGCTGCATGTGTCTGTTATGCGACCAGCTTTAGCCCCGCCCCTATTTCTATCTGGACCAATGACGAGACCCGCTTCTGTTAGATTGACAACCAACTGCTCCCATTATAAAGTTATTATCATAAACTAATCCTGCTAATTATTTAGCTAAGATAAGGGACACATTTGAAAGGGGAATTCGATTTTAAAAAATGTCAGCCATCTCAGGATGCTGTAAAATGTCAAAAGAGATAGGTGAAAATGGGATGTCCTCGCAGGGTATCATGGATCTGCAGCATCGTGGTTGTCGTGGCCCAAGAAAACATGGACCTGATGACGGACATCGTTGGGCGCTTCCAGCACACCAAAGTTCGGGTGGTGGCGGGCGGCTGCACGCGTCACAGGTCCATTTGTAATGGAGTCATGGCTCTAAGTGAAGAAAAGGAGGGAGAGACGCAGGAGAACAAGGTTGTCATCATCCATGATGCTGTGCGGCCTTTTGTGGAGGAGGACTTCCTGTATCAAATAACCATGGCCGCCCGGGAACATGGCGTGAGTAGTTTTGTATGACCAGTGATAAATAACTAAACAGACGACAAATTAGATTCGTGTTTTCCTCTAACCGCCCCAGGCATCAGGGGCGATCCGACCGCTCGTCTCCACGGTGATCGCCACCACGTCAGAGGGCTTCCTGGACCACTCGCTGGAGCGAGCTAAGTACAGAGCCAGCGAGATGCCTCAGGCCTTCAAGTACAACATCATCCATAGAGCCTATCAGAAAGTACGTAAACTCGATAAGTGCATTTTTTTTTTTTTTTTACGGTGGGCCATATTAAAACCCCCGAGCCGTATTTTGAGCACCCCAAGACAGACTTGAGTCTCTTTGGTGGAAAATATCACATCTGGCCAAGAAAAGTGAATGCCGCCAATGATGATGTTTTCATTGTGTTCCTCTGATGACGACAGTAGGATGAAAGGCGCCAGATTAGCGAGACGCTTTGGTGAAATATCAGCAGACACACACTGTCGGCCCGAGTGTTTTCACAAGACAACGGGATGATGCACGAGCAGACATTATTTTGCTCTCTTTTGATGTGCTTTAGATCCTGTTTTGTGTTTGAGTGCTGTGTAATTTAATGCCTATTAAGTATTTGGCCACTTTCTCTTGTCTGGGTCACTTTGTAAAACTGTGAACTCGTTTCAAACTTACCAACTCACACACTTTTAAACACGATTTTTACAGCGGCGCCTCGTCTCACAAGTACCGTATTTTCCGGACTATAAGGCGCACCGGACTATAAGGCGCACCTTCAATGAATGGCCCATTTTAAAACTTTGTCCATATATAAGGCGCACCATTAATACAATCACAATATAATAACTTGAAATAGTGAAAACAATAACAATATATCAATAATGTTAATATCACATAACACATTTGGCCCACAGGCCGGAATTTGTTCCATATATAAGGCACACTGGACTATAAGGCGGCTTTTGAGAAAATTTGAGGGTTTTAGGTGCGCCTTATAGTCAGGAAAATACGGTATTCTGATTTAAAAATAAAACCAAGTGTCAATTATTTTGGTTCCCTCCTCAGTGTACCGAAGCTGACTTTGACTTTGGTACCGAGTGTCTCCATCTGGTGCTGCGGTATTGCGCCACTAACGCCAAACTCATCGAAGGCCCGCCCACGTTATGGAAGGTGACTTGCTCACATTAATTTCCAATTTAAGGATTTAATTTGATATAATTTGATAGGCTTCTTTCTATTCCTTTTTGAAGAAATATGAGTTTATTATAAAGGGGAAAATTATAATTCTTTTTTATGTTCTATTGAGTTATTTTCTGTATTTTACTTTTTTCTTTTATTTCCTTTTTTTTAATGTTCGAAATAAAACATTCATACTGAATTCAGGTCACCTACAAACGAGACTTGGCCGCTGCGGAGTCTGTCGTCAAAGGTGAGCTACGTAGTATTTTATTTTCCAAATTTCGAGAAGGCTTAATTTGGTGTACTCGTGTTGTTCTTCCAGACACGCTAACTCAATCAGCCTGCGTGATCACAGACGGATGTTCGCATGCGAGCCGGCTGGCCGACTCCCTCCACGAAGCCTTTTGTAGCCTCGAAACTCAAATAGTACGTAAATGGGATCCACCATCATGTCCGTGTCGCGGAGCATCGTGTTAACATGAGCGTCATCCGGGTGGTCCGCTAGCGAAACAACTGGGCCTGTCTGTGGTCGCACAAGTAATGAAGTGTGACTGTACGCATGCGGGAAAAGCAGATGGCCGTCACATTTACTGAACCGGACCGCACTTTTGTTTGATTAATTGTGGTACGGTCGGCCTTCGTTCCTTAGCTAGCTCATGTTACCGACAAGCTGACAGAAGTCACATGATTTAAACCAGTTGGATTAAAGTTACCGGTTCTGAAAATGACTGGACAAGAGCTGCAAAATTTTGCTTTCGGACATGCGTTTTCCATTTTAGTTGGCGTTATCCAGAAGTGAGAATGAC
The DNA here is from genome assembly GCF_024217435.2 of Syngnathus scovelli. Classification (NCBI taxonomy): domain Eukaryota; kingdom Metazoa; phylum Chordata; class Actinopteri; order Syngnathiformes; family Syngnathidae; genus Syngnathus; species Syngnathus scovelli. The sequence continues at coordinate 2,449,773 of NC_090855.1, forward strand.
CGTGCCAGATGTTGAGTGCTTTTAGTCCGTGTTTATTTGCCGAGGGGCGCGAAGGCGAAGGACCGCGTTTGACTGACATCTTCTCTCGTCACGCGTTTCCTTCGCCAAGGCCAAACAGAACGCAAAAGAATTAAACGGGTGATAATTCAGGTGGTGACAAAAAGAGCTTGAGATGTTTATATGTTTCTTCCAGAAGCTGAACATCATCCCAGATGTGACGGGAGACAACGTCAGGTATCTGCTCAAGACCTGGAACTTCATCCAATTTTCTGTATGTTTACATTTTTGTGTGTTCAAACAAATGTATTATTTGGCTGCTTAACACAGAACTATCACATCTGCTCTTAAAGATGTTATCTTTATTTTTTTTTCTAGATGAATGTTTCTGATTTGGCTAAAGTGGAAACCACGTTTGCAGCAGTGGAGAGAACCGGACAAACGCTTCTTCACCCAGTGGTTGTCATTTTGGTGAGGAGTTAGTTATCACAGCTTTGGTCAGATGTTAGCAATCTGAGAAAAATGCTGGTGCCATAGCGACCTCCTCGTTGCGGTTCGAATGTTTTGTCTGAAAAAATTTGATTGAAATGAAAGAGTTTGGGTACCAGAGGTGGAATACAATTTTTTTTTTTTAAACAGGTCCATGTAAGCACTCCGGACCGATGGGCGATTGAACCGACAACCTTTGCAGAGTTAGCATTAGCAGCTAAGCGCCGGAATATTCTCTTGTACGGCGTCCACGTGCAGCAGTCAAAGGTAAAAAGCTTTCATGTCTGATTTTTCCCATTGTTCCTGAGCAATGTATCTTTTTTTTTTTTAAAGAGCAGCCAAACGAAACAGCTCTTTTATACATGATTTATTTTGCTGAGTCTTTTCTAGATAGAATGCCTGTCGCTGTTTTTTATCAATGTCATTCTTAGGTCCAAAACAAATCACGTAGTCTGGTATTAAAACATAATTCAGTTTCTGAAGACAGTTTGAATTAGCAACATGAAGTTTGGTGGGTATGTTTATCATGAGGAGACCCACAAAAAGTGTCAAGAAGGAATGCAGGAATGTTTTGGTTTGAAGCAGCCATTTAAGGTTCTTGAAAAGCGAATCCATGAGATAACTCCGTAAACAAGCTGTCGAGAAAGACGTCGGTTCACTTTGACCTCAACATATGTCGTGAGAACGATCGGAAATCATGCGGTCGACCTCAGATCTCAAACTCATCGCTCGGTAATTATTACGGAATTATCGGACCGCAAGGTTCACATCAAGTTAAACCGGGACCTTTTGGGGGCGCGGGATGTTCAAAGACAGGCTTTGACAGTAGGACAAATGAGGCTGATTTGTCTTCATAAATCAAAACTGCTGCGTGACTCAAAGTGACATTTTGTTCCCCCCTCAAAAAAAAAAAAGGACAAGATGAAGAAGTTGTCTTCTCTGTGCTCACATCTGCTTTTGTAAACGCAACGGAGAAACCGAATCGATCTACAAATCTCACTGGCTGAGAAGTCGCAATGGAGACGTTTTTGCAACTGGCACCAAAGCCCACACCAAGAAGTTCTGCCCATTGGTTGATCCAACATCAGTTCTTAAACGGTTCAGTGCGGTCCATTGCTGGCGAGGTAGTTCGTCTCCTCCTATGGGGACATCTCCTGGATCCCAGATGTGATGGTGCAGGAGGGAGGGACCAGCTGCCTCCCACTCCTGCTTCCAAGCTGCTGCCAGAAGGCATCTCTGGAGATGTCCTCAGGGATGGAATTGAGCTGGAATTGTTGTGGTGTTGTGCAGGATGTCCCAGTTGTTATTTTTTGCCTTCCTGGCGAGAACGAAGGTGGCAGCCTCTCGACGAAGGTTGGCCGGCGCTATTCCCGCAAGGACAGGCAAGAGGGACACAGTGGTGGGCTTCAGGCATTCAAATTTTTTGCGTGCATTCATATTAAAAAAAAAAAAATCTGCCTTTGATTTGACAATCACGTTGGACGTTACGGTTTCCTTCTCAATTATAGAGACAAGGAAAGACATGTAGGAAAATACAGATTGGCATAAATCTCAATCTTTTATTATTTCAAAGAGATCATTTTTTCCAGAAGTCCTGGCTGTGTCCAATAATCGCAATTTTCCAGAAAGCAGAGAAGAAAACTGGTCAAGAAGATTTTGAGCTTTAAGTCCCCACTTAATACCTCTGCCAGGGTGCTTTGGTTTGTGGGTCAATTTGCAGCACACTTGCGCCTCTATCCAAAAATTAAGACATTAGTTGGCCTTGGAGGAGGTCTTACGTTCATTCTGGCCACATATTAATAATAGGGTGACGTTTGTGTTAATTTTCCGTCCAGTCTGGTTTCATATGAAAAAGACATTTTGAGAAGATGGGTTAATTTGGTAAGGACTTCCAAGATGATGATGTTTGATGGCTTTTCAAGCATCATCTAATCTCAATTTGGAGGAGTTTAAAAAAAGTTGTGATGGCACTTGGACGCCATTTTGAGAGTTTTGAGTTAAGAACTGATCGGACTTAAGAGGTATGTTTATCGTAAACCATGTCTCTCTGAGGACACTAGGCGTGAAATCCGTAAGACTCTTTCTCTGACAACAGATCCCTCACCTAAAAAGTCACACCCTGTTGTGAAAACGTGGGCGATACGTGTCACAGGATCCCTCCCCCTTTCGTTCAGTCCCTCTCGCCCTTGTCACCTTCTGAAAAGACACTTGTCAGTCCGATGTCAGACTGATGTATGGCTCTTGTAATCAACGCACTGAGAGCCCTGATGTTTACCCAAGCCCGTATTTCCTCTCCGGCCGGGAAATCCTAAACCTGAGAGGAGATTAGCCGACACGGGGGAAGGGGGGGGGAGAAAAGAGCAACGGAGAATGGAGACCAGGTCGGGTGAAAGACACTCTATTATCCCGGACCTGTTCACATCAAGGTCTGAAAGGCAGACAGGTGAAACCTGATCCAAGCCAAAGAATCTTTAAGCACCGCAACCTCGGAGTTGCTGCCTGGTTTGGGTCAAGGGAGATTAGGGACAACTGGTATCTCAGTGGTTCACTAAATCCCTGCAGTTGTCCACCATGTGTCATGGACTTCTGGCGTTCAATGGCGAGGAAGGTTTATCGAAACCGCAAACGTGTTTTTGAAGGGTATCCCCCCTCACCCCCAACCAGACCAGGATGTTGGTGTCTTGAGACGGAAGTGGTACATGAACCATGAGGAACATGTGCATGGTATCAAGATGGATCTTCCAGGCTCTTCTCTGAACGAGACATCTCCAGATGTGTGAAACCCGAGCGCCTCAAGTTGGCTCCGGGAACGGTTCATACCAGACTGTGTTTGCTCAGCTTTGATATGTCAGATTAAAAAGATGGAACTGGATTTAGGCATTAGAACAGACAAGTGGAAAATCGGGTTCCAAAAGTGGAGTGTCGTGACATTTGTGTATGTTCCTCCTCGTTGGGAAATATTTCTGACCACCCAGAGACTTTTTCCTGATGCTCCTCAGTTGTCAAGAATGCTCACCTTCCTCTTTTATTTGTATTTATAACAACCGAGAAGGGGAAAATAACATTTCCGCATGTTTGTTCAGACAAAAGCAAATGCAACCAGATGCCAATCTGTCTCGGTTTGATTGGATCTGCAGCTACGTCAACACCAAAAACCGCTAACACAACATCACGTTGCAGTGGCAATCCTGATGTTGCCACCCAACATGATTTCCATCAACTTCTAATTCCCGATATGTTTGAGAATACCTCGTCGTGAAGACACAAGTACGATAAAAGGCCAAGTAGATTGCTTTAGCGGTTAGCTACCACGGTTCACCTGTTCCTGACTCCTCGCATACCTTCCGCAGTTGAGTGTTTAGGGTGTCGTGATGTTTTAAAAGTACAGGAACTAAAAGTCAGGGTCATTTTAGAGTGTCTTTGCTTGCATTCTGAATTGTCACTTCATCCATCACACTCCTGGCCTGCATGTATGGCCTCAACTAAACATCCAGCGGTTCTGCTCCTTGTTGAGAGGTATGCCCGTCGAAGTTCATACCGCCTCGCCGTCTAGTCTGTACGTTAAACGTGATGAACGAACTGCTGAGTTTGTCGGAGTATGTCAGACAGAAACTTCAAAAGATCTTTAGTGAAAGGCTTTTTTTGAAATCAAAACTGGAATTACAGTAAATCCCGTGTCAAAATCCAGCAGACTTCTTCCATTGACATCGGACGATGAACAAGGCCGAACAAACCGACATCCTGCCAGTCAAATCTCGTACAAAGCCAACGTTTTTATTCGCCAGTGGAAATTTCCGAGCTTCATAAATGACGCGTTCAACACCAAATCGAAAGCCTCCATCCATCAGAGATTCCGATCGCCGGTTACGAGGAAGTTCCGTCTTATTCCAAATGGCACCCTCCGAAACGAGCCGCCGAGCGGGGAAGGAAAACCCCTTTTGATGGACTTGCGTACACATGGCTTTGACTATTCCGATGAAGAGCTTGAAGAGACCGATAGGGATCAGATACTGTATATATAGAACTGTCAGAGCCTGTGGAAAGTGGTTTTCCAGACGTAAATCAGCCTTGGCATTAATGCGACTGCGACTGAAGGTTTTGAATTCCTTATCTTTGTAAATCATCTCATCAAGGAATTGGCTGAGCTGCGTGTGACACGCATGAACTCTAAACCCCGTTTTTCTTTCTAAGCCTTAAACTATCCGTGGTTGCTTGGGCACGAGATGTATTTCCGGGGGGGGGGGGGGGGGGGGGTATGGCGAGGTACGGTGGGACTGAACTCAATCGGTGCGTAACTGTCCGACTGTCAAACGTAAAGATATGAAGATGTTGGATTGAATTTAAAAAGGCTTTGTAAATATAATTCCTAGGCCCCACAGTTTGGGCATCCCGCCAATAGTCTTGGTGAGCTGTTATTTAATTGGGACTCTTGGCTAGTCATGAAGGGGAAGAAGTGGGAACCCTCGGGATCTTGGGAAAGTGTCACTGGCTGACTTCCTAATTACCCAAAGAGACCTTTTCGGACTTGAAAGCGTCCATTGGTGGCATTTGAGGATAGGGGCGACCACTCGCTGTGTGGTCGACCCCCCCCACTCCGCACACAACTTTGCCTTTCAAAGAGCTGTCGCCTTGTGGCTAGCCAAAGTCGTCCATGATTGAAGTCTCATTGGTTAAAAAGTTGCAGTGTGGCGACATCAATAACAATAACAAGAGCCTTTTGCTTGTGTTTATGTATACGCCGCACATGGGAATGATTGGGAATAGTTTCGCTTTTAAACTCGTGCCCAATCTTCCATCTACAGAATATTAAAACAATGCTGTCACCTCATTTGGCAAAAATAGGCTATGCTCGGTTTCTTCAGCGAAAGATTTTTTGCGTGCTCTGTCTGTTTGCGTTGCTGCTTTGTATAAGTTAGCAGATGTTTTAAGTTATAATTACCACATTATTCATTCTGATTTAAGCTATGCAAATTTTTCTGCATCTCAATGTTGTAAAAGTCACATGTTAAGAGAAAGGACATAAAAAAAAAAAAGATTGGATTAGTCCATAATGGACATGGCAGGGGATGAGCGGAAAATGTCCTGGTGCTAAGAGTTTATTCTAACACGCATTTGCGGTTACACTCCTTCAGATTCACGCCAGTCAGTGATGACACTTCTGGCTCGGGACTCCGTGGCGGAAAGTACGGCAGTCTGGTAAAAACTGCAATCCAAATCTCGTAAAAACCAAGTGAATCTGATTTTTTTTTTATTTTTTTAAAAAGTGAATAACAGGTGAGGCGTTTAGCCTTGAGCGCTTACATCACGAGGATTTACAGAAAACTGTTTGGCTAGCGATGAAGACACGCTAATCCCACCGAGGATCACGTTCCCCCTTTATTCCACGTCAGGAGTGGTACCCCCGTCTCTCCGCCATCCACTTTGAGTCCCTTTGATGCCTCACTCGCTGTTGTTGTTTAGTAATTCTACCCTGAAGATCCCATTTTGGAGACGGACTGCTTGGTATTTATGTGCCACCGTGCAAACGACGACTTGATTCAATAACGTTTCGCTTTGAAGCTTGATTCAAAATCTGCCTGCCTATCTGAAGTGGACGGAATTGAACGCAGAGTATAAGATTCTCTGATCCTCCTTGGTGATCTTGACTTTGTTTTTTTTGTCTTCTGTCATATGCAAATGGCTCTTTAAGATGAGCGTTGATGAGAATAGCCGAAGCTAGCGGGGCTAACTGCTAGCTAGCTAATTTTTAAGCATCTCATCATTTTTAATATCTCTAAATCTCAGGGACGGAGATTCATTGTTTACAACTAAACTAACTTTTTCGGGGGGGAAAAAACCTCCTTTCCCTGATTGTGATTAAAGACTTTTTCGTGTCATTATCCACGGTCAAGCCAAATTATACGCTTCGCAATCACACCTTGTCACATGCACCTTAGTTGAAGCCTCATCTGTCCGAACCTTCAAAATAAACAAGATGTTTGGTCGAACTTTGACACTGCGCCGTTGACCGAGTAAAGTTTGTCTTCAAACTAAAATGGCTGCTTCAAAATAAAATGTGGTCAGGTTCAGAGTTCAATAAAAACCTAATGGGAAAAAAATAAATAACCTCAAAAGACTTTGGTGGCCGATTGTGTCTAGATGTGAAAATTTGAAAACAAAGCGTCTGTTTTGGTTGCGTTGTACTTGGAAAATTGTTCTCATGTGTCGGAGGAAGAAAAGAACACGCAAGGCACGCACAAACTAAAGCGGATCATTATCATTAATCAGAACAACTAATCATTACATTAGTCCAGTCATTCAATCATCACGCTAAATTGTCTAAATTGGTGCGTTCATCTATTAGTCCAATGGCTCGCGAAATTTTTATATCAACAATTTTATTTTTCTTTCCCAGGATGCCGAACGCTGGGCAAGATCTTTGTCTAAAGTGGCCGAGCTGACGTCAGCTTTGATTCGAGAGCGGAGCGAGGCTTTGGTGGGACAACTTCTACAAGCGTGACGAGGGAAAAAATCATTTTGGGTCGGCTCCACATTTAAATGGAGTGGGAAGCGCAAACTGTCACTCATCTCTTAAGCACGCCTGCACATCTTGATAGGAGTGTTTTTTCACCATGACTAATAAATTGACTTGGACATGTGGAATTGCCGGAATGTCCCTTTAATGCTCTCCAGACTAATGCTTTTCTTTCATTGTATGATGCATGTTGAAAGAAAAAAAAAATCTACATATGCTTTGTATTTTTACATTACGGTATTCTATCAACATAAAACTAAAAAATAAAGCAGTGTATGGTTATATATGGTTTATATATATTTTATTTTGTTAACATTTTTAAATAAAATTAAAATGTTTTAGATATGTTCTAAGATATTTTTAAGAGCAAATAATAGTTTATAAAAAGTAAGCATTTTAAAGTAGTTTACATATTTATAAAGATGGAATAAAAGTGAAACCGCTTATTTATTTTTTACGTATTGTCAAATTTCTAATAAACATTGTTGATAATTAAAACTTGATTTATTAGAATTTTGCCTTCTCTACAGACCTGCACTTAGTGAATTTCTAGTGAAACGCTGCTCTCTGGCAGGACTAAAATGGTCATTGCAACTATTGTTGATCGTCCGGGAAGGAACCCAACACCTTTTAAACATCTCACGGCAAAAAAAAAAAAAAAAAAGACTTAATAAATAAAAAGGAAAAATTTCAATATTCCAGAACTCACCTCACCAAGTAGACTTTCATGAACCTTAAGTCTTGTTTATTAAGTGAAACCTGACGTAACATTAATAAATGCACATACAGTATGATACTGTTATAAATATTTCACAATGTACATATTTTGTCGAGTCGTGGTTCTCCCGAGTTTGTCCCTTTTTTTGTCTCTGCTCCACTTACGACTGACTCAGAGTTTCTCACTGGACAAAATGGACGCAACGACCTCAAAATGTCCGCCGGAGCCTCAAGCGATTTCGATTTGTTGTGTTCGAGTGTCGTGTTTTGTTGCGTACACACTTGTTTGGGTGTCCTCGGTCTAGCTGTTGGTGTCCACGTTAAGCTGCTTCATGGACTCGGAGGCCTCCTCAATTGCTTCACTCTCCTCTGAAATGCAACACAAAGATTTTTATTATTATTGCGTATAATAAAACTTTGTGTCTTTTCGTGATTGACGAGACCAACCGGCGACTTGACTGCTTTGTGCTTGGTGCTGCTCTCGCTGCTCTTGAAGCTTCTTGCAGACTTTCTTGTGTGTGAACCAGTGCAACTTTTGGCACGCTTGACCACAGTAGATCACCTGGTTGACAAAAAAAAGTTCAAAAGATTAAATAAATGTCACACTAAATATTATTACCTCAATAATGTGGGATATAATCACAAGATAAAAATGAGCACTCACCATTTTACAGATGGAGCATCTTTTCTGGGCTCCTTTGTCTCCACACGTGGTGCAGAACTCTGCGTCCATGAAGCCGACTTGACCCGTGATGGCCTGCGTCAGCACTGATAGAGCTGTGGGGTCATTCCCCTGAAAGAAATCTAAATTTAAATGACTTGAAATACCATTTAATTGTGTTTCTAAAGAAGAAATCCAAATATGGTGGTGAACTCACGATGGCGACGGGGGCGATGCTGCGCACCAGCTGCTGCAGCAGCGTGGCGTCGCAGTAGGGGAACTTGCGTACGCATTCGCGGATGAACTTTTCCTGGTACACCGGGAAGCCGTCGCTTTCTCGGCCTTTCAGAAGACTACGAGGGGGGGAAACAAAAAGTTGCTTTTCAACACTGCCGAGAAAACGTAATAAATCACGGTGGCCGACCTCTTGACGAGTCCGTCCAGCTGGTCGTCGCGTTCGTTGAGGAAGGAGGCGCACTTGGCCAGCACGCAGCTGATGTAGTGCATCTTCATGGCGAGCACTTCGTTCATGTCGCGCTGCTTCATGCACTTCTCGCAGATGAGCTCCATCACTCGACGACACTTGTCCAGGGCTGAGGGCGAGGCCAGCAAAGGGTTCTCCTTCACCAACATCACCATCTGACGCCAGAAATTATGGCATGACAAGAGGCTGCCGTGTCTCGCTTCACAGCTTTAACATTGTTTGCTAAGAAGTTAATCACGCTGTCTTGTTACCTTAACTGGGTTGAGGTTGGTCGTCATGATGATCTTGTGTAAAGGTCCAGCTAGCTTAGGCGGTAATTTAGGCTCCTCCTCCAGACCCTGAACTTTGGTGTAGTAGTCAAGTCGGGCGCGAGAAAAGAAGTTGTTAATCACCGTCACGCAGTCGTGTTGACCTGGAAGACGAGAGGATTCAAATCAATTATGAAATTTTGATAATTAGAAGAAAACTTGTAACTTGAAAAAAAAAAAAAAAGGTTAGTTGGCACATACCAACAAAGGCGGCCATCTGTGCTGCGGTCCTGCCTACAGAGTTGACGACATCCGTCTCAGCCCCAGCGTCCAACATCATCCACGTGATGTCCGTCTTCCCTGTGAGCACAAACAAAAACGATTGTGGTTGGCGTGCATACATTTCGCCTTTTTAGCCATGGACCAACCTGAGAGTCCGGCGAACATGAGCGCAGTGTATCCGTGCTCGTGGTGGTTGCAGTTGACGTCGGCGCCGAGCCTCAGGAGCAGCTTGCACATGTCGGCTTTGCCCTTGTAGGCGGCGTGCATTAAAGGCGTCATGCCGTTCTGCGCCGGGGAGGAACAAGATGACAAAACATGCTTCCAACATCTGACTTTGACACGGGTATAGAGATTGAAAAAGGACGTGAAGGGTTCTTCTCCTCCTCCTTGAAGGACTCCTTGTCACATGCATATCGCTCACTGAAAATGGCCAATGTGTTCTTTTGCCACAAAATAAGCTGGAGGCTTGATTATCCAACACTACTTTGATTTCGGTCAGCAATAATGTTGCCTAATAATTGTAAACTCAAAAGATTAAGCTTATTACATCTGTGAAAAGTCTAATGAAATATTCTTACTTCGTCCAAGCAGTTGACTCTGACATCTTTGCAGCCCAGAAGTCTGGAAGCTTCTTGGACATTTCCTGCAATTCATAAAGGTGAATAATAAAAATTAAAAGTGTTGTTGGAGTTATGAAGCTAAATAAGCAAGAATGCTGTGTGGACTCGAAAGCTCCACGTATTCTACACCACTATAAACACAACCATAACTATAATTACAAACGCTACAACGTCAATAAAAAAATACAAATTAAAAGTTTATAATAGAGGATTTGGTGTGGCGTATCATACAAGCTAACTAGTGTTAGCCACATTGCATTGCATTGTGGGGGATTACTTACCTGTCGAAATAACGTCAAACAACTCTTTTTCGCTAGGGGACAAGTCTCCTTTCTTGGCCGCGCACATTTTGGCGATGTACAAAGGACGAGAGCACTTAAATAACTCGAAACGACAAGAAACGACGAACTCCTGGTTGTTTAAAAATATGAACACGGTGCCTCAGGAGATGGTCGGGCATGGGTAGCAAGACTAGCGCAGCCGTTGCTGTCAGAGAATGTACCATCGTTTATTCACAGCGGGGGGGAATACAATTAATCTGGGCGTACTATATAGCTATATAACGGACAAAAAAATTACACAAATTATAAATATTTTATCATTTAGTTTGAAAACTCCAGATATACTACACCAAGTGGTTGAAAATGTTAGTTTAAACGATTTTAATCGGATGCATGTCCCCCTGCTTTTCCGATGAACTACTCACGCCCATCCATGACGTTCTCGAAAGTTCATTCAGGTGAGACGTTCAATGAAAAAGGGATTTTATATATCTGAAAAAATAGAAATATTCAGGAATGATATTAACCTAATATTACTACCAATAAAGTTCTACCAATACATTTTGGGGTTGGAAGTGCACTTGCATTTCAAATATTTTCGTTAACTCAAGAACAAAAAAAGTACTTATGTGAATGCGTCATAGTGAGTCAATTCAAATATTAATGAAGTGCTGCCACCTACCGAAGAAAATGGCAACATATCCCTCTTATGTTAGTGGTAATGTTCAGAAGAAAAAGAAGTTCCAACAGGTTTTTTTTTAATAACAAAGCAGTCAAATGAAGACAAAATGGTGAGCGCCAGAAGAGAGCAAAGACGCTTGAAGCGAGCAAATAACAGTGACTGAGAGAAGTACTGTAATATAAGAACAATGTATAAGGACCAACGGGAACTAAGGCAAGGGAACAGCAGGCCAGATGCAATCGTGTGTGCAACAGCATAAACACACTTATAAGAATACACAAGCATTACTTCCACAAATCAGCGAGGTGTTTGTTCACATTCCAAACGATGAACACATTTCCAATGCCGAACGTTGGGCTTGTTACAGTGAAGATTTATGAATGGAATGTGCGTCTGCTTTTCCGTTTAACGGGACGCAGCGATATCAAGAACAATTACGCAAAACGTCAACTTCCATTTTTTTAGCGTTTCATACGGCAAACCGTTGAGCGTTAATTCCATGTTTTTGATGTCCAGGTAGGAATATGACAGATGGACATCAAGAATATGATTTAATGCTCAACGAGTTCCATGGACGAGTTGATGAAGAAGCCAGGCTCCATTAGGAGGATGAGAAGATTGTGAAGAAAGCATCAAGAGTGAAGATTTTCAAATAAATAAATAGCTCCAAAGAAGACTTGCACTATACATTCTTCTCTGGGTGGTGGAAATAATCCTAAAATTCTTCTTTATAAAAGAAAGATACAATTTTGTACATGTATTTACAAATCGGAACAACAACAAAAAAGACAGGAGGGAGAAAGCAAAAGGCCGTACGTGTTTTTGTTTCTCGTCCTCGCACATCCTTCAAGTCTAACATTCAAAAAGTGTTGGGGTTCACTAGTCCGTTTTCAGGGAACGTCACTTCCTGGGCCAGCCCAAGTCCCTGAGTTACTTCTTCTTCAATTATTGTTTTCTATTTGAGCCGCAAAGATCTCAGCCGGAGTCTGACTCACTGGTGTCCGAGGACGACGATGACGAGGAGGAGGAAGAAGTGGACGAGTCCGAGCTGGAGCTGCTGCCGCTGAGGCGTGAGGGTTGTGTGTGGGCCTCGGTGGGGTTGGCCTTCTCCGCTAAAAAATAAAATAAAAAAATAATTCACAATTATTTTAAATCAAATACATGCAATCTTTAATGGATGAACCTCTGACCTTTGGGTTTTGCGGGCTTCTTGGCAGAGTTGAGCTGCCCGCTGACGTCCTGCAGTCTCCTCTCCAGCTCAAGACGCTTCTCCAAAGTCAGCTCCTCTTTGGACTTGAGCACGCCGCCTTTCTTTACTGCTGACGAGAGGACGGAAGCAAAAATAATCCTATTTTTCAACTCTTAATAGTTCACAGATTATTCCGGCGATTGATTTCAGGCCTTGTGGTCCGTCAGTGAATCTTGTGCAGTCACATGTGGTGTTAAAAATAAATATGGCAGGAACAACACCGACCTAATCACGTTAGTCGTTTCCATCGTGACTCAGACAAAGGAAATAATTCAGGCTTGCAGTTTTTTTTAGCCGAGATTTAAAAGACACACATGAAGTTATAAATCATACCTAGGTCAGTGAAGGGCTTGCGGGGCTTCTTCCGCAGACACGTCATGACGTAGCGTTCCAGTTCCTTCAGCGTGGACGGCTTGAGTGTCTCGAAGTCGATCTCGATCTCCTCGGGGTTGGTGTCGCGCAGCGAGGGCTCCCGCGACTGGATGATGTGGACCACGCGGCCCAATTTCTCGCCCGGCAGCTTGTTGATGTCCAGGCTGAGCTGCCGCTTCTCGTCGTACGTCATGGGCACAATCTCGTCCTCTTCCTCAGAGTCGTAGTGCGGAAGCATGGCGGGCGTCAGCGGCGGGTAGAAGGACTTCTTGGTGCTCCTGGAGGGAAGTTCGATTTGACATTAAATCATGCTCGTAAGGGGGTGAAATTTCCTCCATCCAAGCCTTACTTTTTTTTTTTTTAGTATTCATAGCACAGTAGTAAAAATATAGATTGTTTTTTATTCCTGCCATGTTTTTGTGCCACTAACTTGCTGCTCTTGCTGCTCTTCTTGGTCTGGCTCTTCTTGGTCTGCGATGTGCCGGCTCTCGACGTCTTGCTTTTGAGCATTTTGGTAGGCATGGTCCACTCTTCGGAGCCCGCTCGGCTCTTGGATGCACGTCCGCGCTTGTCTGGCTTCTTACGCTTTTTCTTCTCCTTCTTGTCCTTTTTCTCCCGCTTCTTCTTGGGCTTTACGATGGGGCCCTGGGAGAGCGCGGTCAGCTGCTCGTGCACGGCTCGAAGCTGCGGCAAAAAGAGATGAAAAGATTTACACAATATTATCACCCACGCTATAGTTCAGATTTTTAAGCAATTATTTTTTTGTCCTTCAAACATCTTACCTGCGTGCACACCTGATCCTGCAGCTCAGCCAGCCGGTTAGCTCGCTCCTCCTCGCTGTCTGAGCTGGGGCTGCTCTCGCTCTCCTCGCTCTCACTGCTGAGGTCGCTCTCCGACGTGGACGAGGAAGACGATGAGGAGGACGAGGAGGACGAGGAGGAGGATGTCGGGTGGCCGCTCAGGGACAAGGCGGCGTGGTCCAGCTGCGGATCGTCGGGCATTTTGGCAAAGCTGAATTCAAAGACGTCCTGTAAATGATGCAAGAGTAATGAATACATGTGGCGGCTGTGATTAAATTTGTGAGTCTGCCTAGCAACAAGTGATGCCATGCAAAGAGACTGTCCTAAACCACAATTTTGCTGCGGCTATAAAGAACGTAAAGACATGAAATCCATTTGTTTTTTTACGAAAAGTGTTCCAGTGTTTGTGATGTCATGCACATACCCCAAAATACACTTGTGGAGTTAAACAGATGCTCACTGACATGACGCCTCACGTCACATACAGGCGAGTTTAAACAACTTTATTTTGCTTTGCTGAGGCCTTGGGACTTTGGAGGTTCCACAGTATGTTTGGCGTACTCCCAAAGTAAGCCTTTCACAAGGATGGGCGATTTGATGACTCGGGGGAGCACCAGGGCTCACCTGCAGCTTGCGGGCCATGCCCACCACGTCGTGGTCAGGCGGGTTGTACTTGTAGCAGTTGGAGAACATGAGGCGCACGTCTCCGGCAAACTGCTGCGCGTCGCGGTACTCGCGGCCGTCCATCTTCCTCTGCCGGCAGAGTTACATGAGCACGGGGTTCTCAGTGTTGCACAAATGTACTGGTGTTAGAACAGCACCCAACTTAAAAGGTTCGAGCCCGCTGAAGAAAATAAGAGTTGTCAAATCCAGGTCCAGAAAGTAAAAACCCTGCCATAGTTTGGCTTTAGCCACAAGGTGCGTCTAACTAAGTGGCATGCGAACAAAGTGAGTTTGACCGACGTAATACAGAGACAGTGCAAACAACAAGGAGGGAACGCTGTGTGTCACCTTGATGGTGCTGAGGTCCATGGGATACTTGATGATGTCGTGGTAGTCGTGCAGGCCGAGCTCGGCGGCGTCCACGGGTTTGTAGAAGGGCCAGGCGTAGGCGGCGTGCTTCTTGGACAGCATGTCCTTGAGCAGCCCGCTGCAGTAGCGCATGGCCGGGCTCAGCTTGCCTTTCCGCAAAGGCTGCGGTTGCACACAGTCGGGCAAGTCCTTCTTGGGCGGCTTGATGGGGCGCCCGCTGCCCACGCGCCGCCCCACCACCGACATCATGGGTTGGAGGAGGACGGGTCCGCCGGGGCTGTGGACCAGGCCCATGCCGGGCGGCGTCTCCAAGGTCATGCCGCCAATGCAGGAGATGGCGTTCATGGGGGGTTCGTGGACCTGTCCGCCGTGGCCTCCCTTGCCCAAGCCCACCAAGTGTCCGTGTCCCTCCGCTGAAATCCCCACCGTCAAGCCCATGGTGGACGGAGTGGTGGTGTCCGCCTTGCGCTTAACGCCCTTTTTCTAACCCAAAGAAACAACAAAACACCATTGAATGTCGCCATGGAAACCGCAAGAGACCCCTCATTTTCTCGTAGCTGTAACATTCATGTCGTCTCCCGGGTTCTGAAGCAATGATTCCGTTGAAATGTAAATTTGGAATACAGTCTAAACAGTTGGGAAGTGTAAATCCAGCCGAAAGGAGGAGCGCAAATCCAGACTTTGGCCAATCATGCGAGACGTCATCGCAGTGAGCATCAAAACAAAGTGGACTCTGCAACAACAACTTCATCATCACTAAACCCATCTAGGACTGGAAGTTCATATTGTCATTGACCCCCCGTAAAAAAAAAAAAAATTGCAACCGTACCTTGGTGGTGGGCTGCGTGGGAGGCAGGCCCATGATGGTGGCCGGCGGTAGGCTCTTGGTCAGCACCGTATGCGGCGAACTGGCCAGCATGGACTCGCTTGTGTCCGAGGAGGACGGCGAGTAGGCTGATTGTGACACGGCTGGCACCTGCTGCGCCCGCATGGCTAACGGAAACACACACGGGGAAGACACGTTGGTCAGCACGGCGACGGCGGTGGCAGAGGAGCCACTCACCGTCACGGGTCGGGGAGACACTCACGACTCGTCTTGCGGCCGCGTCCCAGGCTGCTCTTCCTGCGAATGGCGGGCGTGGGGAGCTCCACCTCCTCCTCAGGCATCTGCGCCACCTTCTGGAGGAAGATCTTCTCCAGGGATTGGGCCATCAGCACAATGTCATCGGTTGGCTACAATGGTGGCAGTTACAGGCCGGAATTATTTCATACATTTCCTTAAAATCTCCTTTGGATCGTTTGACCGCTCATCCATCAGCATGGCGTGATCGTTGCGGCCTACCTTATTGTAGATGTAGCAGTTGGTGAACATGGTGTTGAAGTCCTGGATGCACTCGCTGGCAGACCGGTAGAAGTTATTCTCCAGGCGCTTCTTGATGGTGCCCATGTCCATGGGTTGCTTGATTATCTTGTGGTAGTCCTGAGAGATCGTGTGAAAAAAAAAATGACACATACATTACATTTTGCTTGAAAGGGAGCAGCAGTAGCATTGCTGTCCTAAAAGAATTGCAACAATGAGGCCAATTCCTTGAGTCTTCAGCAAAAACAAAGGAAATGGCCTCACTGTTCCAATACGTTTGGAGGAGAGTCTACAATTGGGACTCTCACAGGCAAGTTGAGCCTGTGCGCGTCCACCGGCTCGTGAAAGGGCCACGCGAAGTGATGCTTCCAAAGGCACTTGAGCAGGGTCTTCTGGAGGTACTGCAGCTGGTTCGTGGCGCGGCCCTGTCGGGATGGATCCCGGACGGCAGGTTGGGGATGGGCGGGCGGGCCCGGCGGCATAGTGTGCGGCAGCGATGGGCTCTCAAAGTCTTCGTAGAGCAGCGAGGGCTTGCGGATACGCTTGCCGGTGCTGCCGTGCGAGTCCATTGAGCTGCAAGACAGCCCCACCGCAGAGCTATGGTGGAGAGGAGCAGACATGGAATAGAGTCAGCTGGAGATATGGCACCCACTTTATGAGATGACCCCCCCCCCCAAGAAAATGGCATGAACAGCACTTTATTTTAATGCCACAGCTATCTTAAATGAACAGTATTGGAGATTAGCAAAACCATTTCTGTAATGGCTAACATTGCTATATGTGGATACACAGAGGCACAAAAAAATATTGTAATGTTTATTATTATAATTATTGATATGTCTATTCTTTTCCAACGGCTTATTTTAGTTGCGTTAAAGCAAATGTAATAAAATCGAATTGTGTCTGGGAGGTGTTCACGTGGTGTGCGGTCCCGCCCTCCAATCGTGTTTGTAAACATTGTCGCACAATGACAAGGATGAAATGATTGTTTAAAAAAGCTTTTAAAAAAAATCATATTTATTACCTAAAATTTCGCATTGCTCAAATAAACTCGTAAACATATCGACAGCCGGCCACTGACAACTGCCAGCACGCCCCAAAAGTATCTAGCATCACCAGCGAACGACAACGACGAAGAAAATTAATATATAGACGCCTGACATGACATCTAAAATTGAAAATATTGAATTGGAAAGAAAAGGGCCAATTTATAAAACGAAGGTTGTCCTCGTTTGACGCGGCGGGGCGACGAATGAATGGGCGGTGGGATGAACTAGCCACGCACTGTCAAACTGTGGAATAAGAGGAATATAACCCTTCTAACTACGGAGACGTCTTTGTTTAATATCGCCATTTTAATTAGGAAAGCGGTCACCAAATGACACTGACAGCTAGCTAGCTAGCTGGAAGAAGCTATACCAAGACAGCTACTAACGTTAACTAAGCGCATTACTGTCACGCCAAGGCTGACATTTGAGATGAAAATATTAGCTAATACACAAAGAAATGCTTGTTACCTTTCGTGGGGAGAACTGAGGGCCATTTTTATCGGTTTGGATGTTTTTGCAGCTATCCAATTGGGCGGAAAAAAGAAAGGGGGAAGAAAAAGAGAAGAAGCTGCTTGTTAGCGGGCGGGGGCGAAGAGACCCCTTGCAGCTTCTCTACGAAATGGCGCCCGACTACTTCCGCTTCAGCCTATATATATGCGTACGCACAGCGAGAACACCCACTTCCTGTCAGGTGGTCGGCCACGCTGCGCGTTGATTGGATCAACGTCGAGTCTGTTTACGTCACACAGCCGTGTATCTACATCACGTGACGTTAGCGTTAGCCACCGAGCTAACTCAGGAAGATCAGCTAAAGTGTTTAAAACTCTCAACCACCTTTATGCGACTAAAAGTGGCATTTTTACTGTTTCTACTATAAGCGTTAGAGTGATAATGAGCACACGAGATAACGTATAAAACGAAACGTTTGCGTTTTAGTTGCTCATCTTAGCTAACATTAAAATAGAACTGTGCAAAGAATGGCAACATCATTGGGAGTCACGTGATGATAAGGTGCCCAAGCCCATTTAGACAATTTTTATGCATTTAATAATAAATGGGACAGACATAACATTATTTCAAACGGTGAGAGAAATGAAATGACAGAAGCCGCATTCAGACAATACAAAGCAGTCGAGTAAATGAAACTACAGCATTGCCCAGAAATTCATTGAATATGAGTGAAAAGAAATCAGAAGAAATTAAAGTAAAAAAAATGGCCCGCATGGCATCCTTCATCGCACCTCATTTTTCACTAGTTTAGCATAGTCCTCGCAGTTCTCCATCAGCTGGTGGTGGCGGCCCTCTGCCCTGACCACGCCGTCCTTTAAGAGGATGATGTGGTCGGCCTTCTCCACCACCCTCATCTTGGTGGAGATCAGTAGAATGGAGCGATTGTTGTGATTTTGTTTCAGCAAAGCCTGGTATACCTGCGGAGTACAAAACGACAAAACCATTTGGAGATAGTAGTAGTTTGGGGAAAAATAAAAATACAATTATCTGCATTTAATCTTTGTAAGCATTAACGATACCAACCCAGATGTTCCTCATTGGTTGGCACCTTACGTTTCGGAATGACAAGTAAAAAAAAAAAGGCATGAATGCACTGCTTACTTGATTTTCATTTTCAGTGTCCAAGTCACTGGTGGCGTTGTCCAGTACCAAAATGGTGGGCTGTCGAATTAAGGCCCGCGCAATGGCAATACGTTGCTTTTGACCGCCAGATAGTTGTCCGCCTTTCTCACCAGCATCTACAACACAGGTATTTTCAAAGTTGGAAATATTCCACATATGGAATATTTTCTGGAAACGTTTCTCAAATGTTCCACCCCTTTCCAAGCCCAGTGGCGGCACCTGTGTCGTAGCCGTCAGACAGCTCCATGATGAAGTTGTGGGCGCTGGCCGATCGGGCCGCCCGGTACATGTCTTCGTCGCTGGCCTCCGGGCAACCGTACTTGATGTTCTCCCGCACGGAACGGGCAAACAGGGCACAATCCTGGCTCACCACCGAAATCTGAGGACAGTGGTCCAATTATTCACTTGACTTTCCAAACATATCTTTAGAATCGTAAGCTAAGTCCCACTCACCTTCTGGCGAAGATAAGCATCTTGATAACTGTTCAGTGGCTTCCCATCCAGAAGAATTTCTCCACCTTGGGGCTGATAAAACCTTTCAAGGAGCCTAACACAGGTGGACTTCCCAGCTGTATTGAGTCCCGCCAGTGCCGTGATCTGGCCAGGTTTCATTTCCAGGGTCACGCCCTAGTCCGTAAAAACCCACGTTAGCGGCGGCTAAAGTGTCTCGATGTTTACGCTAGCAACAAACCTTGAGGATCTCAGTGTTTGGCTTGCTGGAGTAGGCAAACGTAACGTTTTTGAACTGGACGTGTCCCTTCAGGGACTTGGGAGCCAAGGTTCCATCTGGGGGTATTTGAGGTTTCCGATCCAAATACTCAAAGATCTTCTTAGATCCTCCCACGGCTTTCTTCACCTCAGGGTACGAATGCATTAAAGCCTGTGACACACGATTATTTATTAATCATATTGTACAGGTATACGATATTTGAATCGATGACTCACATCCACCACGGAACCGAACTGAAGTTCGTAGAGGATGAAGGAGACGAGTTCTCCGTTGCTGATTCTCCCCTGGGTCACCATTACGCCTCCGTAGTACATGACGCACACCTTCATGGCGAGTGTGGTCAACTGGGAAAAGATGGAAAGATTCAACTGAAAGACTGGATTAAAAAAAAAATGTGTTCTGACGGTGTAGATGATCCTCACGCTGTTGGCTGAAGTTGTGCTGGCATATGTCGCTGCTTCTAACTTGTTGAGGGCATATGTGTCCTCCAAGCAGCGGCTGTAGCGTTCCGTCTCACCGTCCTCGTTGGCGAAACTCTTCACCGTCGTAATGCAGGAAAAAGTTTCTGTAGCAACTTGATTAGCCTTAGCCAGAGACGCTTGAACCTTCACTGATATTATCTACAAAAAATGTCAAAAGACAGAAATTCAGTTTTTTGGGCAAAGAATAAAAAAAACTTTATGGTTAATTACCTGGTGGAACTGTGAGGCGAATTTTGGTACCAGCCATACGATGGGCAGCCCCATGAACGTGAGCATGGACATTTTCCATGATTGCGTGACCATGAAGAAGAACAAGAAGAGCACGCGGCCCGTGTACCACATAAGCAGGCTCAGCCTCTCACTCAGTGCTTCGCTCATCGTGTTGGTGTCCGTCGTGATTCGCGACACCAGCTCACCTGTAGCAGGGCAAGTTGAATTCGTTCGGGGGGGGTCATTATTAAAACTCAGTTAAAATATTCCATTGAAAAGAATTAAAATGTCATTAAGCTGTTGAATTTTGGCTAGCAAATGCTAATTTCTGTTAGCCTGCCTATGGAACTTCACAATATAGCATTAAGCTAGCTGGCTTTAGAACTTCACAATATAGCATTAAGCTAGCTGGCTTTAGTTAGCCTCAAACTGAAAGTTTGAATATTTTTCTGTTGAAAATACACATTTTCACCCATCTAAAATGGAAACCCACGGAATATACCTGTGGGGGTGTCATCAAAAAAGGCAATCTCCTGGTTGAGTACAGCCTGGAAGACATCTCCTTGTACCGCCGTGTGAATGTGACTCATGGTGATGTTGTATACCAGGTCCCCAATGAACTCCAGTACCGCACTGGAACAAAGCACGTGGAACGTTTCTTCAAATGTACATGCATATTGGGGATCACAAAAAAAAATTACCCGGCAACAGTCATGACTGCTATAATTGTGATGGCCTCCGTGAAAGCATCAGGATCCCCTTGGTTCTGGAGCCAGTCCGTCACATGACCCGTGTACAGAGGAACTGCCATCTCGCCTGGAGACACAACAAGTATTTTTTAAACATCTTCATGACTCCAAAATGTCTATGTGAGCTTGAATGACAAGAACTTACAAAAGCAGGAGATCCCCACCAAAAATAGCATGAATGCAAAGGCACCAAAATGAGGTCTCATGAACCCCGTTAGAGACGAGGAAGTGTCCTTTGTGGCCTCTTGTTTGCTGCTCCTCCAACTCCACACAGATGACACGGTGAGGAACAAAGACTGCAGCCAAGATTGGACGTACTGACTCCAGTAGATCCACGACGCCGCCGTCACCAGGTAACCCTGAAACACCTGCACAATCCGAACTTTTAATTCTTGGCTGAATAGATGTAAATTGAAGGCTCTAGATGTGCGGCTGTTTATTTTTCACCCTTTGCCATGAGTGCCACGCCCACATCTCCTCCTCGACGCTCCAGCCGAGAACATGGAGAAGAGTCACATACGTCGGGAAGTGCAAGCACAGGACCAGGATGCTCTGGATAGCCCCGAAGCCTCTGGAGCTTGAGGGAACGCTGGGAAGGAGCAAGAGCAGGAGAAGGAGGATGGCCCTGGCTAATTCTCCTCCCCATAGGACGACGAATGGAGGACAAGGGAAGATGAGGAAGAATTGTGGCGAGAGGTTCAGGGAACGTAGGACGCTCACAATGGACACGTCCACGCATGCAAAAAAGAGCAGGAACAACAAGGCTCTCACTTTGAACATGTCTGCAAACACAAGAAATCATCATAAGTTATATTTCTTTTTTTATTGAAGTGTATTTTGTATAGTTGAGTGAAGTCGTTTTCATAGGAAACCGCAAAGGTCGAGCTTTTTACTTTCTCTTTCACATTCACCACCAAGACTTACTGTTAATAAGGTTCTGACTTTAAAATTTCCATTATACTTATCGAAGTTCTTAACATAAATCAATAACTTAATAACACAATCGCACACGAACATCTCGTAATAAAGAGTCATTGCAATAAAAATATAAATCTTGCCGTCACGTGGTGCTGTACTTACTTGTATGTCAAATATCAACGACGCCGATGAATAAAAGTATCATTCGAAGGGTTACGATTGTGTTTGGAATATATATATTTAAATTTTAAAAATGACAAAGCATTCTCAAGCCACCGACTGACTGTTATTTGTCTTGTTCCGTCAAAATGAAAGTGAAAGTTTGAAAGGACTATCTGACAAGCCACGCGGAAGTATGCGGTTTTTACGGCAACACCACTTGGACAAACTACGTGGCATGAAAAACTACTTTTATACTTTTATTTAAATTTCTTTATCATAACTTACTTGTTCTCTGTCAAAAATGCCCAGATTTTTTATTTTCAAAGTTGTTTTGGTATTTTAAATTAACCTCCAATAAAATGCAGATACAATTAAACATCAAATTAATAAAAGAAAGATTAGCTAGCTAAGATTTTTTACAATAGTTCTAGTGTACAGTTGTGTGTCTGTTTGACATTTAAACTTTTACTTGAAACTAGGTCAAAGAAAAACATGCTATTAGAGTATTGACTATCTCAATATCAATGTGATTTTTCACATGTACCAAAAATATATATTATATATCCATTTGAAAATATTCAAGTATGACACATCTTTGTGATATTCATATTGTGTCATAGTTGGAATGATGATGATCTTTTTTTTCTCTCGACCTATCGTGCAGTCCCACTGAAAATGTTACGTATACATTTGATAGTGTTATATGAGTCGAATAATGAGGGAAAAAAAACAGTGGAGGAAACAAAAAGCCTAAGCATTTGACATTGTGAGTCACAGACGCTCTATTCTTCTGCACACAGTGGCAGGAAGTCGTCCAGATATCCGCAAGGGCCTCCGGGAAACAAAAAAAGGTCTAGTGGACAAAGTGGGGCGGTTGGTGATTTGAGAAGGTGCTGCTGCTGTTCCAGTCCACATGAGCTATTCGAAATATAACGCTGGATTGGTAAAAAAGTTGAAAGTGGTCGTCAGCAGCTGGATGTGTTGAAAATGATGCGGACGATGAAGATTTTAATTCTCCTGGGACTCAGCTGCACAAGACAAGGTCAGGAAATTTATGTTTTTTATATGTTATGCACTACCATGGGGCAGGAGTTTAACATTTTGGAAAATCAAATTCAGTTGTGTGGGGAAAGCTCTAATTTCAGACGGCCACTAGATCAATGGATGGATAGATGGACGGATGAATGGATGAATGCCCACTGGGGCTGAATAATAATTTGAATTCAAATCGACACCACAATATGCAGTATACCACAATTTTAAAATTGCAAAGGCTACAATTTTTGGTCTGTTGTTGTTTTATATTAATTTAATTTAATTTAATTTAATTTAATTTTATTTTATTTTATTTTATTTTATTTTATTTTATTTTATTTATTTATTTATTTATTTATTTATTTATTTATATTTCTTGATTTCTTGATTTATTTCTTTAGTTAGTTAGTTAGTTAGTTAGTTAGTTAGTTAGTTAGTTAGTTAGTGAAATGTCTGGAAATGTGTGAAATAATTGATTACACAGTGGAACACATTTGATTGTTTCATTTGGATCATTGGCGTATTTTCAACTTCGCTCTTCACCAATGACGTTGTGTGTTTGTGGCGCCACGCCCACCTGCCAAGTCCCATTGTCCCTCTCCATCACGCAGCCGGTTACCATAGCAACCAATTCTGACCTTTATCCAGCGCCGACTCCTTTTCCCGTTTGCCATTGGCTTCTACTGGAAACTTCCTGTTGATGTCGGGTCCCACTGGCCTCACTTCCTGTTCCCATTTAACACGCCAAGATCAGGAAGCCCTCGTCACGTCTTGAGCTGAAAAACAATGAGAGACGTTATTTGTGTCACCCATGCAGATGGTGCGATTACAAAACAAAAACGCTGAACCAAGCTGATCTTGGAATTAAATCTCACCATTTTTTTTTTTATAATTAAATCAACTTGAATTAACGGTTATATTTGTTGTGTGTCCTCAGTGTTGTCCAACGACCCATGGGGGCAATGTCCTGCCAGCAGAAAGTGCAAAGACAAATTTGGCGATGGGTCATGTGACAGGGAATGCATAAAGCCGGAATGTCTCCTGGACGGAATGGATTGCCTCAAGGACAAAGGACACTGCAAGTGAGACGATTTTATTAAAGCATTTTTCAATTCAAAGTGCCTCTTAAATTTTTTTTTTTCATTTTAGTCCAGGCCACATTCCGTATTGCCGCAACCACTACGCCAACTCCCAGTGCGACAAAGGCTGCGACAACGCCGCCTGCGGGTGGGACGGTGGTGACTGCTCGGCTCACCAGAGCCCCCTATGGGCCAAGGGTACCCTAGTGGTCCACGCTGCCATCCCCCATAAAGGGGGCGTCTCCACCAATACATCACTCCTGTGGGCGCTCAGCGTCCTGCTGCGGACCCCCACGACGCTGAGGGGCTCGGCGCCACTCGCCGTCGACAGGAATTTATTCGACTTTGACCCCCAGCAGCTCGTTGACCTTTTGGCTGAAACGTCAGCAGGTGATGCCAATGGGTGAGCAGTCCACGAAAAATTTTCATTTAAGTAGGAATTGTAAGGAAAAACCAGTGGGGCCAGTACACAGCCCTGGGGTTCTCCATTGTGTTCCAGCTCCCTGTTTTTTCTCCAAGTGGACAACCGTCCATGTTCTCGTCAGCCCTCAACGTGTTTCCCTCATGCCACTGAGGCAGCTAGCTTCTTGAGGGCAATCAAGTCACGGAGGATCTTCGTGTCTTCGGCTTTACCGGAGATGAAGACCGTCATTGCCGTTCGAGGTGTCCAGGATGAAATCGGGAGCCGGGATGAACAGGAAGGGGAGTGGACCAGAAAACAGGAGGTCAAAGGTAGCATCAACACATTGAAAATTTGGTTGGAACTGGATTTCTCTGAATTTCTCCATTTTATTTATGTTAAAGAACCGACACCTACGTGGCTATGGGCTGTGGTCGCCATAGCAATAAGTCTGCTCCTGACTCTGGCCTTGGTGGTCTTCCTGGTGGTAAGAAGGATGAGGCAGCAGAGGCGGCAAAGAGAAGGTAGCAGTCACGGAGCAGGAGGCCAGCAGGTGAACCACCGCTCCACCACCACGGATGGAAAACCCAAAACCTGGACGGCAACGGCCACCCAGCAGGAGACCAGGGGGAGGCCGGCCCGGGAGAAAGACAAAGACAAGTTGGCCCTCAGGAAGAAGAAGAAAGCCAAGGAGGCTGAAAAGAAAAGGAGGAGGGAACCCCTGGGAGAAGATGCCATGAGGATGAGGTGAGTTTCCAGGGACTTTTAATTCTTCTTGATGCTGATTGTTTCTTCTTCAGACCTCTTAAAAGGGACCAGGACATTGCCAGCGACACGGACTTCACGCAGAGTTCCTTGGAGGACGTGAGGACCGTTGGACGTCAGGAAGACGTCAAACATTACAGAGGGGGAGGATCACAGCCTCGTAGGCCGCCTCCAGGTGAGACCACGACCAAACATCAGCCATGCAGAAGTTGTAATAATTACTGACACAGCACTTTTTACTTTTCCATTTAGCTTCCACTCATGGATGGCACCGGAACGCCACGCCTCCACCTCTGCTCAGTCCCCCTCAACAGGTTTGAGTTCATACTTTTATTATATATATATTTTTTATCATATGTATAATGTTACTATGGTGTGGTTAGTCTGCAGAGTGGTGTGGCCCGGATGGTTCCGTGGTCCTGATCCGCGCGGTGCGTAGTGGACTGGATCGGGTGGTTCTGGAACTACTCAGAGCCGGAGTGTCTGTCAATAACACGGATCATACTGGTGAGAGTCATGATCATCATCAATACGCCGGACTGATAGAAGGATTGTAATTCTGTGACATGGCTGATAACTCAGATTATATTTTGCCAAATTCTGATCATTTAAAAAAAATCTAAAAAATATATATTTTATATTTTTATGTATATAATCTAAAAAAAATATATGTTTTTTAGATTTTATATTAAATTAAATTAAACCTAAAAATATGTGTATATATATTTTTTGGGGGATTTTTTTTATTTAAAAAAAATATATATTTTTTTATAGTTACTACTTGGTGTAAAAGGTTCGAGACCCACCGACATTTACTTTTCAGATCTAATCAAATTTTGAGTAATAATATTCAAATGTAACAAAATGGTTGACCTCGGAGAAGAGCGGCATGCGGCGACTATTCCTTGTGAAGACGGAGTAACTTACCTCCTTCTTCCTTCCATGTCTTCTTCCCCTCTCTTTCTCCTCCAGCCCCTCTGTTGCCTTGCTCTGACTCGGAACAAAGTTAATCACGAAGCATTAACTTTGTTTCCTCCTCTTGTCTCTTTCATCTGCGCCCATGTCCAAACACATCCCTCCATTCTCGCTTTTGACTCTGTTGTGTAAAGATTGTTCATAGGCCGACTTACTCACTCCCTTCTTCCATCCCCCGCACTCATGACCTCTCCCAGGGAGGTCGGCCCTGCACTGGGCGTGCTCGGTGAACCATCTTTCCCTGACCAGGACGCTAATTCGCTATGGTGCTGCTGTGGACCTGCAAGATAATAAGGTACAGTTTAAAATTGAAGAAATTCATTAATATTAATTAAATATGGTGAATTGCTGTTTCTGTATTTCACCACCAGGGTGAGACGCCACTTTTCCTTTCTGCCTTCTACGGCTGTTACGACACCGCCAGGCTTCTTCTCCTCCACGGTGCCAACTTGGACCTCCATGACCGCAGGGGGCGCCGCCCTGTAGATGTGGCCAGGGAAGGCTTGCACCATCAAGTCCTGGAGCTCCTACTGGCGCACCAGATCCAGAGGGGGCCCACCACTGTGGATACATCCAGCGACATGCTATGGGAAGAGCGGGCGCTGATGTACTCGCCGTGGGTTGGGACGCAAGGTCGGAGTGCGTCCTTCTCTGGGATTGTGGCACATCGGGACATGACACCACCACCTCAGAAGTAAGTGTTAAACATTTGTGAGTGGGTGATAAAAACCTGCTAAAGAACTCCAATCCATGATCTTGCTATAATAACTTTGAATTGAAAATAATAGGGTGCTTAAGATTGAACCTTGCGGAACTCCTTTAATTGTTGTCTTGACAGTAACTGGTCGATGGCCGGCGTCCAATACCCATCCCCTCAAAACTGGCGACCGCAGCTCAACCAATCAGCGACCGCTCTGGTACCCCCCAGAATCATGGGCCGGTCCCCTCGACCCATAAGCACCTTGCAGGAGGTCACCTCGGAGGATGAGGATCGAGATAGGCGGCAGGAACACCCCAGGGCGGTGACCCCTCACTTCCTATCGCCGCAGCCGGCTCCCCGGCAGCGTTCCTTCTCGTGTACCCAGCATGCATTGCAGCGCCGCTCCAGCTCCCACCAGATGGAACCCAATTACGTGATTGTGACCGAACGGACAGCCAATGAGCACATAGAACGAGTCATCGTGTCCCCTCCGCCGGAACCCGCCACCCAGACAATCGTGAACGGCGGCGGTAACGACAATGGCGGCAGAGTGGAGCAAGTTAGCGCCCCAGGTTCAGAGCCCAAATCTCGGGGTGAGAGGTCAAATAATGTTAATGATGCCACACAGACGGCCTTGTAGAAAAAATTAAGTAGCCCTATTGAACAATATAATACTCATTCATCACAATGGATACATCCAAAGGGACATACGGTGGCCTGAAAGAGACAAATTTTGTATATACAACCTTGTTTGATGGTTTTAATTACGTTATAATCCATTATGCATCTGTTGATTATTATATTAAATACAGTATATTTGTATAAAATGACTTTTTTGTGTGTTTGGGTAGATGTTTAATGTTGGTGTCATAGTGAGAAAGATTTAATCTCCAAAACACATTAAAATCATTTTGAATCAGATTGTTTAATTCTCTTGAGCACAAAAAAATTAAATAACTTTGGCTTGCCAGACATTACATTCATACAAAGGATATTGAAAAAAAAAGTGCCCAGAAACCTGACAATTATAAAAGTACCCAATTAGATCATTTTGGTGCCAAAAAAAAAAAAAGCTGACTTGACACACAACCATTCATAGAAAGTTGTCGTGGAAATTAAATAACAGCGATTTTCTCATTTTCAAACATGTCCCTATTGGCTGAGACATGCAACTACAACATCGAAGCTAGCAGGTCAAAGTGCAAACCTGTGGAGATAAATAGAACTAAATACACACCACAACAAGTAGTACCACTCTTAAAAGTGCAACATCTTCACAGCGCATGTTTGACGGCCGACATGCACTCGTCTCGTTTCTTCTGCAAGTTGCGCTGAAGCTCTTCCACCTGACGGTCGCGTTCCTCAGCGTCCTGCAGAATTTGCTACGGAGAGGAGAAACATTTTGAGTTGCATGTTCTGTTTTTCAAAACACGTGTTAGCTTAATGCTAACACATAATGGGAAACACCTTAGCTGGGCTAATGAATAGCATTTATGTACCTGTATGAGTCGGTCCCTCTTCTCCAGACTATCTCTAAGTTTCCTCTCGGCCCTCTCTCCATCCTCTTGCTGGTTGTGCCGGATCCTCTCGGCCTCCTTCCTGCGTAGCTCTTCGTTCCGCAGCGCCCGCCTGGCGTCCGTCAGCCGAGCGGTCAGAGACGACATCGTGCGGTCGTAGTTCTCGTGCTGACTCTGTTCGTCATGTTCCGATTAAAACCAACACGAATGAAACCGTCGTGACCTTAAGGTCGCGGTGTCCCGCACCTGAACGACGTTCTGGTACTCCTGCAGGGCGGCGGTGAGTTTGGTGACCTCCTCGCACAAGGTGGCGCTCTGTGTCTCTCGTTCTTCCAACATGGCCGCCAGGCGGGTCTGCTTGTCTCGTAACTGGGAGGCCAGGGATGCCTCGGCCCCGCCTCCCTCCAAGCCGTGGCAAATAACGGAATCTGAGAGAGCCTGGTGGAATAAAAATGGTCACCATGGTAACGACGATGACACACTCTTAATGAAAGCTTTTGATTTGATTAAATAAATGAAAACTATTTTTTTTTTCCATCTGTACCTGCACATCTTTCATACAGCTCTCCAGCTCCACCTTGAGGACTCCGACCAATTCGTCCTTCTCGTTCATGGTGGCAGCCAGGGCTTGCTCCCTCTGCCTCCACACCTCCCTCTCCATCTCCAACTCCTGCAGGAATCTCTCTTTCTCAGCCAAGGCCAGACGCAGATCCTGGAAGGACAACGTGTATGAACACAGCTCGACAAATGTCAACTCCGATGTTCTAAGGAAGATCTTACCTCGATGACGTCCTGGTTGCACTGCAGCACCATGTTGAGGGTGTCCAGGTCTTTCTCACGGTCTCCTGCCGCCTTTCTTAAGGAAGCCACCTCTTCCTCAAGAAGCTTTTCTTTCTCAGCCAACTCACGGATCAAACTCTCCTTGGCAACCTTGAATTCAATTCAATTCAATTCAATAATATTCAATGTTCATCCATCGGGTTGACTCACCTTATTATCATTAACAATATCTTTCAGGTTCTCGCCGAGTTTGTCGAAAATCTCGTCTGCGAGCTGGCTTCTTCCTCCGCCTTCCACGCACACTCTTCTGATCACACTCATGCACTCCTGATGACGACAACAACACACACACACACAAGCACACACATGCAAAAGGCAAAATGAGGAACACCATAAACAAATCAGGTTGTCTACTTCCTGGAGGCATCTACAGGTGTGTTCAGTCAGTCATGTTGTGGATTCAATGAGACTATAAAAAATATTTATAATTTTGTCTTTAAATCTGCTAGCTTAATGCTAACATGCTAGCATGGAGGAAGAGGCTGTCTGGCACACAGACAAACAACATTCCAGGGAGATGAACGTCTGTCTGTCCGTCCGTCCTCATCATGTCTCACCTGGATGAACCGATCCCGACTGTGCAGGGAGCGAGCGAGGTCGGGCAGCAGGGCGGCGCCGTCTTTATCACGCGCAAGCTAAAGAAGAAAAAATATAATTGACGAGGTTAGACAATGAACTGTTTGAATTTGAAGACATTAATAAAGTTTTTATGAGGATTTAAAAAGCACAAGTTGTCATTATGTGATCTCTGCGTGATAAAGCGAACATGCTACTTTGACTTTTGGCTTCTTTTTAAATGCAAACTTAAAAAATTCCTCGAGTTGCAAAAGCTCATGCAAAGCACGGCGATTAAGTAGCTTGTTCAAACTTGTTTTTGCCCTTTGACACACGTTCCTTACATTTTTTTTTTTTTTTTTTTATCTGGCAGTCACTGATATGTTTCTTTTGTCCCTGTAATAATCAGCCAAGGGCAAACTCCACTGGTCTACCAAGATTCCACAGTGTGTGTGTGTGTGTGCATGTGTGTGTGTGTGTGCGTCAACAATAAACGAACAGGGCGGCTGCTGAATGTTGTATTATAACTTGCCATTCAAACGGGCACACCTGCCTAGTCTAAAAATATCGCTGTACCTAATGAAGTGTCCGCCCAAGTGTACATCTGATCTATGGATCCATGAGTGCTTACATGTGACCACTCCTTGATCTCGTCATCCTGGGCTGTTCTGGGTCCCAGTTGTGCCTCGAGGGTCCTGACTCGGGTCTCGGCTTGGTCTAGCTGTCCACGCAGATGCCTGATCACTTGGTGGAGCCTGTGTGAGGTGCTCTGCTTGAACAAATAATTCGGTGTTTAAAGAGACGGCCGATTGAGAAGCTACGCAGCTAGCACACAGGAGCTCCCGGATGTAACAAAGCGTGTCAATATTTAATTGAGCTGACCCACCTGCTGATGGAGTGGCATGAACTCATCCTTCATCTCCATCAGAACATCATCATCTTCCTCTTCTTCTCCGTTGTGGTGATTGCCGTTCTCCCCAAAGCTCAGGGTCTTCTTCACCACAGGGGATGTCATCTCACTAGAACTTCTCCTCTTGCTCCTCCCAGATAGGACGGGAATCCTGCTCCCGGCCGGCGAGCGGACCGGCCTCCCTCCCAAACGTCGGAGCTCCCTGAAGACCGACGACAAACTGGCCAACACCTCGCCGGGTGTGTCCAAGGGGTCGCAGCCGTCCAGGGAGTCCAGAGACTGGACGGATTGGGTCCTCAGGGAGAACGTGGACGCCGCCAGTGAGGTGGGACTGGAGCAGGTGGATGAGATTCTGTGCCAGTGGAGAGGCATGCTTTGGGATTTGTCCCGGGACAGAGCCAGAGGAGAGAAGGCTTGGTACGGCATTCGGCGAGGAACGCCGCACACAGACTCGTAATCCGAGTCGGACACACGTAAAGAGTCGCAGCCTTCGCAGTTTTGACCTTTTCGGCACCGTTTACCTGCAGAGCACACAAGTAGATCTCAAGATTGGGTCAAGGTTTTAAAACTGAGTTACTTACTATAATTAAATTTTCAAACTAGATTAGGATTTGATGTTAAGGTTCGTTACCTGTTCGTATAAAGTAAGGACACGTGTCCCACTTCTCTGACCAGCACTCATACTCGGCCAGAGCCATGTTGTCCTTCAGTATGTCCCGGTAGTCCTCCTTATCTTCATCTCCGCCCGCTTCCTCGTCCTGCTCCCGAGGGTGCCTTTGGACGTAGTTGCTTCGTACCCAACGTCGGACGTTGTCTCGCTCCTGAGTCAACTTGTTGAGCCTCTCCGAGGAGAGCGCCCTCACCCTGTTGATGACCGTATCGAATCTGAAGACGCGTTCCAGGACGCCGGTGCATTTGCCGCACACGAACTCCCCGAGGCCGCCGCCGCGGTGAACGGGACGGCCCAGGATGTGCGTCAGAACCGAGAGGAGGTCCAACGATTTGGAGGGAGAGCTGAGGGACAGCTGGGACTTGGACAGGGACGATGATGAGACGAGGGAGGACATGCTGCCTGTGGACGACGAAGTTGAAGTCAACATTAGGACTTCAAATGAGTGTTTCAAGAGGAAAAACTCACCCCAGGGGCTGCTTGGTGAAGAACCTGACAGGCTTTCTCCTCTCAAGGAACTTGTGGGGGTCTGAGGCTGACTACATTTCTTGTGCTGGCCCCCAAACAGCCAACGCCTTTGGTTGCCTTGAAGAACTCCTCCGCATATTACACACAAGTCATTTGGACCACGGGATGACATCTTGGCAGGCACTCTAAATACACAAAATATAAATAATGAGTGCTTTGATTTAATGGACTCACACTGTGGAGTCACAATTAAATTATTCCAGTAGGGGCTTTCAATGACTCAATGGAATCAGCTCATTTGCTGACTCAAGAAAGCAAGCTCACTGGAAATGTCACACAGACTTTCATTATTTGGTTCACTGAATAAAGTTTTCTGACTCAGCCATTTGGGATCTGCTTAACCAAACAGTGACTCAAACTACTGTACACTGTTCGAATCCTCTGAAAATGTAGCAAGTTTACCAAGATTAGACAAGTCGAAGGGCGGAAGTGACTAGATTTTTCAAAATAAAAACAGAAATGACATCACCATGGAGGTCTTCCTTTGATTTTAGTTATCATTCTTGATCATTTGTAATGATTGACAAAATAATGGATTGCTAGTTTAGAGTCACGAGTTGAAACGTCTCAGTCGATGTTCACAAGCACATCCAGGACGCGACACGTCGACTTTTGGCCACGCCGACAGTCCATGAAGTGTCCGCCAAGTCAACTTTT
Organism: Syngnathus scovelli; assembly: GCF_024217435.2. Classification (NCBI taxonomy): domain Eukaryota; kingdom Metazoa; phylum Chordata; class Actinopteri; order Syngnathiformes; family Syngnathidae; genus Syngnathus; species Syngnathus scovelli. Next base: position 2,482,124 of record NC_090855.1, read on the forward strand.
CCCTTGAGCACGCTGCGCAAACTTCGTCACCCGGGCACTTTCACTTTAACAATCACTTCTATCTCTATAAATGTCTTTTCTTTCACCTTCCAGTGCAGATATAATCACAAATTAAAACCAATTAAAACGATCAAACAAACTTTGACAGAAAACAGCTGTCAGATCACAGTGTCGTCTATCTGCTTCTTCCGAGGGTACCTGAAAGCAACCGAACGCTTGAGAAAATAGAGCCACGTCGTTCGTTACCTTTACAAGGCAACAAGTGTTTATATTCCAAAAAAAAACAAAGTTTTACCTTTAAACCTGACTTTTGCTCCGGTTTGACGGAGAAACGTCCGTCAGATGAGGATGAGTCTGTGACACAGACGAAGAGCAGCCACAAAAGTTGCCGCCTTTCGTTGGAGAGAAAAAAAAAAATCTCCACCACTGCTTTGAGTGAAGTGAAGCTGCTCTTCTCAGTTCGACTCACAGCGCCGCGGAGGAAGAGAGGTGGTAGGTGTCACCTTGTGGTTACGTCATCAAGTCTACCTGTAGGGCGGCTGGTGCCAGTAAAAACAGTACAGCACAGTAGAATCCTTAATTTATGCTCAATATTTTATGTCATTCAAACCCGAATTTAAGAAGGTCGTAAATCTACGTTCAACCCTCCAAATTAAATGAAAATAAAAGCTCAAAGGCCTAGGGACCGGATGTGACGTCACCGATTGACTCGGTGTATGCTGCGATTTTTGTCAAATTAGTTTTCGTTAATATCCGCTAGATGGCAGTAAAGCCGTTGTTATTACCTGCTAAAAACACTTTAGCAGCCTAAAGATGGAAATTCAAACAGTTAGGGAAATTGGCTTTAATTTTTATCATTTTTAATCTAACTGAGAAAACTATTTTTAAGGTGATTAAATGTCAACATAGTTCAGTTATTATTGTAAAAAGGCTCATAGAGCAAAATAAAATGTCACAAAATTCTAAAATCTTTTCTTAATTCTCAAACACCTTTCCATCGCCCCCCCCCCCCCCCCCTTTCCCTTCAAGTGAGCCACTTCTCGATGCAATTGGTGAATACGGTGAAGTTGGAGTGCCAGTGGATGTGCTTGACCCCAGAGCAGAGGCAGAGTGAAAGGTCACCGCGAGCATTCAGCGTCTTCAGTCCAAAAGTGTCATTCCTGTAAAACTATCCACAGGTTGCAATTAGAATATCTTTCAAAAATCATTCAACATTAACATGACGATGGAGTCGATGGGAAGAGGGAACAGCGAAAGGGTACCTCTTGGTTCCTCATTTCCACAACATGTTCTTTGCTGTCATAGAACCCAAAGTGGCTGAAGAATAAAAAAAGGAAATGCATATTAACACTGAACCCACTGCCCCAACTTAGCGCTGCATATTTTACAAAACGGCACCTGTTGTGTAACATCCTCTTTATCGTCGCAAAGTGGTTTCAATTTGAGATGGCAGGGTGAATTTGCTAACTAAAAAAAAAACCTCTCCTTTTAACAAAACATATGTGAACCGCCATCTTTGCCCACCTCAGTGTAATTTTCTTATTATCCCGACATACCTATAAATGTATTATATCGTCTTCTTTTAATGTCATATACAAATTTCTCTGTCATCCTTATAAATAGAAGAGACAAGTGTCAAACCTGGACTGCCATGGAGTGATGACATCATCATCCGGTCCACCAATCAACACCAGCTTCTTGATACGTAGGAAGTTCTCCCTCCAGGCTGACAAAGGTTTATTAATATTATTTATTATTTCTATCATTATTGCAATCTTAACACAAAGGGGATTACTGTGTGCACTAAATAGTGAGTTGGCCATCAGGAATTGTGAATTGTGTGATGTTGCGCTTACATTTTGTGTTGTTGTGTGGTATGTCACCGTTGAGTAGTGGAAGAAAATTGCTGTTCTTCAAATAACTGGGCCTGTGATGAGGGTCTGTAGAATATAGACACGATTATTACTCAAATTGATGATGTAATTATCCTAATGTCAGGGGTTCGAGTAATGATCTCTGTGGAACGCCATAAAACAACTCATTTATGAAGCTTGCAGATTATTACCATCCACAGGATCAAAAATTTGACTTTTTACATTGTACATATTTCATTTTACATCACACATGAAAAATCCAAATTGAAATGTTTCAACTCCAAGAATTTGCTCACCATTCCAATACTGGCAAATAGACACTTTTTGTCCCAGTCTGTTGTAGCAAACCAGGAAGATTGTATCTTTCATGAAGTAGGGAAACACCCGTTGAAGGTAGTACGTGTCTGGCGGGACAAAAAAAAAAAAAAGCTTGACATGATAGCGACATGCTACAAGCACTGTTTGGATGTCTAACCTCCATATTGACCGGCCAGAGGTGACGACAATGCGATGAAGTTGTGGACGTTGTGGTTGGGCATGGTGGAGAGGAGAGCCCGACATATTAGACCACCTGAGAAATATTAAAAATATTAAATATGGTAAGACCACTTTCGCTGAAAGAAATATACCTTGCGAAAAACACAGCAGGTGAACGCCGTCTTTAGCCGAACTCATTATGGGCTCGATGGCCCGATGGAAGTTTTGCACCTGGTTCCAAAGCGGCTTGAGACTGGACATGTGATTGTACATGTCCACCACCGTCACCTCTGTGCCAGGATGGGTCTGCAATGAGTTCCCCGTTTTAAAACAATAAAATGCTGTAATAATAAAAATCAGCCTAAATATAAAACAGTTATTTCTTATGTTGGTTTTAACTGCTTATATGCTTGTTGCAAGTATTTGAGAAAACGTCTGAAGTTATTTTTTTAATATTATAGTTTTTGAATCTGGAAATCTGACCTTATTAATGAAGAGAACCAGCTTTTGGAACTGCTTGGGTCCATCTAAGATTCCATGCACGATGATGACCGGCCGGTAGCCATCGACCCGGGTGCAGGTGAGCAGCAGCACCGGGAGCAGAAGAAGCAGGAGAGCCGCAGTCGGAGTCTTCATCTCGAAAGTCATGTCTGTTCGGTTTGTATAGTTCCTTGTCAGTAGTTTTGGGCTTGAGTGCGGCGGTGTTGCGTATTTAGGCTCCAATATAATTCTGCTGAAATAAAAAAAAGGAAGAAAAGAAAAAACTTTGTCATTGAGAAAAAGTCAGTGGCGCATGCTTGAAAGTTTTTTTTAAATGCTGAGGAAATCTGTTGAAATAAAAAAAAAGGAAGAGAAACCTTATTGTGAGAAAGTCAGTGGTGCATGCTTGAGTTTTTTTTAAAAAGCCACCCAAAGGACAATCCACGTGACAGGATTTTTGTTGTTGTTCCAGTGATGGCCACAAGAGGGCAGTAACTCCTAGCCTCCTTCATTCTCCTACTTTTTTCATAAGCGAAGGAGAGTTTCTCGCATGCAGACATGCGCGTAAACTTAGCGTCATTAAAAATGGACTGTTTATCGCGTTATTTTATTTTATAGTTACTTGTGTCTTAAAATGTATGATCGTACATTCAACTTAAAAGTTACTCATTCCGTCACTGTTTGTAGCAGCTGCCAATTATGGACTAAGTTAGCTCGCGTTTAACAGTGAGCTAGCTTATAGCCTCCGAGGTTTGGAGCATAAACAACGTTGAATTGACATTTTCAAAGCGGTAGGTGGAGTTGTATTGTTAATATTTTGTATCTAATGAAGTTTTGATATTCTTATGATACATATAAACAAGCGGGGCTGGTTAATTATAAAGTTGTGGCTTCCTGGTTATCAAGACAATCATAAGTAACAAAATGTAACAATTTTCAAGCTTCAACCTTTTGAAATGTGAAATATTTTTTATTGCTACAAGGTTAACTCATATACCAGTTCAGCAAAATACTGACCAGATAATTATGTTTTTTTTTCTTTTTACTGAGCAGGCACCATGGCCGACCTTGAGCAGTGGGTCAACGACCGGCTGCATGACATCTTGGGCCTGAGCGACCGATATGTCGCTCAGTTCATGATCGGCATTGCCCGGAAGGCGAGCAGCTCTCAGGACTTTGTGAGCAGGCTCCAGCAGACAGGCACCATCGACATCGACCAGAGCATCACCGCCTTTGCACATGAGCTGTTTGACAAGGTGTGGAGATTCATCTTAAAAAACTGAAATTTACCTTAACTGACCGACGAGACAATAAGATTAAAAACCGTCCACCTTCAATACTGATCATGTGTTTCAGATTCCTCGCAAGCAGGTCGTGGAAAAAGCCTCCCGGGTGATGGAGCGCCAGGCCATCGAGATGGACAGGAAGAATCGCACGTACACTTTGCTGGAGGATAGCGACAGCGAAGAGGACGTCGTTGTGGAGAAGCAGCGTGGGACTAAGAAGAAGAACAAAGAGAAGGACGGAGGGAGCAAAAGGAAGAACATCCGGCGGAAGAAGGAGAGCGAGTCGTCCAGTGAAGAAGAAGCGCCTGTTAGGTAATCTACAAATGTAGTCCCCTTAGTTTTTTGTCGCTCAAAATGTTCATTTCTTCGTACAGCAGGGCTAAGTCGAGCAAGGATGACAACTCGGCTATCAAGAATGAAGATCATGAAGAAGAGTGGGAGAAAGAAGAGCGGGAGAGGCTACACGATATCGAGGAGCGTGACGCCTTCGCCGAACGCGTTAAGCTGAGAGACAAAGATAAGACGAGGCACATCGCGGAGAGGACGGACAAAAAGGTGAAAGGTCGTGGGAGGATACCCACAAAAGATCCCCCTTAAAAAAAATCGACGACATCATGCTCTTCTATTTTTGTTTTTCAGGCTTACGAGGAGGCTCAGAAGAGACTGAAGTTGGCTGAAGATGATCAGAGAAACATGGTAAGCAAAAAGTATCGTATTGTGCTTTTTATTTTCTCCAGAATATAATTTTGTGAAAATGAATTCCTCGCTCCCTCCTCTGCCAGTTGCCCGAGTTGCGGAAGCAGTCCCGCCGCGAATACCTGAAGAAGCGTGAGGAGGAAAAGCTGGAGGACCTGGAGGCGGAACTCGTGGACGAGGAGTACCTGTTTGCCTCGGACGACCTGACCGAGCGTGAGAAGAAGGAGGTGGAGTACAAGCGAACACTGCGAGACCTGGCCAAGGACTACAAGAAGGCCGGAGCAAAGGAGCTGGAGGAGAGGAAGAACAGATACTACATGCCGGAGGAGATCAGGAGAAAGGTGGGAGTTTCCAACTTCCTGGAATATTATATTTGTGCCAAACTAAAATGAAAAATGAAGAAAAAGGTCAAAGTGTAAAAATAACTCATCAGCCTTGGTTTTCGTTTGTCTAGGAGGTTCCCCAGAAGGAGTTGGAGCTAGAGGAGGAGCTCCCCATGGAGCTCGGGGGCGAGCAGGGTCGCTGGGAGGAGGAGCGGCTCAAGACGGCCTCGCTCAGCTTCGGTGCCAAGAAGGAGCGCGAGCAAGGCATGAGGCGCCAACAGGAGAAGTACCAGCTCATCCTCGAGGAGGACGAGATGATCGACTTTGTCAGCACCGCCATCACCATGAAAGGGACTTTGATGGAGGTGAGAAGGTTGATAATAAAATAACAATATATCAACGTCATACCTTCTAAAATTCTTGCTGGGTCTAAAGACTGGAAAGTGATTCTTTTTTTGTTTTTTTTAATCTAATGGAATAAATTTCCCCAGGACGAGCCTCCAGCCTTGTCCCAGGCAGAGCTGAAGAAGCAGTCCATGCAGGAGGTCCGCCGCAGCCTCCCCATCTTTCCATTCAGAGAGGACCTGCTGGCTGCCATCCACGAGCACCAAGTTCTGGTCATCGAGGGCGAGACAGGCTCGGGAAAGACCACGCAAATTCCGCAGTACCTCTTTGAGGATGTACGTGTTGTATTACAATTTTTATTTCTTTTTTCCCAGTCAATATTTTTTTTCCTTTACATTTCAAGTTTTTTTTCAACCTTTACGTATCTTCTCTTAGGGTTTCACCAAAGGAGGGATGAAGATCGGATGCACGCAGCCTCGCCGAGTGGCCGCCATGTCGGTGGCTTCTCGGGTGTCGCAGGAAATGAGCGTCAAGCTCGGTAATGAGGTAATTAAATGGCGAGAAAAAAAAAAACACTTTAATTTTGCTGGTGTGTGTCCTTCATTTTTTTTTGGGGGGGCGACATTTATCCAGGTGGGCTACAGTATCCGTTTTGAGGACTGCACATCAGAGAGGACGATCATCAAGTACATGACAGACGGAATGCTGCTACGAGAGTTCCTCACCGAGCCCGACCTCGCTAGCTACAGGTAACGTTCTGACCTGTGTGTCATGAATCCAAATTTCCTCTTCTATATAACGGAACCTCAGAGTCGTTGTTTGATCCGATCCCAAAAAAAAATGTCACCCCCTCCTGTTTCACTCAGTGTGATCATCATCGACGAAGCTCACGAGCGAACCCTCCACACGGATATCCTCTTTGGCCTCATCAAGGACATCGCCAGGTTCCGTCCCGAATTGAAGGTGCTGGTGTCAAGCGCCACGCTGGACACGGCGCGCTTCTCCACCTTCTTCGACGACGCGCCCGTCTTCAGGATCCCCGGCAGGAGATTCCCCGTGGATATATTCTACACTAAAGTGAGAGCCGGTTCCGACGTTGAGATGAATCTCATGTGTTTGTTGCAAAAAAAAAAAAACGAAAATACATTTTTATTTTTTTTTTTTTAGGCTCCGGAAGCTGACTACATGGAAGCATGTGTGGTGTCAGTGCTGCAGATCCACGTCACGCAACCTCCTGGAGATATTCTGGTCTTCCTCACTGGACAGGTACGCTTAAAAAAAAATCCTTATATAAGAAAAAAAAATTGTTGGAAGAGGGAAAAAAATTTAACGTTAGTTTTCTATATGCCAATTGTGTTTGTGGCCCATAAGTAAATTGAAAATAATAATTCTCCTGTCGTGTAGGAGGACATCGAGACATGCTGCGAGCAGCTCCAAGACAGATGTCGGCGACTGGGCTCCAAAATCGCCGAGCTGCTCGTCCTGCCCATCTACGCCAATCTACCCTCTGACATGCAGGCCAAGATCTTCAGCCCCACGCCGCCCGGTGCACGCAAGGTAAGATCATGCAAGTGAAAATCTAATTCTCCTTTGACCTTTGCACCATCTTCCTTTTTTAGGTGGTGGTGGCGACCAATATCGCGGAAACCTCCTTGACCATTGACGGCATCATCTACGTCATCGACCCGGGGTTCTGCAAGCAGAAGAATTACATCGCCAGGACCGGGATGGAATCTCTTATCGTCATGCCGTGTTCTCGGGTGACTGCACACACACACCATTTGGCAATTTAAGAAAAAAAAAAAAAAATAAAGTATTGTGAGCCAAAATTTGAGTGTTCTTCAGACTGGTTTGGTGTGTGGTTCTCCAGGCGTCGGCCAGTCAGAGAGCAGGCCGCGCCGGCAGAGTGGCCGCCGGCAAATGCTTCAGGCTCTACACGGCGTGGGCCTACAAACACGAGATGGAGGACATGACCGTGCCTGAAATTCAGAGGACCAACCTGGGAAATGTGGTGCTGCTACTCAAGAGTTTGGGTGGGTGTGATGCATGATGACGAATGAGAGCTCAGACGTGTTATCTTTAGGAAGGCGACGTTTTTTTGTCACATGTCCTACACAATCAGTCCATGCATCTCATGTTCCGGATTTTTCTGTAGCTCAAGCGGATAGTAAACATGCTTATCTTGACTGCAGCGAGGACAAAAAACACACTATCCTGTCCTAAATCTAAACATTCCTCTGAAACTTTTTTTTTTATGAAATCTAAATTTTCCATTCGTGGAACATTTTTGTAGCTATGACAGGAATCACTTCTGATCTATTTATTGTTTCTGTCCAGGTATCAATGACCTTCTCCACTTTGACTTCATGGACCCGCCGCCGCACGAGACTCTTCTGATGGCTCTGGAGCAGCTTTACGCCCTCGGAGCACTCAACCATCTAGGAGAGCTCACCACGGTACTCAACACAGTAGAATGGATTGCTATTTTTAGGAAATGACGCTCACTTGTCGATTCTTCTCCTGTTCGTGGACTTCAGTTGGGTCGCAGGATGGCCGAGCTGCCTGTAGACCCCATGCTGAGCAAGATGATCCTCGCCTCTGAGCAGTGAGTCTCCTCCCACTCCAACTGTTTTTTTTTCACGACCTCTTCCCTCACATAGCCGCTTTCCTTCTCCTCTTCCAGGTACAAATGTTCTGAGGAGGTTCTCTCAATCGCCGCCATGCTCTCAGTAAACAACGCAATCTTCTACCGGCCCAAGGACAAGGCGGTGCATGCTGACAACGCCAGGATGAACTTTGTGGTGCCCGGCGGGGATCACCTGGTCCTCCTGAATGTCTACACGCAGGTATGAATAATATATTTTTATATAAAATATTAATAAATAGAAAATTTCTAATGCGTTTTTCTACCTCAGTGGGTGGAGAGCGGCTACTCGACACAGTGGTGCTACGAAAACTTCATCCAGTTTCGCTCTATGAGACGAGCTCGGGACGTGCGGGACCAACTGGAGGGCTTGATGGAGCGCATCGAGGTGGAGATGGTCAGCTCGCAGGGTGACACCATGCCTATCCGTAAGGTGGGAGCATCCACGAGTACCAGATACCTTCAAGTAGGACCGGTATCAGCCCGATACCGGTTCCCGATACTCACCCGACCCCAATTTGAGTGACAATGATGTGAAACTTGATATTTTTGAATGAATGGGGTGTTTGCAGTCGGTGACAGCGGGCTACTTCTACCACACGGCGCGGCTCAGCAAAGGAGGCTACAGGACGGTGAAACATCAGCAGACCGTCTACGTCCACCCGAGTAGTTCGCTGTTTGATGAGCAGCCCCGATGGCTCATTTATCACGAGCTGGTCATGACCACTAAGGAGTTCATGAGACAGGTCTGTACCATCAACGACAAAAAGCGATAATTAATGATAATAAATGGAACATAAATAAATATCACTCCCCCTTCCAAAGGGAAACCAAATTAAAAAAAAAATCAAAATTAGCATCAGAAAATCATGAAAAAAATAAAATATTTGTTGAAAAAAAAAGCAAAATATTTGTATATATAATATATATATTTGTGAGTTGTATAAATGTACAAACTAAATGTCAATAATATTTGGGACAGCAGTATAAAACACTTTGATTGTTACAAAATTAGAAAATCATACAAAAAAAAAAATCAGAGCCGCCCCAGTATTGTTTTCACCTCACATGAGCAGCATTTATCGAACTCCAAATCAATTTCAAGTCACTCCTACCCATTGAACCATTACTAGACGACGTCCACGTCTCGCTAGAACAAAGAACTTTTTCTTGAGTGACTCCACGAGGAAACTATTTGCTTGTCACGCCGACTACGCACAGAAGGAGGAAATGCGGCTAACAATTATGACGCTAATAGCTTCTGCCTTTTCCCTCAGGTGGTGGAGATTGAGAGCGGCTGGCTTCTGGAAGTGGCTCCTCACTACTACAAGAGCAAAGAAGTGGAGGATAGCAACACCAAGAAGATGCCCCGCAACCAGGGGAAGGCCAAGGAGGAGCTGGGTTGAAAGCCACGGACACCATTACGATGGCACACTGGCCAATTTGCAGGCTTTAGTGGACATGAGGGGAAGAAGAAAAAAAAAAAATGGACATGCCCAAACAGCCTGAACGCAAAGCTGTGACGAATAGAGATTCCATCCCGAACGGTTTAATTATAAACCCGATTGCCTGCGGCGATAACGTACGATTCACCGGGCTCATTAGTGACGCTTTGCTACCCACACTTGAATTCTTGTCCTGATTGCTGAAAAGCAATAAATGTTTTTTTACCGTTATTTGGAATTCTTCCGCACGTTCAAATACTTCTTCTTCAAAAGCATTTTTTTCCATCAACACACGTATGATTAATAATCAGCATCTTTGATGATGTTTACATATTTTGTATCATGGGAGTAACCCCCCCCTCCCCCTCCTGATATAATTTGACCTACGCAACTATGTGGTTTCGATATTTATCCACAGTGTTCCCAGCACGGCAAACGGTGGCCAGCGTCGGTAAACGTCCAGACCGCACGAAGACTCATCGGCTTGGTGCGACGCACAAGTTATGACGGTAAGGATTAGTTTTCCGATGTGTATCGCGTACGAATCCGCCTGTGCAAATATGCGGCCTGCTGACATCGGTTAATGGAGGTCGAGGACCTGCTGGAGCTACGCAGGAAGTCCTAATAATGGATTCACAGAAACTGGAGGTGGACGTCTTTGGAAATGAATGCATGATAATTGTTAAGCAAGGCTTGACTGACTTATTGACATGTTCCTCAAGCACAACACACGGCCGAGCAGGTCCGACTGGTCCGACCGAAGGCGGCTTGCCAGGCGGGCTGGAGGGGGGGGGGGAGTGTCTCTTCCGAGAAGGTGGTGCTGTGTCATAGTGAGAAAACAAGACAGAAGAGCCAGACTTGGAATGAAAGAGCAAGGCCAGAGCAGACCAGTTTTACAACAGGAGGTCCACTTATGGAACTGATGGTGATGTGAGAGTTCCTCGACAGGTGTGTTTCGGTTTTGATCTTATTTTTTGCAGTGGTGGGAAGTAAAGAAACATTTGAGTAGATTTTTTTTTTAGGTAAAGTATTTGCCTTTTTTTTTTTTTTTTTTTACTCCCACTCCCTACATTTCTTGACGTGTCTGCGCCAGCTTCTGACATTGAGATCGTCTCCTTCTAATTTGAAAATACATGTTTTTTTTTTTGTTAGCATAAGCTAATTTAGCAATTTTACTACTCAATTCACAAGGTTACCAAAGCTTTGGAAAGTGATTTTTTTTTTCTCCCTTCCATTTCCTTCTGAGTAGAATCAACATGCAGTATAAACAAAGAGGAGGAAATGTTTTTTATTTGTGTCAGTAATTGTATATTATTAATAAGAATTTTTTTTTTTTTACAAGTTTGTATCAGTACTACATTTGGAGTCCTTTTTAAAATATTTCTTTATAGTTTGGTTTGACTGTAAGGCAATATTTTTCAAACTTTTTTTGTCCAGAATGTTTCAGATGAACTTGTTTTAAACCCAAAAGTGTTTTTAGTGAAGCAAAATCAGGTTTGGCCCGTAATCTGAAGCCGCCACAGGCATGCTTCCTGTGCAGTAAAACCCCAAAAACAAATAGAAACGACTTTATCTAACGCTAAAACAATGTTGCATGTCATTGGCCAGCGCACCTTGCAAACTTGTTGTTTTGTCATCTACAGAAAGCCTCGACTGGAAAACACCGACGGCCGACATGAGCGACGAGCGGGAGAGGCGGCGGCCTCGTCGTAGCCACAGCCACGACGCCCGACCGCCCCCCAACGTCAAGCCCCGGATGGACAACCGTCGCCCTCAAAATGTCCGAAGGTCCAGGAGCTCCGACTTGGAGCGAGGGCGGCGGAGAGAGCGCCGCTCGGGGGAGCCCAACCAGCACCGGCATCAGCACCGGCGCCGCAGGAGCGCCGACGAGCGCCCCCCGCCGCCCGAGGGAAGCGACAGCGACGAGCTGGAGTGCGCCATCTGCTTCTGCTCCTACGACAACACCTTCAAGACGCCCAAACTGCTGGCCTGCGGGCACACCTTCTGCCTGGAGTGCCTGGCGCGCATCAACGTGACGGCGCCCGAGCTCAAGACGCTGTCGTGCCCCGTGTGCCGCGAGCTCACCGACATCCCGCACGGCCAGGACCTGCCCCGCCTGGGCAACAACCAGGACATCATCGGCAGGCTCCCGCCCGAAATGCGTCGTGCCAAGTCCATCCGCTTCAAACGCAGCAAGGGCAAGCTGCTCCTGAAGAACACGGCGGCGCCCAGCGGCCCTGCTAACGTTGGAGTCCTCACACTGCCGCACAAAAACCACGAGACCCAGGCGGCGCCCGCCGACGCTTTACGCCTGGACGCCATGGAGGGCGGCGTGGAGCCCGCCACCGTGGTGGACGTGGGGCGCCCGCCCAATAGGGTACGCGGACGCATCCGCCGGTTTTTCCACTCGGACCGCTGCTACTACATCACGGTGGCCACCGTGGTCACCATCAGCGTGGTGCTCTTGCTTGTGGGCATCCTGGCGTTTGTCATCATCCCCAACACCGCCGTCAACCCCAGACCCCCGCCCGGGAACCAAACGAGGCCTCCGCCTCCACGGAACCCTTTCACGACATCGTCGTGAGCAAACTTTCAGGAATTTTCATGGAATTTAATTGGAATAAACCAGGGAGTTTTCAACTTAGACAAGAAATAGACTGCCCTCCCAAAGTTGGGGACTCTTAGGCTGTCTCAACATACATGGTTTTAATTTTTAATTTTTTTTTAAACCACTAAAATGTTCCATCATGAGCTTTTTCTTTTCAGTCAGTGTTTTAGTACTTTTTGTATAAGTTGCTGTTTGACAACAAGGAGCTAAACAACAATAATTGGTTTTCTTGTTTTTAATTCTGAACAATTATACGCCTGTCTGGATTTTTTTTTTTTGCTTTGTGTTGCAAGCAAAAATTGTATAAGCAAGCTTTAGATGTGTGAGCTAAGGTGGGAAGAAAAAAAAAATGCAATTTTTGCACAGATGACTGCTTATAACAAAATTAAATGTTATATATATTATTCTGGATTATGATACCATCCTATTAAATAACCCATTTAATTCCCATGGAAATTTACTGGAATTTGCTAACCCGCTTCAAACTCTTACTGTGACGTTTTTAATTAATCACTACGGCTTTACGTATTTGGCCGAGGTGAAGAAATGAAGCCAAACGAGGATGGTGGCATTTTTCAGATGAAGGACGCACCGACTCTGAACCGCACACGAGGGAATGTATTATTGTTTATGACCCAGCTAGCTTTCCATAGCCATGTTTATACGTGTGAATTTATTGTAAATAACCTATTTGTAAATGTTTTTCAAACCTACCTGGAACGGGTCAAACTCTATAAAAAGAAGTTATTGCATTTTTTTTATTTTTACAATGCTATGTTCTGTTCGGCCCCACTAGTCTAAACAGTATTATGATTAATATTGTGGAATATGAATTAAGCAACAAAATCCATCTCAGGAGACGGCCATTTTGCCACGTCACATGATCAAACTCAGAAACCCTGATCTCATTTGGCCAATGCTATGCCAGCCAAAATGTAAATAACATGAACAGTGTGTATAAATATATATTTGTGTATAAGCGAATGAATTTATTGTGTGATATCAAATGATTGCAAAGTTGTACAGAATATATTTCACTAAAATAATGACTGTTGCCTGATTTATGTGGGATTTTTTTTTTTGGACTGTGTGTTATTTGTATACTACTGTACTGTTTCCTGTTTCCCAAACCAGTCCGACACCTTTATCTGGACTCTTCAGCTTTTGTCATTAAGGAGACGGAGAGATGGAGGAGACAAGCGCACGATGGAAGAACTCGTATTATCTGCAAATTCGTTATGATAGAAAGTCAAGATGTCTGGAACGGAAAGATTGGAGCCAACATGCAGCAGTTTAGTAAAGAAATAGAAAATAATTTAGCAAAAAAGAGGATTGAAACTGTTTATTGCCACTCCCGGTTTACATTGAGTTAACTTTTCAGTTTTGAATAATAATGAATTTTAAACACTACAACTTTTTAGTAGAGTGTTAAATAATCACTCTAGATGTTTTTATTATGTTGCCCATTTCAATTTCGAGATTCATATTATACTATTTAGAATATCTCACTCCAATTATTTGAAATATGAAATTAGTTCTGTGTATTTTTTAATCTTGAATTAATTGCATGAAATGATTTCATTTATATTATTTTTTTGTTACTTTTTTAAAGATTAAATTAATTTAAATTTAAGTAGATATTAATTTTGAATCATTATTAACACAATCTATTTTAGTCAGTCTTCCAGTTTAATTATAGTTTTTTATTTATAGTGTCCGTGTTATGAGGACACCCTCACCCCTCCCGGACTTTGGCAACAAATAGATCAGTCTGCCCAAGAAGATCCCCCCCTCCCCTCCGCCCCTGTAACCACCAGTGGGGGGACGGAGGTTGAACGAGTCAGCCGAATCTCTTGGACGCCTCCGACCGCCATGGCTTCGACTCCCTCCGCTTCGGCCCTCACTTCGGTGCTCCGATGTCGCGGTACACTATGGACCAGGAATCCGCCGAGCAAGCGAAGCTCCCCCTCGGCGTACGGCCCAGCGCTGGCGGGTGGAACTCGGCGCGACTCGCCGGGCCGCGGAGAGAGCTTATCGTATCGACTGTCCGTGCGGTACGATTCACCATCGCGGGAGGGCGGCGGGGCCCACCGATCCAGGGAGCTGCAGAGAAGCGGCCCGGAGGCTCACGCAGTGTTCGAAACCAGCAATGGGCGGCCCGGAGGAGCTCGCCAACCCGCGGCTGGAGTTGTTATCATTACCCGATTAATACGACCGTGTCAAATGAAAGTGTTCGTACGGGAGATCTGTGAGCATCGCTTAGGGTTTGGTGAACTGTGCCGTGACGATGGACAAATGACGCCGTCTTTCGTGGAGACCAGATGGAGCACTTTGAGGAGCACCTGCCGCTCTCTCCAACTTCTGCTGACCCACATTGTATTACGCCGGCTGGCCATACTCTGCGGATGCGGCAGGGGGCGCCAACGCAAGGTGACGCACGTCAAGAACGATTGTGAAACATCTCCATCGTAGATAAATATTTATTCGAAAATAATACAAAAATATTGTTGCAAATATACGTATTAAAAAGAAAAATATATTAAATAGATATATTTGAAAATAATAAAAACATTTAAATTGAAATACAATATTTCAATATAATATTTGGTACTAATGTTCATCTTTTCTGTTTTCTACCAGATTAAGAGAAATGATTCCGGACAGAAGATCCCCAAAAATGGATCAGATTGACAGTCGGAGGCCTTGAACTTGACACACCGTGATCCTTGCCTTATTTATTGACTTTTGTGTGTGAACATTTTGGTTATCTTCTGTCCACGAGCGTAACACGTGATGGTGCAGGTGTTCCTCTACGTGTATATTTGCACATTTGGACTTCAACCTATTGAGCAAAAAAAAAAAAAAAGCAAAATCTGTGAGCACTTTTTCGTCTGTGAACAGAAACCTGCGTTGAGAGGTAAAAACTGAAAATGTCTGTCATACGATGATGATAAATATGTGAGAAAAGATGCCTTGATTTGCTAAACCTGACACATGAAAATATTTTTGTACGATTCGAGTCGATGAGTGGGCCATCTCTAGTTCTCTCAATAACTGTTGGGTTATTTCCCTAACTCACTCGGGTTATGTGATAGTTTATACCCCTTGGCTCAATTGTGTTTCCAAATGATGATGTGGTCTTTTTAGAAAGTACAAACTTACGTAAGCGAGTCTCAACCGTGTAAAAATAGTTGTCACCTGGAATGAATTTTGATGCCTGGCAACATGGAAGATGTTTACCACTTGGACGGTGCCCCATGTTCCATTGCAATAGATGCTAAACGTGCCTTTTCGTTTGCCAAAAAAGAAGGCGAGGGAATGCTGAGATTGAAGTCTCGCCGTCACAGCGTGTGTGTGATGTCAGTGGAGTTGGCTGCAGGAGCTGGAGTTTGAAACTGTAGTTTTCTAGAGGGTCAGTGACACAAAAGGTCAAAGAGTCTTCTGTCCCATTTAGGCATCTCTCCCGCTTCACTTGCCTTTTTTTTTTTTTTTTTAATGGGCTTTTGTCCCAGAAATTTGCCAAGGGAATGCTAATTGGCTCCATGTTAAGGTTGTAGCGTTGTAAACAAATAATAGGGAAATGTTCCACAATTTTTACTTCTATTATGAATATTATATTTTTACTTGCTATTCTGCAATAAAAAAATCTCCCCCAGTTAGTCCAGTAACTTGTTTTAATTAATTTTTAAAATTTCATTTTAAATTTTCAAAATATTTCTCAACAAAGACATTTTGTAACAAAATTTAAATGGACTGGCTTTTTTAATTTTTTATTTTTGTGGCCCATGAGCATTTTTTTCTTTCAAAGCTTTCCATAAACATATTCACTAAGTGGGTTTATTATATGTTTTATTTTCTGTATATTTATTTTTTGCTGCAAATGCAATTAGTTTGTGTTTTTTTTTTCTCACTCTCGGGGCGGAAGCTTTACGCAAAACTTAAGTAAGGGAGGCGTGGCAGTACTTTTGGACGACTTGCTTGCCAAGCAGGACGCACCGCGGACAACTTGTCCTCTTGAAAGTAGCAGACGCGCTCAGACAAGACAACAGTTTATCTGCTAAACTTGTTTCGTGCTAAATTAACATCAACTTTTAACGTCTCGTGCAGACAAGTTGCTTCCGCCACCGGTTTAAAAAAAAAAAAAAAAAAAAAAAAAAGAGGAACAGACGGCGATGTTTTCCGGGTAAGGACTCATTCGTACACGCGTAATCGTTTTGTCTTTAATACATCAAATTATTCTCACGAGTTGCCAGGGGGTTAGTCTTTTTTAGTTTCGGTTTTGTGATTTAAAAAAAAAAAAGGGTTTTTATTGCGTATGCGGCAGAAAATGGTTGACTCAACTTATCAGAACTGTGGGACGTGATTTGAAAAACGCAGGCCGACATCTAGTGGAAGAGATTCCAAATATTCTGCTTCTCACTGGATCGAAGTTTTTTTGTTGGTTCGGGGTGACTGTCGAGACCAGTCTGGCTTGGACTTTTTTTACGATGTAAAGAAAAATGGGGCGGAGCTACAGGGTGGCCAAGGGGGGGACCAAAGGTCACAGCTTGTCAACTTGTGGCCAGAAAATGATAGCTTTTATATTATATATAAATAAAATAGCTGATTATTCTAAAAATGTGAAAACCGATGTAGTTCCTCTTCCCTCTTTGCAGCTTTTTTTGTGGGTGGTTTGATCTGGGCGGGACATGCGCTGCCAGCGAGGTTCTGTGATCCTGTTCGGCACCTTGCTGTTCTTCACCTGGAACGCCATTCTGGTTCTGCTCCTGCGGGCCAGACTTCCAGACCAGGAGGCTCCAAAAGACGACGACAACAATGACGTGGTTGATAAAGTGCTGCGTGTGGCAGACATGTTGGAGAAGGAGCTGCAGATCCAAAACGAAATCCTGATTCAGATCCAGAACTTGCAGCCTGCGTGGCAGAAAAATAACCTGAATCCACCAACGCTTCATGTTCCCGTCATCCCCGTCCTGGTCATGGCCTGTAACCGGGTGACGGTACGGCGCTGCCTGGACAAGCTGATCCAGTACCGGCCCTCGGCCAAACTCTTCCCCATCATCGTGAGTCAAGACTGCGGCCACGCCGACACGGCCGACGTCATCCGCTCATACGGAAGCGCCGTCACGCATCTGATGCAGCCCGACTTGACCGACGTGGTGGTTCCGTCGGAGCACCGAAGGTTTCAGGGCTACTATAAGATCTCCAGACATTACCACTGGGCTCTCAAGCAGGTCTTCAGCAAACACTCCGCCGTCATCATTGTGGAGGACGACTTGGAGGTATTTGTCAGAAAATATAACTTGACTTGTAAGATTTGGAAACTTTGTCCAACTAAAGTTTGATTCTCCATCAGGTGGCGGCAGATTTTTTCGAGTACTTCCGCGCCACGCTGCCACTGCTCCAGTCGGACCCGAGCCTGTGGTGCGTTTCGGCCTGGAACGACAACGGCCGGCAAGGCTTCGTGGACCCTGCGGGGTCCCGTCTTCTCTACCGAACTGATTTCTTCCCTGGTCTGGGCTGGATGTTGCTTCGAGAGCTCTGGGAGGAACTGGAGCCCACGTGGCCCGCCGCCTTCTGGGACGACTGGATGCGCAAACCGGAGCAGCGTCGCGGCCGCGCTTGCATCCGGCCCGAGATCTCGCGCACGCTGACGTTCGGGCGGGAGGGTGTGAGCCTGGGCCAGTTCTACGACAAGTACCTGCAATACATTAAACTCAACTCGGAATTTGTGCCGTTCACCCAGCTGAATCTGACTTACTTGAAAGAGGACGTATACAAGAAGAGCTTCCAGAAGGAGGTTTACGATGCCCCTGCTGTCACTTTTGAGGACATCCAGCAGGGGGCGCTGGAGGGTAATGGGCCTTTCCGGCTACAGTATTCCAGCAAGGAAAGCTTCAAAGTGTTCGCCCAAAATCTGGGCATCATGAACGATTTTAAATCCGGCGTGCCAAGGACCGGCTACAGAGGCGTGGTCAGCATCTTCTTGAGAGGACGCAGGGTCTACATTGCTCCGCCTCCAGGATGGACTCAGTATGATCCCACTTGGAACTGACTTGTGAATTTTATAGAACTATTTTGGGGCATCAATTACAGATTTTTTTTTCAAATGGTGTGGGATGTTTACCAAAAGGTGGTGTCAAAATATTTTTTAATGAGGGGGTCCAGAGTTTGGCTGATAAGGGAGAATTATTCCTGATGATTTCACTGACCAGTGTGAGCTGGTATAGGAACATAATTTGTAGTGAATGAATAATTTTCAAGCCTATTAAGGGAAATTTCCTGTGGCACAATGGTTGGGAATCACTGGAGCATAATTGCGCCACTCAGGTAATCTTTTCATAATGTTGCCTTTGCTCTATTCAATTGTCATTTTTGGAGATCAGGTTTGTATACAATTTCAAATGGTTTCGTAAATTATTTGCAAAACTCTCAGGGCCTTTTTAAATGTCTGAGATTTATGTTGTTGCTATGGTGGTTCTACTGTGACAATCAAATCATTTTGTTGGTCAAATATTCCATGTTTGGGTATTTTGTAATAAAGAAAACAAACTCAAATGCAAACCATCCACTGCAGTTGAGCAGATTTCTGTCCTAAGATGGCCGACCACTAACGATGCTACTGACTCCGCCTCGAGCTAGCTAGCGTTCTTATCTGTGCGCGCTTATCATTGACTTCCTGTAGCTACGGAAGCCGTATTAGATCAAATTTGACGCGACGATGTGAACTGTAACCGCCAGCTCGCTCGTTAGAGACAAACTAAATAATGAAGCGATTGAGGAAAAAAGAAAAAAGAGTCACATTTAATTTAATATAATTTAATAATAGCGTAACGTCTTCTTCTTTCGCCACAAAGAAGACGGTGGATATGTTAGTGACGTTCTAGTCGTGCTTTTGCGCGTCGGTTTGCGAGCTAGCTTAGCTGCGGTTGCTAAGTGACTCGGTGTGATTTGATATGGCAGCTCGGGAGCCTGCTAGCATCAACTTGTCGCATTGCTGCATTTATTCGCACTTTACAACAATAAACCTGAAAGTGTATCCGGTGGATGACTAAAAGTTACAACGTCAGCCATTTTGGCGTCTGTTGACAAAACCACTTAGCCTGGCATGGACCCAAGCGAGTTGCGGGAGAGCCCCGCCGGTTCCGGGGAATCCGACGCCGGGGACTGGAGGGAGGGTCGGCCCGGTTTGGACGACGAGGGAAAAGCCGCCCAAAGTGAACCGTCGGGGGGTACAGAGATGTCCCCGAAGAACACCTGCCGTCATGACGTCGGGGGGGATAAACCGACTAAAGTGGGCGAACACCCTTACGATGACGAACTGGACCCCCGAATTCAGGTAAACACAACAACACAGACGACCATTTTATTTTTTAATGAACACTGCTACTATGTGTATTGACCTGGTTTATGTTATACACACAATACATCTATGCCTTAAAAACAAAAATATATATATGCCTTTTTATCAGTATTAATCATTCATGTAAGATTACGATTCCTGTTTTTATTTTCTTCTTTTTCCCCCTCCCAGGAAGAATTAGAGCACCTAAACGAAGCCAGCGCAGAAATAAACAAGCTTGAGCTGGAATTAGATGTAAGTTGATAACCGCAGCTTGAGTTGCTTTTCTCATTTCCATGGAATTCTGCTGCTGAAACACTTTCTCTATCTTCCCAGACCTCGCTAATCAATAAAATCATTCCATTTATTGCAACTATGAAACCGGAGAGCTTGCGTCGGATGCTAATAGTTTGGATGTGCTGGAGTGCTTCCCGTCGCCCTCCATTGCAAAATCCAATCTTGCGTTCCACTTCGGAAGAATCTCATCTTCTGTCTTGTGCTTCTTCTCTCGTTCAGGATGCCCGCTCGGGTTACCGAAAGATTCTCACAGAGTCTGCTCGGAAGCTCAACGCTCACAGCTCGCAACTTGGCAGCTGCATTGAGAAGGCCAGGCCCTACTACGAGGCTCGGCGGCTGGCCAAAGAGGTTGGCACAAAAATAAATACTTATTTTCTTATTTTTTATTGTTAAAAATTGCATTTTTCACCTATATGACAATTCAAAATGACATCACGTGTTAAAACGGCTTACAAACTGTGAACTATTCTCCAATCGAACTACGCGAAAAAAAGATCCCCATGTGTCAGGTTTTAAAATATGTGGACGATCATCCCTGTGCAGGCTCAGCAGGAGACCCAGAAGGCGGCGCTGAGCTACGAGCGTGCCGTCTCCATGCACACGGCGGCCAGGGAGATGGTGTACGTGGCGGAACAGGGCCTCATGGCGGACGGGAAGAACACCCTGGACCCAACCTGGCAGGAGATGCTCAACCACGCAACCTCCAAGGTGGCGTGCAAGTCCCCAGGGTTAGCATTGTGTGGATTTCCGCCTGACCGCCTCTCGTGAATGCGTTGCAGGTGAATGAGGCTGAGGAGGAGCGTCTTCGCAGCGAGCGCGAGCACATGCGAGTCACTCACGCGTGTCAAGAGGCTGAAGCTCGAGTGCAAACTCTGCAGAAGTCACTGAGAAGAGCCATCCTCAAGTCCAAGCCTTACTTTGAGCTCAAGGCACAATTCAACCACATACTTGAGGTGAGGAGCAAGCCTTGTGTGTGTTTCTTTTGTGTGTTCAACTGGTGTGTGTTGCACATGTTCTCAGGAGCACAAGACCAAAGTCGTGGAGCTGGAGCAGCACGTGTCCAAAGTGAAGACTCGCTACTCCATTGCACTGAGGAACCTGGAGCAGATCAGCGAGCAGATTCACGCTCAGAGGGGTCGCGACACCCCCGTGCCCGGAGGGCGTAGCACTCCTGTGGGGGCTGAGTCCGACACCTATAAAGAGGGTAGAGCCTGCGGGGGAGCCGGCCCGCCACCCGGCGCGCAACCGGACGTGGACAAGGACCGCGAACGGGCCGGCTCGGACTCCGTGTCCGTCTTCAGCCTGCAGACCATCGCCTCGGATCTGGAGAAGTACGACTCCATCGAGCACTTGGGCGACCTCAGCGACGCCGGCAGCGTGACGGGCGAGGAGGACCAGAATCGAGCGGTGGAGAGGCGAGAAAAGCTGAGCCACATTAGTGCACGCCAGCGCCAACAGGAGTTCTCAAAGCAGCATCACCGCAGCTTCAGCTTGTAGTCCAATTTCTATAAAGAAAACTACAAACATGGCCACTGAAGTGTAAATAAGCACACCGGTGGTCACTGAGGCCTGATGGGAATCGCTCCCTCGCCACGGCATGGTACACCGTTTACTCCTTCGAAGGGGGAAAAGGCAGTTAACATTTAAGCTAGTTCAAATGTTATAAGAGCATTTTACTACCTAGAACACGTGAGAGGGGAAATGGGGTGTGAATCTGTTAACATCACAAGCGAGTGCACGTCTTCAAGGTGATCAATCGATTAGCGTTGCACGTTGGTTGTCGGAACGGATGGTTAAGCATGAAAGGAGTGGCGGGATGAATGCATAGTTGTTTATGTAATGCAGTGAGATGTGTGTCATGTATGCACCCCCCCCAACCCTCCATTTTCATCTTTTACTGACATTGCTTGATGTTGCACACGTTTAAGGGAATGTTTTTATTTATGAGATGTGAGCACTGACGGCAGTAAAGACGCTACATGACGATGCTCGCATTTTCTTTTTCAGCAAAAATAACCTAAATGTCCGAATTTTAGAGTAACAATCAGAATTATTTAAAATCCTCAACATCTGACTGTTTTTTTTTAACCCTCCCATTTTTAAAATGCAATTCTAACCCAACTAAAATAAGCAATTTTATTTTTCCCTTTTTTTTTTTTTAAAACTGCTTTATTTTTCTTGTGTGTGACACGATGCTGGACTCATGTGATTTGTACATGGAATAATTATGTATATCATGAACAAAGTTGGTAAATATCGATGGACATTTGGTTCGATATTGTGAGATAATCGTCACACCGTCACCAATGACTTTGTCATTATCAAATGACACGACTAAAATAAAATTGCACATATTGATGTGTTTGGACTGAAGTGCAGGTTGAGTTCTGATGGGGGACCAAATGGAAGGAAGGCAGAAGAGGAAGTTAGTCTGCCTCAGTCTGGATGCAATTAGCCATTTATAGAAATATGAGAGCAGAGCCCAGAATAGAAAAAACAAAAGGTTGCAAAAGGCACTCACAGAAAGAAATGACCAATAGAGGAAACATATTGGAATTATTTAAAGACAAAGAAAGCAATGCAAATAGCAGGTACTGAAAGATTAATCCAATTTCAACTTAAAAGTTAAATACAACTGAACTGACGTGACATTTTTGTGATGTAACCCAAACCCCCAAAACAAGCACCAAGATGGAGTCTCATGGACCCGATTTTGGCGCATGCGTAGTCATCCTCATGACGTCGGCAGGGAATTAGCTCCAGATTGTAAGGGACGGCGGAGGAAGAGAGAAGAGGAAGGGGGGCTTTCAATAGCTTCGCTGTTGTATATAGTGCATGTCTGTCTCATTTATTTTGTAGCAATCCATCTTTTTTTTTGTGTCGTTTAGCTTTTACGTGCCTGCCAACGTCCCGTTTATGCACACACGCGTACGTAAATAGCGGTGAGCCCTAAAAGCCATACAAGAAGAGGAACAAAATGCACATTTGGACTGTATAGTTTATTTTTTTTCTATTCTTATTTGACATTTCAAAGTCAAGGTAAGTGCTCTTTACATTATGAATGTCTGTCAGTATGTGTATACGGTTTTTATCATTTGACATGGTCCGGTTTGACTGATCCGCAGGAAAAATGATGCGTTTAAGTGCCATCTACATTGCTTTACGCAACGACAATGTTTGGTCCAAGCCACAATGATTCGTTTACGCAGTCGCACTATTTCCGTTTTGGACAAAGGAGACTGCTTAAATTCGGTTCGTGACCGGTCCAGAAGATTTTTTTGTGGCAGCACCCTCCCGGTGACCCCTCGCGCGCGCACACACACGAGGTATCTTCGAGGTATCATGAACGCACCTTATGCGTGATTCGCGCCTCTTCAGCTTCCGGCAGGTGGATGCTAGGCCGAACCGAGCTTAGCCGAACCGAGCCGAGCTCTTATCAAGCAGCTTCCGGTGATAACCAAAGTCGAACTGTAAGATTTACTTGGTGTAAAAAGTCAAGAGTTACTTTGGGTATATCGTATGTTTCATTCCAGGTGTCTGTTGATACTGTACAGTACGATATGATACGATATATGATACATCTGTACAGAAAGATATGATACCATATATGATACATCACGATATCAATATTGTTCTGATACTGTAATTGCAGGTACAATGATGATATCATCTGGTGTATAACGATACAGCGTGATAACTCTTTGACATGGGCTTTATGTTAATCAATATATTGGAGTGTGACGATAGCAATATCGTTATTTGGTATATAAATTGTTGGATAGCCAGTGACAGTATCAATATTTGATTCTGTACTGTCAGTGATCCAGATGTGATATCAGGATTAAAATATTATGATTGTGTGGTTAGCATTCTACTGCTTGCATCTAGCAATTTTTAAATAATATTATTCATACTCCCATCCTGATCTTCATGTTACGTGGATGATGATGGCAGTATCATCAAGGCAGAATGATATTTTGGAAGAAAAGTATGAACCAAATAGAGAGAAATTGCTTCCATATTTGTGGAAGATAATGGACAGTGACAAGGTTACAAAAAGTGAGTTGAAAAAGGTTTGCATAAGAGTTTGAATATTTCAACAAGGAGGTGGCTGGTTGCACGAATGTACCCGGCCCGCCGTGTTGTGGAGCCGAGGCGGGGACGTTGTCCACGCTTCTCCAGCTTTAATTGCATTTCAAGCTTGAGGCCGGTTGACACGCACGCACACACATACGTGCATTCCGCTTTCATCTGCCCCAGTGATATGCTGCTATTAATGACTCCCGGTGGGCCGACCCGTTCTCTCATTCTTGCTCTCCATCCCATCACCCCCCCTTCTCGAGTGGGGTAATGTCTACTTCCCGCACGCCTTCTTGTCAGCATAAGTCTAAAAATATTGTCGGCTTCCAGCTGAGTTTGTCTGCCTTCCACCGGCCGGCAAAGCTCGCTGCCATCTGTCTCCGCCACGGAGGTGTGCTTATTCACGTTTTAGGCAGAAATACACAAATATTTCTAGAAACGGCATCTCATTGTTGTGTGTGCATGAAGAAACATACTTGGAAATCTGAGATTTGAAGTTCTGGCTACAGAAGGAACACCTAAAGTCTTATAGGAGCACCGGGACAATAATTTTGTGCAGGACGACTCAAATATAACATCAAGTAAATAACTACTGGTTTTCTCTTTTGTCTTTTAGGTGGAATCATGGCGATGCTATTATTTCTACTGGTTCTCCACATTCTACCATCTCTTGTTGTGCCCATCCATAATTCATCAACTGGAGGTAATTTGTGCATATATGTGTGGACAAGCGTGCGTGACTGTGTGTGGGTTGATGGGAAGGAATAAAGTCCGATGGGAAAGAACGAAGTCAGTCGAGAGTGCGATTCGTGAGATAAATTGAGCGTGTATCATGTGTTTTGTTTGCTGTGATGTATCAACATCGTCCAGTGGATGATTTATTCTTCCATAATTTATTTTTTCTTTCCCAGGCTGTGCCATCATCCGGCCTCCGAGGGAAGGAGGCATCCGCTACAGAGGCCTGACACAAGAGCAGGTGATGATAAATACAATTTATTTTATTTTATAATTAAATGCAGAATAGGGTTTTCAAAGAAAAAAAATAACTAGCGGTGTTCCACAAGGATCAATACTAGAAACTCTGAATTTTTTTGAAGTATTTGCGCTAATACTGTCAAATGATGAATATAAATTGGCAGCATAGTGGATGAGTGTTTAGCACGTCCGCCTCACAGCTTCGGGCTTTGAATCTGGGCTCCAGGAGTTTTCATGTTCTCGTTATGCGTCCTGTGAGATGGGAAGGGCTTCGATTCACCCTGAGATCTTTCCCCTCTATCGACTTTTAGTGTCATTGAAATTCTCGTCACGCAAAAACAACTGCAATGTTCTTTTTTTCTGCTCGCCGCCATATGGCGCTGTCTCGAGAGGACTCGAACGCTTGAGGGATCTTCATGTCATTTTCAAAACGTGCCTTCGCAGATTCGCAGTGTTCAGATCTTACCCATGGATTATGAGATTGAGTACATCTGCCGCGGGAATCGCGTCATCGTCGGGCCGAAAGTCAGGAAGTGTTTGCCCAACGGCACGTGGACAGACATGACGCAGCAAAGCAGCTGTCGTGAGTACTCCAGGCTTTATTTGCAAAAGCTCTCTTGTAATTATTTTCTTTCAGTTTCAGGTTTAAACGATCCACGTGAAATTCAAAAGTTTGAAATTTCTATTCAGGTCATGTTTTGGGTGCAGTGATGCGCTGAAATCCTTCGTTAGTTTTTTTCCTCTTTTTTTTCTTCCTAATAAGATTCCCCCCTGAGTCCATTACGTTCAAGTAATGTTTCTTTGTGCAAAAAAGCAGAAAGCTGCAGATTAGATGACTTTAAAAGAAAATGTGTTTACATGCCGGAGGGGAAGAGTCCCCACACACACAACACAGATTGAAATGCATTTCTAAAAAGAACCCCTGCCACCAGATTCGAATAAAACAGACAGAAACGCACAGAACATTAAAATGTTCCAAATAGGATTATAATATTGGCCTGTCATTTTCAGGACATTTATTGAGTGGGAAACAATTTTACAACAGTTATTTGTAATTCAGATAATCAATGCTACAAGTCAAAATCTTTAACATGACATCTTTTAGCGTCTAGCTTATTAGCCTCTTTAGCCGTGTGATGCTAACACACCTTCTCTCTTCCAGTATTGCTGTGTCCTCGCGTCTGGACGTCTCTGGAGAACGGTCAGGTGACAGTGAGACCCCCGGGACTTCCGGTGGAGGGCTCGGTTCTGCACTACCGCTGTCACAGCGGCTTCATTCTGGAGGGCCGCAATGTCAGCCACTGCACCAAACTGGGAAAATGGGACGCACCTAAACCCATCTGCCTTTGTGAGTCACACCGTGACACCGCCAAAGCGAACAAAAATTAAATACAAAAGCATCTGGAAGTGATTCACAGCACTTTTTCACACATTTAGTTGTGTTACTACCATAATCCACAATAGAATAAATTAAAAACACACGTGCTTAAATGACATAAATCCACATTAGCCAGATTTAATATTTGCTCATATGAGTGCAAATGAATGAGGATTTGGTGAAAGAAAGCCACAGCTTGCCAGCTGGTTATCTGTGTTGCCATAGCAACCATTAAAGTTGCTATGGGAATGTTTGGATTAAAAAAAAAAAAAAAAACCTCTCTGACAATGTGAAAGTAGGTTGCGTAATCCCTAACAGTTTGGAAACACACGAGTGTTGACTTGTTCTATATTTTGGTAAAATTCACCTGGAAAGCTTTGGGTGAATTTTTGAGTCAGACATCTGATATGTGGTGACCTTCATCACTCAAAGAATGAAATGTGTGATGGCGGATTTGACATTGGTGATTTTATTGTCGAGACGTGACAAGATTACGTAAGAGCAAACAGACTGTTGCTGCCATCTAGTGGACACAAATGATTTGCATTGCAGTTGTACTCTGCGTTACAATACAATACAATAGGACAGCGTCACACTGATTACGATAGATGTTTTTATCCAAAAATGAGTAGTATGAAACAAAAAAAATACTTTCACTTTACTCTGAAACAATGATTCGTCAGCTAGGCTATTGATATATATTATTATTATATTTTCATATAATTTTTATAGTGTTGGCCTGGGTCAAAACAAACAACAAACATGCTTGGAAAATGAACAATTTGTAACTTTCATTACTTTTCTATTTTTTTAACATTTCTTTCTTTTTTCTATTTTTGTCTCTGTCTTCCATAGATGACAAAAACAGCACAGGTAAGACATTTTCTTTTGTTATTAATTACTCGTATTTATGTGATATGCTAGGTTGTAGAATCAGGATCCACAGAACAAATAGAAATTATTTAAAATAAGTCCCCCAAAAAAAAAAAGGTCTCCACATGCGTGTTTTGAGTCTTGGAAAGTATGTGCCTCCTCAACTGTAATGTTGTTTATTGGCCACAAGAGGGCAGCAGAGTTCTTTAGACGGATTGCGAACTCATCCACCAGGAAGCAGTGTCACCCTAAAAGAGAAAAATAAATCATGGAAAGTCTTTTTATGGAAAAGAAAAACTGCAAAGTCCAGATATAAAACATTTATTAGATTTTTTTTACTATGCTCTTCTATTTAAAGTGATTCTATGCTCCCTAAAATATTTTATTTATTTTTCTATTTCATTAATATTTTTATTACAAACGTTTAAAGCTGTCTAATGAGGTTTAAAATATTTTTTTATACAATTTGTACATTTTAAAACCTGTTAATGAATAAAAGTAAAAAATAATTAAATAAAATAATTAAATTATGTCATTTCCATTATGACTGAATCCAGAACAGTCCAGTATAGTAGTTTCATTGGAATTCAAGTTTCACTATACTGTACGCATGCCAATGTAGCCATCAAGGATATCGAGTACCTCCCCCAGGGAGTTTTGTAAAATGGTGTTTAAGTGCAGCGAGGATGAGGACCATTGAGTTTTCTCATCACTAAGCTAATTGTCATTCCCCAGCTCGATGGAGATTGGGTGGCCTCGTGAGATTGCCACTAATTGCCTTGCGGAGGCTGACGATTGAGAACGGGGGTTGTCATCGTTTGAAATGTGTGAGACTCGGGAGCAATTCTTCATCTTGGATTATTTCTCATTGCTGTCGAGGAATTATTGCATTTTATTGATTATAGGAGACGTACTTTGCATATGTGTTGGGGACTTTTTTTGACCATGTGGATTATTTGCTGTGCTGATATTTATGCTTATTGAATTCTTTTGTTTTTTTTGTGTTTGGATAATTTCTAGTCATTATTATTTTTATTGTGCAAGGCGATATAACTTTATGGTCGAAATGTTTACCTCATTTTCATCATCGGACTGTGACTCATGTTTGGACTTGTGTAAAGCCAAGAGGCAGACAGGAACCGGGTACGGCATTAACCTTTCTCCCGCTGAGGTGGCAGGAAGTGGGTGGAGGTGGCGCACTCGGAGGTGGGAGGTGGCGGCCAGACGCAAAGATGGACACTTTCTATTTGCGGGATCGAATTTCAAGCATCCGTGAGCAATTCTGCTCGTTGGTTAGCAGGATGATGCAAAAAACAACATCATGGATTGTTGCTGTTATTTTTTTTTTTTTGTAGGCTAACGGGACAGGGTCAGTACACACAGATGGCTCGTGGGAGATTTTGCTTTAGTACACCACTCGATGTTCTAAACTGTCTCCAGGGTCTTTTTTTTGGACAGGATTTGCATCTTCAGGTATAAATGAGCTTCAAAGTCTTTCGATCGACTTTGTCAACAAAACCACTTTTGCGCCACCTGCTGGGGTGGGGTCAATTAGAGTAATAATCGATATGATAATCGATGATAAAAAGATTTGTCCTTGACAGCCTGAGATTAAAGACATTAAGAAAGTCAATTTTACATTGATTGTCCCCTTTACAGGTTTGAGGTATAAAGCTCTCAATCTTTCCAACCTTTAAAACAAAGTCTAACTACCATCCGCCTCGGCGGGGGTCTTAAAAACACACACACACACACACACACACACATATAGAGCGAGCTCCAGTCGAGCTGCGCATAAAGTTCATCGCTGAATAATTGATGGAGCGGCGGACGGGTCGCACGAGGAGGTGGAAGGCAAATGCCAGATGATGACAACCGCGTCCGTAACGCAGATACTCGGATAATGGCACTTGGATAACTCGGCACTCTCGCATTCTATTCGTTAGGTTGGTGTGTGTGTGTTTATTTTAAGGCGATGTTCCGGTTCGATTCAGGTGCAATGTTAATAAATTAAAAAATGAATGCTAAAGACCTGCCAGTAGGAAATTCTCTAATCTTAAAAGATTACGTATTGTACACGATAAATAAAATATTTTGATTTCGGGAAGCGTAAGAACAAAAGTTGGCTCCTTCTCAGGAAATTAAAAATAATGTAATAAAAATAAAACCCTAATAAAGCCAAGTATATAGAAAAAAAGGTCTTGTGGCGTTCCACAAGGATCACTACTAAGTACCCTGAATATCATCAATTAGGGTTAAAAAATGATTTGTCTTTTTGATAACACTATAACATGGGGTGGTGACATTTATATATATATATATATATATATATATATATATATATAAACGTCCATGACAGTAAATTAATTTATACTACCACTTTCTTTCTTTAAATTTGATTGTTAGCATATGGAACGTAGCATTAAACGCTCTGCCTAGCATCCTTATATTAAGAAGAAGGCAAAAATGTGATAAAATGAAGTTGTGGCTCACTAACTAATCTTTCAGCAGATATCACACACACACACACACACAAACACGGAGCGAGCGATGCAGTGCGGATCAGACGCCGCTTCCTCCTCAGCTGCAAATCTTTTCATCTGTTTTCAACACGATAGTCTTACAGGGAGGGAAGATGTTGCTTGCCTGCCTGCCTGCCTGCCTGCCTGCCTGCCTTCTGCTGCTATTTCCACTCCTTGTCACCACAACACACACACACACACACACA
This sequence comes from Syngnathus scovelli, assembly GCF_024217435.2. Classification (NCBI taxonomy): domain Eukaryota; kingdom Metazoa; phylum Chordata; class Actinopteri; order Syngnathiformes; family Syngnathidae; genus Syngnathus; species Syngnathus scovelli. The sequence continues at coordinate 2,511,972 of NC_090855.1, forward strand.
CATCGAGTGACTCCAGTCTCTCTCTTTTAAGGGGGGGCGTTCGGGGGCTCCAGCTTCTCCCAATCAACACTCTGCTCCTGGTATCTCATTCGCGCCTTCTTTTTTTTTTTTCCCTTTCCCTTTGCCCAAAAGTGGTGAAGCTCACACTTGTCTCCACATTTCAAGACTGATGCACAGCAGCAAGGAGGCGAGATAAGACATGAATTGACTTAGTGACCGAGTGACTGGAACATGTAATTGCTGACGTTCGGTTCTCCGGTTGTTCTCCTCCACGTGTTGTCCAAGTGATGCCGGCGAGTCGCGCGCGTCCCCGGCGGCGGCGGGGGCCTTGCCTCCGGGCTTCTCTGACCGTCTTCTCTTTCTTCTTCTGGCTTCTGCTGATGTCGGCGCGGCCGTGCTCAGGCAAGAAGAAGCTGTACATCGGCGCGCTGTTCCCCATGAGCGGCGGATGGCCCGGCGGACAGGCTTGCATGCCTTCCGCCCAGATGGCGCTGGACCTGGTCAACAACCGTAGCGACATCCTGCCCGACTACGAGCTGGAGCTCATCCACTACGACAGCATGGTGAGTCCCGTTATTTTTCTCTGCATGTTGAGAACATGAAAAGAATGTTTGAAGGAGTTTGACAGGTAGGAATATCTAAGACGACGCTTACTTTTTTTTTTTTTTTTAAGGAATTTATTTAGCACTAGTTTGTTGTTGCTATGGTTGCTGCAGTTTTGGATTGAGTAAATTTATTCGAGTTATTTTGATTAAATATTTTGTTTTAATGCTAGCAAGGTTTTGAGATTATTAAGAATGTAGAGATTTTTTTATTTTTTTAATTGTCAGTTCATTTATAGCTAAGTGGTTTACAGTGATGTTTTGCATTTTAGTCATTTTAGAAAATTTAATCAATAGAAATATATTTGATACAATCCATCCATTTTAATGTTTTTCTTAATAATAATTTGTTTATTTAATTAGAAAACCACTTATTTATTTGTTATTTTATTATTATATTTTTTTTTAACCAGAATACACGGGTCGGATTATGGATGGTTGAATTTGATTCTGAAAAATATAAGCAGCAGGATGTCAATAAAAGTATTTTTTTTCGGGGAGGCTTTCATAACCGGCCATATATCATAATATCTGTCATAACACTCCATGCTATGATGGATCAACACCGCGCCTTAGACCCTCATTAGTCGCGCCAAAAGAGCAAACACACCTCCTACGCCCGTCAATCACTTCTTGGAAATGTCACATGAGGAACCAAGAGTGGAGTGCTTTTTGTTCCAGCTTGCGTCCGTCAACAACACTTTAAGTGAGACATATGCACCCGTATCTTGCTTTATTCTCATTAGCGAGTGTGTGTGTGTGTCCCTGCGTCGGAATAGCAGAGGTGTGTGTGTGTATGTGCGTGCGTTGTCATGGCAACACAGTTGCTCTTCGAGCAAAGCACATCCAAAATGCGCGTCGGCAAATCAAGACGTATGTGGCACGTGTGTGTGAGCGTGTTCCCCGTTCTTTTGTTGCTAAATAAAAAGCGTGTGTGTCTGTGTGTGTGTGTGGCGGATGCAGCTCGCACTGACATAAAGAAGAAACATTTCGCCGTTTCCACGGCAATCGGATGACAGAGTGGTTGTCGCCTGCAGCTGGCGACATGTACGCACGCACGTACTTAACGACTTGACGACACATGCATTTACTGTAAACTCATGTACGCACACAGACACACACACAGGAGCACACACAAGCTTATTTTAGTGTGAACTCAAAAACTTACAACACACGTAGCCGCTCCCTCATAGTTAATCAGGCAAACTTATACACAAAATAAAACACACACACTTAAACACACATGAGGAAGTGTGTGTAGGCGAGTAAAGGGGATTTGTGTGTTTTTCTACTTTTGTTGTAATTGCCAAAATGAGTTGTGGTGGCTCGCATGGCAATGAGCGCCTTAGCCAGGATTCATTAGCCGCAATATTTTCTTTTCAGCTTATCATTATTGTCGCTCGCAAATGGGTAAATATTCATCTTGCGGGACGTATCGACATCAAATTCAAGTCAAACTTCTGAAGTAGCGAGAAAAAAATAGAAACGGAATCTTAAACTTTGATGTTAGATCAGAGCGACACATTAAAATTGCATTCACGCACATTTGTTGTTTGCAAATCGAAGTTGAAGATCGCTTGATGTTGTTTTGTAGATATTTTGCTAAAGCGGAAAACCACTAACACAAATATTTACATCCGACAAGATCCGTGCAAACTTGTCTCTCAGCATTCGCACAATTTAGTGACTCACAACAAGTTGTGTAAATATTTGTCTCTCGGCCTTTACAAATTTTTCCTTTTGTTTGTATTATAATGGACGTCTGCTAGCTTAATGCTAACGCTAGATATGACGCTAATTCTAAACCTTCTAAATTTACTGACTCACAACGAGTTGAGTGTAAATATTTGTCTCTCGGCCTTTACAAATTTTTCCTTTTGTTTGTATTATAATGGACGTCTGCTAGCTTAATGCTAACGCTAGATGTGACGCTAATTCTAAACCTTCTAAATTTACTGACACACAACGAGTTGAGTGTAAATATTTGTCTCTCGGCCTTTACAAATATTTCCTTTTGTTTGTATTATAATGGACGTCTGCTAGCTTAATGCTAACGCTAGATATGACGCTAATTCTAAACCTTCTAAATTTACTGACTCGCAACGAGTTGAGTGTAAATATTTGTCTCTCGGCCTTTACAAATATTTCCTTTTATTTGTATTATAATGGACGTCTGCTAGCTTAATGCTAACACCAGACATGGCTAAACCTTCAAACGACTCCTACTTAAGACACAAGAGCAGCAACACATTAAAAACAAGCGCACGAGATTGGGAATCACTTTCGTGTACTCGAGTGGGAAGCATCAGGCGTGTGTCACGTATGCAATATTCATGAAGCGCCACGTTTAATCCACGTGCAGCTCGGTAAATCAGCGTATCGTTTCCTCGGCTATCAGGGCACCTCGCCATGTACCCGGCCGTCCGCACATGCTGAGAGGCACTTATACATGCCAGCCGCTGGCCGTTGCCATGGCGCCATCAAACCCAGACTGCCAACTTTGATGAATTATTAACAGCGAGACGGCGCAGATGCGGTGAACCGGGGTGTTTCCGAAGCTTGCTTTTTTATCGGCATACTTTTTCTCCACGTGGTTCCGCCAGGTGGGACGCCATAAGTGATTAAGGCTTAAATAAGCTCATATTATAAAAGATCTTTTATCCGATCCGAGTCGACACGATGAAGTCTGTACAGGGTTGATTGCGCCTTCCTAAAACCACCCGTGGGGAGGAAGTGATTGTTGCTCCTGATTGATTGGAAGAAAATCACCCCCGCGGCCTCGGGGTCCCCCGTTGCGAAAATTGCCGTTTCCTGGTTGGACAGCAAAAGTCGATACTAATTCTGTTAGCATCGGCGCACTGTTGCAATTATTCGTTTACGCTATGAACAGTTGAGTTGGCCTTTTCGGCGGTCTCGATTTTTCCAATTTGCTCGTTTTAGTGATCAATGTTGATCAAATGTGAGAATATTTCGCCGTCGTAGCTTTTCTTACTCGCATGCGAGTGTTTTCACTCACAAGAAACAATCGGCGGCGGCGGCGAGGCAAACGTCCTGAATTAGGAGCCACGTCACGGCCCGCTGATTGTTTGTGACACCCGTCAGGAGAGTTTCCTTTGTGTTTGCGAGGACTCGGCGGGGCTGAATCATCACATGTGTCAGGACAGTTTAGGCGTGACGGCGGCAGGCGGCAAGCGACCCATCACTCCTGCCATGCTGTCCGTTACGCTGAAAGCACATCAAATATAACAAAATATAATATAATATAAAATATAGGAAGCCTATCAGTAATAGGCAACCTTGGTAAGAATTTTTATAATTGACTATATGAATACTTTAAGATGTAAATATATCACAAGTTAACACTTTCATTTTGTCATCTTGCAACATTAACATTAAAAAAAAAAATGGCTTGCAGAAGACTTGATATGGAAAATTAAGTGCTCATAATGAAAGAATGTGGTAAAAAAAAAAAAATCTTGCTTTTAATTTGAAATAAAATAAATTGCGATATTGATGATTAGAAAATTTGACCTAAAAATTTCATTAGTTTTTTCATTTTGCTTTTATTTTGAAAATTTGGATAAAATAGTAATGAGCTGAACAGTTTAAAGTTGGATCGATTAGAAAAAATAAAAGTCAGTTTTCTAAAGTTCGTCCTTTTCCTTGTGATGTCCTTGCAGTGCGACCCGGGCGAGTCCACCAAGCTGCTTTACGACCTCCTCTACACGGAGCCCATCAAGATCGTGCTGCTGCCCGGCTGCAGCGGCGTCTCCACCATCGTGGCCGAGGCGGCTCGCATGTGGAACCTCATCGTGGTACGTTCGCTGCTCGTGGGAAATAAGATAGAATTGGACCAGGCGGTAGGAATGAATATGCACAAGAACAATTATTATATAATATTATTATTAATATAATAATTTACGGCTTTTTATTATTATTATATAATATTATTTGTATAATAATTTATGAATTTTCATTATATAATATTATTCATATAATAATTATTTTATTTTGATTATTAATTGGCTGGGTTGCCTTTTAGTAATTTAGCAAAACGTCTTTTGCCTTGTTCAAATGACAGAAGTTTTTTTTCTTTTTTTTCTGTCGGCGCCATAAGAGAAGTTCGGGCTTTTTGTCACCTTCAAGTACGTGCGACATAATGGTAACATGTCCTATAGAGCGTGAAGTGAAACTGTAAACGAAGTCAACTTGAGGAAACGTTCAGTCCACAACGTTGTGTAACTGTTTATCGATTCCGAAGACGCCGACACTTAAACGAGGCAGCTCCACAAAAGACCCTGTCGGAGACATAATAGCGAGAGACGGAGCGTATTGTCCCATCTCGCATCCTGCTTGTCAACAGTTTGTTTTGTTCTTCCATCTTCCATCCTTTGTGGCTCCTCTCACTCGGCTCTTCATTTATTACTCTACGTGCCTTCGACGTTTCTGACGTTAGTCGTGAAGAACAATGGCTTCAAGTGGTTGTCCTTCTCCAAGATGGCCGCCATCATTCTGTTTCTACCTGCAGGCAGTGAGGAAGCACAAATACTTTATCTGTACTGCATATTTTTGGGTATTTCGAGTTCAATATTTGTTTTTCTAAGAGTGGGAAGTTAAACTTTTATCTTTTCTCTGCTTTTTGGTGAGCTACCGGTGTTTTTGGTGAACCCAGCTTATGTTTGACTGCTGATTACGAAAACTTGAAAAAGCTCAAGTTGAATCAATGCTTTGAAAAGATTCTTTTTTTTATTTGCCGTATTTCTACTTTCGCAAAAGCCTGTTTGTACTTTTACCACCTCTGCCTGCAGGTGCCTCTTTGTAATCCAGGCATAGAGAAACCCGGCCGGATCAAAAAGGAGGGTTTTAATCAGCTCCTCTTTTCACTCTTTTAATGTGATCCTGTGTATCCGTTTCTAAAAGCTCTGTTGAGCATTGATTGCCGCTGCTTGAGGGCTGAAGGAGCCCCGATGGGTCGGAATCAAAACATAATTTTAGGTTTTTACGCCAAGCGGGAAAAGCGGGATCGTGCGGCACCTGTGGCGGACGGTTTAATTCCACTGTTGGGGAATGTTGCAAGCTTTGCAATAAGTGACGAATGGCGTTATTAAATCTTGCAGATCACTAAAACACCAGCAAACGATAAAATAAATGAATAAATCTTGAATTAATTCATAATAAATAAATAATTAATCAATCTTGAATCTTAAAAGTTATGATGAAAGTGAAAATTGTACAAGACTAGAATTGTACTATTACTTTTATTTTGAAGAGAACATAATGTCCGACATGTCCGACATCCATCACGAAGGAGGGAGGGGAACGTCTGTAATCCCCCCCCCACCCGCTAAATGCCACCTTTCGTAGAGATCCAACGGTTTTTCGTTCCACTTGTCAACGTGAGACTAATCGTTTGAAATTGTTTTTGCGTTTAGCGCCGCCCTGCCTTCCTGACCTCTCCAAAGTTTCCGTCCTTCTATTTTCTTTCCCAGCTTTCCTACGGCTCCAGTTCGCCAGCTCTTTCCAACCGCCAACGTTTCCCGACTTTCTTCCGCACGCACCCCTCAGCCACGCTGCATAACCCGACCCGGGTTCAGCTCTTCCAGAAATGGAAGTGGACCCGCATCGCCACCATCCAGCAGACCACTGAAGTCTTCACCTCGGTCAGTTCTTCTCTCCGAATCCGGGGAAAATAGTCTTGGGGAAACAAAGACTCATATTTTATTTGCTGTCTTTGTTTTGGTCACGTCGATGTCGTTTTGCTTCACACTGGATCGTTTTAATTAGCCATTGAGCGTCTCGTTGCTTGTTTACCGCAGCCGCCGTGTTGCTCTTTCCAGCAATCACTCAGGGTAATTATAGGACATATTTGTCGGATTATTCATGGCGAAAGCACATCGATTGTGTCGCGAGAGGCGGCGGTCAATACTGGGACTCTTATTGTAATGGAGGTTAATGATCTGGGTTTTTTTTTTCCACCACCGCTAGCGTCTTTGTACTTTTGTCCCCTTATCAGTCTTTTAATGGTCTTTGTTTCCATCCGTCCATCAGACTCTGGACGACCTGGAGCAGCGAGTCAAAGAGGCCGGCATCGAGATCAGCGTTCGCCAGAGCTTCCTAACCGACCCGGCTGTGGCTGTCAAAAACCTGAAGGTGCTTTGATTAAAAATTCACCTCAGCTGTCAGCCAACAACCCCCCCCCCCCAACATCCTCTCATCCAAGACCCCCCCCCCCCCCCCCCCCCGTCACATCACAGCTGCAAATATCATTAGCATGGATGCCAGTTGGCAGAAATTAATGCGCAGCGTTAATGAGATACATCCTGAGCTTCCGGAACTCTGAAGGTCAAGGCTCGTATTCGCCCCTATCGTTTTGCATTCGTTTTGTCCGCTCGTGCTTTTTATGAAATTTACATTTTTGAACAGAAAAAAAATGACGTTAGGCGCTCGACTGAAAAGCAGGTGAAAAATTTTATGATTTAATATCAATGTTAATGAATTGATGGGAATGTTGTCTTTCCTAAAATGGCCGCCACTGATGCCTCTTAAAATTGCCATTAGCACTTACTTACAAATTACTTTTTTTTTTTTTTTTTGGTGTCGTTGTTGCTCTAAAGGGATTTCTGTCTTGTTCTCAGCGTCAAGACGCCAGGATCATTGTGGGTCTATTTTACGAGACCGAAGCCAGGAAGGTGTTTTGTGAGGTGGGTGCCTGTTTTTCTCTGCTCAATTAATCCCAGTCGACACAAATTTGCCAAACTCTGTCTCCTTAATGAGCCGTTTGAAAGCCACAAGGCGACATCTTGGCGTCAGGGAATCATTTTAAACTCAATCGAGAAGCTTCATTTAGACAAAAGTAGTACTCCGACCCCTTCTCACGCCGCCCCCTGCAGGTATTCAAGGAGAAACTCTACGGGAAGAAATACGTTTGGTTCCTGATCGGCTGGTACGCCGACAACTGGTTCAAGATCAAGGACCCGACCATCAACTGCACCGTGGAAAACATGACGGAGGCCGTGGAGGGTCACGTGACCACCGAGATCGTCATGCTCAATCCCGAGACCGTCCGGGGCGTATCCAACATGGTAGGCGCAAACAAACACCATTTTGATTTGCTGTTGGTCATTACTTTTTAAATGCATCGTGGGATACTACATTAGAAAATAGAAATAAATTTGACTAAACTGAGCTGGAGACTGTCGACAGCCTGAACCGCCTTTTGACATATCGCTAAATTATGATAACTTAATAGCGAAAATACTCCAATTCGGACAGCCCGGTCGCCAAAGTCCATTATCACCTGTGGGTTATTTTACACGGAGATAAGCACCACAGTGTTAATGGCTCGCTGTTAACGCTGTGCAGTTTATTAAGGTTGTAGTAAGGTCCGGCCCCGGGAAAGAATTGCCGCTTTAATTAGATGGTTTGTCGTAAAATGTATGACATTATCGTTATCTTTATGACACTCAAGCAGAATTTTAATGACTTGGCTCTGACTTTGTCCTCCAGTAACAGTTTGGACGATTTGTGACATTTAGGACAGATAAATGAGCGCAGTCCTCTTATCAGCTCCTACTTGAGTTGGAGATGCTTATTAGCTAGCGTTAGCAATATGTGCTGCTAGCTATTACTAGAAAATAAAATAATTGTCCCATTTTCATGTCTGAGGTTTGGCAGCTAACATTAGCTTTAGCTAATTCTAGCCTTTGTCGGGTTTTACTGTGTTAACTGGCATTTAAGCTAGGTGTTGCTAGCGATTAGCGATGATTACTTCTTGGAAAAGATAATATATTCCTTTATTTGTTCCTCACAGGAAAATTCCAGTATACAGCAGTCACAATTTAGAGAATTAAAAATAATAAAGAATGAGTTAAAACTGAATTGGAGATTATAAATATCACATTTTTTATTTGGTGGTCTGCGAGCTAACATAAGCTCTAGTTCTTCGTTTTTTTCCTGAAGATAAGACTTATGTGAATTTTATCAGTGTGTGTTTTTCCCTTGATATTTTCCACCACTGGCAATAATTTACCTTGCAAGCTCGCCGATGTGAAATCTATTGAAATAATTCATTGTCATGTAAAAGCGCTCGCTTGCGCAGATGCTGCGCCTCAGCGTTTAGCTTACCGCTAAATATTCTGAGCTTTTTATCAACAATATGTTTGCTAAATCTCAGCCAACAGAAGTAGGAGTTTTTTTTTCCTTGAGGGAAAGAAACGAATAAAAACAAACACCTTTTTTTAGTGGATTAATTTCGTCAGCATTTTCCTTTAGCTCATCTCTGCAGGCACAGGCCTCATAAAGATGGGGGACCATACTTTTTTTTTTTTTTCTAAAAAGAAGATTCCATTCTCTTTGTAAAATTATTATCAATACGTCATGTTTCCACTCGAGTGTGACGATATGGGAATTTTTTTAATCTTTTTAAAGCTTCAAGTCTTCCCATTGACCTTTTCTGACTGCCTCAATGTTGACTTTTATTCTTCATGTTTACCCGCCTCGCTTCGTCCTTGCAAATTTTTTTTTCCCTCCCCTCAGCAGCTGTTGTTTGTATTTAAAAACGCACCTGCCGCTACCTGCTGCTCTACGGGGCATCCCGGATAGATACGTACTCGCAATCATGCTATTTCCAATTCAATTTGCAAGTTTGAAATTGGCATATTTCTCGGCCGGCGCGGCAAGCACTGGAGGCGGTGGGATGGCACGTCACATTTAAATGCCAAGGTGGAATTTTTTAATGAATTGGACTTGTCAGAGAGCCGAATTAGACTTGTGCGTGGGCCTCCGGGGTAATCCTCGGGGACATCTTGATGATTGCGAGCAATAATCTGCCGTCACACGTGAGCGCTAGCAGATTAGCTTAATTGCTCGCTGCCGAGCGGACGGAACTGACAAATCACCCAGGGCTCATTTACCCCCCCCCCAAAACAGGTGGTGAGGTGTTATGATGGAATTCTCTCACACTTAATGCTTTTTGGTCATCAGTACATCTCCCGCTCTGCGTTAAAGCGACAATTTGTCGACAAATACTGATTGATTGACACACATCCTCCTCCTCCGGGCATACTCCCGTTATGTTCTTCTAAAAGACTCCAAAAAGTTAGCAAAGCTTGGCTCTGCTATTACCTTTGTAAACAATCAGCCATATGGTGGTGCACAAAGTGACCCGACTCAACTTAAGCCCAATGCACAAATTTAAACGGTGGTAATTGTAAATAATTACCCTTGAATCAATTATTCCAAATTCTCCTATTGTTATTAGGCCCTTAAACTAAAAATTAATTCCTGTTCTCCTCATCTAATTTCCTTCTGTTTCCTTATCTCATTAGACATCCCAGGAGTTTCTCGCCGCCTTAATCTCCCGCCTGGGTGTGATGAATCCCGAGGAGACGGGCGGTTTCCAGGAGGCCCCGCTAGCTTACGACGCTATCTGGGCTTTGGCGTTGGCCCTTAATAAGACGGTGGCGCCACTCAAGGCCAAGGGGCGACGGTTAGAAGACTTCAACTACAACAACAAAGACATCACGTCGGAGATCTACCGTGCCCTCAACACCAGCTCCTTTGAAGGCGTTTCGGTAGGTCCATTTGCATATTCAGTCGGGAACTTTCCAAACGTTGGACGAAAGTTGTCAATTTGGAATATTTCGATAAGTCCCCAGCATAAGTTCTAGTAGAATTTTACAGGAAGCTTTACAGAATGATTTCCACCCCTGAATGCGTTGAGCGCTAAGCTAACTTAGCATCGAACTGATTCTCGAGACAAAAGAGGTTTGTTATTGTCCTTAAAAATGTCTTTTTGCTTTAGGGCCAAGTGGTGTTTGATGCTCAAGGTTCCAGGATGGCCATGACTCTCATTGAACAGCTTCAAGGTAAAGATAGTCATTTGAATGGAAAATAGAAACTTCATCTAAATGCTAACAAGCTAAAGCTGAACCCCAAAGGCTGTGGAATTTTATTGAATTGTAGAATAGGAGATTAAAAGTTGTAATTGTTTGAGTTTGCCAAGAAATTATAATTGGTGAATTTTATTGTGAAAATTCAAGAATAAATATTTCCCAAAATGTCTTGAATAAACATTTGTCCGGAAACTGTCAGGAAATATGTCAAATATCTTCTCATAGGAATTATTTTTGAGGGTGCCTTTTTTTTTTCAAGCATGGATCCTCGTCTCATGTCAAAGCCAATCCTTTTTGGAAACGATTTAAATCATGCCGTGACATTTCACCTCTTTTACCATATTCTACCCCGCTATTAAAATGACACTAAGAGTATTTTTTCTCAAAAACCCTTTTTCGGGGGAAAACCGGCCTTCCGTAATTGCCCTGAGCACAAACGTGCCGGCTGCAGTTTGATGCTGGATTAACGCAGTTTTCTCACTTAACGACTTTTAGGGATGATTATTATTCTCGCTCGCCTTTGCTTCCTTAAAAGATGAGCCTCCTTCACACTCCAGCATCACGTCGGCTGTGCGCGAGGTGTCAGAGGTAATTTGGCCAGCACGCTGAAATGACCTGACGTGAATCCAGGAAAAAAAAAAAAAAACGTCTTCACGAAGGAGCTCATCAGTATTCCCGGTCAAGGCCACCACATAAGCTTCTTTTATTCCCCTCTTGTCCTCCTTTGTGTTTGTCCCACTCCTCTTGCATCCCTTCTTTCTCCTTGCACATTTTCATTCTTAACATGAAAAGCACTGGAGTGAAGTGGTTTATTGGAGTGCACTTCATCGGTTACACCTACGACACCATCCGATAGGATGTAAAACGAGAGAACGGAATTTAACGCCGGCTGAATATCGTGCCGAGCAAACCTGGAGAGACGACGAGGACGTTACGATTTGCGAGACCGTGAAAAAAAATCTCTTTTGTTTTATAGTTGGAACCCCTCCCACATGCTTTAAAACACATTTCAAATTATTCCCTCAATTCTACGGCAGCCATTTTGGAAACCATTTTGAGTCACCGGGGTATTATTTTCTGTGACAATATAAACGCCTTTCAAAAGAACACGTTCTTCTTTCACCACGAAATAAGTGTGCTTCTCGCTTTTTCCGTTCTTTAGTGTTTCACAAAAACTCACCTTTCTGACCAAAAAGCAGAGAAAGTTTTCATGCTGTTCAATTTTTTTCTCCGTCTTTCAGAGGGCAGCTACAAAAAGATCGGCTACTACGACAGCTCCCAGAAGAACCTCTCGTGGTTTGGCAAGGACGTGTGGATCGGTGAGTCATGCAGGAGGTTCCTTCGCTTATCGCCTCCCGTTCTTTTTTTTTATTCGGAACTGCACCCATTCAAAAAAATATCCTCTTTCACTCCTACACACCTTTCAAAACACCCACCTTCACTTTTCCCTCCTTAATGGTGTCCTTCACTCTTGACTTCCTCTTCCTTCACTACTTCCTTTACCAACTTATTCGTTACTCCATCATTCCCTCATCTCTACTTCCATCACTCCTCCCCCACCTTCCCTTTCTCCATCCTTTGTGGCATCTCTCCATCATTACCACCTCCTTCAGTTCCTCCATGTCCTTAGCTACCTCCTTTTTCTCTCTCTATCACTTTCTCCCTCTCCTTCCGCTATCTATCTCCACGGTCGCCCTAACAACCACTTTGGTTCGCCTCTCTCTTCTAATCGCTGTGGCAACTGTTACTGAGCTGCATCGCCATGGTAACACCCTGTTCTCATGTTTTTCTTTTCCCCCCTTTTCTTGCCACTTGTTTTTTTTTTTTTCTTTTTTCTTAATCAAGGACACTGGATGTTTAACATGCATGTACACGAGCGCACACACATGCACAGTGTGTGTCAAGTGTGTATATAAGTTGAGTTTTTAAAATTATGTGCAAAAAAAGTAAACCCGCAAGCTAGCAAGAATGAGTTAAAAAAAGAGCTTCTTCGAAAATGGGAACAGGCTAAATAATTCCGACAATATCTTTGCAGAAGATAAATAATATATACCTTTGAGTATTGTTTTATTATCTGTCTATATGTATTGCGCTACCATTTTTTTTGTGGTTGTTTGAATGACATAATTCTCGTTTGATGTTTAAAAATGAAGCTTCTTTTTCTTTTTTTTTTTAACAATTAAAAAAAAAAAATCCCAGTAAATAAAAATCCCACTAAGTTGACTTTTTGTCTCACATGTCACTCGACGGGCAGGCGTCATGTGGGAAGTAGATATTGTCAGCCGTCAGACAGATGGCGCCGCTGAGACATCGGCTGCGTTGCCGCGGTGACGAGCCTGTGGGGGTGACACTCTGACACCCCGACTCTGACATCTGACACATCAGCTTCACGTGGCGCTCACACTTGCACGCACACACAATTTCTCCCTCTCCTATATTGATGCCGTATCATAAAACGCAATTCCTCTCACGCTTTTAATATTTAGTCGTCTCATCCACGCTTTAGCTGCCTCGAGACGAAAGAAGATGGGGGGGTCCATCTGGCCCTTGTTGAACTTCATTAGTCAGCAATGGAGTTGATTTGAAGCTGGAGCACGTCGGGATCATTTGCTGTTAACGCTACGCTACGCTAATTAGCACACAACATGGCCGCTCACTCACTGTGTGCTTTTACGAGTTCAATGACAAAAAGGCCAAATGAATATATACGTTTATTTTTTTTATGAATAGCGTACTGTATCGGAAGAAAAAAAACGTCCCCTTCAAGCTGGATATAAAAAATGCATAATGAATTGTCTCGTTTAGGGGCGGGGCCTCCTGCGGATCGCACGGTGGTGGAGAAAGAATACCGCTTCCTGTCGCAGAAATTATTCGCCGCCGTGTCGGTGTTTGCCGGACTCGGGATCTTGCTGGGCATCGTTTGTCTCACCTTTAACATCTACAACGGCAACGTGCGGTAAGAGTACAATCTTTTTCTTACAGTTCCCAGGCAGAAACGATCGTAGCAAATTCCGTTTGATCCCCCCAGATTTCTGTGCCGTCGATCCAACATGCTAAATTTATGTTTGACCTCAAGTCCAATACGTCGGTGAGCTCATGGATCGGCGGTTTCTTCCCTCCTCCGTGGGATCTCCTCCCGGCTTTGATTAGATTTCACACGCAATTTGGCAGAGGGAAAACGTGTCGGATCACATCAAATGTTTTCATTATGTCGCTCTCGGTTAAAAAGTCTCACACTGACGAGCGGCTCGGCGTCCAATTGGAGCGTTTAGGCTTGTCAAAAGTCGTTATCTGGACAAAACGGGTTGAAATGTTTACCGGAGTGATTATACGCCGAATCTCGGCGAATCGCCATCTATCATGGATGGAGGATTAAATAATTAAATAAATAAATACATAAATAAATGCATACATAAATTAAATTAAATTAATTAATTAAATTAAAATAAAATAATAATTAACAAATAAATAAACAAATAAATGGGGTTTCAAGACCCACAAAATATATAAATGAATACGTGCATAAATTAAATTAAAATAAAACAACTTAATAAATAAACAAATAAATGGGTTTTCAAGACCCACAAAATATTGTATTGCATTGTACCCACAAAATATAAGCTCCAAAAAAAAAAATGTTTTGTGGATGTGTTTCGTTGCAGCTACATCCAGAATTCCCAGCCGTACCTGAACAACATGACGGCGGCGGGCTGCATGATGGCTCTGGCCGCCGTCTTCCCGCTCGGCATCGACGGACATCACGTACACCGATCGCAGTTCCCCGTCGTCTGCCAGGTTAGCAACGTTAGCTGTCTTCAACCAAAATGTCTTATTTCCAGTTCGCTTTTGAGATTTTTCTGTGATAATCGGTCAAACTGACCTTAAGGGCTGAATTTTTTTTTCCCCCTAACTTTCAAGGACTTCCTAAAAGTAAGTTTCACTGTGTAAAATAAAACTTGGGTTTAATCCAGATGTATATTCCAAATATTATCTAAACATTAATTTGCTTCTTTTTGCCCTTTAAAACCTGCAAATAAAATAAAAAAAAGTAGGAATAGCTAAATTGCTTTTCCTCTTAAGTATCTTTGGGATCTACACAAGGTCTGTGCAAGTAATTACTGGTCCACCTATGGGGTCAATGACAGATGAAGCTTAATATTCCGTCGTATAATATTCACGCGCAGGCTGCACCCCGAAGGACTCCTCTTTGCTCTCAAATTAACATTTTTTTTTTTTAACCCCCCACCTACAGTTCCGTCTGTGGCTGCTGGGTTTGGGCTTCAGCTTGGCGTACGGCAGCATGTTCACGAAGATCTGGTGGGTCCACACCCTCTTCACCAAGAAAGACGAAAAGAAGGAGAAGAGGAAGGTGAGGTGTCAAATTTATGCTTTCTGGTTTACAGTAACTCCAAATATTAACAATCGTGGTTTGTTTGTGGTTAGCAACAGCTGGAGCCGTGGAAACTCTACGCCACGGTGGGCGTGCTGCTCGGCGTGGACTTCCTGTCGTTGGTCATCTGGCAGATCGTGGACCCGCTGCACATCACCGTCGAGGTAAAATTACCGCAACGATGGATGAGCAAATTATCCTCTCCTCTCAACTCAACCAGCATCTCACCCGGAGCAGGAGTTCACCAGGGAGGCCCCCAAAGTGGACTTGGATGTCTTGATCCAACCCCTGCTGGAGCACTGCAGCTCGGAAAAGATGAACACGTGGCTCGGTGAGTTGTCTAATGACAGAAGTGTGGAGCTCACATTGAACTTCTATGTGGGTCACAAAGTGGGTCAGGGCCTCGTAGCGTTTCGCAGGCGCACCCGATGAGACAATGGACAGCGGCAAGACGCTTTCTTTCGGTTCCCCCGCTGCGTTTCTTCTTCTCTGTCAGTCAGCGAGATGCCGAGTGACTTCTTGCACTTTCAACTTCCAAATAAGAAGCAGCTAAGAACAAAAATCAAACACATATACGCCGTCGAAAGGGAATGAGCGGGACACAGACAGATGGTTTCTTATCTTGTTCAAGCTCAACATGTTTTATGTTCCAAGGACCGCATTATTCATTCATGTCGCTTTAATGAATCGAGCTGACAACATTGATGCTTCTCCAGCAAAATTTGAACTCGGATCACTGGATTCAAAAGTCCAGCGTGCTCCGCCGAATTAGCATCTGAGGAGCTTTTGGTGTTAAATGGGTGACAGCTAGGATTAATTTTAGGGTGGGGGGGTTCTTCAGATGATGTGAAAGGTTCCAGCGACACTTAAACTGAGATCACTGGATTCACCATCCAGCATGCCATGGAACGGTTTTGCAGAGTTTAGGACGAATATTAAATTTCTAGCGTCAAGTTCAACATTGATTATCATGATAGAAACAAAATATTCTTACTGAATAAATAATTCTTCATTCTAATCCAATAAACACCACCAAGTACATGATTCATCATATACAAAATTAAAATTATATATATATGGTGTAATTGTTGGGCAAATATTTGTCAACGCTGCCCCCTGCAGGTGTGGTGTATGGCTACAAGGGCCTGTTGCTGCTCCTCGGCATCTTCCTGGCTTACGAGACCAAATCTGTGTCCACGGAGAAGATCAATGACCACCGGGCAGTGGGGATGGCCATTTATAATGTGGCGGTGAGTCACCTGAGAATTTCCACGGGTTTTGGTCGGCGCTCGAACTCAATCGGTCTGCGTGCTCCTCCAGGTGCTGTGTCTCATCACGGCTCCGGTGACGATGATCCTGTCGTCTCAGCAGGACGCCTCTTTCGCCTTTGCGGCCCTGGCCATCGTCTTTTCGGCCTACATCACCCTGGTGGTGCTCTTTGTGCCAAAAGTGGGTAAAATTCTAATGTTTGGGTTGTCATTCAAGTGGAAATGCTGCCATCTGCTGGAATGACAAATGCAGCTCAAACGGAACGCTTAGCTAAAATATCAATCATTCATTAATATATTACAAAAAGGTTGTGAAATTAAATAAATAAATATAATTAAAATTTAAAATAAATAAATGATTTTTTTTTTTTTAAAGTTAACTAAAATAATTGATTTCACATTTTCCTTTCTTCATCCCTTCCCGTGCAGATGCGTCGTCTGATCACGCGCGGCGAGTGGCAATCGGAGCAGCAGGACACGCTCAAGACGGGATCGTCCACCAACAACAACGACGAGGAGAAGTCGCGGCAGCTGGAGAGAGAAAATAGAGAGCTGCAAAAAATCATACAAGAGGTCACTCACTTGGTCACTTAGTGTCTGTCCCTAAATTATTGTCGGTGTAAAGTCAAAATGTGTGTATCCGTTTGTGTTTTAGAAAGAGGAACGTGTGAGCGCTCTGCGTAACCAGCTGGCCGAGAGACAAGCTCTCCGCAATCGCCGCCGCCCATCCACCGGCCAGACCCAAAACCACAACGCCCCGCTGCTGCCCCCCTTGTCCCAGACGGACCCCAAGTCCCTGCTGCCCCCGCCCGGCTACCCGAGCGCCGACAATCACTCGCTGCCGCCATCTTTCTCCAACTCGTCCAACTTGTACCCGGCAGAGAGCAAGATGAGCCGCAACCACTGTCACAATAGTCAGATTCCGCTACTTTACAAGTAGACCAAACCCTGGACAAGAACACCAGACCCTTGAACTCATCACGGGGAAGGGGGAGCACACCACATGACAGAGTCAGCCCAAGACCTACGATAGCTAAGCACCTGCCAAGGACCCCCACGACCACTAGGGGGCAGACAGGAGCAATTTCCAGTTGAATTATTCCCCATTTTTTTGGAGTATGATTGCGTGTGTGTCCTGTTTGTGTGTCCCATGTGTGTATGCGGGAGTCTCTCTGACTGAGAGTGTGTGTGACTGTGTTCCGTAATATTTGTTTGAAATTCAACAATGAACGGCGGCTTGGGCCGGCTCTGCCACCTGACACTGTGACTTGTTATCGACGCTTGGTCGCCATGGCAACAGCAAGCACATCCCCCCCCCCCACACTCAAACCTCTCCATCACGCAGAGCTTTTGGGGGGGAGACGTTCCGGAACTTTTGCGTCTTCACTACACACGCACCCGCACACTTGTTCTCTGTGGTCCTGTTTTTGTCACGTGCGTGCGTCAAGAAATTTTTCAGCCATAAAGTCTGGAGACTGGATGAGGACGGCGAGTAAATATCAAAGATACTTTTGTCAGTAAAACTGAAATGTACCCGCATGCGCAAAGAACTTTCTACTTGTGTACATAAATGAACACGAAAAGCACAGCTGAGATTTTTACCTTACATTTGTATTTTTTCTGTTGTTGTCTTTTTGGTGAAGTAAAGCACTTGCCCACTTTTAGAAGCTCTGCTATGTAATTTTTTTTTTTTTCCCCTAACACACAATTTTTTTTTTTTTTTATGGTAAAGTGAAGCAGTCACATGACATATTGATGTTAGTCTGCATGTACAATTTTGAAAGATCATTTGTATTATTTCATTTACACGTTTTTATAGAGCTTGAATTTTTTTTTTATTCTTTTCCCCTTCTAATTTGCCTGTTTTTAGGAAAGTGACACTTTCACATGACAAGCACAGCTCAGATGTCACAGAAGTTCTGTCTTATTGATTTTTTTTTTCTACATAGGCAAATCTCGTGGCTTTCATTTTTGTAAAGTGAAGTGACAATGTTTGTTTGCATGTGCCGTTCACACCCAAACTCACCAACCTGATTGAAAAATCTTTACTATTACAGACAAATAGCAAACTGTTTCTAAAGCTTTTGTATTTTAGATACACATCCTCAAATTTCTTTTATCATAAAAAAATAATTTTGTTTGTTTTGGGTAAAGCAACACATGAAAATTATTATAACCGCTAACTTTTAATGCGCTATTTGTATATTATTTGAGCGGGCACTTTAAGAGTTTGTTGTCATGATCCACATTAGCTCAGGGTGCGGGAGTGGCTAAGCAAATGAAATAAATAGGCCATATTTATATATAGTATTTATGAAACGTGCAGTTATATCACAGTGTATCATAAACAATACGTAATATGAATGCAGAACTACTCTGGTAAATCTTGCACATGTTGGTGGTCAAGAGGTCATGTTTGTATTCACTCAATTATCTAAGATCATTATGTAAATGTTAATATAGTTCAAATTATGTGTATGCAAATATGTGAGCTCCATCAATAAAAATCATTCTTTTTTCAAATTCCCACATCTTTCTAATACTTGATGATGATGCATGCATTACCACACCGATCCGCTAGATGGCACTGCAGTAGTTTTACAGACAGTTAAATCGTTTATTGTACAGAAATTTAATTTGTGTTTGGGCAAATTAACACATTTTTAAGCGACGTTAGCGTGTAGAAACGTTTCCTAACTTTTCACCTTTTAGACTATTATTAACTTAGTTAGTTCCGGAATAACAATTACAGCATTGTTCTTTTGTTCGGTTGACCCACATAAGGCTCACGAAGGAGGCACAGAAAAAACGGTAAAAACAAAAATGGCGAGCGAAGAACAATGAGTTAGTGTTGACATCCCACGCATCGATGATAGATGTTACTTTTTATAGATAGATTCGAAATGTTTTGAAACAATTGATGAATATTTGCGGCTGGCAATACAGGCTTGACTATCACTAACTGTAAATAACGAAAACCTGTTTAAGGTACTAGATATTCCGCAAATAAAGTTTATTTGTTATTCATTTCCTCCAGAAAAAAAAATTCAACGAATTCAGTGGAATCTGTGGGTCATGAGGATAAACAGAGAAAATGCCATAAAATGGTTGAAGAAAGAAACTTCGCCAATAATACTTCCATCATAAGGTTGGTGAAAAACATTTTGTTACATGTCTTTAATATATATTCGTATGAAATATTTGGTTGTTTTTCGTTGAATAGCTTAGCAAAGCATAATGCTAGCTGCTAGCTAACATTAGCCCTTTTAGCTGTCATTTGATTAGGATGCTAAATTCATCTGAATCTCAACTTTTAATTCAATTTACCCGTTAAAATATAACTTAAAACATATATTACATCTCCCCTCAAACCAATTTACTGCACCTCACATAATATTTTTGACAAACACTCAATTTATAGACGTTTGTGGCAATTTATTTCTCAAAACGACTTGGTCAAATGACATGGTAGACTTTCTTTCCTCATGTTGTCCTCTGACCTTTTTTCAACTCAAAGTTCATGTGACCTTCTGGTGAAATTGACGGGTAGTCTTTGACCCGCATATTGAAATACAAAAAGGTTGAAAAGTCTGCGAAATATGTCGAATCTCAGCGAGAACATTTCTACATGCAATGATTTCTACACATATTGAATTTTTGTGACAGCTGTTCTTTCATGTGTGCTCCTTCCTGTAACTCATTTTTGGTGAACACCTAAGCCCAAGTATTTTTTTTTTTATTTGGTGTAGAATGTCTGTGTAACCACTGGTTTGTATGACACACACATCCGCTAACACACACAGCTGATTTACAGAGATGGTTGGTATGTGTGGTAGGTAGCACGTAGGATGGTGAGAGGGTTGGGAAACCCCACTGTGGGTTGAGGCTTCTGTGGGCCTTCACCTGACACTGCACTCTTGAAGATAGAGGAAATTCCCAATTTTGACCAGACAAAGGGACTGTTTGCTCCCCATGTCGGGATTTGTGATCCGTGTGTGTGTGTGTGTGTGTGCCCGGCCGGCTAAAGCAGTTTGACAACTTCCCCCTTTTCTAAGTAAGTGCGTTTTTATTTGTACCAGACAAGACACACGAGAGTCCACATTCCAAACGTGGCATTGCTAAAATAACACCACGTTCCCAGATAAATAAAAAAAAATAAATAGCAGAAATGAAGTTGCAAACTGTTGCAGTTCAAACAAAGATGGCTTCCGCTCGAGGTCATCTCCATTGAGATTGAAGCAGTTCTCAATCACCGTTGTACGATGAATAAAGGCAGAGACTGCGTTTGGAATCGTTCATCCTTATCTACGCTCGAATCTCAATATAAAGATTTTTAACTAAACGGCGGAAGCGATTAATCGAGTGCTAGCAAATCACTTGGTCAAAGTTCACGTGAAACGAGAGTGATTTCGAACACAGTCAGAGGGCGAAGACGCCGAAAAAGGTCTTGCCGCCGTCCGTCTCCAGCTCGGACAGTTGGTTGGTCTCGGTCCACAGCAGGTCGTCTTTGTTGAGCTGGAAGACGGCCCCCAGGTACAAGGCGTTGTACCAGCCGTGCTTGTAGCGCTGATCTTCCTCGACGGACGTGCTTTGCTGGCACGCCGAGCGTACGGCGCTCATCAGCGAGGACTTGCTGCCCACAGAGTCCGAGTAGCGCCACACGCGGTGGCTGAGGGGCGCCAGGCGCTTCCCCGGAGACCCCGTTTCGTATTCCAGGCCGTCTTCGCCGCTGTCGCTGCAGGAGACGCGGAAGGACGCCTGGCTGTAGACGAAGTAGAGGCCGGTTTGCGGCACCACGATCTGGTTGTTGTGCAGGGTCAGGCCGCCCTGCGCGAAGGCCTGACCTTGGGAGTTACGCCATTGTAGCTTTTCCTTTACGTTGTCACCCCCCTCGTGAATACCTGGCGAGAGAAGACAAACGAAAACTTGTTAAAACTTGCACAATGACCGCTTTTAGTTTTTTTAATTACCATTTCTGTTTCGGCAATTAGGAATGACCTTTATATAATATAAAAAAAATAAAAAAAAACACTATGAATTAGAAAATATTTTTTTTTAAATTAAGAATATGCTTCTTTTTTTAAGCACCTCAGAATTATTTCTCTTAAAATGAAAATATAAATTCATAGTGTATAATGATTCTTACCTCAAAATTCTCTACTTTTTAAAAGAAATGTATATTTGCAAATTAAAATGTATTTTGTCGGTTAAAAATGTTTTTGATAATTGCAATTCAAATATTTCATTTAATTAAATTAAGAATGGCTTATACATTGAAAGGTTCCATCAATATTTTTTTTTCAAAATTTGCAATTTATTTAGTCGTTTCTTTGAATTTTTTGTACTCTTCTTGTTGTTAACAAAATATTTTAAAAAAATGATGCTATTGTAGCTTATTGAAATAGCTTCGAATTGTAAAACAACATTAAAATCACTAATATAAATTTACTGGTTCGCTCTCCAAAATTGTTTACATTTTGAACAAACTGAAACTATGCAGAATTATCAGAACTTGCGCAGCATCCCAGAAATCAGGTCCACCCGCAAGCTCTCACTGAATCTTCTCGACATCTCACCTTCAAGATGAATGGCCGCCTTGGCTTTGCTGCTGATCTTCTTCAGTGTGTTGTGAGGATCTGACTTGTCCTCGTCGGCCACCAGCGCCAGCGTCGGGCCCACCGAAGGCGTCTAATGGAAGCAAGAAGCATTAGAAAAGATTCTTCCAGGGACATTTTTTTTTTTTTCGCTCAAGACGCCACTTCATACCGTGCCATCTGATCGTCCGTGCCAGTACCAAGCGAAGAGCAGCACCATGCCCAAGCACAGCGCAGCCACTAGGAGGCCAGCAGACAGCCTCCACATCCAGGCCGAGTACGAGTGCTTCTCCACCACCACCACCGTCTTCTCCTCCTCCCGGAGACCCACTGCCGCCTCCACGTCGGCCGGTGTTGAAGTCAAAGCCACCATGATGATTTGATTTGATTTGATTTCAGCGCTCTTTTGGGATCACTTCTTCTCCCGCTGGTGAGAGTGAAGTGTCTGACAGAAGGCCTGTTCTTTTATTGTCTGTGCAGGATGGGAAACTCCCATGATGTCACAATTGAAAGCGACGCTCCACCACTTGGATCGAGTACAAAAAGTAGTAGGATGAGAAAAAACAAAAACAAAAAAAAAAACCTAAACACATTTGCACAAGTCAACCACAAATTTGAGGTTGGCAGATTTAGCAAACATTTTTTCGGATGAAGCCAAAAAAGCCATGTGAGCCCATCAAAAAAAAAAAAAAAAAAAAAAAAAGAATTTGCAGATTCTGCAATTTTCCTTCCTTATTTTACTTTTACTTATTTCTCCCATCTGACAAGAATATGTTCCTCACATTTGATAGCAGTCGGTCAAATTCGCTACCTTGCACGACCCTTTGTAAATATCTATTAATATCTATTAAGTCGCCACTTTTTTTTTTTTTTTTCCCGGCATAGTGTCTTAAATAAAGTTTAAAAAAAAAAAGTCTGAATTTAGAATACCAGTAAACAATAGTAAAATTCAGTGGGAATTCACAACAAAGCCAAAACCACAACGCGATGAAAAGAATGATTGTCCTTTTGTCAACCAGCCAAGCACATCAAACAAGTTAAAATGGGAAACAAAAGTTATTTTTAGAGGTTTCACTACTAGTCATAACAAGCTATAACCTCACCTTAAAACTCTGAAACCATTTATAATTGAGCCACTTTATTTGATTGACATGCAAGAAACCTGAAACCACTTTATGGACTTGATTTGTATTCTTTACATTTGATTGCATTCATCGAAATTGATTATTCTCAGATTTTTTTTTCTGTGGTATTTGTCCACCTGAATATATGTTTAATTTAACTTTTTACATATTATATGCACTTTACTTCCTTAACCGGCATAACTTTATTCCACCAGTTGTGTTCAGTGCCCATTTTAAGATCCCACTATTTGTTTTCAAATCACAAAACGGACAATTATTTCTAAAAGACGAGAGTAAATTCACGTCATTGGTGGGCATTCCAAATTAACCATCTGAATGTATATAAATAAGTATTATTTCTATTTTATTATATTTTTATTATTATATTTATTTTATTATTATATTTATTTTATTATTATTTATTAAGCACATGGAAGGATAAAACTAAATACAAAAATTTAAATAACTATTATTTTTATTATGTTTTTATTATATTTATTTTTGTTGTATTATTATTTATTAAGCACATGGAAGGATGAAACTATAAATAAATTTTAAATGGTGCCCACGTTGCATCTATTTAATGAGGTCATGTCCTGGGAATAAATCAAAGTTCACTCAATAGGAAAACTTTCCAAATGATCAATCATGTGGGCCGACGTTAATCAAAGAGAGAGGCAATTTTGAGTATCGGTGCACTTGCCCACACAACCGGGGGCGTCAAATGGAGGAAAGCCACTCCAATTTTCCCTGAAGAACGGTGGAAAATGGCCAACAATCAACTTAGTCAAACAGGTTTGCACGTCGTGTATTGCTCAACTATTTTCCAAGCGTGCCCAACCAGTCCAGGCAGATCACTCCTGTCACGTTCATTCATTACTATTTGTTCATTTATTGTACGCGTGTGGAATATTTGGGCAACTTTCCCCGCCACTTGTGGGACTTGTGTAACGACAAACTCCCCCAAGACAAAGCTGGCTTTTGATGAACTCCAGCAACATCCAGGTGGACCCTGGTGACCTTTCTTTTTTTTTTTTTTTTTTAACCGCACTCACCAGATTCTTTCTCACTGATCCTTGTCACGCATATTTCCATTCGGCCTTCCCCGACTCAAATTCCGAAGATTCTCAATTTGAAAATGAATGTCGTCTAAAAATGGCAGAAAATACCACCAAGGCTCGTAAACATAAAGCAACTGATGCTACGTTAGCGTAGCAACATAATACCCCGTAAATCAAAATATAAAAGAGTAAACAATGACCTTGCACGGACGGTTGAGCCATGTTAGAAAAATGCAGAACCAAAATAGACTCTTTGCGTGTGGTATCATCAATTATTTACAAAGGAAGTGGAATTCCATCCATCCATTAGCCAAACTGCTTTGTTTGCGAAAACATCAAGAAAGTCTTCGTTCCAGCGAATCAAAAGATCAACAACCAGTTTTCAAAAAGAACCGGTTTTGATTCCCATCTCGAGATCATTTGAGTTGGAAGCAGCTAATGACTTTTTGGGCCAGCTACAAGTTTTCACCTGAATTTGAAATCAGTTATTTCGGCCAATTAGTAAATTTCTGGAGGTTTGCCAATATCGAAGAAAAAAAAAAAAAAAGTCTTGCCCCTATTTTACAGCAATCAGGAATTAATTGAGTAGCATTAGCGTAGAATATAAATACTGAAAAATAAACAAATTAACTCTTTTTTTTTTCTATTTTTCTTCCGACGTAGTCAATGGAATTGCATCAAAATGTATTTAATTTGTGAAACACGATCGTGATGGATGACTGAAGTGCGTTGTGTAAAAGTGTGACGTCTTCACGCCTCTTTTTCAGCCAATCGGCTGGGAGGAACTAAACCAGGAAGTTTTGACGGGCGCCTGGGGAAGGTGATGACAGCCATGCTTTGTTACGACAAGATCTTGGGGAAAGTTTAGCAATCGTTTCAAGCTACCTGGCAATCATTTATGATGTGAGCAATTTGGGAATGAACACTTGTCGTCACGATTGAGGAAGTAAAGCAAATGAGAAATTCAGCGAACCCCAGTTTATTCATCTGATGCACAGATTTAAAAATTGATCATCACGCTTTGTTTCAGTTTATTCGAATTGATTCAAACGCATAAAAATCGGAATCTAAAATTTCACGCTATAGCAGGGGGGAAAAAGATGAGCAACGATTTAGTGGGGATTCACAATAAAAATTATTATTCAAAGTTGCAGAACTTTAACTGAAGATTAATTGTAGAACAAATTAAGTAATTGCAAAAATGTATTGTCTGTCAAATATTTTATTGCATATAAATATATGAATTGTAAAAAATATATTTATCAAACATATTTAATTGAAAAAAAATATATTATGTATGGTTGAGTGACCAGGCACACAGCCAGATGGTTTCCCTTTTGTGTACATAAAAAAAAGTTCCGGAAGGACCAGTTCTGATAATGACATCAGGCAAGGCCTGACCAATGGGAGGACACTTTTCCGTGACGTCAGGTTAATGCTTAGGGGGAAAAAAGAAAACCTAAGGAGGGTTTGCAATTAAATTAGAATAGTGGGAACAATTCTATTCTTGGATTTTATTTATTCTTATACACTGGAATAAATTCTAATGAATTGTTTGGATTGCACTTTTTAAAATCAGCATACAAAATTATCAATTGAAAATTCATAAATCAATAAAATTGGTATTTTACCAACAACTGATGTTAGAATTAGTATCTCTCAACGTATAACGTATACAAAATCCATAAATGCTTTGCAGTTTTATATAGAAAACAAAAAAAATAACCACATTAAAAATAGTAAATACAATCTTTACCTTGAAAAAAAATCCTCAATAAAGCCAATATAGCAATAAACATTCATATTAAACATTAAAATAAATCAATAAACAACTTGCAATGTGACCAATAACATTAAAAAATAAAATAATTTTTTAAAACATGACAATATAAGTTTGCCCGGCAAATTTACAGTAACATTCATTTCTGATTCACAACATATTTTACTTAGACAACATATTTTTAGAATATAAAACTGATTACTTTGAAGAAGTCTATTTATAGAATAATTAAGATTACATAACACGGGTGTGTATTGATTAAGTGTGTGTGTTTATTATGATGTCACTTGTTGTGAGCCGCTTAATCGTCCGCTCAGCAATTCAGTGGTTCGTGTCGTCGCTGCGACGTCACACAAAGTGAAAGTGTTTGTTAAACGCGAGGAGGAAACAGCGCTACCGAGTGGCCAGTTAAAATATTGCAGTTTGGATTCGCCTACTGAACCCAACCAAGAAAACAAAGTGAGGTATGATGTGTTCAAGCTATTTTTCTTCGCACGTAATTGACAAGATGAGGTTGATCTCAAACCTGTACCTGGCTTGAGTTAAGTCAAATGTCTCAAGTCCCCCCACCTCTCCTAATGGATCTGAAAGGCGCCCCAAAAAGTGTCCTCGGTTAGAAAGTCTCCACTGATATTAACGCTGACGCTGTCCCCCTCCTGGAGGCGCACCATCTTGGCCAACCACACGGAGCCGTGGGACGTGCCCGCCGGGTAGAAACCCTCAGCCAGCTTCCTGACGCTTTTGCCAGACGTGGCGTTTCTTGTCACAATCACACGTTGCTCTCCATTTCCGGACTGTTCAGTGAAGGTCACCTGGGCGTACAGGAAGTAGACGCCGTCCCTCCCAAACTGGATGGAGTCATCACGAAGTTCTAGGGAGCATTGGTCGCACCTGGGTGAGCTAGACTCCCAAGGTTGTCCTTTAGAAGCTGCGGGGAAAAGAACTTTGTGAGAACCACAAAAGTGCCTCTGATGGACACATCAAATCATTTTTGTGGGATTCCTCAGGGATCCTTTGCGAATCCCCTCAACATCATTCTTATGGAGGTATTTCTGAATGTTACATCATGATTGCTTTCCAATTCATAAACAAAAAAAAGTCCAGAATCGAAAGATCTGCCAATGCTTACATTTCATGATTTGTATGTACGAATGAGAGAAACCTGGGAAAACCCCAACGGACATCAACGAAGCTCCTGTAACAAAGAAATATGTCCAATTTAATGATTTAATTTAGTAGACAATGAAGTTTCGTCCCATCACTGTGGATAAATGAAAATTGACGTACGTGTCGGATCGAAATTATTTCGACTGCTCAGCGTTGTGCCTTCTCGGAGTTCCGCGAAGGCCACTTGTTTGATGAAGTAGCCGAGTAGAGCACCCATGAGCAGAACGGCCACGGTGAGGAAAGTGAGCCATACCTGCAGCAGAACCTTCTTCACAGACCACGGCCGGGAATCCATTCTGACCATGTGAATACAATTCAGGCAAGAATTAAAAGATCATTTCGATTGCAGGATGAAATTTTCAAAGAGCATCACTCACCTGCGGTGTTGTTGCTCTCGCTATCTGAATTCATATGTCGCTCGGCGAAATTTTGTACCACATTTACTCTTTTGTGGTCAAACAAAGAGGAAGTGAGGGGGGGGGGGGGGGGGCGCGTGGGGGATGTGGCAAGTGAACATGTAGGTGGCTCCGATACCAAACGTTTGCTGAAACTTCAGAAACGTGATGTGAAACCTTTATAGGATGCCAGTGTTGTTGAGTAAAACAAAAGTGAATTAAATTAAAGATTTATTTTTTTTTAAACATGAAAATTGTTAAAGAAAGAAAGTGTTGCGGTGTGATTGAAAGTATTTTCCCGATCTAAAAACATTTACTTGTACGCCGCCGCGTCTTTGTATCGATGTGGGCGGTGTGAAATTCCCATGTTTATAGGTCACCCGTTTATTTTTCCATCGAAACCTTCGAGTCTTTTTGCTTTCACTGGAAGACTGAATAAAATAGCGATAATAATAAAAAATCTTTGAACTCCAGCAGCAGCTTGTGGGATTCCTCCGGGCTCTTTTCCGAGTCCCTTGTAATTTGTGATCGGTTGTGGTACAAATTTTAGATTTTAATGATGGATGGATAATTTTGTGAGGTTCCTCCACTGTGAGTCCTGTAAAATATGAAATTGCATCTTTCTCCAAACCATCTCAAGTTTCTGTCACCGTGAGAGATGACTCAAACGTATCCTTTCACTTCAAGGTAGTTTCGTTGGGGAATTCCCTCGCATCCAGGCAGCGTTTTTTTTGGATCGTGTAAATGTCACCAACTTTCTCCTTACTCATCTGTGTCGAGCTAACACACAATGGCAAATAAACACAACAGACGCCCACACCGTTCACATTTTTGTTTACCAGGTGCTGTCCCTTTTAACATGAAAATATTTTTTCATGTGTTTACCCCCTTTTGCCCAAAGTGACCTGGCATAGCTATTATTAAAAGTCTCCATTACATTTTTTGGGGGTAGGCTGGAACAGCTTGATGGCATAAAATGAAAAGACACTTTGCATTTTTAATACAGATTTTATTGTGTGATGCTTTTTATACATTTCATAATTTTATATGAGGTGTTAAAAATACCTTGGTCAATTCAAAAATTTCAAGATGGCAATATCTCAACATTTTTTAAACTGAAGATAATGAATTGGCAATTTTGGGACAGATTTGACTAACAAATATGAGGAAGATGTTTGTGGTTTGTTCTAGCAGGCTGACGTGTCTTAGGAGTCCCCCTTGAGAACGGTTAGCAGCTCGCCGCTCTCCTGAAGCTCCTTGACAATGTCCAGACCGCCGATGAGGTCGCCCTTCACGTACAACTGTGGGTAGGTGGGCCAGTTGGAGTAAGTCTTGAGCCCCTGGCGGACTTCTTCGTCATCCAGGATGTTGAACGTGTTGTAGTCCACCCCGGTGCCGTTCAGGATCTCCAGGATCTGCCGACTGAAGCCGCAACGCGCCGCCTCCTTGGTGCCCTTCATAAACAACATCACTGGGCTCCGGTTGATGGCCTCCTTGAGTCGATCCTCAAGGGTGGCAGCCTTTGGGCAGACGCTCTCCAGCTCGCCGGACTCCGCCAGCTCCTTGGCGATGTCCAGGCCGCCCACCAGATCCCCTTTGACATACAACTGCGGGTAGGTTGGCCAGTTGGAGTAGGTTTTCAGACCCTGGCGCACTTCTTCATCGGAGAGGATGTCGAAGGTGCTGAACTTGATGTTTCTCTCGTTGAGGAGGGCCACCATCTGCCGGCTGAAGCCGCAACGGGGCTCCTGAGCGGTGCCCTTCATGAACAGCATGCAAGGAGCCGCGTTGATCAGCTTCTTCAACCGTTCGTTTAGGTCAGCCGGGCCTCGTTCGGGCTCCGAGTCCCCGCTCGCAACCAGGCGCTGGACCTTCTTTGTGAGCTCCGGAGCGTGGGCCCCGTCCAACCGGTCCACTTGCACGCCGCCCTTAAAGAGGACAAACGTGGGAACGGATGCGATGGCGTACTTCTCCGACACCTCAGGCACCGCTTCAGCCTCCAGCTTGACGAATGTGACTTTAGCATGTTGCTTGGCCAGCTCGGACAACACGTCGTTCATCTGGACGCACTGGGGAGCCCATGACGCCTGGAAGTGAACCACCGCGAATCGAGAGCCGTCTTTGACCAGGATAGTCTCAAACTCCGCTTGAGTTTTCGCCTCCACCAAGTTCGCCATGTTGCTGCTAGCACCGCTTCCGGTATTCTGTAAGGTGACGCAACTGTGACATAATTTTCGACCGCTTATTAAAATAAATTTAATTAATTAAAATAGAGGAACTTTGACATTTCCATTCTGTCATTTCCAATGTCTCCACCAATAATGTATTTATTTAAATTTAATTGAAATGTGAGTCGTTACTGCGAGGACGTTTGTCTTCATTTTTACGTCACTTCCATTACCCCGGTATAAGTGCTAGCTAGCTCGAGACGCTAGCCGGAAAGCGTTTGGATTTTGGTGATAAGAAACAGAAGTGTACGACAGATAAGTGATACAACCAGAGTCGCCATTAAGGTAATACGGTATTTTTATGTAAGCCATAGCCATTGCGATAATAGTTTAAATAACGAATATGAGAAATACTTTGTTGTTGCTTAACGTTAGGTCAGGGCTCGGCTCTTGTTAGCTTCGTTGCTAACTTCGCCATACAGGAGCGGTCAGCTAGTACGCTGAAAAAGAGGCGACTCGTGTTTTTTTTTGTTCAAGTATACCCAATTGAACGAGTGTTTTTCCGACTATGTTTGAGTAATTAACAGTTTACACTCGGGATTTTCCTACTCGGCTAGCTAGATGATTCCTGACCGTCAATCTAGTACATACAGGTCAAAACAACGGCGCTGATGAAAGTGGCAGCCTTTCGAGAAGCAACCTTTTTAAACCAATGATTACATTTATTAGAAACAAAACCTGACAGATTATGTCTTAATATTGCTGCTGTGATCATTTTTTAAATTTTAATCTGTATTTCTATCAAGCCATCCCCCTAGCTAATATTTCGGCATAGTAGAACCTTTAGATAACAACAAAAGTTTATTGGGCAGCCATTACATCCTAAATAACCACGAGATGAATGTAAATATTGAATATTAGTCTGTCGTTGTGTTTTTTTTAACCTTTTTGTATTTTTCAGGAACACTATGGAGGAACAAAGTGCAGACATAGAAGTGACAGTTAAAACATTAGACTCTCAGAGCAGAACCTACACTGTTGGTGCTCAGGTAAATGAGAAAGTAACTCCACAATGGGGTTTCAATTTCAGAATCGGTGCCTGATTTGTGGTATTTTCCCCCCTCCACTTCCTGTAGTTAACAGTAAAAGACTTTAAAGAGCACATTGCGTCTTCTGTGGGGATTCCCATTGACAAACAGAGGCTCATCTACCAAGGTCGAGTCTTGCAGGATGAAAGGACCTTGGCAGACTACAGTGAGTAATCACAAAATAAAATGCGACGCTATTCGATGAGAAGTATCCGATACTCTGGCTCTCCAACATTTCCTGTGTCTTAGATGTGGCTGGCAAGGTGATTCACTTGGTGGAGCGCGCTCCCCCTCCACCTTCCCAACCTGGCTCGGGGTCTGGTGGCAGTTCAGCCGAGAGCGGCGTCGGCGGCTCGTCATCATCGCAGGATGGGACTCAGGCTCCTCCTCCACATGACCGCAACGCCAACAGTTACGTCATGCTGGGAACCTTCAACCTCCCCGTCAACATCATTGACCCTCAACAAATACAAGTACGACCTGTGGACCTTTTTAGTTTTCACAATTATTGTCTTTCCAGTTTCCAGCGTTGATTTTTGTTTCCCCTCCCTTGTTTAGATGTCAGTTCAGCAGATGGTGTCCGGCATGGGGGACACTGCGAGGAACGCCAGAGTGACAACTAGCACTGGGGTAATCCAACCGATTGGTCAAGAAGCTTTGTGGCGGTGAAGTAATCCACACGCTGGAGTAATTTCGTCCGCCTTCTCCCTTTCAGAACAACGGCTCGGTGAATGTGCACATTGACATGGATCAGCCGGTGCAGAGCGAACCTCGGCTGAGGTTGGTGCTCGCTGAGAACATGCTGAGGGACATCAATGACCTCATCGAAAGGATGGAGGTGAGACCCCCCCGAGTCTAATTCAGGGTGTTTGTCAAGTACGGTATTCAGTAAATCCCAATTGCATTTGTGTCAGGGCCGGACAGCTGACCCGTCCGCCCATACCCAAAGAGAGACTCCATCCTCTGCTGCCCCGCCACCTCCTTCGTCTTCGTTCCCCACCTCCACCCCGACTCCTTCTGCTCAGCCAATGGACTTCTTCCCTCCACCGGTGACACAGCCACCCTCCGCCTCCTCTGTACCACCTGAGGGACCCACGCCTCAACCTGGACCCCAGTGAGTCACCCTCACGCTCGTGTTGTCGCTTCCGATTGGCTCCTTATGACAAGTAATGATTGTTTTTCTTTGACTAAGACACCCCAGCCCAACCGAGCTGGCCGAGATGTTGTCGGAACTGCGGCGGGTGGAGGAGAGGCTGCAGCCCTTCATCCAGAGAGCTCACACCATCTTGGAGACGGCCACCTCTGCAGAATACAACAACAACACAGTAGGACTTAAAAGCTTCTTTCTTGTCATGTAGAAAATATGTGGAAATGATTCTGCTCATGATGTCAGTTTTTACCAAATTTTTTTATGCTCGCAGGAAAGAGAGGACGACCAGCAGACGCTGGTCCTCACATGGGAGTGTCTGCGTCTCTTGGGCAATGCCCTGGTGGCCCTGAGTGACCTGCGGCTGAATCTCCTCAGCCCCGTGCCACGCCACCTCCACGTGGTGCGGCCCATCTCCCATTACACAGTTCCTGTTACGATGCCCGGCGCCGTGCACCACCACATTCCCGTGCAAGTAAGTTTGAAAGTGGACACTGAGTAACCAAGTACTTTAAGATTTTTAGGTAGCTTTTTATTTATTTTTTCCCAATACTTTCTTAGGCATCTGTACTTCATACCATAGAACTGGGGGGTTCGCCCAAATCAAAAATATATGTTTGACACACATTTTTGGTCCCAGTTGCCGGTAATGTTGTACTCAACCTATTTACAGTCTATGAGCACCCTCTCTTGGTGGAAAATTGAAACTGCAGTCAGTGAGATTTTCCCTTTAAAGGGCACAATTAGGTGTCGCATCATTGATTGTATGTTTGGCATAGTTTTTTAAACTGAACACATCTCCCTCTCACAGATGAACCTGGGCGCCAACATGGCCGCCGCAGCCAACGGCACCGAGGGACAAGCTCCTACCGCCCCGCCGGCCAGCCAGTCGGAGCAGGCAGGTCAGGGACAGACCTCTACCCCACAGACTTCCCCGTCCAATCAGCAGGCCGGACAGGGACAGGGCCAGCCTGGCCCCCGCGTCATCAGGATCAGCCACCAGGCAGGCCCGGTGGTCATGATGCAGATGAACACGGACGGTGTGTTGTCCCGTGCCTGTCACTGATGGAATGTTTCTGACACGGCATGGCTGCCAATGCGGCATTTCATTGGTTAAATATGACTTCCCCCCCCCAGGATCAACATCATACCAGTGTTTGTTCTTCTTGTGAAAAAATGGGTCTATTTTGTAATATTTGTGCATGTTGTGTGTGTAGGCACTGGCCCAAACCAGACTGCCGGTCATCAGATGCCAGGACAGCCAGGTAAAAAACGTATTTCCCCAGTTCATGTACTCTTTTCACACTGGCTAATACTCGTTTCGTTTTCCTTTAGCTGGTCTTCCTCCAGACTTCATGCGTAATCTCATGCAACAGATTACTCAGTACGCCACGGCGGTGGCGACCAGCGCCGCCACCGCTGCCGCCACGGGCCAGCCAGTCCCGCCGCAGCCCACCCCTCCCGGCTACAGCTCAACGGCCAACTCCTCAGCCACAACCACGGGTCCCAACACCCCGACTACGACGCCCACTGCGCCGCCGCCTCCCCCTCATGCCGGCCCCCAACCCCAGGCTAGAGTGGTCTTCACCCGACCCTCCTTTGCTCCCAATATCCCTCTGCCGGCGTTCGGCACCCGAGGGACTACTATAAACGTTAGGGCGGCTATGCCGGGCCAGCAGCCTGGGCAGGTAGGAAACATTATAGGCTCTAGTTGTGTTTGCCAGTTTCACTTATATTTGCTCTTATAATTGATCGACTTGTTTGCAGGCTTTCAACGCTGCCGCTGTCAACCAGATGATCAGTGCAGTGGTTGGTCAACTTCTGATGCCGGGACAAATGGGCAAGTTTATGCATTGAATTCATTCATGGAAACATCAAATGATTGTTTTATTTTTTTTTTTTACAAACCTGGACCAGTTCTCTGACATCTCTTGAAGAATTACAGAACACTTTGTTTTGTCTAAATTAACCAATTTTTGCTAAAAGTACTAAAACACCAAACTGCACACACCAGAAGTGTTTCTTCCCTTTAATGTCAGACATCTTTGTTTTCTTATTTTCACAGCGAGTCAAATGGCTCACACCTCCTCTTCCACCACGTCAACATCCTCCTCCACATCCTCCCAAACGTCCTCCACCTCCTCCTCTTCATCCGTCTCCAACGGCGACGGCAACACCGCCAGCCCGCCAAATCAGTCCGAGGGCAACGGTGGCGATCAGGCACAGCAGCCGCCTGAGATGCAACCGGACCTCGGCCAAATGCTTGGCTCGCTTTTCGGCGCAACCGGTCAGGTGGGGTCACCCTCCATCACGGTCACGACCTCCAGCATTCCCCACCTCATGAGGGGGGTGGCCGACCTGATGCAGCAGGTTTGTGTGCTTTTATTCTTGAATGTTTTACCATGTTGTTTGTAGGTCTGTTTCCAATCTCTTTTCCACCCCATGCAGCCCATCTTCTCCCAGCAACCGCCCCCTCCTCCACCCCCGACCAGCGGCAACGGCGCTGCCAACACAGGCTCCAATCCAACGCCCAACTCAGCAGCGGCGCCGCCTGACCCCCTCAACCCGGAACCGTTTATCGGCATCGTCCGCGGTGTCCTGACCAGCATGATGGGCTCACTCGGCCAGGGGCAGAATGACACGGAGAGCATCGCTCAATTCATGCAGAGGCTCTCGCAGAGCACCAACATCTTCATCAGCCCAGAGGAACCATCTGGTTGGTGACACCATTTTTCTGCTAAAATATTTTTATTTCATTTTAATCTTTTTC
The DNA here is from genome assembly GCF_024217435.2 of Syngnathus scovelli. Taxonomy (NCBI): domain Eukaryota; kingdom Metazoa; phylum Chordata; class Actinopteri; order Syngnathiformes; family Syngnathidae; genus Syngnathus; species Syngnathus scovelli. The sequence goes on from NC_090855.1 coordinate 2,546,419, forward strand.
ACCCTCGACAAAGCACAATATCACGGTTCCCTCGTTCTGTTTCAGGTTTCTTCGGCGAGCTGCTGATGTTGGTTTGCCAGACGTTCACCATGTCGGACCTGGTCATGCTCCTGCATGGCCATCACCAGCCGCTGGGCCGCATCCAAACCCAGCTGGCTCAGTTCTTCCGCCAGAACTTCCTCAACAACCAAGAGCCCACCGATGCAAACATCGCCGTCAGTAACCGCTCAAATTCCATTTGCGTTAAATTCCCATATTTTAATTGAATTCCAACTAAATAAGACATAATCAACAGTAATCTTCTTTTCTTTTTTTTTTTTTTTTTTTACAGGCCGCTGCTGACGCCATTGTGCAAGAACTGGAGGAAGACATTACTGAGAGCTTTGTAAGTATAGTTTTTGTTTTTTTTGCACTAAGCTGTCCTTACTATGTTTTCTTGTGGTCATGTTTTTATTTTTTTTTAAATGCTCACACACAGAGGGAATCGTCAGTCACCGTGCTGGAAGGCGTCGATGTCACCCAGACCAACATGTCCTTCTTTAGACAGCAGCTGACACACATCGCCACACACATCCTTCGCTGTACAGGTGTGTGAATGTTGTGCTCAGCCACTCGTGTCTGTCGTAGCATTTGACTATTTTTGTATGATTTTATCACAGATGATTCTTTCGGGCCTCGTCTGCTTCAGCTGTGCAACCAGGCTCTGTTTGAGTGCCTCGCACTCAACCTGCACTGCCTGGGAGGAGACCAACGCGCTCTGACCGCCGTCATCAACCACCGCATCGTACGTGGACAATTGTCACTTCTTCCGCTTGCACTTTTGCCCTATCTTTCATTTTCGATCGATCTTAGTGATGCGTAACTTGCCTTTTTATTTTCCAGCGGAGAATGTCAAGCGACGTCAGCCCGAGCCTCCTCAACTGGATGACCAGCATGATGACCATGAGGCTGCAGTACATTCTGGAGCACCTTCCCGTCACCACGGAGCAGGTCCAGAATTACATCGTTTACACACAGGTAAATGCGTCGGTGAGCGCTAAGCTCATTTCGCGTATCCCCTTGGGCGCCGCATTTTCATTCTCTCTCTTTGACTGATTGGTACAACTCATTAAGAAGCCAATTAATGGATTTTAAATATCCAGAAAAGAAGTTAAGTCATCCGCAGGTCACATGCCGTATGTCGAGGAAGTCTGTTATATCCTGTTACGTTGGCCATCTTAAATGCTCATAAATAATGGATGCCATTTTTCTTTTCACAGGGCGATCAGTCCGCCGCGACCGACACGCAGGAACCAGAACAGACACAAAGTGCAACGGTAAACCATCTGTCTTTTTCTCCTCCTTTCTAATTCATTACTTGGGTCTGATACTAAAACCGACGCTTGAGTTTTTTTTAAAGCCTCTAATTTTTTCCTTCTCCCTGAAGATGAGCGAGACCCTCTCACCGGCCGCCGCCACCACAGCAGAGGAAGCCATGTTAGTGTCGTCGTCACGGGAGACCAGAGCGCCGCCCGCCGATCTGGGCGCCGCGGGCGGGGCTGCGCCGCTGGGCGGTGACAAGGCGGCGGCGGGGGCCGACGGTACCAGCGAGGTCTCTGCCGGAGAGTCGGAAGCCTGGGCTGCCACCGTTCCTCCTGTGAGAACTTTTTTCTTTTATTACAACCTGAATTGATTAAGAAGGATTTTGTATATTAAATGAGGGGTCGTGCGTCTTTTTACAAACCATATCTCTGTCGAATCGAAGTCATGCTTGTCCGACTAAACATTCAGGTTAGCTTCAGAAAATGGATGGTTTGTTGACGGCACAGTTAAATGATTAGCCCCAATCTAAACAAATGCATTGATTCCCCTGCTAGATGATCATTCGGAGTTTTATTTATTTTTGCAGGAGTGGGTTCCCATCATCCGTTGTGACATGATGACACAGAGAAAGATGAAGGCCCAACCTCCGCTGTCCGACGCCTACCTGCACGGTATGCCGGCCAAACGCCGGAAGGTGAGCAACGATACACGTGTAGTAAATTCACGTGCTGTAAATTCACCTCTTTCCTCACTCCATTTGTTTGTTTTCTCTCAGACGGGACTAGGCAGCGGGAGTTTGGTTTCGCTCTCGGACGCTGTGAGCCAGGCGGCCAGGACAGCCGGCGTGAAGCCCATCACGTCCAGCGAGCGTTTGCAGGAAGAGCTGGACTCACCTGAGCTGAGGGAAGCTTACTCGGAGCAGGTAAATTTAGCGACAATTTAGCTTAAACTCTTTTATTCACGAGTTGTCATCAAAATGGCCGCTACAGTGGACCCCTGTTAAAATCCCTCTATAGCTTGTTTGTCATTGTATTGCCGCACAGGTGAAAGCAGACATCAAAAAGCGAGTGCGGGATGACGCCGACTTCAGCGCTCAGCAGTTCCCTGACGCGCACAGAGCCTTCTTGTCTGACTCGTAGTACGCTCGCCGTCGTCATCGCCGACCCACTCACACAACGCTTTATGCCCTCCCTTCCTTCCTTGCATCCTTGCTCCCTTCTTCCCTTTCCTCCTCTCCCAGTGGTAATCACAGAATGCTAATAGTGCCTATTTATTATTGTTTTGCGCGTCGTTTGCTCCCAACTGTTACCGATGTTCTGATTTGATTCGACTGAGGCCGATTTAGTCGCTTCTAGTTGTTTTTTGTGCATTCCTGCTCCAGTTCTTTTTTTTTTTTTTTTAGCCATTTTCTAAGTTGAGCCGTCAACCTCTCAGCCATCTTTCAAGACTCTTGTTTCCTACACCAATGTACAGTAAAACCTTGATTTTAACCAAATCACACTATTAACAGCAAAGGCAAAAAACAAATATGACATCGCTTGTGTCAAATGGGATGCATTTGACCACCAGGAGGCGCTGCACTATTCCAGTTATGCGCACTCCAGTGCTTTTGTGTCAACCTTCATGGACGGTATGAACATTGTTTTTCGTACATGAATGTACAGTAATGCTTAATAAAACAACCTTGGTTTGATAAAAATTGTAGGTATTGTCATACTATTGATTTAAGACAAACATCTGTTGAATAATTTTTATTATTCATTTTTATTTTTATTTTTATTACCAACAGGGCACCTTTTTAAAGTAAAAAAAATCCATGTTGAAAATGATAGTTTGGGGGTTAAAGGTAATTTACTTTAGAACTGAGTCATTTTTGAAAATCACATACTTTAAAATTAAGTCAAACAATACTCCAGGGAAAAATGTTTGACATTTAATAAGATTTCCACACTTGCAGGTCAAAGTACAAAACGGGTTAAACCACCCGCTCAACTTCCTGCTCATCATCCTGTTGAGTCAGGTGAGAGCTCATCCTCTTTTCTCACCAACCAGACGCCAAGACCGGTTTGATCAACAGATGACTCACCCATGTGTTGACGTTGACACAGCACTCAGTGTGACATTGCCATTGGGTCACACGTAATATCGTCAAGGTATGGTGAAATTCATATAACCTCACATCTAAAATTGAATTTAATCCCTTCGTACGTGACATCCAATGCCGTTTAAAACACTGTACAGTGTTTGCGCATGTAAAAATATAAACACACAAGGACTGACATAAATCTTTATTGCTGAACACACCTTTGGAAGGACAATATTGAAATAAGTAAATATATTTGAGTCCAATATGCACTCTAACCCATGAAATATTGAAAACCAAACAATTTAAAAAAAATTGAAGGTTGTCATCAAATGTGCCTTAGTGTTGTGACAGCGCAGTATAGCATGCTACCCTGCTAGCATAGCAATATTTTCTTCCATGGCCAAGGGAATTCAGTGTTGTGACATTGATAGTCAAGCATCTTAAGATAACCTCAAAGATCCTTTAGCGTCCTGAGCTCAGACAGAAGGAACTAGCAGCTAGCATGGCTACTTCAAACGTGGCAGTCTTTAACCACTGTAAACAGGAAAGCCATACAGCAAATCTCAAATCCAAAAGGCAAGTAAATTGATAATTGGAGCAGTGCAATATATTCTAAAAAAAAAAAAAATCTAGAGAAAGGCTCCAGGATTTGATCGAGGGTCTTTTATATTTCTGTAGCGACGGGCCAGCCAAACGCCAAGCATCTGTCGTGGAAAGACAACATTGTAAAGTATGTTTCAGAATTTAACAATAAAATAGATGTTTTATCCATCATCCCTATTGACCTCTGTGAAGCTGAAGAATAGTCCGATACCACCCACAAAGCGCAGAACGTCCCCGGCGTACATCTCGATGATGTCGGCGCATGTAGCGCACGTCACTGGTGGTTGCTGGTTAAAACAGCTCTATGGAAAAAAAAAAAACCCATTATAAGAGCCTCTATTGTCAAGCTTGGCTACGTTTTTTCTTTTACCGCAGCGCAGGTTCTGTTGTAGTCCACGTGGTAGAAGCCGCAGCAGTTAAGCGTTTTCTCCACATCCATCTGCGTCGCCTCGGACTTATTCCAGCCCACTTCCAGTAGATGATTCTGTCAGGAGATCGGGAAGTCAGTCAAGTCCATCACAATGTGGAGCTACTGGAGCTTGAACCTTACCCGTTGGTTTTCGTTGAGGGCCAGACAAGCACATGACACAGACAGCTGCACCACAAACACCAGGGACAGGATGATCATGTACTGCTATGTTAAGGAAGCACCATCGACTGATGGAAGTATATCAAAAGTGGCCTCAAAAAAACATTCAGAAACATTTTCACTTTCAACTCCTTATCAAAATAAGTTTTAAATCCAGAATATGAGTACTTTTGTCAGCTCGGCTGGAAAACGCACAAGGATACGAAGAAAAGCAGCACCTGGTGGTGCCGCAAAGCGCCGCACAACCCCACAAAGGCTACCAGGAGCAGGAAGATCCCGACGCCGATCACACCCGCCACCACCTGGATGCTGGACACCAGGCCGAACCATTTGCCCCAAGCTGCTACGCCCACTAGCAGCAGGCTCACCAGCTGAGGTAATGAAACAATTCATTTTTAGATTAAAAAAAAAAAAAAAGTGGCAAAGTAGCATCTCAGCTCTTCGCTCCTCGTCGGTACGGCACTAATTTGAGTCATTCCTCAGAGGCTGTACATATTATTTTGTCTTTGTATATGTTGCTTTATCATTTGTGTTCTGTTATAGCACCACAACATAGATCTTAAATGCTCTCTGTTCATATAAAAAAATGTATAGTAGAATTAAATATTAAACTGCCAGACATTTGTTTTGAGCCTTTTGAAATAGAAATACAACACGATTGAAAGTCCCTTGATTTGGTCAATCAACACTAAAAGTTAAATGAGGAAAAGTTAATCATATTATGAATTCCTCCACCCTAAACAAAAAACGAGATAAGATACCTTTGCAAATGTACAATTCAAAATTTTTAATATAAACTTAGTCTATGAAGACAACAAATAAATTAGGAAGAACACGCCTCATTTAAGAGTTTAGTGCAAAGACGATCGCAGTCATTACGCAATATAAAAAAAAACGAAACCCAGTACTTACCACGTATAGTACATTGAGTGCGCAAAGAGAATTTTTCGTGCAAACAAATCCTCCGCAAACCATCTCTGCCACTCAAAAATGTCAGACTAACTCAATTCTCCGATATCCACTCTCGCAATGGACACCCAGCTTTGTTTATTTCATTCCTGTAATCGTGTACAGGTGTTTGTCATGTGACGTATGCACACTTCCTCGTTGACGTCAGCGACGAATTATTTTTCCATTGTTTTTATTTGGGCGTGGGGGTTATAAATTCCATCCTTGCTAAACGAAATCGTTATTGTCATAACTTTAATTAATTTTCATCATTAATAAAACTATTTGGAAATATTTGACTCTCTATGACGTCATTTTGAGTTTAGACGATGAAATCTTTGCGCTGCAGCGACATCTAGTGGACAAAATAGAGAGCTGCGAGACAACTTTATCTCTAATCACTCGATTGGGACTGTACAGAATATAAACTTAATGGAAGCAGAATTATCTATTTATTGTCTAGATATCTAGTTAATGTGATAGTATTGATCCCTTTTAATTTTGATTTGATTAGAAGACCAGCACGTGTCGGAAATAACCCCACCCCACCAACCCACGACACCAAATCACATCACGTCGGACAAACAGAAAATGCAGCAAAAAGAAGAACTTGTAGGTCTTACTCACACTTGAGTTTCATGTTTGCGTCAAAGCTTTTAACACTTTGCTAGTTGAGATGAGGTCAAACTTTTTGCAGGATTAATGGTATTTTTATTCCCTCATTAAGTTATGGCAGAAGAACTCAATTATGTGACAGTCAAGTTCGCCTCTCACAGTAAGTCACTTAACAATTTTTTTTTTAATGTTTAAGGATATAGAAAGTACAATAATAACAAAAGTGTTTTTCTATGTACAACAGTTAGTAGCCATTTTCGTCCATATATTTTCCATTCATTCATCCACTGGGTGGGTTCACTATTTGGCAAAGACAACATGATATTGAAAACAAAATGTACTTTTTTTTTTCCAGGCACGCCAAATGACACTGTTATCTATGAAGACGTAAGGAACGAGCTGGAGCAGTGGCCGCAGCAACACCATGCTGAAGGTTTTTCGGAAACCTTTAATGATGCCTTTCACATACTTGGACTCGGTTTCCAAACTTACTAAATGACTTTGTTGCGTCCAGAGAAGTGCGGCGATGAGGAGGAGATCTACGATGATGTGCGGTCAAAGGAGTTACCGTGCAGCGTGTCTCACATCTTACAAGGTTTGTCTTTATTCTGTTCATTTTTTTTTTAACTTGGTCAATGAAAATGTTTGTTTGCTTTCCTTCTAGAAAACCTGTCTAAGATTTCACTCCACACGCCTGCCACTTTGGCGGCTTACGTTCTGAGCGTCCTTTGCGTCATCATCATATCTGTCATCATTCCCCTTACCTTGCACAGTAAGTACCCCTTTTGGTTTTTTCGTACTCCTGAGAGAATCTTTCGTTCTGTCCATCCAAAATCAAAAAATAAAAACATGACTAATTCATTTTATGGCTTATTTTTTAATCTCCTAAATCTCTGGGTCACATGAACCTGTTTCTGTCCCTGAAATTGAAAATATAAAAAAAATACGTCCCTCCTTATTTTGTGTTACACAAACACAACCAAATAATCAGTCACTTTTTTTTTTTTCATGTTTAATGAACAGTTAAAAAAAAAAGAAAAGAAGTATTGAGTACTTTTCCTCCTTCAGTGAACAGCATCCTGGCCGAGCAGCATCGGCGGAACATCAACCTGACGGCTCAGACCGAGTACATGCGGGCCGAGCTGGAGCAGATGAGCGAACAAGCCCAGAACCTGAGCAGGGAACGGGACCAGCTCAACAGGGCCATGGGCCAGGTCATCCAGCTTGACAATTTCCCTGTCGTCGACTACTGCCCTCAAAAAGGTCAGCACGCTCACCAGGTCCTCAAACAGGTTTCCATGGTGATGCTATGCTATGATTCATGCTAACAAGCTAACATAGCTTAATACCACAGCACTGATCAATTAATTTTTAAAATTAGTCAGTCTTTTATCAGTTTTTTTATTTTTTATTTAGTAATTTTCATTTTATGTCTTGGATTTAAAAACTAAAATCACTTTGTGGATGTTTTTATTTCAAATGGTAATTGTAGATGTTGTATTTGTGTTTTGTAGTTTTAAGCCTGTGCAAGCCGTGTCGGAACGGCTGGCTGCAATTTGGCTCCAAGTGTTACCTGTTTGTGCACTACACTTACTACGCCCACTGGAAGACCTGGGAGGGAAGCGTTAACGATTGCAGGCAGCTAAACGCACGCCTGCTGCTCATTGAAAGCCAAGAAGAACAGGTGATCCTTACATAACTCGTACTGTATATCATTTTAAATGGTAGGGGATCTAGTATACATCCCTGTGGGACGCCTTACATTTATTTCTGTTCAAATGTAGTACTATATATTTATAATTTGTGCTCAACTAAAAGGCACACCTAAAAACCTCAAATTTTCTCAAAAGCCGACAGTGCGCCTAATAGTCCAGTGCGCCTTATATATGGACCAAATTCCTAAATTTAAACTGGCCCGAAGCATTGTGTCATGAAATCAATCATAAGTGGCCCGCCTAAGACTATGAATCATGAATCAAAAAGACTATGGATCATTAATTTGTGATTATAAAGTAATTTGTTGCGTCTGAAGATAAAATGGAGAATGATTTGATTTGGATTAAAAATCTGACATGATGCATTAATGGTGCGCCTTATAGTCCGGTGCGCCTTATATAAGGACAAAGTTTTAAAATGGGCCATTCATTGAAGGTGCGCCTTATAGTCACCTTATAGTCCGGAAAATACGGTATTTAAATCGTGATTAATATTCGTTATTTTCCTGCTTGTTCCAGGAATTTGTCACGAACCATACGGCTTACTACAACGATGACAAACACGGATACTGGATAGGGCTGACCAAGGACGCAATCACTGAAAATTGGAAATGGAATGATGGACGCGACCTCACTTTGGCGTGAGTAAAGAAACCCCAATAACACACAGAAAAACATAAGGCAGAATAAAATTGGCCAAGTAGATAGCTGGTTAGCTTGTAAGATAATTTACAGAATGAACTGAATCTGAGTTGTTAGCTCGCTGGCTCTCGAGCAAAATCAGGCTCAGCAGTCTCATTACACCAATAAACCAAATAAATTGATTTAAATATTTGCCAGATGCAAAGCAACAGAGGTCACACCTGCATTGATGTCTCACCGAGTCCATTTTGTGTGGTGTTTAGATTCTGGGAAAAAGAAATCTACTACTACGAAAACCGCTGTGCTCTGACGACAAAGTCGCTGACGTCAAAATCGCTGCACAACTGGAGCAAAGCCAAATGTGACATGAGGAACAGATACATCTGCCAAACCCATGCCATCACCTGGCCAGATCCACACTAACACATCACTCCCTTGCACACACAAAATATAATCCGTGTCTTTTGTGGAAGCGTTATAGTATAAATTGAGTCAGTTGCCGGTTTGCTTCTGAGCTAAGTCGAAAGCTTCTAGGGTCCTTTTTTCCCCCTTGACTTCACAATTCGGACTTTCCAGTCCAAAGTGGTGCTCTAGTGCACTTATCTTACTCGGAAATGGGAAAAGTCCAACTTCCTACGTTCCTTGAATGCAGCATAAGGCCTACAGCTAGTTAGCATCCACGGTAATCACACTATGATTTAATGGACAGATTGTCAATTAATAACTAAAAAACTGACAGGAGTTTAAATATTTATTTTGTTATGAAATCAGCCCAGTGTGAGTTACAGTGATATTTTTCTGGCCGGTGGTATGAAGTGAAAGCAAGTATTTAGCAACCATGTGTTGTGCAACTTCGGAAAGTAATCCGGATATGTGTGCCAATAGCATTCAGTGTCATCGTAGGCAGGAATTTTTTTTTTTTTTAAAAACACAGGATTGCTAGATTTACATTTTAATAGAAAATCCAAATCCTAACGTGAGGATAAAAAAATGAGGAGACAGCATGTGTGTTCTGTTTATCAACAGAGATTCTCCGACTTTCTCTATTTTAACCTTGTTTCGTATAATACTTTCCGAGAAGTTGAGTTGCGCAATCCACCTTTGCGCCATGTCCTGTTCATTTTAACAAATATAAACTATTAATAACGTCAAGGTATTGGGGAGAATAAACTCAAATATTTTATTCAGGCCATTGTCAATTTTGGGTGGAAGCAAAGATTTATTTAGGGTGTTCAGAGAGACAAATTCAAAAAAGTTATTCTTTGGACTTTTTCTTCTTCTTTGTTGGAGGTGATGCTTGAGGCTCCTCGCAAATATTTGAGTCTTTTTTGCTCTTTTTTCTTTTCTTCTTGACTTGATGTTCAAGTGGCTCTACATGGTTACTCTGCTGTGTTTCTTCTACTGAAACTTGCTGCTCTCTCTTTTTCTTCTTTTCCCGCAGCGGAGTGACGTCAAGCTCTGGATTTGGAAACTCTCCATTTTTCTTCTTCCTCTTGTGGTTCTCATGACCGTTTTCTCCGTGTGTTGTTTCCTCCTCTTCATCTGTCCTTTTCTTTTTCTTCTTTTTGATTTTGATGTCGGTCGGTTCAGAAAGTGAAACACGGTGGACATTTAATTCTTCAGTCTTCTCCTTGGATGTCTTCTCGTTTTTACTCTCGATTCCTTCCTTCCTGACTTCAGTCTTTTTACCGTATTTGGCCATGAATTCGGCCTCCTGCTGCTCCAGCCGGGCTAGCTTAGCGCTCATCTTCAAGCCGTGTCTGGCTCCTCTGGGTGGGTAAAAAACAAAACACAAAACGAGCATTTACAAGTCTTTCAGTCCTAAAGATGTTTCCATAAAATAAATAAACTAACTTGTGGGCAGTGCGTCCTCCGCAAGCCTCCATGAGTTTGCAATCAGACAGCCTGGAGGGAATCAGCAAATGTTTTTAATGCTGCCAATATCAATTTGATTCATATGATGCACAAAAGAAATACAGCAAACATATTCTTACTTGGTAATGGAAGACAGATCTAGTTTATCTTCCTCCTGGTCCGAGCTGCTGCTATCACTGTCAACTGCTCGTTTTGGCTGCTCCTGACCAGACAGAAGTGTTGCCGACTGAAGGAGAAATCAGTAAGTTATTAGTTCTCAACACCTCACGGAAAACCTTTTGAGTCTTTTACCTTGACAAAGCTTCCGTAGATTTTGGCTTTAGCCAGTAAGGCCTTCCGAGGCTTCTTGTTAGAAATCACACCACCATCTTCTTCACCGTTCTCAGTCATCTTCTTTAATGAAATGCCATCCTGGGGATCAAAAAGGTTTACGTTATTTCTTCATGAGTGAAACTGGCTTTTACATTAAACCACCAACCTGATGGGATTCCACCTGCAGGCTGGATGAAGCCTTGTTGAAGACGTGATCCCACCACTGGAAAGAGAACTGCTCTCCTTCTCGGTGGCCCACCTGGCGCAAAACAAGTGTTTAGATGTGCCCCCACAATAATATCAAAAATCCATAGTCCTCACCCCGCCTTTGTTGCATTTCACTTTGACCTGGACGGGTTCAGATATACCGTTCTCATCCCGACCCAGTCCTTTACCTGAGGATTAAAAACAATAATAGTCACGTCTTGGTACAGTGGTTGTCAATGGCAGTAAACAAGTGTTAATAATACAATATTTGACCTTCTTTCCAGCCGTGACTCTTAAGCAGCTGCTCGGCAAACCTCAATCCGTGGCCCTTTTGCACAACGTCAGTCATCTGTAAGAAGAAAAGGTTATTACACCATGACGCTAAATAACAATAAAAAATATATTGTAACATTAAATTAGTAACATTTTCACGGCGATCTTTAAATAAAACAAAAGTTTTACATTGTCACGTTAATTCCGCAAACGTAGATATGAAAATACAGCTGAAACCTTTAGAGAAATGTAACATGCGGATTCAGCAGGAGGCCGACATGACACCGGAAATACGTCACGAGACGTGCATGTATTACTTCCGTGTTACATCGTCAAGAAGGTGGCACGCGTTAATCAAACATTTTTTGGTTTGTCTTTAAAAGTAATGAAGACCTTTCTCCTATTTAAAAACAACAACAACAAAGTGGTAAGCAAGTAAATATGTTTAGTTCCCATCAAATATTTCGTTATTCATTAAGTAGTATATATATATTTATATATTTACCTGAATTTGTTTGCGTTAGCGTCTGTTTAAAGTTTCTTTATATGTATTTTAATGTTAATGCAAGTCAATTGTGAACGTCTCCGTTTAAACGCTTCATTCTTTTTATCAATTTTCAACACCTCCCATTATCACACATTGCGTGTCGTGTAAAAAATATATTAATCGATATCTTATTTATCCTAGAAAGGGTATACGTATATCCACACAGTTTTCATTATAGCTTTCGTAAAACGTTATACTGTATTAAAGTTGCTAAAATGCTGTGTATGCATATTAGATATAAAAAACGAACGCTAGATGGCAGCATTGGTATTCAAACACGTTTAACCTGCGATATAGTAGCTCATTTTGTTGACGTAATTGATAAAGTTATGAATCATAACGTGAATAAAACGATATATTATATATATGAATTACTCATATATCATAAATTATGATACATGAGTCCTTATATATTATTAGTGTGCTAAATTTGAACATGATTTACACGAATTAATCCACCTGAGTGAAATCAATGCAATTATTTAAAAAAAAACATCTATACTTTACAAAAACTGAGTATAATTTGGTTTTACTTATTGAAGTCGTGATTCCCATAAGTGAACTGTCAAAGTTACATGCAGTATTGATTGTGAAGACCATGGGCAGATTAGATTGTGCATGCAATTTCATGAAACAAATATTCTGATTTGTTCCACTAGGATGTCATGTTCCCTGAACATGCATGCCTGCATGAGGTCTTAATCTGCAAAGGAGGAGAAGACAAGCAGCGCAGCAGCTGCTTATCAAGGCCAGCTTCCCGTTTTAGGGAGGAAAGATGTCCAGCTGTTGTCGGGAACGCTCACTGACAAAGTGACTGGTGGTCTCGCAGGAGCTCCACAGCTGACAATCGAGTGAGTGTGCGAGACAAACACGCACACATGCACGCACGTGTTAAAATAACGCTGATATTTATAAAAATTTGATTTATCTTTCATTTTCATCTCATTTTTTATTGTTGTTAATATTGCATTATGCTATTATGTGGTAGTTATTCCATCTATTGTGTGATTTTAATTCCTATTTGAATTGTATTATATTGATTCTAATCGATCTGATCTATCTTCAGGATTTTTTAAAACGAGTTAAAACAGCCATCTTCCCGCCTCCCCCCTTCCCTCCCTCTGTCACAGTTTTTCCACTTTGCGTGGTCTTGACGACCCTCCCCCCTTTTCCCTGTTTTCCTTTTTTTTTTAATGCCACACGACTCTTTCCTCTGTGGCTACTTTCTTATTTTCTTCCCCTCACCAAGTCTGCCCGACCCTCTTTGAGCAACAAGATCTTTACGCAGACTGTGGATCAACGTTTTAGTATTAAACCAAGGTAACATTTCTGCTTTTTTTTGTTTTTCCTTTTTTGGGGAGATCTTGGAGTGCAGTCGTACCCGGACAGGACCATCAGGCAACAAGCAGTGGGAAGGTGAGCACAGTTTTTATGACTTGGTGGGATGGCACTGGCTGTCAAAAAAGATGCTAACTTTTGAATGGTACCGTCAGAAAGATACAGATTCATCTTTTATTTGTGTTATTATCAATGTGATCGTAATTTGCATCACACTGAGAGCTGTGTCTAATATTTTGACTATTTAATTCATCCGAAGATTGTTACGTTTTGGATGTCATTGTATTCGTGCTATTGTGTGCATGCAACAAAAAGTTAATTTGTAAAACGATCACAGTATTATTTCAATTTTCTTACGCCACTATACTTGTTTGTATGATTGCGGAGGGGTGCTGATAGTGATTTATTGCTACTGGGTGTGCATCCTTGTCTGATAATATAAATGTTGCGGGTCAAACTGACCCATTCAAAGCTTTAAAAATTGAAAAAAAATTATCTTCTGAACGGACATGTTATTTTCACATTTTAATTATGGAAAAAAATGTTTTTACTTGGCCAAACACACGGTACAATTTTCTTCTGCTTGGCTCAATGTAATATTTTTATATTAATGATAAATGTTTAAAATGTATTTTAAGATATTTAATTACTCAAACTGACCCCCAAAGAAACGAATATCAGCGGATTAATAATCTCATGATCCAATTCATCCAATGTGTGGCTGCAAACTGTGCAAAACTTCAATGAAAAGTCACCCAAAAAATGAATATAAATGTAAAATCAAAATGGGTTCTTATCACAGCATGTTAGATTTTATTTTTATTCTGAATAATTTCTGAGCTTTATGATGCTCACCCAGAAAACCGTCAACAAAGTTCTGATGGTAGCGATCAGTGTGTGCTCGCGTGTGTTTAAGTGTGTGAGTGTGTGTGTGTGTGTTATCTAACATCACAATTATCATTTCAGTAACGAGGCACTTCTTGCAGACAAAAGTAAAAGAACAGGAAATCTCTGCATGCTTTGAATAGAGAGGAATAGCACCATCTAGTGGAGAACCAAGGATTGCATTTGTTTCTTTTTTTTATAAATGTTGCGTGTAAGAATAATTGCATTTTCAATTCTTTTCACTGGGACGTTTATTTGGACACAAGGAACAAATGTGTCAGGCTTTTTTTTTTTGTATTTTTTCACATTTTTAAAGAGGGTCAAGGGGCCTTACATAAGCGGGCCCCTCACTCTCCACCATGTGTGCTGGTCATGAATGTGAAAGAGGAGCCAGCAAGAGGCAAAGACCACAGGCTACTTGTACTGTGGTGAGGGTCTTTCCTGGACTTGCTTATGTTGGCGTATGTGTGTGTGTGTGCGTGCGTAGCCACACCGCAGGCATTGCTCGTTAAGCCCGAAACTCGTTGAAACCCGACACGCGAAATAATTTGGGCCCCAAAAGGACGGCAAGGCTGCAATGCAAGCTGCCTTGAGTTTTTGTTTGTGTTGTGGATTATTGCATAAATCATATGACTTGCAGTTCTTGCTGCCCTTCTTTTTGTTGGTGCTGACTGGCCTTTTTGCATCCAAAATAACAAAAGCAGTCCCCAGTCTCGTTTATGTCATGCTTGGCAGCCGGGACACGCGAACCGAGAGAACTTTTGCTGTTTTTCTTGAGTTTTACCTCCCTCTTGGTCCTCTTCATCCTCCCACCAGCTGTTTTCTGCTCCCTGTCGTCCATCTCGCTTTTATGAGAGCGCTTATGTTTCGATTTGGTCTTGCAGGTCCGCTTTTCAAACGTTTGCAGCGTGACTGATGAAGGCCATTTGTTCGGCGAAAAAAAAGAAAAACAACCAAAAAGTCATTTGTAAAGTTGAACAGATTTGCAGTTTGATGTCTTAGTTGCAAGCTGCATTTATCTTTTGCTGCACTTTTAACCCGCTCAAGTATTATGAAAGAAGATAACGTGATATGAGAAATGAGATTTTTTTTTTTTTTTTATGAAAGAGGCTAGTAAACAGGAAGATCATACGCAAACGACACAATTTTTCCATCCATGAAACGTTGGCAGATTTATTTAGATTAATTTTAAAATGTTAATTTATATTATTTAACTTAATTTCTGTTTTGATTGGTGTTTGATTAAATATTATTTTGTATTATTTTAAATGCAATTTTCCTTATTAAAAACACTAATATTTTTTGGGGGTGGGTTTGAAACAGATTAATAACATTTCCATTCATTTGAGTGGGAAAAGATGATTTGAGTTATGTTCTGAGTTACAAGCGTGGTCAAGGCAAGAATTGAATTTGCATCTCAAGGTTTTAAAATATGCTGACAGTTACATTTCCCAGTGACAATTGTTGCCTTCATTCCTATCACTGAGACATGCCTCAG
Organism: Syngnathus scovelli; assembly: GCF_024217435.2. Lineage (NCBI taxonomy): Eukaryota > Metazoa > Chordata > Actinopteri > Syngnathiformes > Syngnathidae > Syngnathus > Syngnathus scovelli. The sequence continues at coordinate 2,561,854 of NC_090855.1, forward strand.
TTTCCCTTTGACTTTTTGTCATTCTTGTGAAGATTAGCCCACGCCCAGCACCTCCATCGCTGGCTCCCACTGTGTCATTTTCCAGGAAGTCCTGCCGTGCGTGACTCTCGTGCCCCCTGACCCCATCGGACCCCGCTCTTCCTGTTGCTAAACACTGCTGACCGCACCGATGTTGTCCATTAACTCCAGTATTTGTCTCTCATCTTCGAAACAAGATACGTTTTGCAGATTTCTTTTTTTCCCTTCGCAATTTCAAACAGTTCCCAGGTGTCCTGATGACAAATCTGTTACACAGAGCCAAGCTGACCCAACACGCAACCCGAGATGACCCTGTGTTATTTTGTTGCGTGCTAAAATGCTAGCTGCTAAAGTGACATAGCACAAAAGCTATGACAATCACCTTGAGGGTAGCACACGTGGCTCTTGGCTTTTTTGGAGAGAAGAAAATGAGCATATTTGGCTTGCAGATGCTAACTCAATGGACCCCATCTGGACACAGAGAGGGAAAAAAAAAGTCATTTTTTCGGGGCTCCGAAGTGATCAGCGTAATAACTTTCAGGTTCTCCAGACACGGGCCACGTAGCACATGCCAGAGGTGGTACGCAAAATCGGCGGGCCCCAATGTTGAGCACGTTTACTGGCCCAGCTTGGTTTCCCTGTAAATGGCGATTTAAAAAAAAAATAAAAATGGGGAAGGTGAGCTCATACCGCCAACTGCTTGTGATGTACGTTGCCTAGACTACGTTTCACAAAAACTATGGTGGTCTTGCGTAATAGTTCTGATTTACAATAGTGCCTTTAGATCTCAATTGTAACTTGTAACTCTAAACATTTGCATCTCAAATCATCTTACTTCATTCAAATGAATGGAAATGCCATTAATCCGTGTTATTAAAAAAAAAAAATCAATCATCAAACTGGAAAACGTCGAAGGTTGGAGCCTCCATGGGTAATATAATAATAATAATGCTAATGCTAGCTTCCCCTGAGTCATCAGTTTTACCGTAATCCCCACAATAGAACACTGATGGAAAGTGTGCACTCCACCAACATGACTAATCAGCGTGAGTGCAATATTTTCCAGCGTAGTGATACGTACGGTAGGAGCTGCCATACATTCACTTCACAAGTGTCCTATCAATCCAAAGCAGATGTGCGGCGGTTTTCTCCAAATTGCTCTCCGCGTCGTTTAGCCGTGACTTGAAGACTCGGGATTCTAAAAGCCGTCGAATGGGAACCTTGGTCTCGGTTTGAATTATGTCTCCTGACAAAGGCGCAGAGGAGATCGACAAAAGACTCGCTCGCCACGAGGACACCCAGATAGGCGAGCAGGCCTCGTTCCTTCTAAAAGCTTTTCTAGAAACATTTTCAGTTTGATGACTCGCCAAAGTCTTGTTTAATATAAAAGTAGCGATTTGGCACCATTGTGCAAACTCTGTAGTCATTATAAACCTTTGTTTGCCGTGTAGTCGTTGCGGTTTGATTCCACATCTCAAAGATGTTTCGGACAACAGCCGGCTGATGTCCTCCCACCCTCAGCGAGGGTCAAGTGTTAGCAAACTGCGGCGGCCTCCTGCCAAGACCGAGGCCGCATCGTGTCCTTGAGTGAGCTCGGTGATGTGAAGCCAGCGGCATCTTCTTAGCGTGAGCGCATCTGTGTTTATGTCAACATGACATTTGGGATGACTCAGCGGGCTTTTTGCTTCCTCACGCGAGTTGATTGTGTTAATCTTCTATGATGGCATCCATCACTGTCTTAGATGTTTAGCAAATCATGAGTAACGGGGTCATTGAAAAAGCTGAGTTGTCTACAATTTTTTGAAAAATTGCCTTCAGTTCTTCACAACATCATGTGTGTTAGTTTTTTTATCTTTGTAATCCAAAATGGAGTCGCGTCAAGATCAGATAAGAGTTTACAGAAATACATTTTGGGCTTTGTTGTTTTTAAATGTTTACAGAACGCTAATTCATCATAGCCGGGAGACGTTAGCAGAGGTTAGCCGTGTTTTCCTAACCTCAACTCGTCATTTCAAAGGCTCTTGACCCCCGTTGCCCTTTTTTGCGTTTGCGTTGAGGGAACTCGAGCTATGACGACAAACGAACGACTCGCTGTTGTGTGTTTTTGTTTTTTTCATCGTCGTGGTGTTTCCCACAGCTTCTGTGACCCTCAAAATGGAAGATGGCGTACATCGTTTGGGAATTTGACCTTGAATGTCAAATTCCATGGAAAAATGGGAAAATAATGCCAATGATTCGCCCTAAGTCCACAGCGGCCATTTTGTTGGCTACTAGCACAAATTCCCAACGATGGTTTGTTTTGAAAGTGTAATGCGAGACACATGTAAAGTTTCCTGGCAGGCTGGACGACACGCGGCCAAATAATAAAGACCAGGAAGAGACAACGTATGTCTGAATCAACAAGTCATCTGTGATTCACTGTGAAACAACGCCGTCAGAGTATTCCAGGTCCGTCAAGGCAAAAAAAAAAAAATGCTTTTAACGTGATGCATCAAGGCCAGCCAGGACATTCTTACGTTGAGTGTCCCCTTAAATGTCGTATCTTGGATCTTAAAGCTCCTTTATGCTTCCCGTATGTATTAAATGACAGCAGATGTGAGCATTTTAAAGCGGACATGTTGGATTTTAAATTTGATTTGCTCTCCGCAAAAAAAAAAACCTGTCGATTTGTTGACTATAAATTGTCCTCAGAGGTTAGTCAAGGTTCACCGAAGGCTCCAAAGTCATTCATGTTCAGTGAAGATTCAAAACTGTAAATTGTCTCTGATTCATTGAACTTGATGAACGTTGTGTGTGGCGAATTTTTTATTTTTTTTGGTCTCCCCAGACGGGAGGAAGTAAGCGAGCTCTTACACGACGGGGTGAAAATGAACAACAAGGTCATAAATCCCAGTAGGAAACGGACACCGAGATTGTCCTACAAGGCTCAGGAAGTGTCTTAAAACGCCGATGTCCTTCCAGATGATCCTCTTTGTCTCTACTGGAGGTCGCAAATGTTTGTGGAGGTCCTGAGGCTAACAGCTAATAAACGCTACCAAGGCTCAGGATGGAGATTTTGGTGTTGAGTTTTATACACTGGTGATAATTTTTTGCAGGCCGCAGTGGTCTAAATTTTCAGATGGAATTTTTAATTTATTATTTTTATTGATGATCCTAAGCTTGGAAAACACACTCGAATATTTTTAGAATCAATGATTTTGTCGATTATTCCATTGATTAATTTAATAATTAAAAAAAATAAAAAATTTGCGTTAGTGTATTAATTTAGTTCACCGATGACTTGTTAACCGCAATTATTTTTATTTACTATTATTTAGTAGTTAAAAAAAACAAGATTAATGGTAAAAATAAAAGCAGATGTTTACAAATGTCTTGTTTTGGTTAAACGCAAAACGATAAATCAGTCTGCTTTCAATCATTAGATTTATTATGTACTTTTGAGACCCTGATTAATTAATTCATCGATCTGTTGTTGATTCATTTTGACACCTCTAGACTTAAAAGGTCAAAGGGCAGGACGGAAGCTGTGAATTCTGCTGAGCAATGTGTCCGCGTTCGGTGTGACATTGTGGACATGGAGGCCTTGTCGCTGGTGTTGGTAATGCGGATGTTTATATAGCAAAGCTATGTTTTCTGGTTTTGGGTTTCCTTCAGTCAGAGTGTCTCAGATTCTGATCCACAGTGAATTACGCCACATATAATTACAAGCCAGTATGGTCGTGTCCTCTTATAAAGTCATCCATTTTGGGTTTTCCGCCATTTTGCTGGCTGTATTGTCAACGGAGGCCGTGTCGTTCCCAGCCTTTCCGTTTGTTAGTTTGTCTCCCTGACCAGCGGAGCCGCAAGCCACGCCGCCTGCGGTTTGGGGTCGGCCCGTGTGCAGGCGCAAGCGCAGGCGTAGGTTTTTTTTTTTGTCTCCAACTAGCAAGAAGCCAAAATGTAATGGCTGGCCCACATGTGCAAAATGTAAAGACGGTTATTTGTCATTTTCTGCGTCGATTTCCTTTTTTTGAGAGAGATGAATTTACGGCGCGTGCGGTCGTCAGCGTAATTACGGCAAGGAAATTGTTTTGTATTAAAAGATCCAACCGTATCGTTAAGTCATTAAAACAGTTTGCAAAAAAAAGTGCCTGTTGGTGAATTTTCGATATTGAGTTATGAAAGCCAAAGAGGAAATCGTCAAACAAAGATTGTGGCTCAAAATGTTCCTTTCCTTGTCTTAAAAACTACTTTCGAAATTGAAAGAGGGATACGAAATGATTTATTTATAAAAACAATAATTGCCTACTCCAAATTGACTTTGATGGTTAGAAAAATGTTGAACTTGCTCCTGTACTAAAAATCAAAAACATGACCCACCCATTTTTGAAATAGTTCATCTGACACGTTTATTGAGCTGGTAGTGAATGTGTGTTTTAATGTTCCTTTCGCTCAACTCTTCTTGTTGATGTCCTCACGTGGTCCACAACATGAGCGTTGCCGTAGCGACGTTATCATTCCAACGCCGTTATCCGCGAGCTCTGTTCTCTTTCACAGCATGGGAAAGAAGAGGCGCTGACCTCATCCTTGTTAAAATACGTTTAGGGAATGGCGGGAAAATGTAGCGAGGACCAATCAGAAGCTTTCATGAGGAAGCTCCTAAGCGATCGCCATAGATGGGGGATGGATGAAATTCCTGCTTCTGTTGCTGTTGTCCATGAACATTACAAACATGCTAGGTGGCTACATGTTCTATAAAAGCTCGGCTAATTCGCAAATTTAACTCCCCACTAACTGATTTTTTTCCTTAACGTCTTGCCTGTTAAAACTCGTAAACTTTAGCAAAGGAGGGCAAAGGAAGACAATTTTTTTCCTGGCCACCTCAAGCTAGCTAGTGGCAGAGCGACATGGTAGCTAGCTCTGCCATTTTACTTTCCTCTGGTGGGGCAGTGCCCCATCCTGTCATCACCGAAATTTGAGCCTCAGCTGCCATTTTTCTTTCTCAGGATCATCTTTTGTCCCAAAAGCGTATCCAGAACCGTCTAACCCTTTTCCGCTTACCATCATTTTCCAGCGCGGGGGTTCGGCTCCAACGGCGCGAGGCGTTTTCGGGATCTTTACCGTAAACACAGCCTGATCTGTGGGTGTGTTTATTCCGCGCTCGCATTTCAGGGTGCGGTGCGATGATTGTTACTCCACCAGTGTGTTGCTAAGGGTCTCCGAAGCCCCCTCGCCCAACACAAGGCAACATGTGCCAGTCCTATTGCGGTCTCTACGGGGCTCTTGGCTCCAGATGAGAAGCATTATGGTTTTAGAGCAACTCTGGTGGGGGAGGGGTCGGGGCTGCGGTGGTAGATGTGTCATATGGAACGTGGATTGCTCCAGGGAGTTTTTTTTTTTATTCCAAAAGCAGCATTGAGTCAGAAAAGGGAATGTTATGTGGATTATAGATAATAAAAACAGCAGTGCGAAAAGAAACATGTCAAGCAGAACAAAATGACGCCGACGCCAAACATTGTTTTCTTTTGTGTCACTTGATACTGTACAACAACAAAAGATAGCAAAAATAATTTTTTACAGATCTGCAACTAAGAAACGCGGTGACTCAAGCTAAGATTCGATTTTCGTTTGCTCCAAATTTTGCGCTGATCTCAAAACCAAAACGATGCATCGTCGCCATCTACAGGGCTCTGTGTGTCATTACGGTGGTTTTCCAACCTTCGAATTTCACAGGCGAACTTACTCACCTCTCTACAAATCTGTCGTTACTTTGCAAGCCACGAAATTCGCAGGTCAACTTCATTTCACTGCGCAAATTTCTACCTAGAAGTGAATTATCGTCAATCAAACGGTATAAGCGGTGTTTCGCGGCGTGATTGATTTACGTGACAACGTGACATGAAGCTAACGTGCTTGACTGCATCACGCACCTGCAACACATTTCCCGAGCTCATCCTCTGTGTTGACTTCACAGTTGCCACGGAAACATGGCCGCCAAACGCATAGATCAAATGCAATTTTTATGCTGTACATTCGACAAAAGCACGACCATGAAACAGCTTCGGCTCGGAAGAAAACTATATTTTACGTCCTTGTCAGAGCTGGTTGAACTCAATATTTGGACTTCATTTTTTTTACAGATTGTCTATAAAGTCAGGATGCACCAAAGCGGACCAAAATGAACAGGAAGTCGGCCATTTTGCTTAAAAGACGCCAAGGTTACTGGAGACTGTAGTTGCGCCAGGTCCCCCTCAATTATTCCTGTTTTTATTTCCATTTAATTTTTGGAGCCATGTCGCTCTGCGTCAGCTGCATCACATTGAAAAACAAAAGTCTCTTTTCACAACTGCGTGAGCTACCACTTGCTCGTCATCCTTTTTTTTTTTTTTTTACTTCACCGCTGCACATTAATTCACTGACTTGATTTACTGGTCGGTTTTGCTTTGTGTGTCGCAGCCAATATGGCCATTACAGCAAATCATTCAAATGAATTTTTTTACATCGCTCACTTGGTTTGTGTGAAGTCCGTCCTGCTCGTTTGTCCCGCTCAAGAGAATGGAACGCTTAGCTGTCATTGTTGATGGAAGCGAACATCATGGTTACAAGTGTCTTTAGGGACCAACAATAAACCAGCACATGTTTATATTTGGCTTTTGTTGTGTCCCCTGCTGTGTAAAGTATTCTTGCACAGATTCCATAATTTGTGTGTCTTTTGTGAATTGGCAAAAATATACTCATACACTAAATATTTTTTTTCCGTCCTCTTCTATGAACTCATTTGTAAACAGTGTTGTTGTGTCATAGCTTGAAATAGCAACAGTGGCGTATCTGATGTTCATTACGAAGTAGATCAACTCCATATTTTATTCCGTTTGCGGTTTGTGTCACAATAATCGTGTCCATGTCGTTTATAATATTTTAAACAGATAGTAGGAGCCAAATGAATATTTCAGGGGGCCTAATAGTGATACCTGTGGCGCTCCACTTGATGTTGCACTCTGATTTACCCAATGCGAAAGGTTGTTATGTCATACTACGATCAAAATTGAAAATAAATATTGGCTGCAGTTAGTTGCTGCATATTTACCAGATGTAAATAATGTAATGATTGACATCTCGTTTTGAAGAAAAGACCTAGAGTTCGCATTCGAAGAGCATCTGGCTTGGATTAATTCTGACTGGGTTCAATTTAAAAGGATTTTCTACCCCCAAAAAAACATTTATTATTGACTTTATTGTTTATTTGGTTACAGTTCCACTTTGCGGTTTTGGGAAATAGACTTTAAACATTCGCCAGGCTGTCATTCTGCTGCATTGGAGTATGCAGTCATGTTAGCCGTTTATGCTAACGTTTTCTTTGTTATTCTGTGTGTAAGGTGCCGATGTCATGGATCAAATTATCCGACAAAAAAGCCGCAATGGCCATGTGAAGGGTCAACAAAACGAGACACCTGAAATTCAAATCCCATGGAGCTATATGTTAAAATCAAACGGCAAGCTGTAGACAAATGAATCCCGAGTTCATCGTCAAGCTTTTGATGTCCCGTGTGAAAAAAAAAAACCCCACTTGTGCCTGTTAGCCGCTAGCTTGAAAAATGATTGGAAAAACGGTCACCGTTCGTCGCCGGCCAAGAGAAAAAATATGATTTTCCATGAATCAAGGTTGTCTCCTCCAAGAGCTCACTTTCTTCCACATGATGACAACACCACCTGGAGCTCAGCTTGTCTACCTGCAACCTCTCCCCCCCCCCCCCCCCCCCTGCACGCCACAAATTCCTCCAAAACCCCAAAACAACAAGTCCTTCAAGTTGTCTTTGTCAGCATTCAAGAATCTTCCGTGCGGTTTGGAGCTGTTCTTTAATGAAGTACAATTAAGAAGTGAAGCTAATGAAAAATAGAAACCCATCGAGTTGATGACTCCCCCCCCCCCCCCCCCCCCCCCCCCCCCCCCCACTAATAGGAGCCATATGCCTCCTCGGGTAAAAAGTCTCTTTGTTGAGTGAATTAACGCCTCGGCAAGTTTGAGATTTTGCCAACGTGTGTGTAAATCAGTGAAATGAGTGGTCGCCGATGTGTTTATTGGGCACCAACACATCAAATAGACCACATTACACGTCGTGATACGCTCTTCACAGACTTTTAAACAATGGCGGCGAATCACAATCGGAGAAGCTGCAAAAAAAAAATCAACTCCAGATGAGATTGGAATCGATAGGTGATGTGACAGTTTCACAATGTTTTTCCCCTGAAGTCTCACCGCCTCCCCTAAGTTCTTTTTTGGAGGCGAGAACGAAAAAAGGTGTGGGGGGTGGAAAAAAAAAAAATCTCCCTCTCGTTCCCTGAGAGCCTAACAGGGTCCCCGTGCCGCTCCAGCTCTCTCGGGTTGACGGCTTGTGATGAAATCCAGATGGTGTTGGAGCGAGCACCGGGACAACTAGAGCAAAAAGCGAGGAGAGCGAGGAGATGAGCTTGTGATGGATTGAGGTCAGGATGGAGTTGGGAGCGTCGTTTCCTGACCTCACCTCTCTCTTCCTCTTTGACACTTCTTCATTTGCAGGACGTTTTAATTGCGTTGTGGATTTTGGTGGACTGTCAGTCATGCATAAACTATATAACAAAATTGTTTTGTTTTTTTTTAATTGGGGGGACGTGCAGGACCATGCACGGCGTGGACTTGCTTCTTCTCCTCTGCTTCCTGCTCAGCCTGGCCTACTCGCTTAACCCGAGAGACCCCAATGTGTGCAGCCTGTGGGAGAGGTGAGGCCCGCTCTGCTACTGCCGCTGTCATAAACGTGAAAGCATAACTTTCTCATAACGCCGCGTGACATGATGGAGAGGACGGAGGAGCAAGGATCACCACTTAGAATGTTAGATCACTTTCTCGGCCTTTTTTAGCTCCTTGTTTGGTGAATTCCAAGCCGACAAGTCAAGAGACTGAAGTGAACCGATAAAAAAACGGGTGAAACGATGCTATGTTAGCTTAGCATCCTGATTTATTTTGGCTACTTCCTGTGTGTCACTTTTTGATTTCCATCGTGTGTTTCGTTTCTTCCATTTAGCTTCACCACCTCCGTCAAGGAGTCCTACTCGCATCCTTACGACCACATGACCGAAGAACCCTGCTCGGACCCTCGGAGTAACTACAGATGTCCCAGACACAGGTACCAGAAATGTTGTCAATGTAGCTCAGTGCTTTTGATCGTTAGCACAGAAGGTTGATCCCATTGTTGTTCTTCATTCAGGATCACCTACAAGACAGCTTACAGGCAAGCGGTCAAGACGGACTACCGCAAACGCTACCAGTGCTGCCCGGGCTACTACGAGAGCCGCGACAAATGCGTCCGTAAGTGAAAATGAATTTTGGTTTCATCACAAGGGAATAGAGTGGCCATTTCGCGGCGCCAGTGTGTCTACTGAAAAGCCGAACTGGCTTGCACAACTGCACCTTGATGGTAAAGTAAACATCGTTAACTAGTTTAAAGCTACTTAACAGCTGGAGCCAACTCTTCACTTTAATTTTTTTACCCTCATGCTCAGCCTTTTAAAGCAACACACATTCAAAGTCACAAATACTACAGTGTAGATTGTTAGAATAGTGACCCCTGGTGGACATAAATAATACCTGTGAGGCTCAAAAAGGTGAAAAGTGTAATATCATTTTTGTTCTTTGGAATGTTTTGACTAAAATTTCTTATTTTATTAAGAGTAAGACAGATGGAAACGGTTTCAAACTGGGAAGAAAAAGCAATATGTCTTCTTTAAATATGTTTTTAAATAGATACCGCTCATTTTTGCTACTATAGCCAGTTTTAAATAGTGGTAGACGAAACTGTTATTGGAGAGTTCAAAAGTAATTTTTAAAGAAAGCCTTCCTGACACAAGATGCTCACTTGGCTTTTCTTCTGCTCGGTCAACATAAAGCACTTTCTTCAAAATGAAAGGTTTGGGTTCCATGCGGCCGCTCGCTATTTGTACTGGCTGCAGCCGTGTCGCAAAAAGCCCCAAAACGTTCCCATCAAGGAAATTTCTCTTCAGATTTCAGTTGACTGGAAGGATTTCTCCAGATTTTCCACCGTTTGACTTCAATTAAGCAACTCGACGTGAAGAGATAATGCGAGAAAATTACCGGGTTCACACCTTTTACTTAGGCCGTGCATCCTTTTTGTACTTTTGGAGGAAGTTAATATATTTATTTAATTTTATTTTGGAGTACCTTAATATTTTTATTTTATTTTCCATCTTATTTTATTTTATTTTATCTCTTTTTTTTTTTTATTTTTCTTTCTCCTAATTGCATAATTAATAAAAAATGCCGATGTGCTTCGAGAATTCGGTGAAACAAAATAATTGAGTCTTCCTAAACGTTTGAAGGCATATTAGTCTCTTATTGTCCGTTTCTATTTGTGGCTCTGTGTGTGATTATAGTACACGTTGCCTCACGCTGAGTCCTGCGGTAGCTTTTATAAATGGACTGCAACGAGATCAAACGTGGGCAAAGAAAATAATACCTTTTAGTCACTGGAACGCAACTTGATGACATTTCCGTCTACATTGTCATTATTTGCCTTTCATCTCCTCCGCAGCTCGCTGCACCAAGGAGTGCGTTCATGGCCGCTGCCTGGCTCCGGACCGCTGTCAGTGCGAGGGAGGCTGGCGAGGCGACGACTGCTCCAGCGGTATGGAAATTTCCACAAAAAAAAAAAATCTCTACCGTTTAATCCCAAACTGCTAATGTGAGTGACAGCATGCATAAACATTCAACATTAATTAGCAGCAGCGACACAACAAGTAGCGACGTCCCTGCGTCAAGCTAAGCGGCTCGGGGCCATGACAAACACCAGGCTGGTCCCAGATGGAAACGGCATATTGAAGTCGTGAAAGAAGCTTTAGAAGTCTGTAACGCCTCATAAATATTAATCATATGAATTATTCATAAATAATTTGTTGTTTCGTGAGGGGACCTAATAGGGATCCCTGGTGCACACCGTTATAAAATAGTCTACTTATAACAACACCTCAGTAAAAAAAATTATTGGGGTGTTTCGGAATTAAGGAAAATGTTTTATTATAAATATTTTATTAATATTTATTATTAATTACTCAAACGTCAGGGGTTCGAGTAAGGATCCCTGTGTGATGCCGCTCAACAAGCCTCTATGTAAATTACGGTTTTAAGCGCACGTCCACTCTCGCTTTAGTAAAGTTCCAAAACAAGTTTGAAAATCGCTTTGCTATTTTATTTTTTTGCTCTACTCTGACATGCATGAATGAGATACTCACATATTTTGTTCAGGACGTCAGCAAAACACGGCCGAATTGTTTTTCTTTAATCAAGAGTGAAAGCAGAACTTCATATCATTGGCCTGAGTGGCGATTTTCCACCGCCTGGGTCAAAAGTACGCCACTTTATTATTGTTTTTTCCCTGTGCAGCAGAGAGAGAGAGAGAATTAGCTTTAACGGCTAGCAGTTGCTGTCTTGACAGAGGAAACGGAAAAAATGAGCCCACACTCTCATTTTCACAGTTTCTCCATCTCGCCTTTTGCTCCCTCTGTACCCTTTCCCCTTCATTCTTTTTTTTTTTTTTAAACCTTTTTTTTTTTTTTTTGCTTCCTTCCTTTCTGCTTCTTTTTCTCTTTCGGAGAACAGTCTGAATGCGGAGTTATCGAAGTGGGTGAAATTGGAGGAGAGGACTTTTTGAGGTTTGCAAGTAAGCTATGAAGAAGGATGGAAAAAGATGGGGGATGAAAAAAAAAAAATTATTGGACGGTATGGAGACCCTGCCTCGTGCGTAAAATGATACAAACTAATGTTAGGAAGCGACTAATTGTTTTCTACCTGGGGGTCATCTCTTCAAATCACATTCGCATAATTAAAATATCATCATAAATGACTTTAGCGACGTTAGCGTAACGCAGAAGCTGGTTTTGAAGAAGCTTCCAAAATGCACTCCTGTGGTTTGGATGTTTGCGCTCCAGAGAGATATTACAGGAAAATGCGTATCAGAATCGCTACGTCGGTGGAAAAATGATGAATCTTGTGTGAAATATTAATCGTGGGATTTTTGTTTTTCCATTTTGGGGTTTTAAGAATCAATATAGTCTTTGAAGCTTTCTGACGTCATCAAAACCAGAAAAAAAAATGAATCATCAGCATAAATGCTTTGCAGATGGATGGATTATCTTCTTCCCTCTTGTTTTTTGGTTGTTTTTATCTTGTTTTGACGATTTTTACGATCTCGTGGACGTGTTAATTCATTTCATTGGTGTACTTAAGAATCACTGCACAAGTACCACTTCTACTTTTCTTTTTTTTATTCTCGTGAGTCACCTCAGTAAATCTGCATGCTTGTGTAAACACAATGGTCTCCACCAGCTGAGTTTCTCATTACTCAACATGACAGAGTTGAGCCAAGCCCCCCCCCTCCACCCCCTTCTTCTGCCGATCCATTCAGACGAGAAGAAGCAATAACGTTGGCCGCATAAACACTGGCAGGGCAGCTCGCTTCGAGCCAAATTTGGATCGAGTAGAAACTATTTTAGGAGCTCGTAGCTGCCCTATAGCAACAACAACAAAAAAATGTAAGGAGTGACCCAAGCCTCAATTCAGATTACGGAGTGATTTAAAAATAACATCCACAGAGGTCAACATGAAATCGTGTTATGTGACTGACGCCCATCCGTCAGTGACATCATCGGACGCTCTGGGAAATTCAAACCCTGTGTGAAAGTCCACTTCTGGATAAAACAAAGACCATCTTTTGTGAGCTCCATGCAAATCTCCCCTCGATAATTTGAATCTCTGGGGTGGTAAAACGACACCCCAGTGTTTGGATGACAGGAGTTGAGGGTGGGGCTTGCAAAACCACAATTGGTGCAAGAGTGTTCTGTTCTTCATTTATATGCGGCTAAACACACTCAATGTTTTTTGACAGTCTTTAAATCTTTTTTTTTGATGATGTCATCATCCAATGTTACCACACAACGCTAAACGCATTTACCGTAAGGTGACTGTTGTTATGAATGGTTGGAAATGTATTAAGTGCCAGAGTTGAGGGAGGTCTTTAAAAATAACTTTTTCCCTACGTCCTGCAAACGCCTAATGTTGGACTGTATGTCGAGTTTTACCGGAAAAATGCTCAAATGTTCCTCAAACTGTTTCCACCAAAAATAGTGAGCGGCATTTCTTGATAAAATAAAGAATTCTCATTTAGGGACACCCAAAGTATTTAGGTCCAACCCTTGATGGATGGGGTGTTACAAAAAAGCAGATGGCCTAGTTGCTATCCTTGTGGGACACCATAAGAATGTGAACGTGATGAGTCAAATCCAAACAAGTAAATAAAAGACTCATTTGTATGAAATATTATACGACCCAAGCGAAACGATAAACAACGACTTGACGATATTACAAGATGCCAGGCAAACTGTTTTTCTCCCCTCAGCCTGCGAAGACAAACGTTGGGGTCCGGGCTGCGGACAGCAATGCAACTGCAAGAACGGCGCCCTGTGCGACCCGGTCAAAGGAATGTGTCAGTGCCCGCCGGGTTTCGTCGGACGCCAATGCGAGGAGGCGTGTCCCGATGGAACTTTTGGAAAGGACTGCCAGCAGAAATGCAAGTGTGGGACTGGAGGATCCTGCAATAAAGCCAGCGGGGAGTGCACGTGTCGGGATGGCTTCACTGGCACTTTGTAAGTATTTCAGGAAACAGATTCTTAACCGTGACCTGGCTGAATAGGAAAGTAGTAATTGGTGTCAATGAAGCATTTTGATTGTATGTCAACTTTAGCTTGGGTTGTTAGCGGAGAGTCTTGTGCATTTCTGATACATTTTATACTAAGCTTTTTTATATTTTATTATTTTATTTTTATTATATTATCATTATTTTATATATTTATATTTTAGACTTTTATTTTTAAAGGATATATTGTAAGATGAGTTTAAAATATGAATGTGTTCTAAATTATTCAAGGACATCATTTGTGGTGTATTTATAATTTAAACTATTAATATAGACATTTCAGACAAGTGTCCCTCACTTATGTTTTTTTGCTTATGTGAGACTCGCTGAAGGTTCAGAGACACACCTGCATAATGCTGACAGAAATTATTGGATGCAATTTTTAGTTGCGAGAAGCCATGCTCCAGAAAATGTCCGGCTCGATGTCCGTGTCAAAATGGCGGCATCTGTCGGGGTAAAGGGATCTGTGCCTGCCCTCCTGGATGGATGGTGAGTAAAACTGCACACATTCTGTACATACATTGAAACAAAAAATAAAATAAATGTAACCTTTTTATTTTGGCTCTCAAGAACTGAATTCAAAAGTGAGTGAGAAAAGATCAAATTGTTAGCGAGCCCTTCTCCTTTACCATGATAATTCATCCACCTCACAGGCCTGCCTTTGTCTGCCTTATAGGGTTCTGTTTGCACGGAGCGCTGTCCCGAGGGACGCTACGGACCCAACTGCGCCGAAGAATGCATATGCCACAATCGCGGCAAATGCGACCCCGAGACGGGACAGTGCAAGTGTGCCGAAGGCTACACCGGGAACAGGTGCGTACTTGTTAAGAGCCCAGATTAAGTTACCTTGTTGGAAATCACAGAGCTGAATAAATAAGAAATTGTATTTTAAAAAATGTGTTTTGCTCAGATGCAACGAGGAATGCGCGGTGGGCTCTTACGGTCAGGACTGCGAAGGAGCGTGCGACTGCGCAAACGGCGCTCGCTGCTACAACATCGACGGTGGCTGCCTGTGCGAACCGGGCTTCAGCGGGCCCAGCTGCAAGGACAGAATGTGCCCGCACGGAAAATACGGCATGCACTGCGAACGCTCGTGTCTCTGCCAGGACAAAAACACGCTCAGGTGAGTTGAGGAATAAAGTTGAGTTGAATTGAGTTGACGCAAATCACACAAGTCGACAAATCTGGTTCGGATAAAACCGCTTCTATGCTGGTGTTCGTGCGAAAGTCAGTAGAGGCCACGACACTGTTTGGGAGTTTGCAGGGAAATAGCGCCCCCTGGCAACCCCCAAAAATTGGAGCTTAGCTGTGCCGTTATGTCAGTGTCTACACTTTTTTCAACTTCTGGGTTTGATTTAAATGTAATTCTAATTATAATCAGGAAAGCAAAAATTGACTAATTATTTTTTAAATGAATATATTAAACATTTTGATTTTAAATGAAATTACATTAAATTAAAGTAAATTAAATTGTAATAAATGAAATGTTGTAAATCAAATTTAGATTAAATAAATGCAATTTTTAATCCTAAAAACAAGTGTTTGGTATTTCTAATTCTGTTTACAAAATAAAAATTCTGCAATTATATTCACAAGTTTTTTTAAAGCCCAACAAGAACAAGAAAATATTGTATGTCTAAAAGAACTCATGTAAAATGACACAATTGTGTCTACCTGACAGCTGCCACCCGATGAAAGGCGAGTGCACGTGCCAGGCGGGTTGGGCCGGGCTGCACTGCAACGAAACCTGCGCCCACGGTTTCTACGGCGACGGATGCCTCGAGCCCTGCTTGTGCGTTAATGGCGGCGTGTGCCACGGTGCCACCGGACTATGCCAGTGTGGCCCGGGATTCACGGTCAGCCATCATCCGTTTTTCTGTAGCGATGTGCTATGATGTAATTTGGATTTCTTTTTCCCCCCCCACAGGGTGTTCACTGTGAGAGTCCATGCAAAAGCGGCACCTACGGCAAGAACTGCTCTCTGGAATGTTCCTGCAAGAACTTTGTGGACTGCTCGCCCATCGACGGTGCTTGTTTCTGCAAAGAAGGTGAAGGTTCTTCACACACGTAGCTGATGAATCCCCTGCCGTCAATCTCATGGTTTAATGTCTTCAGGCTGGCGAGGAACCGATTGCTCCGTCCCGTGCTCGGAGGGAACCTGGGGCCGCGGATGCAACGGCACCTGTCAGTGCGCTAACGGAGCAAAGTGTAACCCTGTGGACGGATCCTGCACTTGCACGGCAGGCTGGCAGGGGGCGCACTGCGACCAGTCGTGCCCGGTGAGCTTTTTGCCACACTGACCATTGATGAACTCTGCCTAGCAACAAGTGACCACATAGCGTCATGGCCAAGTCACGCTTCTCCACTGATGTATATTCTTACTGTACAAAATGTTACTACAATTTCCTTGGAAGGCTTTTCGTTGCCATGGTGACACCATTGAAGCATTTTGTCTGGCGCTGGTCCAATTAAGAGCCTGCAGAGGCTGTCCTGACTAGCTTTGGTTCCTACTCGCAGATGGGCTCGTTTGGGCCGGGCTGCCTGAAGAGATGCGACTGCGTCAATGCTGACGGTTGCCAGGCAACCACAGGGGAGTGCCACTGTCTGCCAGGCTGGTGGGGTCAGTGCCCTTTTTTTTTTTTTTTCAATCAATACAGTATCATTAATAAACACATTTATGAGCTAGTGTAGCTCTCTTTTGAGATGTATTAATGAAAGAATATATTTAATATTTTTGGTTATACTTTGCAGTGGTGTATAACTGTATTGCAGTTTTTAATTATTATTAAATGCAATACAATAATGATAACTGACTTGCCCCTTGTCTTTGTTAGGGCCACGTTGCAGTGAACCGTGCTCCGAAGGCCTGTGGGGGCGCCATTGCAACCAGACCTGCTTCAAGCACTGCCCCAACAGCGAGACGTGCCTGCGGGAAACGGGAGCGTGCGTGTGCCGCCCGGGCTTCTGGGGCGTCACCTGTCAGAACAGTGAGTGTCGCCGAGTGACTCTCGATGGCGACGGCAGTCCCCGGCTGACTCGTCTCCCTCCGCCTTCCTCAGAATGCAGATCGGGGACGTACGGTGAGCAGTGCGACCAGTCCTGCCCGTCTTGTGGCCAGTCGTACCGCTGCCACCATGTGACCGGGGAGTGCGACTGCCTTCCGGGTTACACCGGAGATGATTGCCATCAAGGTGCATTTTTTTAGAAATGAATGGTGACCTCCAAGGTCAAGGTTCATCAAATGTGTGTTCACGTTGTGTTTTGCGTGCATTCGCTGCAGTTTGTCCATCTGGCTACTACGGCAAGGGTTGTTCTGAAGTTTGCGTCAGCTGCGCCAACAACGCCACGTGCAACCACCGCGACGGCCAATGTCAATGTCTTCCCGGCTGGACCGCCACAGACTGTTCCATACGTCAGCACCAATTTATTATTTTCATATTGATCCTTTACATCTTTTATTGTTTATTAAAAATATATATTTTGGGTTTCCAGCTTGCAGCGCGGGACGTTTTGGATCTTTTTGCTCCCAAACTTGCTCCTGTCCCACCAACGTCCTGTGCGACCGCGTCACGGGAGAATGTCTGTGCGACAACGCTGATTGTCAACAAGGTACGCACGATTTTTAAATTGAAGAAGGATTTGAGAATCCCCGCGGAAGTCTCACTTGATCCACTATTTGCTTTCAGAAACGTCTGAGCCCGGCAGCGTGATGGTCCCGCTGCCCCCAGGCGAGAAGGAATCATGGGCGGCTATCAGCGGCGTGGTGGCGCTGGTCATCTTGGTGGTTCTGCTGCTGGTTCTCCTGCTGCTCTACCGACGCCAGCAGAAGCTCAAGCACAACAACACGCCCACCGTCTCCTTCTCCACCAGTCGCACCGTCAACTCCGAGTACGCCGTTCCAGGTAAGTCGTGGCGATTTTTTTTTGCGTTTTAAGTTTTAGATCACTCCTGATTTGTATTGTTTGTGTGTAGATATGGCTCCCAACTACCAGCACTACTACTCCAACCCCAGCTACCACACCCTTCAGGACAACCGTCCACCGCTGCCTCACCTTCCTAACAACCACGACCGCACCATCAAGGTGACCGTCACCTTACACTTTGCTCCTTCGAAGTCACCCTTTGCCCCCTTTTCTGACCCCCCCCTTTTTTTTTTTTTGTAGAACACAAACAAGCAGTTGTTCTGCAGCATGAAGAACACGGAACGGGAGAGGCGCGGGCTTTTTGGCGTGGAGAGCAACGCGACGCTGCCAGCCGACTGGAAACATCACGAAGGTCGCAATAAGGAGCCAGGTCAGATCAGATTTCACCATGACCTCAAAGAATGGAAAAAAAATCTGAAAATTTGGCCTGGCCAGTCCCTTAGCCAGCTTTACAGTAAAAGTCTAGTGAGGTACAGATGTAACTTCCACCGCTGCCTACCTTCAGTTAGGTTTTCAAAGTCAGCAGAAGAGAAGAAGTTTGATTTATTTTTGTGGTCTGTTGGATGTGAATCAATCGTCTTGTTATTGTATTGCCAAGTCTTCTTTTATTGGCCATAAAACAACTTTGACAGTATTTCCTCTAGGCAGAGTCAAAAAGACTTGTTCAACATGGACGTATAAAAACAATAAAATAGCATTTTATAAGATCTCTTTCCCGAATAAAAGGAATTGTTGGTGTTCACAGGGGCGTTTGGGATTGATCGGAGTTACAGCTACAGCGCCAGCCTTGGAAAATATTTCAACAAAGGTTGGTCTAATGTTCTCACTGCAGTTAGCACTAACGACTCACTTACACACTCTAGAGGTGAAAGGTAGTACTGCAAGACTTAAAAACCACCCCAGTTCCCCCCCAAATTCTTTTTTATTTTGTGGGAAAAAAACAAGAATTGAAAACGAATAAATGCTTTATCCAGAGAAGAACAATAAAAATTCTTTTAACACATTACAATCATAGAAGTTGATATTTTTAAATCCACATTAATATAAAAAAATTAGGCTTCAATTTGTGTTTTTGTGGTGATCTCCTTGTTGCTGAATCCTGCAATGAATTGTTAATTGTTGGTCCAGAACTCACAGAGGTGGCAGGGATGGCGAGCAGCAGTTCCCTGAATAGCGAGAACGTTTATGCCACCATCAAGGATCTTCCAGGACCCCCCTTCTGCCCCCCTGAAAGCAGCTATATGGAGATGAAGGCGGCTGTCCCCCGAGGGCGAGCGTACACCCAGAGCGGACCCCCGCCTCCTCCGCCCCCACCCTTCAGCACCGCCTCTCTACGACGACGTAAGCGACAACCACGGCAAATGATATAGCAGAAGTCTACACACCCCCAGTTCAAATGGAATTTATGATATGTAATGATGGAAATTATGAAGACTTGCCTACTCGAACATCTGAACTTGAAATGGTGGCAGGTGTGTGTGCTGACTGCCGTTGGTTTTGTTTTCTGCAGAACGTCAGCATTCAGTTGGCCATGCCCCCCTGGAGGACCCGCTGGGCCACTACGACCTCCCGGTCAACAGCCACATCCCAAGCCACTATGACCTGCCGCCCCTCCGCCGGCCCCCTTCGCCTGAGAGAACGCCGCGCTGACCCCCCGTCGTTGATGGAAACGCAAGCGAGGCTCCCGAAGCGCCCTCCGAGACGGCGTACGATCCCCCCGCCACCCGGGGGAGGACGCTGGTTTTTCACGACTGGTGAAGAGACGCCATGTTCATGTGGGCCGCCGCCTGAGGAGAGGGACTCAGGACGGGATAATGACTTGAAAAGGACGTCAACTTTGGCTGGTTTCCTAAAGTTATTCGCGATGTAATGATGCACTTTAGCAATTTTTTTTTAATTTGCTCGCTAATTAACGTGGTTTTTCCACAAGCTGCACGTCAATGAAAACAAAAAATGCCTTGTTTTAGACAGTAAGAGTTTAGTATTCTGGAAGCATCTTTTTTCTTCAGCTTTTAAGTGCGAGTTTTCCTCTTCCCAGTAGTGTTGGCTCGTGAGTGAATGACTTTTTTCAGTTAACGAGTGAACGAATCATTCGGGGTTTTTTTTCAGTTCATATGACTTCAACCAGTAGGTGTCAGTAGTGCGCATTGAAGCTGGTGCCACCTCGCCGTAAAGCAAAACAAAGAAGAAAATGACGTCACTTCCCGGTCACAAACGAGTCATGAGTTGCATTTCACGTTTACCAACAGAACGGGTCAATGAGTGAGTGATTTGCATATCCAGTTCATCGCGAGAACAGATCAGTGAGGGAACGAGTTAATGGGTGAACTGCCTTCCCGTGCATCATCGGATCAGTCAGTGAACGTGTTGCGTCTCCTGGCGTGAACTATGTAAGCCAGAATGTAGATTTACGATTTGCCAAGGAAAGAAAGAACCACCACTTCTTTTATGCACGTTTTCTCCAAGCTAACGGCTACCTTTATTGCATAAAGGGATGCGCCGTTTGTTATGTGTAACAACGGGGAGATTATGCTTCTCATTGGATAATCTTGATTTTATAACACTTAAAATAATGTGTATGCATATATGCGCCGAAATATTGTTATCCAATATATCTACTGCAATTTCACATTAGATTGCTGGTTTGAAATTTACCTTTATTGTTTTAAAAAACATTAAAACCTGTTAAAACTTGTCTGGTGTTTTACTTTTTTTATATTTTGGGGCATAAGGGCGTGTCCAAGTGACGTCACAGATCAACCAGCCAATCAGAAAGTGGGGATTTCCAAGGGGGCGCGTTCCAATATGTGACCCTAATTAAACACACCTGCGTGAAAAGTTTTAGCCACTTTCACGTTCAAAAGGAGCTAAAAGTTTTCACGCACCTGCACTTAACGAGGGAATCACCCGGACACTCCATTAGGTACACCGCCATTTTCAAGTGTACCTAATAACAGGCCACATTATTAGGGAAATATCATGGTCAAAGGTCACAGGTCTCAAGCTCTAGTCCTCGGGCCGCGTTCCAACATGTTTTCCAAGTGACCCTCGTTAAGTGCAGGTGCGTGAAAACTTTTAGCCACTTTCACGGTCAAAAGGAGCTAAAAGTTTTCACGCACCTGCACTTAACGAGGGAATCACTCGGACACTCCATTAGGTACACCGCCATTTTCAAGTGTACCTAATAACAGGCCACTTTATTAGGGAAATATCATGGTCAAAGGTCACAGGTCTCAAGCTCTAGTCCTCGGGCCGCGTTCCATGTTTTCCAAGTGACCCTCGTTAAGTGCAGGTGCGTGAAAACTTTTAGCCACTTTCACGTCCAAAAGAAGCTAAAAGTTTTCACGCACCTGCACTTAACGAGGGAATCACTCGGACACTTCATTAGGTACACCGCCATTTTCAAGTGTACCTAATAACAGGCCACTTTATTAGGGAAATATCATGGTCAAAGGCCACAGGTCTCAAGCTCTAGTCCTCGGGCCGCGTTCCAACATGTTTTCCAACTGACCCTCGTTAAGTGCAGGTGCGTGAAAACTTTTAGCCACTTTCACGTCCAAAAGAAGCTAAAAGTTTTCACGCACCTGCACTTAACGAGGGAACCACTCGGACACTCCATTAGGTACACCGCCATTTTCAAGTGTACCTAATAACTGGCCACTTTATTAGGGAAATATCATGGTCAAAGGTCACAGGTCTCAAGCTGTAGTCCTCGGGCCGCGTTCCAACATGTTTTCCAAGTGACCCTCGTTAAGTGCAGGTGCGTGAAAACTTTTAGCCACTTTCACGTCCAAAAGAAGCTAAAAGTTTTCACGCACCTGCACTTAACGAGGGAACCACTCGGACACTCCATTAGGTACACCGCCATTTTCAAGTGTACCTAATAACTGGCCACTTTATTAGGGAAATATCATGGTCAAAGGTCACAGGTCTCAAGCTCTAGTCCTCGGGCCGCGTTCCAACATGTTTTCCAAGTGACCCTCGTTAAGTGCAGGTGCGTGAAAACTTTTAGCCACTTTCACGGTCAAAAGGAGCTAAAAGTTTTCACGCACCTGCACTTAACGAGGGAATCACTCGGACACTCCATTAGGTACACCGCCATTTTCAAGTGTCCCTCATAACAGGCCACTTTGTGAAATAATGAATATATTTATAAAGAAACGACAACATTGTCTTATTTTTACATGTTTATTTGGAAAAGAAGCACAAAAATAATCCAATATTGAACAATATGGCTTTGAAGACAGACATGATATCTCCAAACAGCGAGCATTTCCTTTGGCAGATTTCCAACTCATCCAAAATGTTTGAATTGACAGCATTTGTTACACACCAACTGTTAACTAGAAATCTTTGGAGAGAACTTGAAGGCACTTTTGGGCAACAAAATATCACCAGAAAAGCAACAGAAAAATAAAGCCATCAAGTATTTTCCAATAAGCGCTTGGCTATGCTTTCTTTGGCTGACAAGCTGCTCGTTTACAGTACAGATGTTCCATCAATGCAAAAAAAAAAATTGTAGGAAAAGGCGTTTTAAAAAAGCCAGCAAAAAAGCATCAAGTCATATGACAGAATGATCAATGATTGCGCAACAACTGTAAATGCTCAAATGTGGCACCAGGCACAAGGACCAAAAATCACCAAGATTTGGTGAAAATAGTCAGGCTGGGAAATTGAAAAAAGTGACTCTGCAAACTAGAAGAAATTAAGAAACTGTTCATCCAGGCGCAATTATAAATACAAAAATATAAGAAAAATAATTGGTTTGTTTGTAATCATGATTGAGTAGTCAGAAGCTAAAAGGTCAAACGAGCCTCATTGGCTTCACTTTCTTAGGAAAGTATATTAATGTCCGCACATGTATCATTAGCCATAATTGTTCATTGAATAAAACAAAAATGTTTATTCTACTCTAACCAAGTTATAAACCGTAACGTGGGACAAACGGACGGTTTTAATGGGGCTCACCATCTGTGCGTGTTGACATTTGACAGCATTAAACGTGAACCGAGTGATGCGTGTGTTAGCATTAGCATAAGCGTTGCACATGCAGGAAGTGGATACATCAGCAAGCAAGCTCCTGTGACCTTCAAGCAACCTTCTAAGCAGCAGAATAGTTGATAGATACAAAAAGAAAAAAAAAAAAATTGGATGGTAATGAAGAAGAAAGAAAAAACATCCCTGCGATGACTAATGATTGCGCAAGTGGAGGCAGTGCCAAGTCTGCTTTCACATGAGCACGCAGTTCTCAGGCTTGACGCGACTCTGGAAGGACAAAGAGCAAACCATAGTATTACAACAAAAATATTTGCACACAGGAAAAAAAATATAGCTTACTAAAATATGAAATATGAATTTTCAGATGAGTAAAGAAAATTGAAATATGTCAAGATTTGATAAAATTACCCTTTTAAAAAAATATATATTTTTTTTAAATTTTTTATTTGATGTGCATTGTCATCACGAGAAAAATAAAGCGTTAAAATACTGAAATGGCAATAAAATGCCAGAGAATACATTTTATAAAAAAAAAAAAAAAAAAAAAAAAAATCTGAATTGCATGAGAATAAAGATGTTCACCTTACAAAACTCTGGATTTCATAATAAGCGGGTGTTACCTGTCTGGGCAGGTTGCCGGCCACAAAAAAGGAATGTCCCACGAGGCCTTCGGGCCCGCCGCTGCCGCCGCCGTGGCTTCCGTGGCTCCCGTGTCCGCGGTCCGACGTCTGGCCGCACGAGTCGCAGATGACCGTGCGGCTGCGGAGGTTGTACTCGTTCTCACCGCTAGTGCTGTGTGCTCCCTGCGGGGGGCAGCAGAGTGCGCTCACAGTTGCGCATTCAACTTCACCGTGTTGAAGAAGCGGAGGAGGAAGATGTTACCATATCGTCTTCATCCTCCTGGAAGAGGGTGCGGGTCACTTTTCTGCTGGCCATTTCCTGGTGGTGAAGAGGACAAAAGTCTTTATAGCCTTAAAAGCCTAACCCTAGTTTGAAACCCTAACTATTAACCTCTCCAGCAGCACTGATGAGAATGGTCTGCAGGATGTCGCCGGTGCCCCAAGAGTCCTGACTCTTCCACACCAGATCTGACGGGGGGGCGTGGGTTCCGCCGCCCGACGCGGCCCAAACCTATGCAAAAAAAAGTTCACGCTCACACTTGGAATCAACAATCGGCCTTTTTTTGTTGTTTTAGTCATTAAACTTACGGTGACTGTGGCTCCAGCTTTCAAGGTGTACTTGTGAGGGAACTTGTAGACAATGGCGTCGCCGTCGCCAACTTGTCTCTTCAACTGCCAGCCGGCCAGTAATTGGTCCTGTCGGGGGAGATGCTAATTAGCATAGCGTATTCCCAAAATCTTTGAGGATTTGGGCCGCTCACCTCGTCGCTTTTGTTGCTAAGCCTGACAAACTTCCCATCCTGGTCCACCTCGTCCACGGTGACGCGGCCGCTGGCTGCGGCATGCTGGACGACGCGCGTCTTGGTGACGGTGCCGCCGGCCGCCGCCACACTGGACGTGTCGCTGTCGTTGTCGTTGAGACGACGCTTCTTGGAGACGCCGGAGGACGTGCGGCTGCTGGAGGCGACGGCGGGCGTGGCGTGAAGCAGGCGGGTGTGGCTGTGGGACGAGCCCGAGGTACGCGTCACCGACACTCGGCCCGTCTGAGGGCTGGGCGACAGCTGCAACCTGAAGGAGGGGGCGGAGTCACTTTTAATTTGTTTTTTAGAGCAAACTGGTGTGTTTGCAATCACCTCTCCTCCTCGCCCTCCAACAGTTTCCTGTAGGCGTAGATCTCCATGTCCAGGGTGAGTTTGATGTCGAGGAGCTCCTGGTACTCGTCCAGTTGCTGCTGCAGGCGGGCTTGCATGCTGGCCATTTCGCGATCCTTGTCTTCCATTCTGCGCCGCATCATGTCACGCTCCCGGCTCAGCATCTCCTCCAGCTCGCGCACCTTCGACTCGCTCTGGGACAGCTGGCCAGGGAAACATTTGATTCAAAAGTGGTACCATAACTTTTTTATTTTTTCCATGCAAACCTGTTTCTGCAGCTGGCTGAGCTGAGCTGACAAACCCTCCACACGAATGCGCGTCTGCTGGAGCTCTTCGTGCGCGGCGCCAACCATGTGGGTGTTTCGGTCGGCCGACTGCCGGGCATTCTCCAACTGACCAAAACCACGAAGGTTAGCGACTGTCATTGTGTGAGATCGTATTGAAACTATTTCCTAAAAGCTTGGACAGTAGGTGGCGCCGTGGTGCAGTTTACCTTGGAGTTATAAGTCTTCTCCAGCTCAGCTTTGTACAGTGCCACCTGCTCCTCATGTTGAGCCCTCAGGTCAGTCAAAGCCTCCGCCAGTTTACTCTCAAACTCCATCTGCCGCCCGCTGTCGATCTCCACCATGCGAGACTCATGACGACGCTTGGACTCGCGGATTTCCTGCGACACAAAATGTGTATTGGTCAGACATTGCGCAAACAGCAAGCTGGCGGATGATTGTCCAGAAGCTGGCACCTCATTGTAGAGGTTCTTCTGGAACTCCAGCTCTTCTTTCACTGTCTGCAAGCGGTTCTCAGCATCCACCCGACGAAGCATCTCGTCTTGAAGCTGACGACGGGCGTCTGCCAGGGCACCTTCCAACTGAGGGGGAACCGCAAGACTTAAGTAGATGTCTTAAAAATGTCATTCATAAAACAAGCCACTAGGTGGAGCAATCGAGCCACTTTATCTTCATTCAGCATCCACCAGCGCTCAGAGCATAAAATGTGTGCTGTTGGTTTTTGTCTTTACCTTGGCAATCTGAGCTTTGAGCTCCTTGAGCTCGTGCTCCAAGGCGCGCTTCTCCCCGAGGGACGTATTCAGGGCGGCATCTTTGGAGTTAAGCAGAGCCTCCAGGTCCCGGAGGCGGATCAGAGCCGCGTCCAGGTCAGACTCCTTCTTGCTGTTCCTGCCCAACACATCAAGATGTCACACGTGGATGTTATGTTTGCTGCTTATAATCATTTTACAATTTTTGGCAACTATTTTCACAAAATGCATGGGGTTGCTACCGTAACACATTTTTTTTTCTCCTCCAAATCATGTGCTTGCTTTAAACCGCATGACCTAAATCACAGAGCAATTTTTTTTTAACACATCGCCATCAACACGCTGCAATTAGCCTTAAATTAGACAGTAAGTGCCCATAAAAATCCAACTCGTCGGTGAGGAGAAGTCATGTTTCCAGCATGTGTGCACACTGATAGCAGGAAAGAACACGGAAACAAGCTCTCTGTAATTCCATTTGCTCCGAGGGGAAATTGTTCATTGTATCTTATTAGCGTGACTTAGCGTGGCTTTAATAAACAGTGCCGACGTGGCTAGGAGCTAATGACGCTAAGCTTTTAAATGATATGCTAAATGCTACCACAGCTTGATTGTTTTAATGCGTTTGCTGACAAAATGGTTGCAAGCTATTCGCTGTATTTAGCATTTTTTAAACCCGTAAGGAAGTCATTTGCCATATGGAAGAGCCCATTTTTGGAGGTGGCTGAAGATTTTAACCCGAGTGACACCGTTTGGAGGGGAGAACACAAAGTGGGGAAAGAATAAAAGATGAGAAATGTGAGGAGGAGGAATGTGTTGGCTCTTCTCCCGGTCTCAGCGATGACTCAGAGGCAGCCTTGCTATCTTTGTCCACCGCGCCAGCCACAAATGACGCTCGCCACCAGTCAAAAAAAAAAAAAAAAAAAAAAAAAAAAAAGAGAACTTCCTGCTTTCCCCTTTGCCCGCCCGCTTCGACCAAGTTTGCTTTGGTGTTGCCAGGGCAACCCTGACCTCAGCAGGATGCAACCTGAAAATTGTCATTTCTACACCACGATATAAAAAGTGAAGAAAATCTCTTGAAATCTTTCTTTAAAAAAAAAAAGTATTTTTTTTTCCCCAAAGCTGAATGTACAATTTATGACAATTATATAAACAAAAAATTTGAAGAACTATAAATCTACAGAACCTGCTCGTCTTGCCTCACACCAACCAACTTGAACAAATCATGATGATGTTTTTATTTTGATGGAAGAGACCATTTGCAACAAGATGGTCAACCAGCCGCCACCTCATGCTTGGACAGCTGGACCAAGGCGGCACAGAGCCGTCTTGTTGGCGCCATTTTGCTTGTGAGCAGCTGCCCACCAGGGCCAAGCTGCAATTGGATGGAAGCATCACAAGCTATTCATCTCATTCACATCTGGTCAGCATGTGCATGTGGGATTTTCCAATGGGGTTACCATCTAAACATAGAACCAAGTTTTTTTTCCACATTTCTATCAACTCTTTGGAACAATAACAGCTCATGTCTACTTAGGCCTCTGACGGGGAAGGCAGTAACATGACCACGGCTTGTGTGTGGAGGACAATGAGCAGCATTGTGCATGTATGCAAAATGTTTCCAGTTTCAAACAACCACCGCACGTCAGATGCTCCACAAGCTGCGATGGAGTTGCTGCAGGGGGAAGCCGAGTGGGTAGAGGGTGAGCTACCGAGGGGATAGCGGGTAGAGGGTGTGGCGAAGAGTGTGTGGAGCTGCTGAAAAAGAAAAGGAGGAAAGCTCGAGGAGAAAAGAGGCGGTGCGACGCCTTTTGTTTGGTTCGTCGCCACGAGAACCTCAACTTCAGCATTTGTATGCAAACACGAGAACTTGGCAAACACTGTGGCTCAGTGTGTGTGCGTGTGCGTGTGTAATACGAGGCCCCATTGTGCCAGTCCCGTGTCGTTTTGCAACGATTCGAATGAGTCACAAGTTCTGACTCGTTTTTCACATTCATTATCACCACCATCTCTTTTTAGTTTTCATATAACACATAAGATGTTAATTAAAACGAACTGAATTCAACACGCAGGAGCCGCACCAGCCCGGGAAAAAATATATTTTTTTTACGAGGCTTTCCTGCCATTGTCCGACTAAAGTGGAATTAGATTATTTTAATTAGCTTACACTTCCTCATGCAGGTTAGTAAAAATAAAAAAAAAATCCTACAAAAAAAAGTTACCAAGCGATCCAAGCATTTAAAAAATACATTTGGTTCAAACTAAAACGCTATTCCATGTTACATAAGAAGCCACACTGAGTGGAAACGCACCAGCTTATGACCCACGGTCCACTGGGAACATTTTATCCGCCATCTTACAATAATTTACGGTGACTCACAAAGAGGGCTGAGCTGACTCCAAACTTCCATGGAAACTTCTATAAACTCTTTCAAGCACATACACACACACACAATATAAACTATCCTGCCAAGAACTTCACTCGTCACCACGTTGTGGCGTCGAATCTCCTCATTTATCCTAGAAAAAAAAAAAAGTCTATTGGCAACATCTGCCATACATTTCCACAGTAGACAACAATACCTTACTGTTCGCTTTAATAGGAACAAGAAGACAACGCCGGCCTCACGCTCACTGAGAAATGATCAAACGTGTTAAATGGGTTCAAGATTTTTTTTCCAATTGACAGAATGTTCACAAGAGCTACAAATTAAACTTTGTTTTTACACTCTTCACATTGAAGCTTGTCCAGCCATGACATGTTCACAAATGGTGTTCACACCCTAAAGCCGCGCCCGGAAACCTCCGCCCTACCAACGATCAGTTAACAGAGCAGCTAAATCCTTCTTGGTGATTGTCAAATGATAAGATAAGTTGTGTACGTGGACTCTTATTTATAAACAGGGTGGAGGCCAATCAATGTCATAGTCCACGATTATGACAGGACCTTTCAAAAACGAAACGCCTTGTAAACAAAAAGTATTCTTAGTGAATATAATAAACCAACATTGCTCAAATAAGTCATGGATAAAACAATGTAATATTACAAACTTTTAATTAAAAAATTAATGTAAAAAATAAATTATTTAAATATTTAAAACTAATTAAAAAAATAATTATTTAAAAATTTAAAAAGTAAATATAGTGTGCAAAAAAATCTAAAAAATCATAAATACTTAATTTGTTAATAAAATTAAAAAGCAATCAACTGCAGAAAAAGCTGACAATTATTTGTATATATTGAGCCTCATCAGCACTCCTCTCCTTCCTTATTTCCATATGTTACAACTTTCAATGAGGAACCGTTGGCACCAGTAACGTGAGCTTCTGTCTGGAAGGGGGGGGGGGGGGCGTGCTGTATGTGTTCTCTTCAGTAGTACTCCATTAACTCCTTCTATTCAGAGGAACACACACTTTCCAATTCACTCATAAAGCCACTCATTCCAAACGTAAACCAATCAAAGTGTGAGTCACTGCTCAATCACCAGGGAAGTCCAAGGTTTCCCGGTCGCCATGACAACCCAACACAAAGCAGCCCAAGGCCTTGCGGGCTGACACATGAGGTGGTTTCGGGTCACAAGTGCCCATCTCGTGTCACAGGACCGACGCTGATCATTTTGCCGTGACAGCGACCACCCGCTAGAAATACAAAGCGGCTTAAAAACACACACAAAAATGCTTGACTGTACTATATTTAGCAGCAGTTTCCCTTTTGGACCTCCACCCTCCTTTCACTACTCAAAGACATTCCTGAGATGCCAGCGCTACCTGTGGCATCCTGGACAACAATCCGGTACAAAGTCACCCGCAGGAGACATTCATTTGACGACATCCTGACAGATCTCCAGATCTCCATCAGCCTAATGATTTTGAGACCTCCCACAAAATGTTGAAGAACAAGTCCAAGGTTTCTTACCTGGCTTTGAGCTCCTTGTAATCTTCCTTGACCTTGCCCAGCTCCAGCTGCAGACGAGCCCGTTCCCTGGCCACCTGGTCCAGAGTCTTGCGGGCGTCGGCCAACTCTGCCTCGTAGGCCGCCTTGATGCCGCTGAGGTCTCGGCTGACGAGCGACTCGGATTCGGTGATGCGCAGACGCAGTCCCGCGTTCTCGGTCTCCAACGAGCGCACCTTGTCGATGTAGACGGCCAGGCGGTCGTTGAGGTTGCACAGGTCTTCTTTCTCCTGCAGGCGAGTGATTCGTGCCGGCGAGGTGGCGCCGCGCGTGCTGCGTCTCTGGCTTGAAGTTTCCATGGCGATGGCGGCGAGGGATTCGGATCAGGATGGTCACTGCGGGGACGACAAGGGACGTCATGTAAACGCACGCACAGTATGAACCATTGTTACATTGACATTGGAATTTTTTTTTTTCTTTTTTTAGTAGTAGTAAAAACTTTCCACCGGCCTCCTGATCCAATTCAATTATACGCCGCCAGTGCTTGTTATTCTTCCATTTTACAACCTCTATTATTTTCATGAGGAAGGCTGGACGCATTTCCTGGCTCATTCCCACCAGAACAAGCATCCATCTGCATGAGACTTCCTGTTCAACCAGGCCTGGTCAAACTTTTGACAGATTTCAGATTTTTTAAAAATTTTAAACGGAGAGGTGGGCCAGGTAATTGAGTTGCCAGAGTGTTGACTTTGTAAATAGCACGGCACACATATTAGGACTCTCCTTGGAGCAATGAAATATTTAGTGAAACGAAAACGATGCCAAGTGGTGCAGGTTGTAAATGAAAACCAGTAGGACAGCCATTCAAGTGACGGACGACAAGGTAAGAAATGGCAGCTTCTAATTAAAACAGCAGACGTACTGTAGGCTACCGGATATTCAGCATCGTCTGCTAGCAGGCAAACATGGTTGTCATGTCGTACGTTTTCAGGACAAAAGGCATTTTATTGAGTTTTAAATGTAAAATGTACATTTAGTTGTTTTACTAAAGGGAACTGCAGTTTTTAGGTCATTTGAATTCATTCAAATTCATTCAAATTCATTCACCAGTCAACAGCAAGCTAGCTCTGCACTTAATTTATCGGAACCCACGTCACTCACCAATCCAAGTCCCGCCTCTTAAAGCCGTACACACTCAAAAGTCACAGATACTACAGTAGAACGTGAGGATAGCAACCCTGAGAGGACAAAAAAATAAAATAAAATACCTGCACCTCACATGTGCATACTATTGTTAAAAAAATGCTAAATCAATTCTAAACTCATTACTTGAATCACAATTGTATATGCTTTTTTTAAAATAATTTTCTTTTACCAATATTTCAAATAAATGTGATCATACTTTGGACCCTGCAGTGCAACCACGGCAAAAGAGCACATTTTGGCACACTCACATCAGAGCTATCACCATTTCGCACCAGGACACCCACTGCCGGGAAAAGTCCATTCGGAGGGGCTCCTACGTGGGCTGCCAAACTTTTGCCACCCACGCAGCCCCACTGACATGTGCACGCACACGCCCACATGAGCAGCAAAGTCAGGAGCTCTCTCCACACTCTCTCAAAGTATAAAAGTGCTCATTAATACATCAAATAATATCAAAGTGCTCATTTACACTCTTCACACATGTGGGGAGCTTTTAACCGGCGCCTACTTCACCAATGATCCTGGTTTTTTTCCTCTCTACCCCCCGCCTAAAAGTTGTTCCTGACCTCTCCCGGGCCACATGAACACTAAAAAGGAAGGAAAAGACAGAGAATTTGAGACCTTACCTCTTCAGAGCTGCAAATGTGGGCAGAAGATTGCTCGACGTGTGTGTGTCGAGGAGGAGGAGAAAAAGAAGAAGACGAGTGCTCGCTTACTGGTTATGCGAGAGTGTGTGTGTGCATACTTCTGTGTGTATGTGTGTGTGAGTCTACGCCTGGAAAACTAGACTGCTTTCCGGCTTGTAGGAAAGCAGGGTGGGACGGAGGGAGGGAGGGAGGGAGGCAACAAGGAGGAGTCAGGCGAGACTGTGTGTGTGTATAGTTGTGCAGCTGTTGAGCTTTATCTGCGCTCACCCAGATAGCGCACTGCACTCAGACATCTCAGTAGACGTCGTGACACTTCGCCGCCCCCTACTGAAAGTCTGCAAATGACCCACTTTACCGTGGGGGGATACATCCCGGACCCACCTGGGACAGGTGGAAAATCTGTGATACACAGAGAAACCAAAATATCCAAATGGTCTAATAAACATCTGCTAGCTTAATGCTAAACGTACGATGCAAAACGCTTCGGATGATGGTAAAGTATATTTAGTCACGGTGTCCCACAGGGATCTTTATTAGGACCCCTTTTATGTTTTATATCACCAAATAGTTCCTCTAAAAATAAATCTGTAACAAATACAGAACAAATATTTGTGTGACATGCAGTACATTATACAGTATCTTAATGTATTCAATTAAATGTAAATATAAAAACTAGCCACAACATTAGGTACACATGCTTCTGTTGTTATCGATCTAAAAAAATAAATAATCCTCACTTCTTTAAGGACATCCTCTTTACAGAATCCTTGAGAATGAGCTCCTGGTGATCCACTGAATCCGGAAACAAAGGGTGAAAAAAAAATCCGGTCATCTGGGATATTCCAATGATAGATCCAGTCATTCACGGGTGAGCTCTTCAAATGTCTCAATGAAGAGATTTGGCTTTTACTTTTATATGCGTGCTCTCTGGGTGGAGTTAATGGAACCATGGAGATGGAGAGGATACAAGAACTTGCATACACGTCTGCGCGTGTGCTTAAATATGGACTAAGACGGTGCGTCCTGGTTTGGTCTGGTGGTGGTGGTGGTGGCAGGCCTAGTGGAAAGCAGCAGTCACAATTTTAAACAACCTCCTCCTTCTTTTTTCCCCCTTAGGCTTTCCATGGAAGTTCTACTGAATTACACAACAACAGTCTGGATTCTTAGATGATCATCAAACAGCCGAAATGTTGCTTCAAACCAAAATGGTCGACTTCCTGTTTAATTTTTGGCTTTTTTTTCCCGTGCATTTTTTTTTTTTTTTAGGTCCACTTGCCAAATGGACATTTCGCATCTGCTCCGTTCCTAAAGTAAACTGTCTCCTGCCCACGTTCGAGTTAAAAGCTCTAATAAGAGCATCGATGTGTCAAGCGAATGAGATGTAACACATCAGACGAGGCGAGATGCAAACGTGGGTCGGGCCTGCAACATTCCAAGCAGGCACACGCACAACACCAAAGGTGTGTCTGTCGACTGACTCACAACTCGCTCACACACACACTCACAGAGGAATGTCAACCTAAAATGTAAATGTGTGCTTGTAGAAGCGTAGAGAAAAAAAAAAAAGAGCCAGCGCCTCCCGCTCCAGTTTAGAAACCTGACTTCCCACTTCTTTTTTTTTTTTTTTTTAAACAAAGGCGCTGGGAACAAAAGTACAGCAATGAACATTCCTGGCAGGAGCTAACAAAGTACAAATATTTTATTGTACTAATAATGGCTATGCTATACCTCTGAGTATTTATTTTTGGAATGATTTTAACTCCCTGCATTTGAAAACTTGAATTTTTTAAAATAGGTTCATTACATTCTCAACCGTGAGTGAAATTTTGTCGTTCAGAATATTTCTGACACCTCTGACATTCTCATTTGAGTAACATAAAGCTCGTTGTTCACATGTGAATGAGTCAAACCAAATGTATGTCTTTCTAGCGAAGTCTTGTTATGATAGCAACGCACATACAATAGTCAACACGCAAGCAGAGTGACGTGCACGTTATCATTGCAATGTCATTTTCCCTTCCTGGGTGGGGCTGCTAAAATTGAGGGAAGCTCCCAAATCCTCTAATATTGATTTGAATGCTTTATGGGGGTTTACAATCAAATTCTGGTATTAATAGGCAAAAGTATGGATCAAAAGGAACTTTTTGAGCGCGCATATAATTGTTGTTTCACCTGAGGGAGGAAGGTGAGACAGTGTAAACACTCAATGTGTACATTGGGTTTGACGGGCGACGTCTCAATGAAAATGATGATTGATGTCACAAACTGCACGAAAAGAAAACGACCTTTCACATGGATCCAGTTTTGACATAAATTAATGGGATCAAATTAAAATTGTTAAAGCATAGCTCATATACAAAAGACATAATAGTTTCAGTTCAAGTAAATGTTATTTTATAATTGTTTTAGTTTTGATATGAGTTATTTTTGTGAATGTTTTATTTCTAATAGAATTATAGAGTTCATTTAGATAATTTTATTTAGCTTATTTTTATTTTCTACATTTCATGAAATTATTTGTTTTCTTTAGTTACCTTTAGATTTTTTCTTTGCATTTAATTTTTATTTCTGTCGTTTAATTTTGACATTACAGTATTTTTTATCTCATTACATTCATTCAGTCACATTTATTGACGCCCTTTTTCATTTTATTGAATTGCAGGTGCCTCTGTAGCGCCCTCTGCCGATGTTAAAACAACTCACAGTCCTGTTAAAAAGTCACATAGCGCTCTCTAGCGGCGGGTGAGGAGTCCAACTACAGTATGTGCTTTCTCATGAAAGGGTCGCAGAGTTCATGACGTCACCAAACATAACAACGTCGTAATTTATAGCAATAGCAAACACCGAATATCCCCCCCACGTTCCAAACCGGAAATCTTACCTGACTTTTCTCGAATCTTCCTCAGGGTCGTTTTGCAATCTGGCGTTCTTTCCACGCGTGTTTTACGTCCACGCGTCCAACGAGAGCAACGCCGCAATGGGCACAACACTGTCACATAACAGGAATTAGCAGACACGCCTGAGAGAAAAAAAAAAATCCACGTGTTAAATCCAGGCAAGAAAAAGAAGCCGCGTTGGTGCACACTGGCTGCAAATCTGAAAACACACACGCAAAGAGTTTGTGTGTGTGTGAGTGAGTGTGTGTCGGGGGAGTGGGCCTGCTCGCTTGCTTTGCTTAATTGCACAGTGCCACCTGGCGGACGTAATTTGGGGGCGGGGAACAGGTGCAGTATTTATGCGGACGTTTCCGCATTTTTATTTTTTTATATTCTGGATGTGGAATAAATGCACAAATTATTCCGCATCAAGAATATACAATTGAAATTTAAGTAACAAGTGAAAGTAATTATTTTATATGCGTGTATTTCTTATATTTTAGACTTGTACGGTGTTTTCTTATCATTTTATTGAATAATGTAGTAGTAAATGTAGGGAGTAAAAGTATTCAGAAAAACAGCCTACATACCTGAAAAATCCATATTGAAAAATAATATTTTTCCTTTTTTATTTCCACCTATGTAACATTAACATTACGTCTAAATATATTACAGTGTGTGTGTGTGGGCGCATGTGTTTGTTGTCAGTGATGTCACCCGGATGAGGTCATCAGCATCCT
Source organism: Syngnathus scovelli (assembly GCF_024217435.2). NCBI lineage: Eukaryota > Metazoa > Chordata > Actinopteri > Syngnathiformes > Syngnathidae > Syngnathus > Syngnathus scovelli. The sequence goes on from NC_090855.1 coordinate 2,596,673, forward strand.
GGAAGCAAGCATTGAGGTGAGGAGCCTTCATCATCTTTACTTTGATTGGGGGCAATGGAGGGAGAGAAGAGGATTGGATGAGGGGAGTGGTGTGTGTGTGTGTGTGTGTGTGTGGGGGGGGGGTGCTCGAGGTGGCAGTGACCTAATAGCCGCAAAAAGCAATGAAGTCATCCAGCCTGACTCATATTCCCACATGACAGCAACATCAGCTCTAGTGTGGACAAACAAAACATTTTTTTGGAGGATGTTTTTCTACAAGTGTCATTATTATTATTATTATTATTTTTTATTATGAGTTTTTAGAATAACTTTGATTTTTTTGTCAAATTTAACGATTTTTTTTTCATATTCCATCACTTGAAGCAGGTTTTTTTTTTGCATTAAATGCCGAGTGTCCTCAAGATCCGTCCGCTCGATTCTATTGCACATTTGTGTGTGGAACAAAACATTGCAGCCAGATTCAATGGAACAATGCCAAAAAGTGCTGACTTAGCAAAAATAAACATCTCGCCGTTAAACTGCAAATGTAATCAGCGGTTACAAAAATACTAAATGCAATATTTAATATATTTACAAATGTATTTACTAATGATAAAATCCAAATATGTTTGTTTTTCTTTTTATTGTTTTTGTTTTTATTTACTTGAAATGGGTCAATGTGGCAGGCCACATAATTGCGGGGTTTAACGGCCCTCTATGGGGCTTTTCAAATGGATCTAAAGCAATAAAAAATGACAGAGAAAGTCTTTTTATAGCACCATCATTCTCACTGTTTAAGGTGTGAGAGAATAAATATTCAGGTTGCACCTTTATTTAAAAAAAATATTTAAGGCATTATATTATTATTATGGATTTTTTTTCAATTTGCACTCAGCCCCAAAAATCTGAAATAGAAGCTTGCCGAATCCCGAGCTGAGTTCTTTGTTGCAGGCAGCCTGACATCATCGGCCTGTTGAGCACGTGCTGCTTGGTGAGTCTCTTTGTGTAGCACGCGTCTTTTTACAAGAAAAGAAAAAAAGAAAAAGAAAGAAAAATAACATGTGCTGGTGGACATTCAAAAGACACACTTTGCTGCACATCTTAACTCGCATCTGTCTTTCCGCGTGGATCATCACGATCGTCTACGATAGCGGACAAAGAAAGGGCCTCCTGTGTGTGTGTGTGTGTGTGCGCGCAAATGTGGGGAGGCACAGTAACCCAAAGATGCCTTTCATCATCAGAGACGGGGGGGGAGGAAAGGACAGTGGGGACCACTCTGACGGCCAGATGGTCCCAATCAGTAACATGACCTCACTTGTACTTTCACAAGTATCCTGTAACTCACGCACGCACACACATAAAACCCTTTGAGCAATTATTCCATATCCTTGATAAAGATAGACCGACTCAAGTACGACATTTTTCAAAACATCACTCTTGGCCTAATAGAAAACAAATAAAATGTACTTGCTGACAACTGAGTTCCATTTCTGAAGTCGGTTGTAACCACTCCCACAGCGGCGCAGCCCTCCCTTTCATTCGTCTGAGATATGCCCACATGCTGAGGAGGATTTACACCGGTCATGAAAGTAAGGCCTGTAAAGTTGTTCTGGTGGTGGAAAAAAATTCTAGTCCTTCCTATTTGTGCTACTACTGGGTTGGATTGTTTTACTGGTGAGGACAAAGCGGACTAGTATGTGGACCACAAGATAGATATCGGGAGGAGGGGGGTTGAATGGTTTTGTAGTTCTACTATTAGGCCAAAAATTGCACTAGTAGTGTGTTACTAGTAAGACACCCTTGTAGTCAAGGCAGAAACCTGATCATGGATCTCCGTATTGATCGGGTCTCTCCTGTCCCGGCGGACCCTCCTTTTCCTCCTAATGGAGTCACGCGACCTCTCGGACAAACGACACTACGCTCATGCAGCAGCGTCCATTCCCGGAGTTTAAGGATTGGGGGCAGAATGGGTGGGATCACCAACCCCCCCCCCCGTCCCTCCCGCCTTCTCCCACACGCGCTGCGACTCCATGCATCACGCCATTGCGCTCTCCTGCTTCTAGAAGAACGGGTCATGGGGGTTGCTTTAATCCCAGCCTGACACCAGCACACGCACACAGGCCTTTCCCTGATTGGCTCCGCCCCGCCCCCCCCCCATTGAGACACCTGCTCTATATTGATACGGTTTATTTACTCGGAATATTGGCACAAAATGAGTTTGAATGTAAACAAACAACGGCCGTTTTTCTAACTGACAAGTTTGTCTCTTTCAAGTGTGAATTGTTTTCATAATATGGTGATGCAAATGTGTAAAATAAGTCATTAAAATATTGTTTTTTTGTCTGCCTTTCTGGAAGCTAATTGTGTGTTTAGCTGGAAAACTTTGTAAAGCAAACAGTGTGTGGCAAAACACCTTGAATGCCACAAGAGGATTGTCAAGTGAAATTTAATGGCCATGTAAAGATAAAGAAAGAATTCCTTTGGACGGAATTTTCTCCCAACGTGGGAACGCACGATCACACATTCCTGCCCTGGAGAATTGTTCCTCATCCTTCTTTTTCTTTTTAACAGCATGCTGCGCTGAGAGGAAAATCTTTTTTATTTAACGCGCGTGGAGATGGAAAACATTTTAGGGAAGAGGAGGAGGATGAAGAGGGAGGGAGCAAGGCTTGGGAGAGTGTCATATTGCTCATGCAGAGTTTGCCTTGTCATTCACATCCTTGTGCACACACATGGCCAACCTTGACTTTGACTCCCAGGAATAAAACAAAAAGGTGAAAAACCGCATGTACAGCTACTTTTGCCAGGAAAAACTGCACGTGCAAAATCTTTTTTTTGGGTAGGTTCGGGGGTGGGGGGCTGCTTTTGTGTGCTCCCACCAACATGCCGTCAGGCGTGGCTTGTGTGCGACATCTTGTTGGGGAGTCTGAAGCAACGGGTGCGCTTCTTTTGTTCACCGGCACGATTACTGCTGCTGCTGCAAAGCGTTTTTTTTCTTTCTTTTTTTTCCCTGTTTTTTAGGGAACTGGATGTACGGATGGCCGTGTGCGACCCCCTACTCGCCCCCGCCTCCTACATAGGGTCTGCAGTCTGCCAACTCCCATCCCCCTCGTATATATTATATAAATATATGTACAGACGCCGCCCACCCCCACCTCTCCTCGATGCCTCCCCCTCCCTCCCCCTGTGCCAGACACCCTGTAGTCTATACATAACATCCTCATGCGGAGACGACAACGTGGTGCCGCAAAGCGTGGCTACACGAGGTGGGCGTACACCCATCCCTCTATCGCCTCAACAAACCCACCATCTATCATCAGTAATTCTTACTATTAATCAAAAATAATAGTGCAAACACGAGGAGTGCCAAAGTTGACGTCATCCTTTACCATGAGCATGAAATCCAATTCTCCAATTTTTTTTTTAAACAGCAGATTAAGCAAACTAGAGAAGGAATAATACTGTGCATGTTTTTGTTTTGGGCATCCACCCCAACCCATTCATCCCCACGTTTTTAAAATTGATATTGTGATTCAAACAAAATGACGAGGACGTAAATGGACATCAGACGAGAATTCGTTATTTTGCACCACAAAAAAAAAAGGATTGTCCAAATAACAAAAAAAATTGGGGGGGGGGGGCGACCCCCTCCCCATTTACCCTCACTAATTATTAATTGTACTAAGTTCATTTTGTTTTTCCTTATTTAATCACTTCACAGGTTTCTTTTATATCAAACAAATGGTTTTAGGTTATTCACCTGACATGTTTCGGCGGTTTCTTCCGCCTTCATCAGAGTGATGATGAAGGCGGAAGAAACCGCCGAAACATGTCAGGTGAATAACCTAAAACCATTTGTTTGATATAAAAGAAACCTGTGAAGTGACTCACTAATTATTGTTTTAATTAAAGGAAACATGACGTCATCTTTTTCAGCACCTCGATTCTCTTGCTTGAGAGAACAAATGCTGATTGTCCATATATTAATACAGTACATGGTTCTTTTAAAGCATAACTATGAGGAGGGGAGCGGCTTGAAGGAGCCAGACTGGGTGGAGCGTCGCGCAGCAGCCACCCTCCTCCCCCCATCCACCCCGGCCCCCCCAGCCACCGGCAAGTCCGGCCCGGGAAAAGCGCGCAGACGCCGGCCTTGTTCTCCTCGCGTGTCCCGTCCGCCCCTGGAGCTCTCCAGCAAGCGTACTGGAAGTAGTAGTGTGGGAGTCCAGGGGGCGGAGTGGTGGAGGAGGGACGGGAGGGGGGGTCGGCTGGGTGGCTGGTGGGTCGATCTATGGGAGGGACTAGCGCAGAAAAAGAGGAGGGGGGGCCGGTGGAAGGAGGCGGCTGCGAGGAGGCAGTTTCTCTCTCCAGTCTCTTCCCCGTCGTCTTTGTCTCGCGCCACTCTTTTGTTTAGCCATGCCGAGCCTGCTGGTGCTCGCAGGGATCATGGAGAAAAACGGGGGCTACGGCGCCGATCTTGCCGGCTCCGGCTTCGGGGGCGAGGCGGGTCTGCTGGGTCCCCCCGACGACGACGAGGACGACTCCCGCGCCCTGAGGGTCGCGCTCGGCCAGCTGTCGCTCCTGGGGCTCGGCGAGGGCGAGGACGGTGGAGGAGGAGGTGGTGGAGGAGGTGGTGGAGGTAGTGTTGTTATCGGCGGCGGCGGTGGAGCTCCGACGTGCGGAGTGCAAGACCGGAGCAACAACAACAACAACCACCACAATAGTGGAGGAGGAGGAGGAATCGGGGGAATCGGTGGAATGGGAGGCGGAGGAGACGCGTCGATCCTCCAAGGCAAGAGCAAGTTGTGCGCCCTGTACGAGAGCTCGTCCGGGGAGCCCAAAGGACGCGGCTGCAACATCACCGAATGCGTCCCAGTGCCCAGCTCCGAGCATGTGGCCGAGATAGTGGGCAGGCAAGGTAATTCCATAACCGAAAAGAAAAAATGATGAAAAACAAGCATGCTTTCCTTGCAAACTTTTCTTGTTCCAATGTTACCTTTAACAAAGAAAAGGGAGTGGTGGTGGTGTTTTTTGGTACCCCCTCCCCTTATTCCTCCTTTTCCATGAGGCATCAGCCTCCCACTTTTCCTGCCTGCCTTACAAGTTCCATCATCACACAGGAGCTCTTTTTTTTAAATTATTTTTTAAATATTATTATTCTCCATATTTCCTCCCTTTTATGATTTGATCATCTGATCTGTTTTCTAAGCACTCGTGTAGTGAAGCCTCGAGTGTGGTGCACGATTCCACAATCCAACGCCATCAATGTCACCGGAGCGTTGGCTTCCTTTGTCGTCTGGGACGCGCCAGACTGTTCAAAAGGCAACGTGCTGTTGTGAGGAGGGCGGTGGGGGGAGGGTGGGTGACTGAGTGGGTGAAGGTTGGGGAGGCAGGGGGGGCTGGGAGTGGAGAGAAAGGAGCTCTGGATTCTGCCAGGTTCTGGCGGGGCTGATGTTTTGGGGGGCTTGTTTGTGCATGTGGCCCACTGACACATTAGGACAAAAGAAGGGAGCCAGCCAGGCAGTTAGCCAGCGTTGCCTCACCCTTTTCCCCATCTTGTGTTTGGAAAAGTTCAATTCACATCACATATTGAAATTTCCAGTCAGCATTTTTGTCCATTTCTGAACATTTATGAGGTTTGAATTTTCAGGGATGTATGACTGGTGCAAAACAGAAGTGATTAATATAAGCATTAAAATCAAATTCTGATGTTTTCCGCAATTTTAGACAATCATTTGATTAATTTCTTCAAGTACGATAGCACAAAAAGCTTAAAAATATTCCCCAAAAATGTCTACGACCTGTTTTGTCCAGGCCCTTTGCTTTTGTATGGTTGTCCAAAAGGTGGTATTAAAAAAAAATACCATTTTGATCAGTTTCTTGTTTGTACATTTTTGCAGATTGATTTTTTGACAAATGTAGCAACACGTCACGAACAAATTTTGACAAATTTCTTCAAGTACAAACGGGTCAACATATAAATTTGGTGTAATTGAAGGTGGAAATCAAAAGTTTAGTACAGTTTTAGGCTGAATATTTTTGCAAACTTTTCTACTGCATATTTAGAAAATTATACGTGTTGTGTTTCTCTATATTGCCAACTAGTGGCCCGGCATGCATATTACAACCCCCCCAAAAAAATCAACATTGCCACAACTAAAATCATAATGGTGGAACATCCATTTTTACACAGAATATTTACTACTAATTTATTCATAACATTGTAAATGAAGTAAAATGCAAATCAAGTGTACTCAAAGCGTTTAGTTACATTGCCATCTACTGGACTGGCACACATATTACAGTGTTTTCAGTTATTTTGTCATTGTCATAAAAATATTTTCAATCTTTACAAGGTTTGCAAAGGGGTGGAAAAATTTCCAGAAATGTTTCCAGCCATTTAAGAGTGTAAATTTTGGAAATATTACAAATTTGATTCTTTCATTGGTTGGTCAATTATGCTAAAATAAATTATCCAACCACTGTATATTTAAATTCCCTACTTTCAATGTTGTAAATTCCTGGTTTGAACTCCATTTAAATACATTTCCCATAAAGAATTTCCAAATGAAAATTCGCCAAATTTTACAAACCTTTTTATTAGTGTTATTGTATTACCTTTGGCATATTTCCCATTTCCCACCATTACAGATGAAGCATCTCGGGTGACTAAATTCTTGTTGTGTTTGATTAATCTCTGCCTCTGTAATTGTCTAATTGTGACACTCATTTGTACTGATTAAAAGGCGGCGTGGAGGAATGCGTTGCTCAGTGATCCTCCGCGACACCACCACGTCTATTAGCCTCGTTAAACCACCGGTGTGGCCGACGGGGGTTTGCCGATGTCGGGTTCGAATGAAACAAAAGAAAGTGTCCCTTCTACAAAGAGCTGGTTCCTTTAAGAAAGGCCGGACCGACTGGTCAATATCCAGGGCGCTGGCTCCCTCTGTTTCTCAATGGCCAGCTGCGTGGATGCATGAAAACATCCGGCTTGCCTCACCGCAACAAAATAAGTGTGAATATCTCCAGAAAGGAGCAAATGAACCAGGCGGAAAAAAAAAACAAGTTGCGAGTGGCCTCAAGTTCAAGGAGAGGTCAGAATTTGTAAGGATGACGGTGATGCTGCAAATAGATCTGCGCTGGTTCCTCAGGCCCACCACATCTGTAGTTAAAGAAGTGTTTGTTGGGAGACTTCTGTACAAAATTACTGAGAAAAACAGTCTTGCTTGCACATTTTTTTTCCAAATAAGAGGCCTTGCCTTTTATTTGTCACTCAGTGTGAAAGTTTACCGGAAAACAGATGGAAAACAAATTAAACATTGTATTATAAAGTGACAACCCACAGCAGTGTCTAATGAAACACTTCTAGCTTAATGCTAACAAAACATAGGAAATGCCATACACGGGCTAACGGAATTTAGCGTAGATGAGGCATTCATTGGAAATCTTCAAACACACACACACGGCGGAGCATAAACTGCTCAGTCAAAAGTGGTTCTACTAATGGTTCAGTTGGGACAGACCACTAACCAAATCCTGTTGCTGGAACTGATGAAGCCTTCTCAGATGATAGGCCAAATGTCTTCTAAGTCTTGTCCAGATGCATGAATGAGAACATCCACAAGCAGTTTGTAACTCGTCTGTGTGTCTGCAGGTTGCAAGATAAAAGCCTTACGGGCCAAGACCAACACCTACATCAAGACCCCTGTCCGAGGGGAGGAGCCCGTGTTCCTGATCACCGGCCGTAAGGAGGATGTGGCTCTGGCCCGTCGCGAGATCATCTCTGCCGCCGAGCACTTCTCCATGCTCAGGGCGTCGCGCAACAAGCTGGGGGTGTCTTTCAGCGGCTCCCCGCCGACCCCGCTCCCGGGCCAGACCACCATCCAGGTGAGGGTGCCGTACCGAGTGGTGGGTCTGGTGGTGGGCCCCAAAGGCTCCACCATCAAGCGCATCCAGCAGCAGACCTGCACGTACATCGTCACCCCAAGCCGGGACCGTGACCCTGTCTTCGAGATCACGGGCTCGCCGAGCAACGCCGAGCGAGCCCGCGAAGAGATCGAGGCGCACATCGCCTTCCGGACGGGAGGCCTGCACGACCACAACAACGAGAACGACTGCCTGGGCCCCAACGGCGGAAGCAGTCCGGCCGGGAGCAGCGGGAGCGGCGGCGGCGGTCTGGAGAGTCGACTCCAGCAAGTGTGGGGCCTCCAGGGGGGCCAGCGGAAACCTCTGACCAGCAGCTACCGCCAGAACTTCTCCGACGCCCTCGGGGGAGGAGGGAGCGGCGACAGCGTGGGGATCTACAATAAGGGCAACTTCTCCAGCTCCGGAGAGAAGCCGTGCTCCTTTTTCGGCTCGGAGGGCACCCAGAGCTGGGGCGACCCCGACTACCCCAAGCAGATGGCTTTCTACGCCCAGCAGCGATCCAAAAGCTTCGGCGGGCTCCCGCTGCCCCTCACTAGACTCTCGCCGGGGCTCCCGGAACCGCCGGCCAATTCGTCCGTCGGCGGCATGGCGTCGCCCCACGCGCAGGCTCGCCGCGCCCACAGCGAGCCCACCTCGGCCGGGGAGGGCGGCTTTCCCGGGCGGCTCCCCGTGCCGGACTCGCCGCCGGCCGTGCGGGACTGCATGACCTGCTTTGAGAGCAAAGTGACGGCCGCCCTGGTGCCGTGCGGCCACAACCTCTTCTGCATGGAGTGCGCTATCCGAATCTGTGAGCTCAACCACCCCGAGTGTCCCGTGTGCCACACGCAGGTTTCGCAGGCCATCCGAATATTCTCTTAAGGATCCCTTTTTAGCCAGTTGTGTGGTTCTCTTTTTCTTTTTTTCGGTCTCTCGTTTGTCGGTCGGCTAATTAGTTGCTCTTATTACGGTTGTTGTTATTATTCTTATTCCTATTATTGCGATACATTTTTCATTTTTCAGAAAAATTTTAAAACAATCAAGCAGCTATTTTAGAAGGCACTGCTTGCTTTACTAAAAAGTATAAGAGATATTTTTCAGTTTTTCTTTTATATACATATATATGCATATATATTTTATAAAAGTTTGGTTTATAAGAGAAGTATAGTACCTTTTCAGGTTTTGATTTTTTTTTCTGGTATTTTGTTTTTTTATGATGGGACTGCTGCTGTTATTCTTAAACACAGAATCACAGTGTAGGCCGACATAATGTGAACATTTTATTATTACTCCAATTTTTTTTGTATTATCACGTTACCATGAAGTGGGTTTATATGGGTGGAGGATGATTTAATTCACACCGCACCAAACAATCATCTCGGGTCTAAAAGAGGGTTGTCAATCAGACTTTTTTGAATCATTTTATTATGCTTTGACAGAAAATGTGAAAGGGTTTTAGTCAAAGCAATTCTTCCGTAGATTTTTTTGTTTAGGGGGAGGCATTACATTATTATTTGCCATTTTATCGGTGTCATTGTTCAGTGCATCGGCCCCCAAAATGTGCGAATCTCATTCGGGGCGGTGCATTGATTACACAAGGCTCGCTGTAATCTGCGGAAAAGATTCAGTGATGCTCGCCTTCACCCCGTAGCTCATAGGCCTGATTTTATTTGCCCAGGACCCCCCCAAAAGGAAAACCGCCTTTGAAACCGGACCAGTTGCCCCCCCCCTCCAAGCCACCTTCTCTTTGTCATTACTATTACATTCGTCACTAGACAATGTGAGCAAACCTCATGCAAATAAGACGATATTTTTTATTTTTTTTTTACATTTGGCGTCTGGCTGGAGCAGCTGTGTGGATATCTGGTCACCCCCGCCCCATGGTCCCCTTCTCTTACAGCGTGACCCTCCCTTGGATTGAGGAGCGTTATTGTGTGTGGACGCTCGGACAGCGGGGCCCGGCGGGCGCTCTTTCGATAATTAGGCAAATGGGCCGGTCCAGGTGCAGATCGGAGGGGAGACTCCAACCCCCCCACAGACAAGATTTGTAAACTGCACCATTGATGAAAAACATGTGGCCATGTTAAAAAAAATGGTCCTATCACATGAGGTGTAGCGTGACCCCCCCCCCTCTGCTTAGCCCCCTTATTAAACCCCGCCCCCCTCCCTCACACACACACGCACACCAACTGTGAAATTCAAAACAGGGTTTACGTGACAGATCCAAATAGGCCAACCCGACGACCCCTCCCTGGCTACTGTAAGGGACATCCAGCAGCTGCCCCTTCACTATGGACACTGAGGCCCCCAGCCAATGGGAGACCCCCCCAGCCTCCCTACTCCCCACCCTAGCTTGAATGAAATCAGACAATTGTAATTGGCAGGAAAGCGGAGGAAACGCCCCATTGAACCAGCACTCACTGAATCAAATTAAGCTCAAGCCCGAGCACGAAGGGCAGTGGGGGGGAGGGCAACGTAAGAAGGTGGGGGCTGTTGAATAAAAGGGAAGGCGTCTTGTTGGGTTGGGGGCGCCATCTAGGGGTGGGAATGTTAGAGTCCATATTATACCGAACAATACTGTCCCGATTATATGATAAAGCATGTATTGATAGCTATGATACATTATAATATTCACAGCACAATAATTACGCTATCTAATAAAACTTCCTAGCATTGGCGGAAGAATTTCGTCCGATTGCTCGCCCGTCTATGCTGCTTTCAAACACAAGGGGGCGTATTTACATGGTAGTACTTCAATGGGTGGAAGTCTTGCTAGCAAATGTCGGATTATCCATACTGTGATAATGGTGCAATGTATCACGATATCAATACATGTTTCTACGCCGAGAGAACATGAGGCTTGAAACTGTTTTAAAGGTATTGAGTATCGATCGCCAATGTCGGTGGATCGTTACTGAGAAGATGCAATGTCTTGCAATATCACTTCAGCTTGAGCCATCAAACTGTTTTAAAGGTATCAGGTATCAATACTTGGATGATGACGATACACTGTATCGCAATATCGATACTGCGGCTGATAACGAGAAAACCTGTATCGCCTCGGCTTGAGCCTTTAAACTGTTTTCAATTCCGTTTTTAAGGTATCGGGGTATCGATACCATATGTTGGTCTACTGATACTGTGATGTGATGTATCACGATATCGATATTTTCTCCCACCCCTAGAGGAGACATCTGGCCTTTTTAAAATTGTGTCCCAGCCACCCCCCGAAGCCCCTCCCACCCCACCCCTCCTTGTCCTCCTATTAAGAGCCAAACACAGAGCAAAGCATGTGGAACACTTAAAAATAAAAGTACCTTAAATTCTACGGAGAGTAGAAATAAAGAGTATCATTCTATGGAGAAATTGCACAGTCAACAAAAAAAAAATCTTAGTATTTTTGTTTTATGCCTTAATGTTACTTTTTTTGTTTATTCCAATAATGCCATTTAGGCTAACATGTTGGCCTTCCATTGCACCACCCCCTTAAAACAACTTTTCAAGTTAAAGAATGTGAATCACACTTGGCTTAGGAAGGGGTTCAGGAAATGACACCCTCAACCCGTCTGTTATGTCGCGGGTCAAATTGACCCATTTTAACACGAAAGAACAACATTAAAAGTCATTTTTGGGTATGAACAGACACATATTGGCTAGGAAATGTTTCTAACGCAGCTAATGATTTTTTTTGGTTTCGTTTCTGACCCTTCTGTCTCAATTACTTGTCACGAGTCAAATTGACCCAAGAACGTTATTGCTGTTCCTGAGCAACAAACAGCTGGGTTAAAAACACAATATACATATGAAGAGTTAAGCACCTTATTTACCAAGAAAAAAAAAAAACTGCGCATCTGATGAATACCAAACCGACCACTGATGGTGAAATATTTCCTAGAATTTAAGAAATGCACATAAGGATTCCCTATCATTTTTGTTTTACGTTGTATTTGTTGTTGCTATCACGACGAGAGAGGGATGCCGCCTCTTTATATAAGAGTATTCAAAGACTCTTTGTAAATAAATACACATTTATTTGCGCATTGGATGCCCTGCTTCCACAAAGCTTTTGGATTACTACGCCAATTTAGCACAGGAAAAAAAAAATATTATTATTATTATTATACGTTTTACCCATCACTTTTTGACGTAAATAATAGCCTATATGAGATAGATTCATATGTTTAACAAATATTATTTCAAGGGATTAACTTAGTAGTATATAAATTATCAGACGCTACTATGATATCATTTATGAAGCCTCTACTGTATAAATCCCAAATACGTAAAAGTTCCGATGAATTGTATGTGTAATAACAATAATAATGATAATAATAATAACCCCTGAATGAAGACACAAGTTTCTATGTACATTAAGATGAAGCAATAAACAGTAATATTCTATTCAGACTACTTTGACTATTAGCATATTAGCGTTTTGGTAGCTCGTCGCAGCTCTTTGATTAGTAAAAATGAAAATTAAAAAAAAAAAAAACAGGATAATTACTGTGCTCTTCAGGGTCTTTTTTTGCGTGATATGTTGAATATTAAGCACTCGTTTCAGGAGTTCTGAGCGGCACTGAGAAGACAAAAGTGGAAGCTAACAATGCTAATGGCACTAATGGGGGGCCTCTTAGCTTTTAGCGTAGCTTCCAAACTTCGCCTCTGCTTTGTATTACGGTCACATGTAGCCAAAGACCAACGTACGACCAGAGCCAACTTAGTAGTGTTATAAAAAGCGATATTGTGAAAGCAAATCTGTGAAAACATATCAGGTTTGGAACATCCCCACAATCGGGTCATGTGTGGGTCATAATCCCCAAAACAGGGGGCTGACAATTTTTAAAAGTTGACTTTGGCAATTTCCACTGCATGCTAGCAAGATATTGTACCGTATAGCTAAGAGTTATCCGCATACAAAAAGGCTTTACGACCTCAAAGCGAACGTGGGTTTTTCCCAAATGGTATACAGTATTGCAGCGTAGTTTAATCGAAAATAGACTTGTTAAGAAACGTGCGTAAGTTTCATTTGTGCAGCTCGGACCGGCCGGTATGAAATACTTTGGATTGAGACAGGAGCGACTTGAAAGGGGCGGAGATGACTCGCGGCGACATTGGAGTCGTTAATTTTTCCGTAGTATTATTTTTTACGATATTACGATTTTTTTCTGTTTTAGTCAAAATAGGAACTGTTGATGTTTTTTCTTGCTATGGAAATGGACTTATGCATTTATGTAGAATCCCTTTGAAGGAGTGATAGGAAATCCTTATTCTCAATGGATGCACTTAAGCAATTGTAACCAACTTTTTACGAAACTCGAGCAAGTAATGCATTTGAATGTACGAAGAAAACACTCAACCTAATGCACTCCTTAATTTGTTTTTCTTACAAGCTTTAAGTTTTTGTCGTTGTTTTTTGGGGAAAGAACTTGTGACGAGTTTTCAATATATTTGAGTTCTTCCGCATACATTTATAGAAACTAACTTAAAACCAGAAAGAAAAAAACATTACAGTTTTGTCAGATCTATTTTGCTAACATTGGTTTTTATTTCTTAGAAACGCAGAGAGTAAGGGGAAAAAAAAAAAGTCAGTATCTGGATGTTATTTAAGAAAACAAGCCTATTTAAAAGACCTTTTGTTTTTTAATTCAAATGACAAGAAGTTAATATATTTCTAAACAAGATGGGGGGAAGTCAGTTTCTACGTAAAAAAAAAGAAAAAAAAAGAAAAAAGTTTTATTTATGACGGTTATGGACGCCGGACGACACTCGTGCCGCGCCCACGACAGAATAAACTATTTTTTAAGAATTTGGAGATATTTTAGTCACAGAGCATCAATCTTGTGCCTCGATTATATCATTATTATTACTGTTATTATTCATGTCCTGCATTAGTAAATCCCCCTTGCCGCTCCCCCCCATGCACACATATGCCTTCAACTGTAAGCCCATGGTACTGACTTACTGATTACATTACACATTTTCTCTGTGATTCAAAATCCAAAACCAAGGTCTAGGTCTTGACTGCGTACAACGTTTTATTTTGGCATCTCCAAGTCTTTTTTTTTTTTTTTTTTTTTGGATCGACAGCAACAGAGCCGCTTGACAAAGGCCGATTTTATTAGCGGATTTGGTGGGCCCTCGAAAATGAGGCCCCGGTGGTGTTTAACAGGGCGCACCATGTTCTTAGATCTCTGTACTGTAACTAGATAGCACACATAACACACAACAAGTTCATTACTGTACTAGTTTGCATGTAGTATGTCGTGTGGTCACTTAGATTAGATTTTCATAGATGAGAGCGTTTTCGGAGGTCAAAAGGTGGCGAGTTTTGATGCCGGTCGGTCCCCACGTCGGATATTGAAGGAACAGCGAGGCTACTTCTTTCATTTTGCTGAAAATGAATGAATGAAAAATAACTTTTGACCTGCTTATTGTTATTTAAGATCATAAATTGGAAAATTTGTGACAATTAAATATAGATACTATTGTTTAGTTAACTCATTGTGTTCTGTGATAATATAAGGATCAGAATTTTTGTTGCTAGTTTTTTCTTAATATGGAATGAGATGATCAAAAACACCGGTTTCTGACCAAAAAAGTGAGGAAAACTGAGATTCACTGCCTGCGAATCTCAAATCCAAAGAATTAGCCTCACTGTTCCAATACTTTTGGGTGGCGAGTATTCACCTCACAGAAAATCAACTTGAAGTTCTTGAAGTTTATATATTTATTGGTCAAAACTTGACACATTTCCTGCTGCACGTGGCGGGACCAAAGGTGAAAACTTGTAACCTTCCTCCGAAGACGGCCGACAGATTGTCTCTTGGTAGCGTTTTCCAATATTTGCAGCACAATTAGTGTGTGTGTGTGTTTCATGCCGGTCTAATAGTGGTGGTAGTGCGTTAGTTTACGGGCCAGCATCATCGGGCTGGCGTTAGTTTCTGGTTCCTCTGTAAACGGTGAAAAGAGGGTCGCCCCACCCCCCACCCCCTCACGCTCGTGTGTGTGTGTGGCGCTCTGTGGCTGACCGTCAACTTTTTTTGATGGATGGGAACAAAAATGACAAACAAAAAAAAAAAGGAAAAATTAAAAAAAAAAAATCTTTGAACTCTGTTACAGTGTGCCATGCCCTCGACGAGGCATGTGATATTGCAGGTTTATTTCTTATAGCACACATTTTTTTCCGGGTGAATTACATTTTTTGGAAGACATTTTTATGATTAATTATTATTATTATTAATGTATCTGCTCCATGTTAGTTCTGGTTCTTTGTTATTTTTCCAAGATACAAGATGTATTGTAAATGTTTCTAATAAAAAGAACAAAATGAAAATGATTATAGAGGTGACATGTGCTTTTGTTCACGATGAAAAGTGATGACAAGATTTCTTACCTAATCTTTTTCTTCTACTCAAAAGCTGTGCTGAAGTCAATTCCAACAGGATGAAACGCTACCATCTACTGGCATCTGTTTGTCATTACAAGCTTGAATTTCAGACAACTTGAGCATCTTCCATGCCTGCCCCATTGAAAAACACACCTGAAGAATATATTTGTCATTTGCAAAAAATGGTTAGATTCCAGTTAATGAATATAAAAGAACAAAGCAGTGAATGACCTCATTAAAAAATAATCTTCTTTCAAACCTGGTCAATTTGACCCATGAGATAAGAGCTTGGTTAAATTTAAGTGTACTCCTCTTGTGCAGTGAAATATATTGCGTAATATAATTGGCGGTAGACACGAACTGGAATCGTCTGGCTCCAAAATTAATATTCTCGCTCATAAGAAAATTTATGGAATTACACCAAACAGTTTTTTTTTTCTTTCGAATGCTGTCAGAAGAACATTAGAGACACTATTACAAATCAGATTTATTTGTACATATTGAATGCAGTCCAATATACATATTAGAATAATTGTTTGCTTTTTCTTAAAAAAAAAAAAAAAAAAGTTTTGTCCTACACCACCCAGTTTAAAGACCTGTGAAGGCCACACAGCACACACCAGGTGATTTGTGTGCACTTTAAATCAAACCCTTACTGACACACACACACACACACACACTAATAACCTGTCTGCCTGAATTAAAAATAATAATAAACAAAAATTCCTCCCGCAGGAAAGAGAAGCAAGTGAGAGGATTGACCTCTGCAAGGCAAAAAAAAAAAAAAAAAATGTCCTGGTCCAGTTAAGACAGTAAAAGAGGCTCCGGTATTTACATAAAAAAGCCAAGGGGGGGGGTCCATTGATTTTTCTCACTAGAAGGCAGTGGTGTGTCCCCCATTACAACCCGGACCCCCCCACCCCTCCCTCCCAGAAGAATCTGAAAACGCCAGACCAGGATCCAACGTGTGCATTTATGAAAAACGACGCCATCACGCCCCTCATGGAGAGTCGGATGTCCTCACAAATAAGCGTAGATTTAAATCAATGCAATGAAAATGATAAAAACCTAGTGTTCAATAAATATTTCTAGATGAATCACTTAGCAATTGAGCGGAGTAGCGACAGTCTTTGGGAAAGTTGGAGTGAAGGTGATGGGGAACTCCACTGCTTTTTTTTTTTTTTTTTTGAGATGGGGAGAATCATCTAGTAATCTTAATTTTGACAGATATGGGGGCGTGCTCCACACATTGCTGGAAACCTCCATTTAACCTTCCTCTTATGTCAAACCGACAGTTAAATCAAAAGATATTTATAAGCTTAATCAGTTATAAATATTGACGGCGAGCTACAACTGGGGTTGGAAATTTTGGAGAATTCTCAAAGTTGGGAAAATTATTATGAGAAGTAACAAAAATAAACCTGAAGCTGATAAAATTGATGGTTGACTTGCATTCATATTTCAGCCTAATTTTGCAAGCCTAGATATACAGTAAACTTTTTTTAATGAGTCAAAATGACCCAGGAACATTTAAATGTTCCTGAGAAACCAACGTAACAGGAGTGTTCAACATGGATACTCCCACCCAGCGAAGAAGTGTAATGGTTATCTCTACCCACCTCTTGGTCTTCCTTTCTGTCTGTCTATCTGGATCTAACTGTCTTTGCGCAGCTCAGTTGTTCTGGCAGCACATGCCCTTGTTGGATGCGTTCTGGGTGGGCTCCACCGTGATGGGCACCACGTTGGAAGTGGGCGAGAAGTCCGAGTCGTTGCGTCCTGACATCTGCCGCTGCGACACGATGTGGTAGATGGCTGAGAGAGAAATAGGAGAGCATTATGTACTTGCAAAAAGCTGCAGACCGAAGCCATTTTGAGCTTTTTTTGGGGAGGTCATTAACTCAATTCGAGTACATCGCATTTATCCATTGATGTGAACTAATACTAATGATGTGAAGTCACCTCAGTGCACCCACTGACACAAGGAATCCATTAGATGGACTTTGCTGCCATCTACAGGCGGATGGTGGATAGTGTCTGACATTAAGGGATTTTGACGGAAAGGTCAAAAACTGGAATCAAAGTCACCTGTGAGGATGGTTTGGAAGGCCAGCTCCACATTGGACGAGTCTAAAGCCGACGTCTCCAGGAAAGACAGGCCGTGCTTTTCTAGGAATAAAAGAATTAAAGAGTAAAATGAGTAAAAGTCAGTCTAAACGCAATTTAAGTATCGATGATTTGGCGTGGGCACCTGCAAAGGCCTTGGCCTCGTCGGTGGGCACGGCTCTCAAGTGGCGCAGGTCGCTTTTGTTGCCCACCAGCATGATAACGATGTTGCTGTCGGCGTGATCCTGCAGCTCCTTCAGCCAGCGCTCGGCGTTCTCGTACGTCAGGTGCTTGGCGATATCGTAGACGAGTAGCGCTCCCACCGCGCCGCGGTAGTACCTGGAAAACAGCAAGATTGCAATAAATAGAATAAATGTGATTAAATAGCTAAATTAAGCTTTGCACTGACGCAGAAGTGATGGCCCGGTATCGCTCTTGTCCCGCGGTGTCCCAGATTTGGGCCTTGATGGTTTTGCCTTCCACTTGGATGCTACGCGTGGCGAATTCCACGCCGATGGTGCTCTTGCTCTCCAGGTTGAATTCATTGCGGGTGAAGCGGGACAGCAGATTACTCTTTCCAACGCCCGAGTCGCCGATCAGCACCACTAATTGGGGAAACAGAGGAATATTTGTGTTCAATTATGAATCATAGCTTAATTCGGTATAACCAAGTTCCGCAAATTGAGATTTTTGTCAAGTGAGTCACAGCCTGACGACATCCTGTCTTTACAAAATAGGAAATTAAAGCTTGCGGCAACAAACCATGCCGTGTTTCAACACTGTTGCAATGTGTCGCAAGAGACACGGGCAGTTTGTTTTATCTTGAAGTTACCACCATGTGTCATGAATCTCGGGTGAAGGAGAAGAATCATTAAGCAACCGTGATTAAGTTGAGTTGAATCAAGGCGAGGAGGGATACGATGTCTCCGTTACACGCCCATTTAGAAGTACGTTGTTGACATTTCTGCCAGCAAAGGAATTTCCTGACAGCCCTTATATCGAATCATCAACTCCCGCACCCATCGTATGACAGCTTTCCCCAAAGTCTGCAAATGCTCACGTGAGCTATGAAGCTAATTCTGGGAGGATGAACCTGTTTGGTCGGATGACGTCAGAGCTTGCCCAATGAAATCCGCTAAATGATTTTGGGAAATTAAATAGATTAGACTAATTAAATTGGATCTCAGTATGACATATGAGCAAAAACAGCTCCACAAATGATTTACTGAACTACTTAAAATTACCAGAAATTACTTTAAATAAAAAGCAGAAGCTATCGTATTGTACATGTGAAGCAAAAGCAAGTTAGATGAACTTTTCAGGGTTCTCGCATCGATCCCTGCGGGACACCGTCGCTATACGTATACTATCAGGAAATACAACAATGTGGGGTTTCTGCTTTGGATTTTTCTTGGGTGGGAAAAATTTCTAGCTAGTAGTGGAAGAAGATAAAGAAGGCTCAAATTGGACAGCTGTGGACGAACGACTTCCTGTGCTGACGATAGCCAAATGGGGTTGGAAGCATGAGTCAGTGTGCAGCTTGACCTGCTTGACTCGCAGCAAACAGCTTAGGCGTAAAAAAAAAAAAAAAAAAAAAAAAGGAACAAAAGGAGCGGCGGAAAAAATTTAAAAGCAATAAAACCTAAGGCACCTGACTGTGATTCGTACTTTGTCACTATAACTTCTGCTCATGCCTGGAATCAAATCTCATCTTCTCTTTGCTTTGTGACAAAGTTTTTGTATGGCGTTGGGTGAACACAAACACTTGCATTCTCTAGAACACACAGACACACACTCCATGCAGGTATTTCCAGTTTGACAACGCTGACTCGTTTAAGGCTCTGAAGTTCCTCTTGTTCACATCAAGGTACAAATATGAATGACTGTTTGCACCCGGTTGGTGCCAGCCCGTTCCTTTTTTTTGTGTGTCATAAGCCAAATAGCAGCTATGGTCATGCTAGCATTTGAACAAACGGGTATTAAAAAGCCAATCTCGTTCTTATCTTGGGCAAACAAAAACATTCAGCACATTTTTAAAGTTCTGAGTGAGTAAAACGGGATAGGGGCCAAAAGTTAAGATAGTAATGTGTGTTATGGTGATAGTATGACCTCCCTTGCTCTTATTTTAAGGCAAATAAGATACCATTCAAAGGTTTGAATGAGTTTCAATCAGAAATGCCTCTAATTTTAAGTAAAACAACTGCTGTTGTGTTCTTATAAGTACATCTGAATAAATTTTATTTAAAAAAATATTTTGTTTATTGTCAATCATTATTTGAGTGTGTACAGCACTTTGTTACACAACTTTTTATTAACAGAGTACCACAGATGCAGACAAAAGGAAGTCTATTTCTAGTTAGTTTTAATGGTATTTTTATTGTGAGAAAATGCTTTGCTTTTAAGAGAAAATAAAATAATTCACCCTGAACTTTCCAAATTGTCTGAAGCCCAGTACATAGTTTAATTTAGGCAATTTTTATTGTGTTTTGGAGCTTCGGTACCCGTCATCTCGTCCAAAGATGATGAGGTCGTCACCGGCTTGGGCAAGATTATTACTCGCCACATCACATGCCGGTTGTCTTACTTCACAAAAGTGACCTTATGTAGCTAATGCCCTAGCGATAGCTTTTAAAGTGCTTAGATGTGTAGCAACAGGTGCCGTCACCCTGAAACACGTAAAGTTGTCACGGGGGTTCGTCGTCATTCGAACGCAGGTAAGCTAAATGTAGCCAGCTAATAGAATGGGGGAAGGCTGGAGACAAAATGGAGCAACTCACCTTTGAAGAGATAATCATATTCATCTTCCCGGCCCGTCATAGTTTCGTCTCACTTAACGCGCTCGCGTTTGTTCAAGTCGAACGAACTTCAAAAACCACAGAGACGATGACAGCAGCGGCGGAAGGCGAACGTCAAGCCGGTCAAACAACACGTTGTCAGCGGTGATGTCGTCCTGTCCTCCCCCTCGGAAAAAAAGGCAAAAGTATGAGCCAAAGTTTGTCGTCGTCCTCTTCCCTCTGCCTCCGCTTTCTTGTTGTCACCACTAGTTGCCGCAAACCGGAGCGGCCGCAACGGCGTGACGTCACTTGTTTGTCACGCCTTCACTCAGCTCCTATTGGCCTGTGCTCGACAGACACCTGTCACGCGACTCGACGCGATTGGCTCAGCCGGGTGTCACGTCACGTAAGAATTGGGTTTCGGCTCAGAGCCGCAACACAGGTGACACCACCTTAGGCAGCAGCAAAGTGAGCACACAAAAAAGCACCAAAGCACTTTTTACCTCCCATTCGTACTTTACTTGAGTACTCTACTTGTTTTTCTGCCGACATTTTTACTAGTTTAATACGCGTCATCACCAACCTAATAGAATTCACTCGTACACCCCCCCCTCACCCCAAGTGTCGTACTCAAATTACATTTTGACAAGGAACATAAGAAAATTGAAAATAAAATAAATAGAAACAAATCAGACATTAAACCAAGGACAGGGTCATGCTATAGTATATATAATAATATAATATAATAATAGCAATCATACAAAATAATAAAAATATTAAACTTTTAAATTCAACATAATTCAAAATATAAAACAAATTAAAAAGAAAAACTATAAATTGCAAAAATGGTTTATAATTACCTATATTTGTCACAAGATGGTAGCAAAATCCCACTATGGTGCAGATCAAGCTCCTCGATGTACTTCAATATAATTCCTTGGCACCAAGATGCCACAAGATGGCGTTAAAGCAATACTTCTATTTATTCACCACTTTATAACAAAGCACAGTTACATACAATAATCAAAATTTTTATCGCAAATTATTTCAGCAGTAACACACACACACTTCACATTCAACAGCAAGCAAAGCTTTCCCTCTTAACGTGTATTTTAAAAAAACATTAAAACACCTTTAATTATTTAAATTACAGCTAACCCAAGATGTACAATACAACAGGCAGGATATTGCGTTTATTCACATTACACCAGCCTGGCGTATGTTCAAATCAGTCATTTTTAAAGAGGAGTCTCATGACCCGTCCATCCCACGCGCTCCCTGGGAAGCTTAGACATTCTTGCAACAAGGTTTCTTTTCCTCGGTGGGCTCCACTCTTGGGGTGTTCAAGGTGACAGCGGTGATGGAACCTCGAGATACTTGTTTACTACTCACCTTCTTGTGAATCTCTGCATTGAGGGAGATAAAAGATCATCACAATATTAACCCCTAATTAAATCATTATCACACAAAATGATGCTTCATTTTTTGTTAGTTAGCATTCTATGAAAAAATGTGGACAAATGTGTGTGGCAGTTGGGAAACACTTGGTGATGTACATTACTGCCACCTAAAGGACTGGAGTGGAACCAGCAAGTGACGATTATTCCGCTTACCTGTTAGGACAGTGTTGAACGCAGCCTCCACGTTAGTTGATGACAAAGCGGAGGTCTCCAAAAACAACAGACCTTTTTTCTCTATGCAAAATAAGAGATAAAAAATAATATTATATTATTTATACCTTTTTGAACCGGAGCGCCTATTTGAATGTATGGTGAGTACCTGCAAAGTCCTTGGCTTCGTCTGTGGGCACCGACCTCTCCGACTCCAGGTCGGACTTGTTGCCGACCAGCATGACCACAATGTGGGGGTCGGCGTGGTCGAATAGCTCCTTCAACCAGCGCTCCACGCTCTCGTAGGTCAGGTGCTTGGTGATGTCATAAACCAGGAGGGCTCCCACTGCACCTCGGTAGTACCTGTTGACCCCCATAAAGACTTATCATTTCCTGGAGGTGCCACAGAATGGCAGCAAATCTACTGGACTCATTTCAACAATTCTTTCGTGCATAGATGGCGGAAAAGCACTACTTTTGTCTAAATACAGCTCCTCAACTCATTGCACAACACTCATTTTGTCTAGATGAATCCCCTCAACTCTTCAATGTAGATTTTAGCACCAAGATGTCATATATTGGCGGCAAAGCACTACTTTTATCCAAATGAGGTTCATCAACTCACTTCAAAATTGTTCTTTAGCACCAAAACGCAAAGCACTATTATCTAATTGAGGCTTGTCAGCTCACTTTAATATAGTTCATATATTTAATATAGACTCCACGGTATGGCGGCAAAGCACTACTTTTGTCTAAAAGAACCTCCTCGGCTCACATAAGGAAGTGCGGGTTGTTTTGCAGGTTAACTAAAGTGTTTGTGCTGAAAACAGCGCGAAGCACACGCTCGTGTTTACAATATCATCAACGACTCACGCCGACGTGATGGCCCGGTAGCGCTCCAGTCCCGCCGTGTCCCAGATCTGGGCCTTGATGGTGAAGCCGTTGAGCTGCACCGTGCGCGTGCTGAACTCCACACCGATGGTGGTGCGGCTGTCGTGGTTGAACTCGTTCTTGGTGAAGCGGGATAACAAGTTGCTCTTGCCCACGCCCGACTCGCCGATCAGGACGACTGAGGAGGCCACAAAAAAAGAATTCGAAACTGGACTGCATTCTGGAATTCCCTAATCACAAAATTCAGAGCGACTGTCATTTTTATTTTTTTAACATAAGCATGCTGAGATGACACTTTTGTCTCGAGAATGTTTACCTTGAGGAATAATCTACTCTGTCTGGTTTGGAGGCCACTCTCTGGTATCCATGCCCCCCCCTCGTGAATTTTATAATAATGCCACTTTTTCCATTGGTGTCCTTCATTATTCAGTAACTACTTGTACAAACAATAGCAACAATCTCCAAAGTGCAGGCAAACATGAGGCTTTCCACCACAATGGACTGTTGATTCCCAGGAATTTTTAGTTTCTTACACTTGACGGCATGATTTGACTTTTTTTTTCCCCTTGCTCGCTTGTTTTAGCAGGAAAGGCAACAATTGAACAATGCGGCATGATCTCATGGGTAACATTTAATAGACGAAAGATTACTTTTACTGAGTGATTTATTGAGGTTGTGTGGTTAATATTTAAAAAAAACTGTAAGGCATCGTTGGATTTTACAAAACTTGTTTGTGGGAATGTTCTGTTCGAAACAGGCATACTGTAATTTAAAATATTGTTTTTCTCCTCATTTTACTGCATCAACTTTACCTATAACCTTTTAAATTCCAGTTTGTTGCAGAGGGCATTAAACAACGTCAAAAAATACCACAAATAAACATTTTGCCAACTGATACATATTAAAAATCATCATGAAAAAATAGTATAAAAGAATCAGGAAATAAATAACACGACGGCTAACACATTTCCGATGGTTTTCCAACATTTTCCAGTCTTTCTGGTCCCGCCACGCCGCTTAAAATGAAATAGTAGACAGTATTGTTCTCTGTTGGATAAGCCCTAATTACCATGCTTGTCCGGTTTCAACCGCAGTTTTTTTGAAGAGGGCGAGATGCTCGACTAGAGTTAAATGAGGAAGTTGCTCTGTCCAACCTGCATTTTTCTTTTATCGTTCTGCAATCTAGTTTCGTATTACAGTCAGACTTAGTAGTACATTTATCGGGAACTGGGTTAGGCTAGTTAATTTTACTTTGCTATTGGCGGGATATATTTTCTAGTTGTGGTGGATGGTCAGAAAGGAATTTTGTCCCATTAGATCAGGCTAGGGCCTGACTACATAAAACTCCTCCCCTCATGTCAACATAGTTGCTTGGCACCAAGATGAGATGCTGGCGCCAAAGCACCACTTTTATATTAGATATGGCTTTGAGCTGAGCTCCAAACTGTGAATATGCAGGAGTCCATGATACTTGGTTCTTTTATTTTAATTACAGTTAGGATTAGGAGGTTAGAGTTAGTTTGGTTATTTTTTTTATTTGATTTAGGTTTGATTAGTTATTATTACTTTTATTTTAGCCCGAGTTAGGGTTAGTTACTTTGACTTTCTCAAGTCGGAAACACAATATATTATTTTTTCAATATGTAGCAGGCAGTGTAAGTGAGCCAAGCAGATAGAGGCGTCTGTCAAGCTTATCTTGAACAAGGAAGTGTGCATGGAAAGACAAGGTTGTTCTGAAGAGTTGAATAATACAGTAATTATTTTGGAATGCTTACATGAGAAACGGAACAAATGGACTCACCCTTGAAGACAAAATTGTAGGCCTCGTCCGAGCCCATGTTGCGTCCATCCACTGCTTCCCGTGTCTCGCCTTCTTCTGTGGGAAGCGACTCAGTCGGCAAGCGGCAGCTATCTTACTACTGACAGGTCCCCGTCAGACCAGAGGACGGAAACCATCCGGTTTTGGCACAGCCGTCCAGCCTTCCTGCTTTCCTGCCTGCTGGCTTACATTTCAGGCTCACTGGGGTGAGACATGTTGTGCGCATATCCAGGTCAGGGAGTGGTAATGGAGGTGTGGCACTATCAGGTGCCGGGGTGGGGGCAGGTGAAAAGATCAGTTTCTGTCAGGCGCCTCCTGCTGGAGGGGATGAGAAGCAACACTCACCACAACCGTACATACTAAATATTCCTATTCAACGTCATCCCTTCATTTTTGTATATTTTGCTAATTAGATTTGAGTTTTAATTTTCAGTTTGTCTATTTTTATATTTTTTTTAAAGTTGTATAAAGATAAAATAGTATTTTGTATATCGAGGTCTATTTAAAAAAAAAAATCGTCCATTTTGAGGATTTTTTTTGGTAAAAATTCATATTTTGTTGGATATTAGAAAATGTAACATAAACCAAGGTCTAATGTAATGTAAAAAGTTTTGGTTGTATAAAATGTCAAGACTTTTTCCTACCTGCCTCCAGCCTTGTCAGAACTCACTAAGTCCCAAAATGAACAATAAAAAATAAAATGATAAGCTCTGTAATCAGAAAATGTTTATGTACACATTTGAAATAAACTGTAACATTTCAACTTAATTACATTTCAATGACACTTAATGATCCTTTCATGAACCTTCCTTAATGTCACAGTGAGGAAAAAATAAAGTCTAACTGAAGACACAAAAGAAGTTGTTAATAACATCAACACCTTTCCATGATTAAATAAAAAACAAAAATAGACGTGATGTGAGTGAAAAGGCACACCAAGGACCGGCCTGTGCTACAATCCAACTAAGATGCGGCTACTTGGGTCAGAGGTTCTTCCAGGTACTGCACCAGAGCCTCAGCCTGCGTCACAAAAGCACACATGAGCAATAAATCGACGAGGATGAGGAAGTTCTTGCCTCACCTTAGCTTTGAGCATTCCGAAGCCCACTGTCTCTTTGGCGTACATGCATAGGAGCAGGTTGGCCACTCGCGTGATGGCCACTCTTCCCTCCTGTGATGAAAAACGCATGTTGTCAGAGGCCCACTTGTCAATTTCTGACAAGGAGAAACACATGGCTTACCATGCAGTCCATGAGTATGAATTTGAGCTTGTCCTCATTAAAGGCCTGGTGGCCGTTCTTGTCGTAGGCCGCCCAGATGTTGCTGGCGATGGCAGCAGTGACCCGAGCGTCCGTGTCCCCGTAGCCAGAGTAGGCCAGGAGAGAGCCTTCGTTGTTTAGCAATCTGACAGCAAATATAAAAATAAAGGAACTTGCACAAAATAATAATGTTTGATTTCTCACAATAACATTTCTTATGGTAACAAGCCGTGCAAGGAACCCCGTGCAACTAATTACCACAATAAGTGCATGGTTCCGTATTTTGGCATGAAATATTGGGAAATTTCATGAAGACAAGAAAATGCCTTACAATTCTAGAAAAATCCATAAAGTATTAAAAAAGGTGACATTAAGCGGCATTGGCAACCTTTCAAAATTATTTGATATCATGGCAGGAATTTTATTAGTGGATGTATTCCAAAACAATCGTTTAATAAGTCGTAAAGTTTTCCAATCAGCTGACCAGTTAGCATCCGGAGAGGCTAGGCTAGCAGTACTCACAGGGTGCTTTGGACTCCGTTTGTGTTGGCTTGGCTCAGAACCTGCGTCAAAGCCTTCGGTCGTAACATGACTGCTGCCGCTCTTTAACGTTAGACTGTTGTCTTAAATCAAATATGGATGGAAAAAGTGGAGAACACTAGTTACAATGTTGCTCTTAAGAAATGGCTAGCGCATTTTGTTGTGGCGGCTTGACGTCATGGCACTTCCGGTGCAAGCTGGAGATACCGGAAGTTTTTCAGTGCCAGCTGCCACCACGGGATAGTACGACACGCCCTTGAAGCTGCGTGCCTGAAGAAGCTAAGCTAGTGGGGGCAAATAGTCAGCACAATGGGAAAACAACATGGATTTTTACACATTCAAAACTGGAAATAATCTTTATTGAGGACTAAAAGTTTTTCTCGTATTTTTTAAATTACATAACAGAGTTTCCAGTTTTGGAAAACATCACTTGGCTGCTAGAAAAAGGCACCAAAACATTCGGGAGACACACGCAGGTCTCTGTTTGTCAACAGACGAGTACCTTTCTGTGATTGGATGGTCTGCGGCGAGGTGCATGATGGGAAGGAGGCGGGCCCTCGTAGTGACTTGGTGGAGGACCGACGTCACTGTTTGTGTGCTCGCTTGGGGAAGATGGCGGAGGCTGCGGCTGTTCCCCCGCATCGGTTTTTTTGTCACTGTTGTAAGGGAGAAGTAAACCCCAAACTACCGGTAAGACCTTTGTTTTTCACTCTCGGCTTTATGTCGTCGTATTTTCTCAGTTGACAAGTTAGCGTCTATGCCGATTACCGTGTGTTCCGCTTGCCTTCCTTAGCAAAAAAGCTAGTTAGCCTCCGAGCAGTCAGCGGCGTTTGTTGTTAGTTATGATATTGCAAAATACACCGGTAACGAATACAAATCTATATGCCCATTAATGCACGTTGCAAATGGGACTCGTATTTTATTTGCAATGCTCGTGGAAGACATTCATGTCCAAAGAGTTAGCCTCGAGCCTCGGCTTGTCTGCTCTGGTTGTTGTGTGTTGCATTAAAATACACAATACTGAGCAGAATAAGGACGTCTAAAATAGTATTTGAATTTCCTTCACGTACAGTTTTACCTCACCCTAATAGTCTGATCAAAAGTCCCCTTTTTTTTCCCAAGCAGGGGAATTTTGCGTTCATAAATACTTTTAGTTTCAATTTGGAATGGAGTGGTAGCATGTTGGACACGGAATGCCGACTCAAGCTTTGCGTCACAATTTCCACAAACAAAGAAAAAAACTCCAAGAGAAAACCTAAAAAAAAAAAGTTCATTTGTATTCCTCAGATCATTACAGTTGCATTTAATGTGTAATATATTTAAATTGAAACATTCAAATGCAGTTTGTGTCTTAGTTGGACTTGTTGGAAAAAAACTCAAATCAGTGGCTTTACTGTAACTAAACCAAAATGTCCCTTTAATAAAAAGGTTTCTCGCCACCACTGACAATATTAGCTGTTATGGATTGAAAAGAGTAGTAATTATTTTAATTCATTCATTATAGTAAATTTTCTTTGATCTCGAATTGACATTCCTATTTTAAAATTTGATCCAAACAATATGGAATGCCGCTAAAAGTAAATGCTGACAAGCAAGTGCTAGTTAATTGATCAAATTAATTAATCACCCAGCCGTAATTCAGTTTTAGATTCAAGAACGTGTCAGAAAAACACAGATGAATGCAGACAACACAATGAAAAGACAAATTATGACAAAGACAAATCATGATGAATAGATTTGCCGGGCTGCGGATGAAATTTGTGTGTAGCTAAGCACTTTGCGCACCTTGGACTTTGCCCCAAAAGCGAAAAGAAGATGATGACACCTGTATCCTTGCGTTGTTGCTCAACCAGAAGCGGCTGCCACCGCCTACATTTTGCATAATAACTTTATTTGACTGCCGCTGAGGTATTAGGGGACTCCGCTTACACCTGGTGGGAGGTCAGAGGCTTATAAATGTGGAGCAAAAAAAGAAGTGGATTCAATATTTTCATAATTTAGAGCCTCTTTCTACCATTCCATTTGGCGGTAAAAGCAGAGCAGAAATAACGTCTGACTTAAGAGTCTTTACTGTGTGATCTAAATATATTATAGCCACACGAAATGTAATCTTCTGACCTGACTGAGCAGTTGTGAGGTTAATTCCAGCCTGCTTGTCTCACGTGGACATCCACGTCTCCGTGTCATTATTCAATAATAGCGTAGATGACTTACGAGGAGGACACCCCAACCATCTCTGACTGCTGAGCTCACAAAAAAAAAAAAAAATCAGTCTGTCATAGTGTCGAACACGTTAGGTGTGGCAGACCAGCTCAACCTCTTGGGTTACTCTCGATCACTGTCCCACCTTTTTGTGTTACAACTTACTTTAAATGAAATTAAAAATATCATGTAAAAAAAATATATATATATATATATATAAATGTGTGGATCATATTTTAAAACAAGTGCAGGCGAACATGCATGCCCCAAGGCAGCATTTAATTTGAGAGGCCAAATCATTTGTAGATTAAAAATAACTCATCCGCTCCTGACAGGCAGAAGTCACCTGACTCGCACTAGCATCAACATTATGGCGGAAATGTAACACACAAACACAGTTTAAGTCCATCTGTATGCACGTCAGACGTCTTCCTGGGAAACGCTGACACATTCCGAAATCATCAATCAGAAGAAATATTAGCAGGCCGAAAAGAAATTGTGTATATCATTCTGTCATAAATGTTAAAACGATGCACTCTGACTTTTTCAAGGAGTATATCTGTCCTCGCTGCGAGTCGGGCTTCATCGAGGAAGTGACGGAAGATTCCAGGTAAGGGCCGTGACTCATTCGATGGGTTACATCTCGTGATGAGCTGTCATTTTTTTTTGTCTGTAATTCCAGCAGCCTCTTAGAGGGAGGCGCCAACGGACTAGATGACGCAACCAATCAGTTTGCAGAGGTACTTGTCTTAACTGAGTGACAGCCTGTGACCGAAACAATCGAATAATTGAAACGATTCGATTACGAGTGGTTGAAAAAAAAAAATGTCTCGACTCTGCAGACCATTTCTATTAAATCCAGGTGATCTATACTTATAATATTTAGATAGCAACTAACCTCCCGTGTTGTTTTGTCGTCACCCTCGCAGTTATGGCACCTGCTGTTAATGGAGCGGCCCTTTTCCATCGACGGCGACAACCCCGACTCGGAACCACGGCTCCCCGGCGGGCGCCTGGCTGGGCTCGGCGACTTCGGGGGATTCGCAAGCGGACCCATCGGGGGTTCGGTCCCCGCTGGCCTCGGGGGGCCCATGGGTTCGCTAGGCGCCGGCGACCACTGGGGCCCGGCACGACCCCCGCGCCTACACACCCAGAGGAGGCATCGGTCCAGAGTCAGCAGCAGGCCTGACCGCTCGCCCGCTGTCGAAGGGTAGGTTGACATCACCTGAATACAAATTTCAAATATGCGCATTAAACCATTGATGCGTGTCCATCAGGATTGTACAACAGTTCCTCGCCGGTCTTTTCGCCAACTCGGGAGTCTCGGGCACGCCGCCGTTGTCATGGTGAGCTACTACCTTCGAGTTCTGTCCAGATGTCATTTGGTATGACGATGTGACCGTCAACAAATGGTCTTTGTGGGTCTCCAGGACAGGCATGCTGCATTCCAATCCGGGAGACTACGCCTGGGGACAGGGAGGCCTGGATGCTGTAATAACACAAGTAGAGCAAATCATGCCATACCTGAGTTTTTTTTATTTTTTATCCTTATTGCTAATCATTTTGTGTGTGTTTGTGTAGTTACTCGGTCAGCTGGAGAACACAGGGCCTCCTCCAGCCGAGAAAGAGAGGATCTCTTCTCTACCCTTTGTGAATATTTCTCAGGAACAAGCAGGTTAGACATTATTTCTTATGTTGTAAAGCACAGGGGGTCCTGAAAGTCGCAATTCACAAAATCTGTGGAAATGATCACAACACGAGGAGTAGATTTGGTGCTCACCTCGAACATCTGTAATATAAATTTAAAGCACCGACACCTCACTCGTCAGTCAGCATCTTCTTCGGGTGCCATCATGGGTATCCAAATATAAAGCCTGAAGGACAACAAGAAAAATAATTGTTCAAAGCTTCAAGATTGATCTACCATCACTTCCATCATCGATTGACAAATTGAATTAAGGTTTAAACTTGTGTGTGCAGACTGTTGTATGGAATGTCCAGTGTGCAAAGAAGACTTTGAGGTGGGCGAGCCCGTCAGACAGCTCCCCTGCAACCACTTCTTCCATTCAGCCTGTATCGTACCCTGGCTGGAGATGGTGAGTCACAAAAAACAAATCACAACAAGTCACAAGACAATCGGCTTTTAAAACTGTCGCCGTTCCACAGCACGACACGTGTCCGGTTTGTCGGAAGAGTTTGAACGGCGAAGACAGCAGCAGTCAGCCCCCGTCAGAGCCCCCCTCGCTCTCCATGGACCCCCGCACACAGGAGAGATGGTCCTTCTGAAGCTGGACAGGGGGAAAAAAAAAAAAAAGAACTCGCCTGGGAGCCGCTTCTCGCTCCCCTTCACCTCCGTTGCCGTCTTAATCACTTTTTTTTGGGTAATTTTCTGGTTAATGTCTTTTGCCCCTGAACCATGTACACACTTAGATCTTAAAGGAGACACCATGATACATCTTGGCAAATTCTTGCTTCAGTTAAAAGTCCAGGATACTTTCGGGAGGTCTGTTTCAAATACCTTAAAGACATTTGTATACAAGCAATTAGCTGGTCGGTTTTCATACTAGGTCCCCTTTAAGATCTCTTTTCCGCTTCAGATGAAGCCCTTCCATGTTTACCCACTCCCCCCACCCCCCCAGCTTTAAACACAATTTGGGACAAAAGTCGGCTTTTGTATCTGAAAAGTCGCCACATTGCTGTAAACATTCTGTATTTATTGTTTGGCGGTCCACGAGCGTATTTCTTTGGTTTATCGTTTTAAGTATTCTTAAATGGGAAATTGCAGCTTAAAACTCTCACACCAACAAAACCATCATCGCTCGTCCCTTTTTTTTTTCCCCCTTCAATTCCACCTATTTCTGATGATGTACATCAGATTATAGTCTGATGTCATCCCGCTCATTTTAGTCCTCTGTGTATGACCACATTTTTACAACTTGTTTTTTTTATGTAAATAATTGTAGTCCACAAACCTAAAAGGTTTGCAAAGAAAAACAACAGGCGCAAATGTGAATGGCACACATGGGTAACAAACTGTATATTATATAAATGAAAAAATGTCTATCATGTATTAATAAAGTGACTAAAAAAAAAACATTCCTTCTCTTTTGGTCTCTTTCCAAGTCAAGACAGATTTTTTTTATTTTATTTACAATTAAATAGAAATACATTTTGTTGAAAATGAGCATGTCAAAAGCGGAAACACTGTTAAAAATGTAAATTAGTCCTGAGTGCAAAAAATGTATTTGCATGTCAAAGAAATCCTTGGAGCAAATTCACTAAATTAATAACCAGTTTGGCAATCGTATTAAAATTGCCTAAAAAAAAATTACTTAAGAGTTAAGGCAACTGTTTTCAAGCATATAAAATTATTCTCACATCACAACATTTTATCATTTAAAAGATAAAATCATACTTAAATGTTGATCATGCAACATTACATCGTACTTCAGTGTTATTCTTGTAAAACCCGTTTTTTGGTCTTCTCAGTGTGCAAGAAATGTGAGCGAACATTAAAAGTTCTGAAAAAAAGAGTCGTTTGTTCTGCCAAGTTAAAGGCTTACCTTCATGTGAACAACAACTCTTTACACATTTATTCCCAGTGTGTACCAAGCAAGTGTGAGTAAGGAACGAGGCGGCGCTGTGGAGGGGATGTAGCCCACCGCTGGGTCCCACACCTCAAACTGGATCTTTGATGATGACCTAAACAACACACACGGTTCATCAGAGCCAAGTCACACTCAAAAGTAGAACCTCCAAAGTTGAACACAAACCGTTCCGTGACACTTGATGACTTCCAAGTGGTCTATATTATTTGTTAGCATTGAGCTAAACATCAGCTAAGCTAGAAAGTTGTTTTAAATAATGTGTAGTTTTATGTTTGAAGATTAAATGTCAACTTGCAAAGATTCAGGCGCTCACTGCATCATACAACCTGTTGAGGACGATGAGCACCACTAAGCCGTCTGGTCGGATGAAGGCAGAGAATTCGAGGTCCGTTTCCCCGCTGGCGGACACGCCGACTCTCTGGGAGTCCTTACTCAGGAACTTACTATACACGGATTAAAACATTTTTTAATAAATAAGAATTTGACCACAGTGTAAAAAATCCATAAATTAAATTTTGCCTTAGTACCTGAAGTGTGCCAAGCTGTAAAATGTCGGTTGCTTGTAGAAGATATCACGCTTAGCATCAACGATTACGGGGCTGTCCACAAAATTCTTCACCCAGTTGGGCCCGCCGGTCTGATCCAGCGCTAGATTCCAGTCGGTCCAGCCCGTCACGTAATGATTTAAATCCTAAATATAAAAGCACAAAAAAATTAAAAACTTGCCCCGGCTTGTGTTGACAGCCTACGGACCTTCTGACTCACATCCGCCTTCCTACCTCTAAGATGTCATGCGCGTATTTTTCAGCTCTCTGCCAGCTGCCCAATCTCACCCCCCGGTCCGACGGTTTCCAGCCTGCGCAGGCTTCGGTGCCAAACAGGTAATACTCGGGGAATATCTGGTGGGTGGTTACCAGGGTGGGCCCGGCGGGGATCAAGAAGTCCATGTACCAATGCACCGCCACTCCATGGATGTAGCGACCTGCGTGGATGTCACTAAGCACCTGGTGGCGGTCACAGCATCAGAAATATATTTTGCCGTGGTGGTCCTAAACATATTGACTGAAAAAAAAAATGTCCACCATGGCGCACTCACCACTTTGGCCCACCGAGGCAGCAGCAGGCGGTTGTCGTCCAGAATGAGCACGTGAGTGTGCGGGAAAGACGAAGCGTGAAGGGCTGGGCCCAGGTCCAACGCCACCCAGTCCCTCTGCTCCTCGGGAGTGAAGCCCAGTGCCTGGAAACTGCAGGGAGACAAACCATGCTGTCTCTAAATCTGTTAGAACTTTCACATCCTGTGAGAAAGAGGACACCTGTAGTTGGTTAGTCGTCCCGCTGTTGGTTCGTTCCCTGTGGTCACGGCCCAAAACGTCAAATTATACTTGGCGTATTCCTCAAGGAATCTGAGAGGGATGAAGAGGAACTTTCAGAATACAATACAAGCTTTCATAAAAACATTTGATGTGCATGAAGAACTACCTTATGTAGTACTGAGCCCAACTTTTATGCTCCTTTCCACCAGGTTTTCCCTTCAAGGAACCTTTTCCTGTGAGCGCATCGTTTGTCTTCATCCAGGCGGGGGCGCTCCAGGCACTGGCCAGCAGGGACAAAGGTTGAGGAGCCATGGCCTGGGCTCTGAGCAGCAGAGGAATCTAACAACAACGCAACGTCAAAACTTAACTTTGCATAAGTGTGCACACCCTCATAGCTTAGATGCAGTTGAGTGCAGAAGCTAACAATTAGCATTTAAGTGCATTTGGCGATAATCTTTCTGTGTGTGTTCCCCAACCTTCATGTGTACATCTTCAGGAGCCAGATTGAAACTATGCAGGCTGTAGTCATCCCGCGTGTCAGCGTATGTGTACAGACGAGTGGAGAAGTCACAGCTAGCCATGGGCACACGTACTACAGTGTAACCAATACCTGGGAAAAGCAAAATATTGACACATTATTTTAGTTGTACATATTGACACATATTCTTAGAGGAATAAATACCTTTCTGACTATGTCAACCAAATCTTAGCATACCTTATAAAGACTTATCTACCTTCCTTGGAGAAGTACTGTCTCAGCAGTTGATCTTGCGTTCCAGCGGAGAGCGACAGGATGTTTAGTGCTGCTGCGTCGGTCATCGCGCCACCAAATCCTTTTATCTTCTGGTACTTCTTCTCAGGTTGGAAAGTCAGTCTGAGGCCTGAGGGATAAATGTGACATATTGTATGATAAACACACCACCTGCCTGTAATAAGACAGAACCTTGATTTCTTTTAATATTAGAAAGCCAGAAATTTTCCATTTGAAGTGTCTGAGATCTACTTTTATTTCCTTATATAAAATTAAATAACTCAATGAACATCCTCCTAAAGTAGCGACTCCATATACTGTTTGCTAGACGTTGTACAAGAATAAATGTCTTATGAGCATGATAAAAGTAACTTTTCCATATTTTATAAGACTCACCAGCACCGGTTTTGTTGGGTCGAACTGGACCTTGGGTGTCCTCCAGCCGGCTTCCGGCCATGCTGCTCAGGTAGGAGATGTAGTGACCCGGCGGGGGAAGAGAAACGATGCCCAAGGTGTCGCAGTACGTGGAGTTACATTCACATACCACCGAGTCATGACCGAAGCTTCTGGCGACACACTTGTGGCGTTCTTGTGGGGAGAAGACGTAGAATTAATGTTGGAACTAATACAGAAGGTTTAAGCCCAGGAGGGAGAATGTGTTTACCTGTCGTTGTTGTGTGGAAAATGGCGGCTAGCAAAACAGCGCTATACAATGACATAAACATTTCGTCAAGAGAAAGTTCGCGCCTCTCGTCGGGGGTCACGACTCACGAGTGAACCCGAGTGACGGTTCGAGTCGAGAACAAGTCACGTGACTTTCATGTGATATGCAATTTCCCGGATGTGCCAGTTGGAGGTGCTGTTTTGTCGCGATAGAAAACGGGATTTTTTTTCCCCCTAACGCAATTAAATTACAAAGAAAATATATGGAAATAATTTTTTAGCATAATAGACATAGTTCTTCAATCTATTCTCCTGACTCGTAAAAATACAAGTAATTACACCTTTTTCCATCGATTCATTTTCTGATTCACTCATGAGCTGATTAAAAAACCACATGGGCTTTTTAAACATTTATTAGCAAACACAGCAAATGAATAATTTACAGTTACACATTATAGACATGAATATTGAGTTTCTGCTTTTTTAGAATACAGATTATTGCGTGACATGAGCGTTTTTTTTTTCTCTTGAGACTTCATAGGAAGGCACAAATTCTCTCCATTAACGATGGGATCCTGTTAGTCATAAAGATGAGCTCTTTCTTGCCTTCTTCTGATCGAGCTGAGAAGAAAAAGTTGGATAAGCATTACATACAAATGTCAGAAGAAACATCCACCATACGCGTGACCCTTACTCATCGGATGCTGCAGCCAGTTGCGGTCCATGTAGTAGAGGTAGCAGCTCTCAAATTCCTTCTCGCTGTAACAGGGCACGGACACCGGGATAAACGGATCCATGTTGTCAAAACCTCTCTGCGGTGTAGAAGCAAGTTAGCATCTTCACGAGCTGTGTTTCAAGTGACCAAAGAATCACACAAGTGAACTCTGACCTCTCCCATCAGGTCCTGGGGCAAGTAAGCCAATTTGGGCGGGTACACAGCCCCGGTATGAGACAGAGTGGTGATGATGGCACCTCCCGTCTGAAACAAGAAGTTACATGTAAAAAAAAAAAAAAAAACAAAAAAAAAAAGGGGGAGAAAATAATTTTGCGATACTTTTTGAATGTTTTTCTCACCCAGTCGTTCCTCATCATCTTCCTCAGGTTATATATGAGAGTGAGCTCATCTGGATTCACCTAATGAAAAACAAACATGAGTACGTAGATGCAAAGGTGGTGTGAAGCATGACTCACCTCGCTCTTGTCCTCCTTTTTCATACTGGACTTGCCCCACAGGGCGTTGACGCCATCCACAGCCACGGCCAGGCGGAAGTCACAGCCTGGCTGCCCGCTCTGCTGCCTGAGCTCTTTCATCAGCGCTCCCACCACATCGCTGCTGCTCTTCACACGAGTGATGCCCTGACACAGAAACAACCAAAAAATATTTTCAAGAGGGGAAGTAAAAGTGATTAATGATACTTTTAAACCAATGTCGTGGAAACTCTGCTGTCCATGACTTAAAAATATCCGAGAAGCTGAAAAATAACAACCTGGTCCACCAGCTCGCCAAGAGGTCTTCCCTCCTCGGTGAGCTCTCTCTTCGTCCACACGTAGCGCTGCGTCGTCTTTAACTGGAGACGAAAAAGTAGCGCTTTGATTATGATTTTAACGTGCCATCATTGTGCCATTGTGTATCATTGTCTGGGCACCGATGATTATATTTTAATTTACTCAAGTAGATTATAAAGTGCCAACGCATAATGACTTCCATTAATGTCTCATTAAATAATTAAGCCCATCGTGCCTCGCAGCTGCCGGCGAGCGCCCGCTGCTTTATGCGAGTCGGCACGTAACCCGACCTGCTGTGACGACACAATGAAGGCTCGTTTACAGTCTAAGCGTGGCTTGTTAGTTATGGCTTGTCTTTTTATTGTAACATTTCCCCCATCTACCTTGGACAGGAAGGGCTCATTTGTGATTTTGAAGTTGCGCAACCACTCGGTGGCTTGCAAAGGCTGGTCGAAGCGAGAGGCGTTGAAGGATGAAGGCAGCAGCTCTTTGCAGTTCTTCACCCAGCTGTGAGCTACATGGAAAATCAAAAATTCTCTTGAATAAATGGCCAACAAAGACCCTAAGTCTTTTTTCCTCACCATCAGGTATATGCAGAACCAGCCATCCCTGCGTGAAGCAAAAGTGGACGACATGACAGAGGGACAAAGTCTTTCCTCCGCCTTTTAATCCATCTGAACAAATCCATTAAGTTCATAAACAGATAAAAATTGCCTTTTGTTGTTTCTTGTCTTTCAGACTATGTGATGAATTTGTCAAGGATACAGAACATATAACGCTGTACTGGTTTGCTCATATCCGTTTCCTTCAGGTAGGAGATGACCTCCAAAGCGGGCTGCCTCACCATCACGGCCGCTTCGGTAAACGTCTTCACCTATACACAGTAAGCTCTCGGTTGGAAAAAAAATCAAGATGATAGCTGGGTGGATGTGTTCAAGAACCAACCAGTTGCTGATATCGTCGGGGGAGGCCGTGAGGGAAGAGCGTTCGGATGTGTGCAGAAGGTATTGTGTAAAACTGTCCGATGTGTTTCTCTGACTGACAAGCCTAAAACGAGACATAAAAGTGAATTAATCAAAATCACAACTTCACACATAACAAATGATGTTTGACAACACGTGTTCATGCTGATGTGGAAGAGGAGCAGCTTTACTTACTGGATCGTTCTGTTGTGTTCTGAAGACTGAGAAGGGCTCAGGTTCTGGCTCAGACACCAAGGCCTCCTGCTGCTGGCCCAATCCACTCGTATGAAGCCATCGAGCATGCGTCAACTACAAGAAAAAATAAAGGTAGATATTATATTGCGAGACAATGTGCACTGTCTGTAACATCTTTTTTCCAAGCTTACCGTTTGCCGAAGCCTGAAGGACATTCTGTGAAGAGCCATCTTCTGTAAAGTTGATGATATAACGCAAACTAAAAACCAAGCGTTCGACCCAAATGTGTCCAAAATGAACTCTACAATGGCACTATCCTGTCACCTCTGGTAAACATGTAGCAGCTAGCTAGCTAGCTAGCTAGCAGGCTAGAAAGTTGCAGACAACGTTATTATTTTTTAGAATACAAAAGCACATGAATACATTTACCAACCCGCCCGGTATTTAAATGTTGTTTATAATAATGTCATCTACACGTTTACGTTCCGGGATAACGTGGAAGAGCACCCGCACGCACGACTACGGTAGCAGTCAATGTGCCAGAGACGTCAGGGGCGCCGCCATCACGCAGCCAGCCTGACAGGAAGTGACGTTTTCACATGCGCCAATCAGGTTACACTAGGCAAAACAGTAAAATGGAGTTTTGTTTTTAATTACTTTTATACATGAGCTATATTGAAGAGTTTTTACACTGTTGGAGTGCATAAATATTTTGTTTGGATGGCTGCATAAAAATCAAAGAAGATTTTATTTTTATTTAAAGTCAATGTGGGGGTGTGATGAGGTAATTAGCCCCCCTCTTTCATAACAGTAGTCGTTCACAAAAACACTAGTCTCAAGATGCTACTCACATTCCACAATCAAATCTTAATGTATTCAAAATTACCAGGGCAGTAACCTTATATAACTGACTTCATAAATCCCTTCACAATCATCCACCCATACGCCCTTCAAATACTTATGTCTACAGGACTGAACTAAAAATCACTCGTCCATGGCTGCTCCATATGGCCCGTATGATACTGCACATAATCTACTCATCATGTTGCTGCAAAAAACTACCCACTTAATTCTTTGGCTTTCTTCCAAAATTCCTACGCTTTTATGAGTCATAATACATCTGGCTTCCCATGTTAATTGCACCCCCCTTCCTCTTAAATTTGCCTTTTGGATGTCACATGACCTCCTGCGGTGAAATATGCAATATAACTGTAATCCTCCAATATCACTTTTGAACAGGGGTGTGTAGACTTTTTATATCCTCTGGTTAAAGTTGTACAAATGTACACTAATTTTAAAAGGTTAGAGTCCATAAGTATTTTAGACATTGTTTGCTGGATGTTTTGGGGTCAGTACTCTGACTGAAAGTGTAGCAGGCAAACAAAGGGTGGGAGGCGAAGTCGATGGATGAAGATAAAGCATTAAAAAAAATGTTGCTCCAGGGCCTCCCAAAGCATTAGGTAATCCTCCATGCAAAGCTTGAGTACCAACCAGGCCAAGCAGGGAAAACTGCCCCAGATACCAGAGCCCCGAGTCGGCATCTTTTGCAGTCATGAAATTAATACATATCCTCCCACAAGTGCACAATATCACCATCAGTGATAACAGTTGAACGATAATGTCCTGCATTGTCTGCTCGGGGAATGGGGAGGCTCTGAGTACTTACTTTTATGATTATAAACAATAATTGCATCATATTACTCACAATGATAGGCCTTATTGATCCCCAAGGCAAATTTGGTGCATAGCA
The DNA here is from genome assembly GCF_024217435.2 of Syngnathus scovelli. Taxonomy (NCBI): domain Eukaryota; kingdom Metazoa; phylum Chordata; class Actinopteri; order Syngnathiformes; family Syngnathidae; genus Syngnathus; species Syngnathus scovelli. The sequence continues at coordinate 2,635,884 of NC_090855.1, forward strand.
CTAGTTAAAGTGATGATTTGGGTTTTGCTTTGCCGTTGGACCTTTTCAATTCAGAATTTAACTACAGTATTGATGAAAATATGGGCCAGCCTTAACGATACTCCCTTATCACGTTCATACTGAGAGTCTCATTGCTTAAAACTGTTTTATTTGAAACAATGGTCAATATATTTTTACACTTGTATGGTCCAAAAAAATGTTTAAATGCTGTCAGTATCATAAATATGGTTTTATGACATCATCTGACCCTGAAACGGATTATCTATTTAGGACAAATGTGACACAGAAATACGAACCACTAAGTTGTGTTTACCTATATAGTTAATACAACAAACCAACCATTTATTGGGTGTGTTTGCATATTTCTTTTTAATTTTAAATAATTTCTTTCATAAAATTTAATGTAGCTTGGTGGTCTCTTATATGAGACCCCCCCCCCCCCCTCCCCAAGGTGGTGATGCGTTCAATGCCTGTGGGACACAACGCAACTCATTTTGACTGGCGGGAAACGACGCAACTTTCTCAACCCGGGAAGTGACTAAAAAAAAAAAAAAAAAAAGACAGCGCTGAGAGCAATTAGCGCGCCCCCTAACGGCGGACTGAGAACTACCTACTGTATGATTATGAAAACACTCCCGCCAATGTACTCCAGCTCGCTCTGTTGGGGCTCTGTTTTTCTAACCTTTTTACCCGTCCGATCCACGCCACGTCATTCACGCTTGAGGACCACTCAGTCGTCACGCGGGTGGGCGGAGGTGCTGGTACCACACAGTACGACGAAGGCGGGTAAGGATCCGGAGAGCAACACCTTCACCTCCCGTGTCTTAAACGCAGTTTGCTCCGGGACGCTCTCGCTGATTTTTCGGGGGGTTGTTAGGTAAGTAGCCTGCGTAGCTTTCATTCCGGATTGTCACTGCTACGCTGCGTGGGCCTGTCAGCGCCACGCAGTATTGCTAGTGTACACTTTGCGCTAATTTTATCCCTTGTTGCCGAGTGTGTCTTGCCTGTGGACGATGCTGTTTTTTCCCGCCAGTAAGAGGAGGGAGAAAAACAACAAGGTGGCGCATTTTTACTTCCGTATGCGTGTTGCCATTGAGGGAAAAAGAAAAAAAAACTACACGTGTGTTGTTGTTACGTGCCAGTCAGGCGTGATTTTTGTCCGTGGACGCTCTCCTGTGCCTCTGACAGGAGAGTGCGGCAACACCCCCGCTGCCCATACTCGAAGTAGCTCCAGTGGAAATGTCAGCGAGCCTACGCAGCTGCCATATGGGTACACAATGTACGCCTGACACACTCACAAGGACACACAATTGCGCGTGTAACACTCAGACTACAAGTGGAGGAAGGAGGGTACTTTCATTGATAGAGTGGCTACTCTATGGGTTCCGAAACTTGAGGTTCGGGAACCAGAAAAGGGACCTGGTCGGATGCATTAATAACAATCCAACTGTAAAAATGCTGCGATACTACGACACTGATACTCTTCACCAGCCTGATGTGTATTGTGGTGCCTTGAGATAAGAGTGACCCAATTTTGGATTTTTCAAGATATGAGCTGTGTTTGGGTGTTTTTTTTTTTTTTTTGCTTTGACTCAAAATACTCAAGTTACTTGTCTCGACTCACTTCACAACTGGCAGCAGTTTGGCAGATAGCAAAAACACTTTTTAATGCCACGTACATTTGAAGTTGACTGTCAAACTAAACATAACACGAAGACAATTATTCATTGTGTATCCCACAAATCACATAACAACCACTATCAAATATCAGTTGGTTGACAGATTTTTATCCATGTTTAGAGGAAGACTGATTCAATCCATCTCTGATTACATGCGTTTTTTTTCTAGTCATGCTCCCATGACGCATGACCCAATTGTGCCACATGAGAGCAAAAAAAAAAAATCTGAATTTTGTCCATCAGTAGAAATCCGGCATTAGTTACATAGAGGGTCAATAAAAGCGCTCCATGGGGGGTTTTTTGAATGTAGATTTATGATACCATTGACCTTCCGACTCAGGGGAAAACCCATTTGAGTCCAATAATTAACCACAAGAGGTACATTCATTTAGCTACAGTGGCTTGGTACGATAAAGGTTCCACTTTTGTACACTTGACTTTTACAACTATGGGAACTTACTGCACCTGTTTTTTTTTTAGCTTGTGCTAAATTTACAAACTGTTACCAACTGAAGATTTTCATTCTTACAGCTGCAATGTAACCCTAATTTGCATAAAGGTAAAAATCTCAGTAAATATATTGAATATCAAACAGCTAAATGTAAAACAGTGACTGCTAAATGAGCGTGTCTTGTGAGGACATATACTTCCGCAAGGCTTTTTAACACCGCATCCTGACATCCAGCTGAGCTCCCGCACCGGCGCTGTTGTCAGGCAGATGCTAGCAGTTATTGATGATGATAAAGCCGCCGCCGCCATTGGATGCCGGAAAAGACGGCGGGGGCCATTATCATGATTTAATCGTCGCCTCGGCGCTGCTGAGGAGTCCAAGCTCACTCTGTGTGTCAGGTCCACCTATCATCCTGTCACGGGAAATAACTGCCGGTCCAATGTTGGGATAATTTAGAGTTATGTTTGGGCGGAATAGTCCAGAGAGTATAAAAGATTGTTAATATGCATGCAGAATGGATTTCTCTCAAGTTGAAGGACCTGTCATGAGACTGTAAAGGAAGCTGTGCAGGGATTTTCGATTCTACAATGAACTCGGGGAATATATATTTCAATATAGCCAATTCTAATTATTTGCTACAATTTCTTTTTGGAATTCAGGGCTCGGTCCTTAGTCCCTAATCTACTTCCCAATGATTTACGAGGTGATCATTAATAAAGATACTTAACAGTGTACTCTATTCAAATTTCACAGCAGGGTTTGGCGGTGGAAATACTTTCCAAAGGTCTTACGTAATGTCTCTTACTGGAACTGATGTTGATTTGAGCTCCTCTGTCTGATTCGAGCGAATGGTTTTTTGGGGGATGTGTGTGGGGGGGGGGGGCTCTAAATGAAAACATTATCTCGAATGCTCCTGAGGCGCTTGAGTGGATGTCATAAGAGGCGCAAAAAATGCTTGGCAAGGTGTGTTTTTTTTTTTTTTTATTGTGAAATGAATGCCTCCCTTGATGCGAACGCCGACGTTATGAAGGACGGGCGAAGGCTGCATCCATTTGCTACGCCGGGGGGCCGAATTTGGCCTGAACCAAAAGCGAGTTTGTTTTGGTGGCCTGAATGTTATTTTAGGGCGTGTTACTCGCTCTAATGTTACATTAGACGTCCATTTACAATGGGGTCAATGAAAAGCTTACTTGACTCAGAGGAAGCAATGGGAGGAGAAGGAATTTGCGCTCCTTTCCAAAAATAAGTTTCCCCCCTTTTCCCGACGCGGTGTTACCATGACTGAGAGGGAAGGGAGGGGAGGGGGGGTGTTGCGGAGTAGCGTGAATGGAGGGATTTAAGTCGAAAAAGGAGGAAAAGAATGAAGTGTAGGAGGAAATATGGTTGTGATTAACAAGAATATAGTGTTTGAGTTGACCGTTAGGCTTGTGCGGGCGGTCGACTCAGAGCGAGAGAGAGAGAGAGAGAGAGGGGAGGGGAGGGGGCTAATAGAGAATGCATGCGAAAGCTTACTGCCAAAAATGAGACGGGGAGTTTTTCAGAGAGAAAAGAAAGTACAGCCCAGCACCAGGAAGAGAAGAAGGAGTAGCTGAGAACAGAAGGCGCAAAGATGGCGGCAGCTTGCGTGTCTGATATCGAAGGGACTGAAAATATTTCACTGCCGTAAGTTGAGCGTTTAGTGTTTTACAATGATGTGACTAAGTCTCGCTTCCAGGCAGTTGAGTGCAGGCATTCTGGGAATCGTGTTGATGAGCCCCCCCGGGGTCTTCGGTGTGATGAGATCATCTTTGTGGACACACACTGTAGCGCCTCTTTGCAGCTGCCCGCTTGAAAGGAGGACTTTCCTCTCGGTTCCCGCGTCGCCGCTGCTCAGCATCTGCGCTCACCGACTAATCGCTGGATTCTATTTTCTTCTCTCGTCTTAACAGGCGTTTTGTCAGCTCAAGCCCAAAGGAGAAGATCTGTCTTTGCCGGATGAACAAGCTCCACTGAGTGTTTTTTTTTTTCTTTTTTTTTCTCCAAGCCTGACCTCCACCTGCAGGAAAACTCCTTCAGTGGTATACTGGGAACTATTCAGCTGTTTTCTCCTCCCCCCTGACTTCTCTGATGGATCAGAGAATGAAGGGGGACAGCCCTCTAATGACAGACTCCACATTGGATGCCTCGACCGTACCTGAGGATTTTGAGCAAGACCAAGAGAAAAGAAAACGCGTGGAGACGGACGATTCGGACGTGGGTAAGAAGGAGGACAAGCGAGGAAAGAAGAGGGAAGGGGACAAGGGGGCGGTGCTGGAGTTGCTCATTGAAGGGCGCTGTGGGGGCGCGGGGCAGATATGTGGCAGAGAGACCAGCTGCCCCGACGGGAACGTGCGACTCCGCATCGGAGTGCAAGCCAAGCGTACCAAGAAGCCGCCTAAGATCTTGGAGAGCTACGTCTGCAAGCCAACCATCAGAACCTATCAGAGGCAGCAGGGTCGAGGGTGTGTGTTGCCCTCCAGGACCGCCGCCGCCGCCGATCCGGTTGACGTGAGCAGAGAGAACCGCTCGGGCTCAGATGTCACCCAAACGGCATCATCAACAACAACACAGTCCTTAACACCAGCAAATGTTCCCGCCGTAGCCTCGGTCAAGCCGGGCCCCAAACAGGTGAGTTAATGGCGTAAACAACTCGCCAACAAAATCTTTTACGATATGCCGACCTTGTTGCTTAGTTAACATCCACGTGTCACCCCAGCGCTGAGACCGGGCCGCTAAAAGCGAGCGAGGACAATAAAAGCGTTGTCGCAAAACAATGAGGTGTAACTTACTATTAAAGCTTAGTAAAGCTGACAGGAGCCACAGAGACGGGTGATAATTCTCCGCAGCTCCGTTTCTACCGGTGACGCTCGCTTCGGCGAGAGCGCACGCATTCAAGCCCGTCAGCTGCTGGCATTCAAACTATTATTGTGTAAGATTGCTTGGAAACAAGCATTCCAGCAACTCCCCTCCCGTTTAACGGGAAAGTACCAAATCGGATAGACGAGCCGATAATCGAGTCTTTTTTTTTTTTCTTCAATTCTTGATTCCTCCCAAACTTTGCGCTAGAACGTTAAGATGGTGCGGACGAATTTGGGTTACGTCACCGCCTTAGGAATGAAACCCAGGGTAAACGGAACCCCCCCTCCCTCCTCCACCCCACCCCCGGGCATTTTAGAGCTTCCATCTCTTCTAAGGGAATAGCACATCGTCCAGAAAATGGACGGACGGATTATTAGCCCAAGCTCCTTCCAAAAGTAGACTCCTACATTATTCATGCCGCAGTAGCCGAGCGAGCGTTGTTGTTTTTCTCGCTCACCGCCACACGCGCTCGCGTCACTTAGCCGCGCCGTCCGTAAGGTCAAATGAGCAATTGTCTCCGTACTTATAAGCAAAGCGGCGCATTTAACTAAACGGGACCTATAAATAGGACGAGCGGCACAGCAACCGGCTCGGCCATTCCAGGCATTGGTCCGTGGGTCCTTCTGACGATAGCCTGAGGGGAAGCTTATTGCTTTAGCGGCACAAACGCCACTCAAGCTGCCGCCGAGCGAAATGAAAGGACAAGTACAAAATGTCAGGCCTCCTCATCTGTATTAGCGGCAATTTATAGCAGCCAATGGCGCGGCTCTCCTCGCTGCCCGACACTCTATATCAGTCCCTCTCTTCTATTTTTACATCTCCTCCTTTCTCTACCTGCTCTCATTTATCTTTCACTCCCTTTCTGTTCTCTTCTTCCGTCTCTCCTTTCTGTGTCACCCCCCCCCCCCTTCCCTCCCTCCCTCCTTTCCGTCACCTCACTCCCTGTGTCCTCCTTTCTCTGCCTGATTGAGTCACTTTGTCCTCAGTCTGGACTTAACCGGGCGGACAAAAACAAAAGCATTTGGGTAATTGTCTCGCCTAAGCGCTGTCGTCAGTTCGACCGTTGACAACAACGTTTATCGTGACGCAGATTGTGTATTTTCTATTTTCCAGGTGCCTCTCAAACTGGCGGGAATTACAGAAGCCGCCGCTTCGTCAGAGAAAGCGAAGAAAGAGAAGATCCATGAGCAGTCGCTCAAAACGTGCTCGTCCACTTCCGACCAGGAAGCTTCGGCCGCTCTTTCCGGGCCGTGCGGCGAAACTGGAAGGGAAATCGTCAAAAAACACAATGGCGTGGTACAGAGCAAAAAAGGACTTTGCGTTGAAGATAAACTCAGAGATGTTAAAACGGCAAAACACAGCAGCTCCGTTTGTTCGTCTCCAGGTTCTTCTAAAACAGAAACTTGTAATTCCGCTTTGGATATGTCACCCGCCGGGTCACAAGTTCAGGAAAGTTCACTAAAGCGCTCAAATGACAAAAAGAGAGCTAAAGAGCGTAAGTTAAAGAAAGACAAACGAAAAGAAAAAAAACCCAAGGGCGATAGACTGGAAGCCGAGAGAGGAACGAGTGATGAAATCAAAAAGAAGAAAAAAGTAAAGGATGGAAAAGT